>NC_143552.1:120102500-120757500 GCF_054136105.1 Typopeltis vanoorti
ATCATAAAAAAGAAAGAAAGAAAAATAAAAGTAGATATTATATTTTAAAAATCTATTTTCAATATGCTATTAAAACTACAATAATAGTCATCTGTGGCCGAACCTTGATTATGCAACTAGATATATTTATCCACAATAGCCAACTTAGAAGATTCAACACAATTTAGATTCATCATCAACTCATGACATACCTATAAATTCATCTCCATTAGCAACTGTGATTTTCCACAACCCGATACAAAGGATAAAAGAAAATACACTTGCACCAAACAAAATTCCTGATTTTTTTCTCCTCCATTTCGAAAAAAAAAAAAAAAAAACGCTGATTATCATTGGAAAACAAAGATGTCAGATGGGAGTTGGGTAGCGGTTGTCAAGGGCCAAGTCATGCCAGCTGGCTGGCACATTGATTAACCCTTTTCACCCTGCAGCTTGTAAATGCCAAGTTGCGACCCCTGGTGTAACTTGTGTTCACCACAAAAGCCTTATCTCCGAGTTATTCATGAACCACGCCTTTTCTCAGTGGCAGTCGGGGATATGAGTGTGGCGTCAAGGAAAAAGAAACGGCTAATATTTCTTCTTTAAGCTTACACGCAGGCAAAGTGAACGCCGAAGCGGGGTTAGAAAAGAGCAGGAAACATTCAAATGTAGTGCTCGAACAAAGCGAAAAAAATGTAAACCAGAATGTGTCTCCTGTTTGGAGCTTTTGTACGAGTGGAGTTGAATAGGAAGTACACTCCTGGGCCAATGGAGATTTTTACGTTTCCCTTTTCATTTATCAACATGTTCGCGGTGTAATTTGATCTCGTTAAAGCTGAATGCAGGCCATCAATAAGCGTGGATGAACGCTGTTTGGTGGACTTGATGGACTTTCTTCGTTTGCAAAATTATAAGTTTGATAAGTCCTTTAAAAGATGAAGTCCCCGCCGCATAGGAATAGTTGGAAGCTTGGGAAAAAAAAGTTGTTTACAGTGACCAGTACCTGGGTGAAGCGAATTGGGTATTTGCTTTAGGGTCAATCAAATCAATTGATCAACGATTTATACCAACAATCAATACAAATTGATAGTTAAGAAATGTTCTTCAGGTGAATAGAAAGCATTTCAAAATCCCTAATTGGTAGCGATCATTGTTATCAGTGCAATATTATTGTTAGCGTGTATTTGATACTCTAATAAACTTTCTGGTAATTTTTGCCTTTCACTTCGAGTAACTAAGATCATGTTTGCGGAACGTATGTCAAACCATAATTTCGGTGGAGGTGGGAAGAGAATTCATTTCACGTTGTTGTTGCTAACCTGTAGCATCTTACCATTCATTCATCCTGTTTCTTGATTGGTGCAACCGATTTAATGACGTCATGGCCTTTTCTCATCCTCAGTTTTTCCTTATTGAGTTTTTCTTTCTCTTGGCAGTCATTTCACTATTCTTTTACGTTATTTCTGCTGCTTTTCCTGTAGGCTCTTCTGTATCGGAGTTGACTGGAAAAATTCTGGGTTTCGAATCCGGTCCAGGATGCAAAGTACCTTTATAAGTTGCTTTGGTTGCAGTTTTATCCAATCCAACCCCAACTTTCCCTCTCGAAGCACAATGAGTAATTTTTTAAAAAATTTATTTTTAGTCAGAATAAAATCGGATTTCCGTATATTTAATTACAATGTAGAAGTTCAAGGTGTCTATATGGAATGCGGTTTGCAGCAAATAAAAAAAAATGGAAAGAAAGAAAGAATGAGAGAAATAAAAGGTCCCAGTTCTAGTCTAGTATATATAAAAAAAATCCTTAGCCCACTTACGGTACTAATGTACTCTAGCCTTTTGTGAGTGAGAACCACTTAAAATAGCAAACTGATAACAACCAATACAATTCTCTGGATAAATTGATACAGTGTCCAAGGGTAACAAAGAAAATAATTCTTTCAGTTTAAAAACAAAGAGAATAAAGTAAAAATCGATTATTAAAAATGTAAAATTAAAAAAAAGATTTTAAAACATGTTTTTGTTCAAAAATAAAAGAATGAAAAAACTTTAATTGGTTAAAAGTAAACACACCTTTAATTTTTCTCAATACAATATATTAATATAACAAAATCCAAGGGTCGGGGAGCCCGTCACTGAGTGGAACCAACGCTGAGATATGGACGGTCTTTCGCCCACTATGGAGTGGCCTAGAGATCGTTCCATTTTTTGAGATTTTACCCTTTACTTACTAATCAGGGTAACAAATGGCAATGCTGTAGTCAATGAAGCTTTAACTGAGGCTCAGCTATTGCCGTTATCCAGTCATGACTGGAGCTTTTTAGCTCAATGACACCCCATCCACACAGATTTTCTTCATTCAGATGACGGGATAAAGAGTCAAGGACTTAGTCCATGGCCCAGTTCTTATAAGAACATTTCAATTTCCGCAAAAATTCTTAGGTCAAAAATTCTATCACAAGTGGAGGAGTTTAATAAAAGGAAATACCGAAAGAATGAATTGTGAAAGCGGAAACAACACTTTTGTCTATTTAAAACCAAATGATTATTCGGATTTTAATGGGTAGAATAAAGAAATCCATTAATGAAATATTAAACAAAAAACAAGTAATTTCGTGAGAAGGAAATGGTTACAAATGACAGTTTATTCGTATTACGAAATCCAACTGAACAATAGTAACTTGACACGTGTTTAGTTACGTAACAAGTTGGTTCTAAAATAAAAAAAATAAATAAATAAAAGAAGAAGAAGAAAGAGAAAATGAATAAGGGGAAAAAAACTGAGTATTATTTCTATCTTTCTTGAATATATTTTAAAATCAACTACATTTAAAATACATGATCTATTTTACTCCGTTTTTTAATTCTTTTTTTTTTTATTGTCTGTATAAGTGCAATATTATGCGCCGTTTTGGTTTTCTTTGGTTATAAAAACACAATTTCCCTTTATTTTGTATATTTTAGATTATTTATTTCACATAGATACACACGTACGGTACGTAAAAACAAACAAACAAAAAAAATCATGATCTTGGGTTCGCATATATCCTAGACACGAAACATGGAACTTTATCAAACAACTTCAGGCTTCCAATAAGCAGGGGAAGGGAGGGGTGGAGATTGTCCAATACCGAGCGATGTAATTCATCTCCATCTACTGACAGTCAGAAACATCCATGCCCACGGCGGGATTCGAACCGGATGTACTAAGCACTTGGCGAACCACAGGCCGACATATGTTACAGAAGAGACTTTAGAAGACACCCTTAAATGATATTACACACCCTTTAGAATGGGGGAGGAATAATTAAAATGTGACATTCTTAGTAAGAAGGAGCGACGGTCGTATATCCGAGATAGCACCACGTGATTTCGAAAATTAGCAGCTTTTCTCTGACAATGGAATCTCAGGTCTTGTGAATCTTTGTGATTAAGGCTATTAGTCCACATGGCTGCTTATGCACTTTCAGTGTTCAATTCTTTTTAAAGATTACAACTTACTTCAAATAAACTATTTATTGAGCATCCTCAGCTCAGTCGACAGGACGTCTTAAAATTTCAAATTCAGTTAGAAAGAACTGGATTCGATTCCCTCGATGTCAGGGACTTTTATAGCGAGTGCTTTTAAAACGAAGATAAGAGTCAGTCTCATGCGGATTTAACAGGCTCCCCCTCCCCTGCCCTGGGGAATTAAGATATTTCGTTTCCCCAAAACAGGCAAACTGTGAGAACGCACATAATTTATGAACACAATAGGGGTATTCTCTGAATGGCAAGAAAACCCAACCCTCCTTCTCCCCCCACTGAGATTTCTCTTCTTTATTCACTTACTTTCGCTACTATTTTTTCTTTTAGGCTCACAAACAAACAGATATATACACCACATTGAAATAAGTATTGGAACCACCATTCTTCGTGTTTTTCAATGAAACGGACTGATATGTATATTTCTGTCGTCACGCGTGACCTGTACTTTTAGTGTACAGGTCACGTGTACACTAAGAGTGAGAAAGGCTAGGGACTTTGAAATGGGTGTTATAGATTTGCTATATTAATACCCTACCTGTCATGACATTGGTAAAAATCATCTAAAATCAGCTGTCGGCGACATTACTAACCAATAGAAATTTGAGAATTTTAATTCAGCCAAGTAACGCAAAAGAAGCTAACACCAATGCACCAAAGCTACTCGTAAACGTGTGCTGGTCGAGTCCAGAGGGATTCACTTTAGTAGTAGCAGTAGAACTCTACGTAAAGAACAAAACGGTTTCGATTTCAATGTAAGGACAGCTGATACTAGTATCAAGAACGTCATTATCACTTTCTTTCTATATAAAGGGTTTAGAAGTCTGTAAATAGGGAGCGAAGAATCAAGTTATATCATCCTTTTTTTAGATCGGGATTCAGACTTTTAGTTACTGTAAAATGAACGTTGATAAATATACAACACTTTTGAATAATGCAGTGCCTCGTACGTTGTATCAATTTTAGGGAGACATGTCCTCTTTCGAAAGGACCATGCACCATTGCTACATAGGTTGAGGGAAATCATGAAGCAAAACGTGATTTCCCAGTACACGGTTCCGGGCTCAAACTGATAAAATATATTTGGGTAGAAATGGAATGTTGCTAGAGGACTAGATCATAAGTCCAAAAATGGTCTTTGGATTGGTGATTGAGTGGACGGAAGAATGATTCACAAGACTTGAGTGGTGAATGACTTATTAGTAGTTCGGAGGGTGATTAAGACCTAAGGAGGCCGAGACGCGTTCGAATCCAATTTAGATTTCTCTGAAATAAAATAAAAAGACACCATCACACATTAAAACAAAATTGTAACGAATGTTGGCTGATTTGCTTTTTCATAACATTTCTCCATCGTGCATGATGGAGAAATGTTTGTTCCTGGCAGTCGAGAAGAAAAAAAAACCCGAATTAAACTGACTATACTCTAATTATCAGCAATATATAGAAAAAGGAATTTTTTAAATAAATAAAAAAAATTAAAAAATAAAACAGAATGCTAAATTCGAGTGATATGAATAAAAAAAAAGAGAGAGAAACGAATAAAGATTTTATAAGTAAGTGCATAAAACGGGAATGGTGACTGATAATCTAAACAGCTTCTAGGAAAACGATAAAAAAAAGGATATACCCATGTATCCGGGGCCTCTCTTTATCTTCCGAAGATCTTGAAAAAAAAAAAAAAAAGACGGAATAAGATACCGCGTTACAGAAATGTCTCGTTCTTTTCTTCCTTAACGACGACAGGAGGTCATAAAATTTTCTGAGATACACTTAAAAATGACCGATTCTCGTTTTGTTTGCATTTCTCTTCTCTTTCGTTAAAATTTGAAGCATTTAGATTTTATTCTTCATGAAAAAAAAACGTGTAAATATACAAGAAAAGACTTTTGTAAACACACCGAATAAATATATTTAACTTGCTGAAATTTACTCGAAACAATATTCAAGTCCAATAATGAAATCTGCATTTTTTAAAAAAATTCTGAATTAGTCATTGTTGTATATTTCAACAATGGAATATCGCAAACAGCTATAACAATTATTAAATGGGATTTAAATTGAATAATGAAATCTGCTTTTTTTTCTTTCTCTTATTAGTGATTGTTGCATATATTAACAATGGGAAATCACAAACTCATTGGTGTATACTCAGTTTAGAGTGGAAAAACATAACAATCATTTAGATACACTAACTACACAATAGTGAAATTTATTAGAATAGTTTCAATATAATTCATTAATTGAATTTAAATATTACAATTATCGTAATAATGTTATTTTACGAAAAAAAATAATAATAATAAAAAAAAAACATAGTTAGACACTTGCCTGAGTCAGATAGGCGTATTATTAAAGAAAAAATCAGTAAAAAATCACAGGCCTTTTTATCGAGACGTTGTTGCCTTAGTTCCTTTTGGCCTCTTCTTACATAGTTTATTTTCTTGCCGTTTTAGCATGCTCTCTTTCCTGACTTACTTCCTGTGTTCTAGGAAATGCATTAAATTGGAATTCCTGGACGAAACTAAAAACCCTATATGGTTTCTACACTTGCAAACCTTCGAGAAGTCTCAGAATCGCATATTTCCTGATATTGTTTCTTTTTTGTCGAGTTAAGGCGCAAAACAACAGACAAATGCACAAAGTATTCTTGGCGTAGTTTGACGTTAATGCTGAATAGTATTTTACAAGGCCATTCTAAATATATGGAGCGTATTGTGAGATTGTTTTCATAGGTTATTTATAGGTTTCTGACATTAAGAAAAAAAAATTAGTTTTCCCTTTAACGCGATCCAAGAATTTCAGCGCTATAAATAATCGAGACGATAACGTTAATGCAAGGCAATGGGAAAGTAATTAACAAAATCGCGACCATTCTATAAATATACAATGAGGGAAGAGAGGCTTCACTTTGTAGACATAAAGCATACATGTATTGTCTGCAATTGAGAAAAAGGCTGTGTGGTTAAAAGTCCTAGCAAAAACGGCCTGAAATGAGAACAGTGAATCTCGAATAATGAACTAGATAGAAAAAAAAAATACCGAAAAAATTGGGAACTGTTTAGCAACAATGGCCCCTCTGTCAACTAATTGTAATGGTGATTTTACAACACTAGATTCAAACAATGTGTTTAGCAAAACTTTCAACAATGACTATAACGATCCAAATACAATAATGACTTTCTGTGAACCAAACACAACAATGTGTTTTATCGAACCAACTATGACAAGGAATTTATAGAAATCATATGCAACAATGAAAACAAAAGCAACAATGATTTGGTAAAAACTGCAACAATGATGTTCTACGAATAAATCCAATAATAACGTTCTTTCAGTCCAATGTAACAATGTGTTTTATCGAACCAACTATGACAATGAATTTATAGAAATCATATGCAACAATGAAAACAAAAGCAACAATGATTTCATAAAAACTGCAACAATGATGTTCTATGAATAAATCCAATAATAACGTTCTGTCAATCAAATGCAACAATGTGTTTTTGCGAACCAACTATAACAATGAATTTATATAAATCATATGCAACAATTGCTATAAACTTCAACAACGAAAACAAAAAAGTCATTGTTCGGCAATAACATTCTGCGATTTAACTATAACTTCCTAGCAATAGTTATTACAACAATTAATTATTATTATGATGATGATAAAATTGTAAACGACATTGTATCTACGGCATACTCCTTTTTATACAGTCACAAACAATTTATTTTGAATGAATATAGCAAAAGTAAAATCATTTTATGATTTTCTGAATGCTTTTATAACTGCAAAACTTTCCCGATCCCTATCATAGTAATCACCAAACAGCAGATCACGATTCAAATTCAGATCGCCAGGGATTTTTAATGGACTGCAGTTATTTGAGCTGAACTCAACTCTGTAGTTTGTATATGAATAATTATTTTAATTTTATATTATTATTATTATTATTATTATGAAAATCCCTTCGTATGAAACCTCCCTCTCTCTCTCTCTCTCTCTATTTTTTTTTATTCTTTCTTATTTTTTTCTTATCTTTTCCTCACCCCCTTTTTTTTTAATTTTTTATTTTTTTTAAAGCATCTAAAATTCGATTCACAAAATTAACTAATTACATATGAACCAATGATTAACTGTCACCGTGTACTAAATGTCAGCAGTATTCAGTATTTCAAAATAAAATAAATAAATAAATACAAATTCTGCAATGTGGATTAATATTGTGTTTGAGACCATAACAAGGAAAGTTATGATCACTTAATAGATTGAACATTCAAAATTAGTTACATTGACTACAATTTTGATTCCTCCCCCTCCCTTTAACGGTAATCGTTTTTCTGTCTTTCTAATCATTGTTTCTACATTGGCTATACATAAACATTAATAGTTTTTAAACACCGGTCGGTTGCTACCCAAATTATATTCAGCAGAAGGATCGCGAATAATAATCAGAAAAAAAAAAAAAAGTTAAATTACTGCATCATATTTCAGTAATCAATGACTTCGATAGGTGTTATGCTTATCAACTGTTCACAGTGGCATTATAGCTATGCGTCTCTATCATGACCCAAATTCAAGCAGGAAAGGCTCCATTTTATAATTAAACGAATGCTACTCGGGTAGGAGTCAGATACTAATTATCCATCTGCAATTTTTAAATTTTGCTTTAAATACGGCTTATGTATATTATATTTCGATATAAGACTGCAGCAAGAAAAGACTTCTGTTACTGGTAACTACTGGTTTTATAAAAATGAACATAAATTTAATTCTCCAATATCCTTTATTCTGACATTAGTGATTTTTCCTTATACAGGAGAGTATTGCACAAATATAATGGAAACAATAAATAATAACTATCCAACAGTGTGTGGATACAAAGAAGGATTAATTCACTCGTAACTAATTACAAGTCATAGAAAAGTAATAATAATAATAATAGAATAAAGAGTAATAATACAGTGCTACAACGTTACTAACTTTCAATCATCGCATTTGATGATGATCCCGGCAGAGTTGGAACAATTTTACAGTCGAAAAAAAAACAAAACTGAGTTCGAATCTGTTCACAAACTCCCGGAACATTTCTCAGGTGTTTTCAACCGAGGGTGAGTTATCTGATCTCAGTCTAAGGGGACAAAGTTTTCCCTTCGGAAACCTGAGTTTATTTGCTTCTGTTCGAAGTGGCCAAGAACATATGCAGTTGGCAAACATACAATCGCTTCTTGAAGTTAGCAACCTGCATTACTTTTAAACAATTCAGCTTAATTATTATTATTATTATTATTATCTGAGACCTCAAGGGCATCAAGGACTCATCGAGAGAGGCTAATTTAGGGTAAAAAGTCAGCAATTTATTTTCTTAGGATTTGATCAATACAAATACTAAGAGCTCGATTTATTAGTATGTGTTTTAAAGTATATGACATGATGATAAGATAATGAGATGACTTCTGTAATTCTGAAGTAATTGTCATTTAATTGTGATTGTAGAAAAAACAAACAAAAAAACGCATGTCCTGCTCATATAATTAAATAGTAAAATAGAGCGTAAAAATAAGCCTTTTTTAATCGTTTAAAAAACGATTAAAGCTTTCTGCGAAGTTTTTTTTTTACATTTTTTAAGAACTATTATTTGGATTTCTTTTTCTGAATAAGAAAAAAAAATTATAAATTAATATTTTCTGTTGTTTTTAGTTCTTCAAAAACAGCAACTCTTGTTTTTTGTTTCATGTTTGTCAAATGACAATATGCACGTGATTCACTGTTCTGCGCCTATTTCAGCCTAAAAACAATCAAACGTACAAACAAAATAAATATATATACATGGATTAGGCTCCCGGTATACAAAACTAAATCCCTATACACGTCAACTCTCCTAAATAGATTACCATTTCTCTTTCTCTCTCTCTCTCTCTCTCATTTTGAACATTGACGATATCTGTAGCTTGTCAAACACAAATATACAACAGTTTCGAACTCGAGAGGGAAAAAAAAGATAACTCAAGCAGTTAAAATGATTCGGACTTCTTATTCGAGCTCTCTCCAAAAGACAAAGAATTGTGTTTTAATAAAAGTTTAATGGTAGTTTCACTAAACAACATTCAATCTATGCGATAATCCAGTGTCACTAGTCAAATATGAGAGTACGTATAGAATGATAATTTCTGCATTTTTTTTCCTTTTCTATGAATACTTTAAATTAAAATATGTAAATTATGTCTGAGTTCTCTCTAACGAGATAAAATTCATCCCGGATTATCATTTTCTGGTTGGTCATCGTCAATGTTGTATATTTGTGTTTGACAAGCTACAGATATCGTCAATGTTCAAAATGAGAGAGAGAGAGAGAGAGAGAGAGAGAGAGAGAGAGAGAGAGAGAGAGAGAGAGAGAGAGAGAGAGAAAGAGAAATGGTAATCCATTTAGGAGAGTTGACGTGTATAGGGATTTAGTTTTGTATACCGGGAGCCTAATCCATGTATATAGCTCTACCTGCTTTACTCGTTAGCTGTTCACCACCGAAAGACAATCCTGTTCGCAATGTAACTGCTAAACTGAATTTAAACCATTTCTTTCTATTTGTATTCTTTCAGGAAAGTCTTTCGTCCGCTAAACAAGGAAACCACCCAAAAGAACGCAACATGCGCTCACAAGCCAAAATATTATGGCCACCTCCCTGGTAGCGTGTTGGATCACGTTTGGCCGAGATCACCACTTGCGACCATCTTTCCATATTAGACCATGGAAGGTGTCCTGAAGTATTCTATACCAACTAAACCAAAATCATCCCTGAGGGCACTTGCATCGATCAACGGATGTTTCATGCCACATATTACCACAAATACTCGATGAGATTCAAATCAACATATCCAAGCTGGTCGAACCATGCTCGCATAGTGCGAGCTTTGTGACATGGGCGTCGTCTTTCTGGAAGAGGCCACATTGTCACCATGCAAGGTAATTAGATGGTCGGAAACAATCCCCGAGTAAGAATTAACGGTCAAGGTGGGTTCATCGGGAATGAGAAGACCTACTGATGTCCACGAGAACAATCTCGATACCAGATCCGCGTATGATATAGGGAGATCTCTATATACCAGATCCATCTATGACCGATCAACCATACCGTCTCGTTGGCCGGAAACAACCAGAACGGTCATAATATTTGAAGTAATTGTGTGTAGTTTATATATATATATATATATATCCTCAATTCCAATTATTCTTGGGACCTTCACCGATATATAGATATTTTGAAAACAATTCTAACATTCACTCTTAATATAATATAATAGACTTATATTATGATAATATAATTTTTATATTAACAAAATTAGATACAATTAATTATTTATTTCTTAATTTTATCTTAAATTTCGAGTCTTATACAGAATCGAAAAACATATTTCCTATTTTAAATACTCTTTGAATGGCAGATGGAAATTTCTGCTTCTGACTACATTAATAATCTCTGTAGTCTTTCATTAAATTTTTCCCGACCTCCTGTTCAACATTCCTTTTACGTCTGTTTCTTGCTGCATTCGAGGAATTGTGTGTATATATATATTCATTTTTTTTTTTACTTTCATCATGCTTAATGATTTAATATAAAAACGACTTCCAATTGTTTTGAAACATACAAAAAACAAAACTCGTGAAAGACAATGGACTAGGATCACCTGCCATAGACTCGAGCACGCATGTCACGTGCAATGAATAAATTGAGCCCCAAGTTGAATTGCATGTTTTTGCATCTTAATAACAATTTTATTGTAATAATGAATATAGTAAAAATTTATGAATATTTAACCAAATATTATAACAATTAAATACGTTATGTATTCAACAGCATTTAAGATTATATGAAGTAATGACCTTTGAACTTCCTGCCCGTAGAGAAATTGCGTCTAAAAATCACATTTCACGTTAAACGATGAAGTCATTTAAGAGTGACTGTGAGCAATGAGAATGTATTGCATTTTCATTTAGCAATAAAATATTAAATATTTATAATTTCTACAACTACGTGACTATATGTACGTCTGACGCAGTTGCATCGATTTCGAAGTCCAAATGCGTGGAAGAACGAGATGAATAAGGAGTCTTAGAAAGAGCAAACTACGTTTAGATCACAAGATGTCAAGTACTCAGTTGCAGTGTGTTATATTTACAAACATCAGCCTGCACAGATGTTAACACTCTCTTTTTCAATGTAAGTGTGCTAGTTCGGTCAATTGGGCAATAGTTGCGTATTTCTAAAAAAATAAAAAACAAATAAAAAAAAGCTTTAAACGCAATTTAAAATAAAATCTAAAGCCACACGACGTTGATGTGCTTTATATATATCTCAACCTCTTAACTTATCAAACCATAAAACAAAACTTTTTTTTTTTTTTTTTAGAAATATAGATAAATTATTGACGCCACGAAAGAAATAAATTTCTCTCTCAATGCGGAAGACAAAACTTCAAATTAATTTTGATAACTTTTTTTTTTCTTAATTTGAAATTTGACATTAGAGTGGGGATGTCGAAACTGTGACACTTTTTTTTTTCTTTTGGGAAAAGCGGCTTTAATGACTCCAAGAAGGAGTGTGTCATCCTTAAGGAAAAAATCCTTCGAAAAAAAAAGATAAAAACAGATTTTTGATCTTTTGAAAAAGATGAAAAAAAAAGATTTTCGAGCCTTTGAAAAAAAAAAGATAAAAAAGATTTTTGATCCTTTAAAAAAGATGAAAAAAAAATTTTTGAGCCTTTGAAAAAAAAGATTTTTGAGCCTTTGAAAAAAAAGAAGATGATTTTTTATAAATAACGATAGATTTTTTTTTTCATCAACAGTCAACTAAAGCGTAGTAAATTACTATATAGAGGAATAATTTTCCGTCATCAGTAATTTCCGTAAATCATCACCACCGTCTTTCTTCAGCATGATGAAACTGTACGTTGTCAATTGCGTCACGTGATATTAAAACATTGACATTCTTATTACTCATACTGTGGTGTCGAACGGATAAACTGCAGAGGCACCTTGATATCTTCACTTGCGAAACATCCGCGAAATAGCGCCTCAATCAGATTGATTGTTACTCATCCTCGCAAAAGACACAATCGGATCCTGTTTTTTCCAACTACGAAGCCATTTGTCGACATTTAATTCATACTGGAGGAATATTATTGCAGCGAAAAAGTCTCCGTAGTAGCGTTCATGGAAGTTGATCATGCCTTTGATCGGAAAGATCTGGGTTCGAATCCCATCTGGGACAATAATTATGAACATTCTGCAGTTGAACATTAGCTAGACAGTCTCATGCAATGGCTGCCGGATTTTTCTTTCAAAACCCACTCATTTGACAGACAGGATATGCTGGTTTCATATCCTGTTCATATCGTTTAATTCTGTAAACATAAATAATCATATCCTAACCTTATGAAGTTGAATTGCTGACAGCTGTCGCCACGATCGTAATTAAAAATAACCAAAATAATAATAATAAAAAAAAAAAGCCTGATAGAATAATTCAAAATCCAAATGAACTTCATAATTCCGTTCTGATGTATTTTCCTCCTTGGAGATGTTTTGATAGAGATAGCATGAAAAAGTGTCTCGAGATAGAGAGAGAGAGAGAGAGAGAGAGAGAGAGAGAATCTAACGTCCTTGAAAAGAATACAATGAAATCTGTTATAATGAAATCTTTAATTTCCTATAACGAATATTCGTTATAGGAAATTAAAGATTTGGGAAGCAAAAATTCTCCTCTGGATCAAATAACAAATATAAATTATTTTATTTCATATTACCATTTGTGCTATAAAATTTTTAGGCTAAATTTATGTCGACTGTTTGTTGTTAGTCCTCAGGCAATCTTTCAACAAAAAGACTCTGAATACCCGGGACACTTCAAACTGCTAACGTATTATCACTCTCTCTCTCTCTCTCTCTCTCTCTCTCTCTCTCACACACACACACACACACACACACACACACACACACACACACACACACACACACACACACACACACACACACACACACACACACACACACACACACACACTTAACGCAGGATGAACAGCTGCAAAGAGTAAAACCAAACGAACGTTCGAAAATAAACATAGTGCAATTTAACTGGAATGTGATTACACAAGGTTCCAGGTGGAAGAAAAGAAAAGAAAAGAAAATAAAATAATAATAATAATAATAATAATAATAATAATAACAACAACAAAACTTCATGTTAACTTTCGTTGTAAATCAGTGCTACTTGATTTTCTTCTATCCCACACGTTTGTCCACTTAACCGGTAACCACCCGTGTGGTTACCGTTAAGTGGGACCAACACGGATTCACTATTCGAAGTGTAGTTCCTTTGATAAACTGAATGAAACAAGTCGCTGATGGTCATGATTGAGATTGCTGACATTAGTACTACGTTGTACTCCAGTGGTATGTATAGCTGACCCAGAATGTCAGTTATACATTATTATTTTGCCAGACGCAATTCTACGCGACTAAGGAAAAGGAAAACAACCAGTCTCATAAGGAGAACGGCAGGTTTTTTGCTTACAACAAAACTGGATTTTTTTTTAACCAAACAAGCAAACTAACTGGAGAACGTACCAATTAACAGAGGCAGAATATTCCAATCATATAGCCTTAACCATCTCAGCTGCTTTTCAACCAACCAAGAGGGAAAAAATTCTGCCACCTCAGAGGTCAGCCACTTACCTTGTGACAAAAAGCAGTTATAAAGCTTCCTGGATAAAGGGATTCGAACCCAAATCTCCCCAACCGAAAGAAAATATCGGACTACACTATGGAGGCACTACTAGTTGGAAGAAGAACTCAGGATTTTTTTTTTTTTTTCCATACGAAATATAATAAAACTCTACAAGAGACTTCCAAAACATGAAAGATACAGACAATCAAATATACGGTTTCCGAGATTCTAAAACTCGCTGTGTTCTTATACTTTTGCTAAGCGAATGTACATAATAATTCGATACTTGGAGGAAATTATGGAGAATATTGCATTCAGAACTGTCACTTTTATTCCACGACTGTGTAAAACGAAATAAAAATGCGGTGTCATAAACGAATCTACCTTTAATTAGGCTAATTGAACGAAATGTAGTCCTTTAATAAAGACAGTGTTTCAATAAGACGGTGTCTCGTGTAGCTATTCTGGTTTCTTTTAATCAATCATTTTCCACCATTTGTCTTAATCCTAGCCACACAACAGAGTCCGTCTATACGATGTGTATTTAAAGCACCTTAACTACTGCAAAGACACATGATATCTGTGATTGCGTTTTCTGAGGAATTCCGAAGCCTTCGGGGGGAAAACAAAGCTTTGCCTTTTCGTCTAGTTTTCTTCGCGTGTGCAAAAATGGTCCCCTTTCACCCCACCTTGCCTTGGATGAAGCAAAAACTGGTCGTTCGGAAGGTAATTAAACCACACCAAAATTTAACACTAACCTAACTGTCTTTTATGGTTCTTCGTTCTTGGAATGCGCGCGCGCTCTCCGAACCTGCACATACGAAGCTAACGGGTCGTTGATGAGAAGTTTAAGGTACGTAGTTTGTTCCCTACTCTTCGTTCCTCCACCTTCTCTCTCTCTCTCTCTCTCTCTCTCTCTCTCTCTCGTTTGTCGTATTCAACCCCCCCTCCCCTGAAAGTGCGTCTCTTATGGGGACAAAGGGTCTGATTAAAATAAACCTGATTTGTTCAGCTCGTCGGAGTGAAAACTGGTTTATTAGCGTTAGAGTGAAATGCAATTAAAATACTGGGCACACTTCCAAGCTGTTAAAATCGCTTAGTAGAAAGATATCTTTATTATTTTATTTGTGTATATTTTTACACGACTTTGAGACTTTGGCAATAAGACCTTCTTTTAAAAGTGAAAGATTGTATTCAATTAAATAAATATCATGGAAAATAAATAGTAAAAATTATATAATAACACATAGAAATAAAGGATTAAATCATAAAAGAGAAAGAACGATTATAAAAATAAAATAAAATCCCAGTGATCGAAATCAACACTACAATTTTGAATAAAGAAATTCACTTTTAATAAAATATTATTAAGCTTTTTTTTTTTTTTTATTCATTTTTCTGTTATTTTCTTTCTTGTAATGCACGAGAAAAATTTTAAATCCCATTTTTGTAAATCGTTTGTCAATATCATTGTTACTTTCGTTTTCAACTATTGTTGACGCATGCGCACAAGCCACGACGAAAACAATGAAATCTACATATTATTAAAGAAACAAAAAAAGTAATAAAATATTCTAATTAATAAAGTCACGGAAAAATAAAATGATTAAAACTGTTAGTTTAGAACAGGGTTGGTCAGCTTTTTCTTTGAATTAATTGCACGAATTTGTTTAAACCACCGCCCTAGTATGCCGACCACTTTCCTCCTTTAATAGGGCGATAATTATGGGGTGTAACATAAGTTAAATTATTTAAATTGATTATTATTATTTTTTTTGTTGCAAAACTACTCTAGTGTTCATTTGCAGCATTTATGCTATTAACTTACAAAGTTGTAGACAAATCTATTTTTTTTTTTTTTAATTTTTATTCTTTTGGTTGCTCTTATGGACCATTTTGACTGTTAAGTTAGATATAATCCTAGGTAGGATCTTTGGCGCTTAGTATTTTATGGTCTAAGGGCAAAAAATAATTCAATTTTTTTTAAAAAAAATTACTTTTACCGATGTTTTTAAATTGACACTTGGATCAAAAGCCCACACTTACCACGACGCATGCGCTCTCTGATGACGGGCCACTTCATGACTTGCAGCACTTAAAGATGACCACTTCTGGTTTGGAGCTGAAAAAAAGGCTTCAAGCTAATGGTAAAGCTAATGATGGTGTTGAGAAATTAATTCTGTGTTCTGGTCGCATTTATGGACGCTTTATTGTTGTGTGGTTATGCACATATTCCTTTATTGTCGTGTAAATCTTCTGCTAATTTTACGGCTCCTTTATGCACTCACAGAGAACAACAAAAACCAATATACAGTACAGTCGTGTTATTAGAAATGGCTTTTCGTGTGTCTCATTTTTTCTGTGTTCCATTATTCGAATGGAGTCATTCGAGTTTGCATGTTCCATCTAATTTGCGTATATGAGCATTCATTTAATGGACTGTGTATAGACTCTTGGTCTATCTATTGTATGATGATTTTTGGCCGGAAGTTCTTCCACCTCCTTCCTCTACTGGATAATTTGGCGCCATCATATTAGTAGGATTACTCATTGCACATAATACTCTCGAGGGACCGCAATCAGGATACTTCTACTATGGCTTCATTTTGTCTGCAAGGATTGTTTTGTGCCTTTTTTAAATATCTGCGTGAAGCAAAGAGAAAGCTCAACTTTCAACGAACAAACTGAACTAAATTCAGAGCACATTACATTTCCTGATAAACAAAAGAGTTTCACTACCCCCCCCCCCCTGCAAAACACGCAGCTATTCATTTATCTACGCAATAAATCTTCTTCTTCATAACCTTCCTTTGATGGTTATGAAGAAGAAGAAATGATGTGTTTAAGGGATAGATCATTGAAACCAATAAGATTATAATTTCTTTATGGAAGGAGGTACAGCCTATCTCGCAAACATCTCGAAGAGCACTTTCATATAGTGGCATGCTAATATTTCAGTTAGCAGGGTCCCGAGACAAAAGTATGTTTTTGAAATGAGTATGGTCTATACCTAAAATAAATATTTTATTTTATTTTTTTTATGTGACTCACACTAACGAAGGATTGTTAACCTATAACACATTAACACCGCAAGTGGGCAACCGATGTTTCTATTTTTGTTATTTGTTATTATTATTATTTTTTTTTATTTGTTTTATACCTGATCCTGAAACCATGCTCTACAAACAAAGACCAAACATGGAACTTTTCAAGCCACTTCAAGCCTCCAATAAGTAGGTCGGTGGTCTCACACCAAGCAATGAAATTCATCTCCCACTTAAAGACAATCACAAATATCCATGTCCATGGTAGGTTCGAAAGAACACTTTCATATAGTGGTGTGTTTCATATAGTGGCCTGTAGATACACTAACTATTCGAGAAAAAAAAAAAAAAACCTTGGGTTCGAACCAAGTCGGCAATTCAATATACATCAGTTTAATATTTAATTTCATATATTTTTGAATATTTCCGAATAATCTCTCGACATTAACCTTCCAGGGCTCCAGACGCTCTAAAAAAAACCCCGAGTAGCTATCAGGATGATAAAACCGGAATTTCCAGAAGGAAACCTACTATATCCGCATGAGAGCGACTAACCCAGCTTCGGGAGAGAAAAAAAAAAAAAAAAAAACGTTATGAAGATTCTTCGCTTCCTAGACAGGATTTTTTTTTTTTTTTAACTAATACATCGTCGATATATATATATATATATATATATATATATAATTTACTATCGGTCATAGGAGAATACCAAGTATTCTGAAAATTTATTTGAAAAGCTTAAAGGAAAAGAGAATACCGAAGCTCTGTTATGTCTTGATGTTCTATTCATTAGCCTTACACATCGCAACAATGGCAATGTTTCATTTCGTGTATCAAATGAATTGTTACAAGTGATATTTGGGCAGGCATACAAAATCACAATGAAAAGAGTAAAGTTCATGTGAGTCCCCAGTTGTTTTACTAACAGTTTTTTTTTTTTTTTTACAGCAATAATCTGTGTTATTTATTTATTCTTGTTAATCCAAGAAAAGGCAGTTGGCGAGCTAGATTCGACTACCAGCTGTGGGTTGGGCACCAACGATCTAGAGCGCTGATCTCTAGACCAGTGGTGCCTGCCGGCTCCTTCATATTCAGCATCACGGAGCCAGCAATGTAAATTTAAACAACCGGCTTGCTTGCGTATCATAATTGTGATAGGACGCTAATAGGCAATAGACGCTTAAACTTGCATACGATAATTAGCGCCATACACTAGAGTTTTTCAAGCTCTCAGAATCACGTGGTTTTCGTTGGCCTTTACTAAAATTAGTAAAGAAAACTGTAAAGTGGGGCCACTAAGGCTCTTACAGAATTCGGGCGTTAATTTTTTTTTTTTTTAGAAATACTTCACCCCGAGTCTTTTATTTATTTATTTATTTTTTTACGGTGATTTTCAACCTTTTTTTCTCTTAACAATGGACTGAAAAATGTTGATAATAACTTCTTTAAATGCTCTCTGAATTAATATTATTAATTTATTATTGTTATTCTTAATGTGAGTGGACTAAGGATTGGATAATCCCTAAATCCATTTGCAGTTAATCCATATAATGAAGTTGGATTTATTGATATAATCTGGCTTTATGGATTTGATATAATCTATATCAAATATATTATATATATTACAATATATTATATATTTGATATAATCTGGCCATATGGATTCTCAACTGGGTGGTTACCATAGACACCTTATTTGCAATGAAGAATTGTCCAGAATGCTAATATAACAACCAGTATTTAATTTTGCAGCCCTGTGACAAGGGATCGCAGTACAAACTCCGAGAAGCATTCCTATACCATAGCACTACTTCCACTGCACTTAACAGATGGAACCATAAATAACCGAATAATGTTTTATTGGTCCAATGCAGTAATTGCAAGGTGTGAATCATACAAGTTAAATTCGTGCATTGTTGTCTGGAGGTTTTGTTTGGATGTAGTAAGCCCTTCAATTAGAAGTCGACTCTATGGATTCAGTACGCAAATATGCTGTTTCTGTCCTCTTCAGATTTGAATGCCGCGAACTCCTAGCTGAGAGAATCCACTGATGAAAAACGGAATACACACACACAACTTATTTTCAGCACTCTCTTATCTCATATATATATATATATATATATATATATATATATATATATATATATATATATATATATATATATATATATATATATATATATATATATATATATATAAATTTAAAATAAAAATAATTTATTACACTTTGCTATTGAATTTATTAATACGGCATTTTATAGACTTATTTTAAGGCAATATTACTAATGAAAAATACTGCCTCCAAAAATGGTAATAAATAAGTAAAAAAATGTTGACAGTATACGTCAAAAATCACGGGATACTATTGATCACATCTTTTGTTAAGATACACTCATGTCGACATAGAAAATTCTATTAATGTCGAAATAGTTCCGCACATTTCGGAAATACTACTGATTTGCTGACTATGAATGATTCATTCTCGTTCTTTCTATTCCTTCACTCATGTATCTTTTTTCTGTTTTTTTAACAATGATAAGAAAATAAGTTTTAAAGGTAAACGCCCTTCGTAGCATTTATTGTGCATAAATCGAACCCTGTAGGTGGGTAGAGAAAGGAATAGACTGTACGCATAGTCCAGGAAGAAATCTTTATGACACGCGTTACAAACTCGGAACTGAACAGAACATGTCACGGAAAATTTTCGACAAGAATCGGCCACGGAACAATCACAAACTAGGGAACTGACACTACGTACTATACATTGCATAGCTATAATTTTATATCACACACACACACACACACACACACACACACACACACACACACACACACACACACACACACACACACACACACACACACACACACACTTTTAATTCACTTTTTTTTTTTTTTTTTCAACGGCAATCATCTTAGTTATGTCACATTCTTTCCCGAATTTCATATTTTAAAGCCGGCAAATCAGCAGCTGTCATTTGATGCTGTTTTTACCTCTCATTTCACGTCTCCACCCATTATTAATAACGTCACCAGGAGCCAAACGCACAACGTTTCTTGCATTCTGATCATAAATCATTAGCAGCAAAAGGAAGCTAGATAAACCTTTGAATCAGGGTGTGATGGTGCTTAATGAGTTTTCTAACCACTCTCTCCCTCTCTCTCTCTCTCTCTTTTATCACACAAGGAGAGAAAGTAGTTGAAGAAATGGCACAAATACTCTCTAGATGCAGAACATAAGATTTTGCTTAGAGGTAACAGTGAGTACAGATAGACAGCAAGATAAAACGGATAGACAGGGCGGGTCAGGAAAGAAAAAGTGTTATCACTTCAATTACATATCATTGTCTTCGTCAACAGGCATCTCAAGAGACATGCGCATTAGGGGGTCTAAAATTTAACATAAACGAATACCGTTTGTTTCATACAAAGTAATACTGTTTAAGTTAAATCGTTAGAGGGAAGGAAAATTGGAAGAAATGATAGATGCTTAGATCGCAAACAAATTTATTCCCCCCCCCATTTATCTAATTTAAAGTAAAGAAATAGTTTTTTTTCTCTGTAATATCATAAATTATGCATCTGAAGTGTATTTAAATATACCATTTTTGTCCATTATATGATAGTTTTTTAATTACCGTAAATCTATTTCTTGATTCGTCTTTCCTAACTTTTACTGTAAAATTCGCATATTAAAAATTCAAACATATAAGGAATTATTTTATAGTCTAATTCTATCTCAGAACATAAAAAAAAAAAAAGGATTTAGAGGATTCTCTTAAATTTTGAAGAGCATGAAAGCCAAATAGACATTTATAATAATAAAAAAACACGTTAAAATAAATTTGAGAAAACTTATATATATATATATATATATATATATATATATATATATATATATTTAAATTATAAATAAACGTTTATTATGTATACATCGTTATTATGATTTTCCAAACAAAGGATTATAAAAGTTAATGATGAAAATATTTTGTAAAGTCTAAAAATAATAGCACGATACATTAGTATGTCATGGTTGCCAAAAAAAAAAAAAAAGCTGCACAATATCAAACGAAGGACATGACGTCATCTTTGGCGCATTGCTTTGCTATAATAAACCTTGAAAGGATTCATGAAAAATTTTGTCTGGTGTCTCTGGTCTGGAATCAGGACCGGATTAGAATGCTTGTAATCTATCAGATACAGTTGGGTTGTTTTTTGAAACTACAATCAAAGAAAGTGAATCGATGAGGCCAGCGAACATCTATAAATTGCATTCGTTGTCGTTGCCAGTTTGTTTTTGATAACAATCTGAGTTTAAGCGAGGAACAAACTTGCCATCCACATTGTTATGAGACCGGCTAACTCACCTTTAGTTGAAAAGCCTTGATAAAGGTCCTTTGCGTCCTAGACGGGATTCGAACCGAGGCATTTCCCATCCAAGGATATCCATCGTTACCAATATCCTGTGTGTGTGTGTGAGGAGAGTGAGTGAGTAAGAGAGAGAGAGAGAGAGAGAGAGAGAGGAGTTTATATTATATTTATTTTAATTTCATCATTATCACAATGCATGGATAGAAACTCCAGTTAAGATTTTTTATGTTGCGGAATATGAAACCAAACAGATTTAAAAAACTTTCTCATGGCTTCAAAAAAGCAAATTATGAAAGGCCAGTCTGCCACAGAAACCTGCACGGCTTAAGATTTTTTGTGGGTAAGAGAACTTTTGATATCCTCCCCAATTCCATTCTCAAACCTTCTCCCTCAAAAAAAAAAAAAAAAAAAAACAGGAAAGCGTTCGCTTCTTCTTAGCCTTTATGTCATCCCGAAATATTTCAAGATTCACTTGAAACCATTGAGGTAGGTAAGAAGAAATTATTACTTAAATTAAGGGGATATTCAATCCCACATAGTTTTAAAACCGAATAAGAAACTCGAAGATTGGAATCAGAGAGTTTCTTGCCGAATATAGTAAACTATAAAGTATCGGCGACACTAGCGTTAGCCAATGCAAGTGATCCTAGTACGTAGTACAATACCGGACGACTCGTTGCAAAGGTGGGGGAAGTTCAGATCGCTATTCTTAGGTATTTTCCATAATGTAAAAACACATTTCCTAGGAAAAGTATGCTGTTATTACATTATGGAGGGAGGTCACTACCCAGACCGGTTTCAGCCTTTTTTGAGGCTTCATCAGTGAGTAGCTAGACCAAATTAATACCAAAGTGTATAGCGAAAAGAATTTATGTGCTCTGCTAGTGTCGCCGATACTTTATTTATAGTTTACTATATTCGGCAAGAAACTCTCTGATTCCAATCTTTGAGTTTCTTATTCGGTTTTAAAACTATGTGGGATTGAATATCTCCTTAATTTAAGTAATGTTTTCATTGCCGAAATGAAGCTTATTAGCTCTTTATACTTAAGAAGAAATTTATTCCAAATATCCATTTCAAACACTGATATTTATCCCTTTGTTGGGAAAGACCTAGGTTCGATTCCCGTCCAAGACATGAGGAGCTTTTATCTGGTCTCTTTCGACTAAAGGTGAGTTTAGCCGGTCTCATACAGAGGATTTTTTTTCACCTGGAAACTCGAGTTTTTCGTCCCTCAGAACAGGCAAAGCGGCTCCGTGAACACACACACACACACACGGATTTATCATCATAAATGAATACTTAATCCCTCACTAGGAGGGACAGTTGAGGAAGGGTGAGGGGAACCCCATTAAAAAACCACTTACATCTAAAAATTCTGAATTAAGATTTTCCTCAGTAGACTTCGTCAATTTTCTAAACGTTAGGTTAAGTATGAAATTTTACTCATGACGTGTAGAATCATAAGCATTGTTATTAACATCATGCATTCAAAGCATTCGAGCATTAAGTTTAGAATCATGTTATTAAGTATTAGGTTTAGCATGATTAGAATCATGTTATTAAACATTACATTTTAACATCAATCATGGATTGTGAAAGACATGCTTTTATATTCCGTTTGTCAGATGCTAAGGTTTGAGGAGCGAAGTGAAAAACTTGTGTCAAGTGTTAGGTAGACGACCCCCCCTTCCTTTATTTAACCCTTCTGATTAAAAGAAAAAGTAGTCAACGTACGTATGTTATAATGAATTCAAACACCTTGTCATGGAGTGGCAGTAAGTCAGGTTTACTTGGGTCATTTCGATCTCATCACTTCCCTCTGCCCGTCAATAAGACGGCAAATATTTCTTCTTCAGCCTTGTTCATGGCTCTTAAGATGTTGTCCTGATTTCCATGTGTAGGAAAAGTTGTCACTTTATATTCAAGGAAACAAGCCATATCCGGTTTTGCTGCTAACACCAACCCTCCCACAGTATTTTTTTTTTTAAATATTTTTTTTTTCCGCCTGAAATGAGCTCGCTTAAATCGGAAGAAAGCGTTGGCACCATAGAGAGGTGTGCCTCGAATGAAATAGGAAAATATCCCGAGTGCAGACTAACAGGACGTGACTCTAATGCTTATGTTGTCGCCAACTTGAAAGAGTCCATATTTAACCCCTCGCAAAAACCCGCCAAGCAATTTCCCTAAATCACCCTTACAACGTTCTTTGGTGGCTGCTTTAATTCGAAACCCTGAAGTGGTCACATTGTGAAAGGCTATACTTGCGAAAATTTAAAGGACACACACACACACAGCTATCGAAATAATAATCATAAAAAAAAAAAGAATACATTACGCATGAATAGATGATATCTGGGTACAATAGAAGCTCGAGACATTATCTGTTCAAATAAAGTATCATCCAACATCGGTATAATGGCAGCGACTTAGAAATGAGTAAAGCCCTTAACCACTATAATAAAGAAAGACTTGAAGTAGGGGTCCATGACTCCCGCAATACAGAAAATAAGCATTTTGTGTGTGTGTGTGTGTGTGTGTGTGTGTGCAGTTCAGAGAAAACACTTCTTGCATTGCATTATAGTGTTGTTGTTTCCACCTGCAGGAAGCCCGAGTCAGCATCTACGGTAATAGAACAATTGGATATAATGAGGCAAAACTATGACCATTATAAATACTAGAAGTCTCTTTTGTAGCCATTACGAACAAAATGTCTACTGCCTTTGGGTTTACCATAAGGTAGCAATTACAGTATTCTTTACGTTTTTAATGCCAATTATTTGAAGTTTCTAATGCTGTTCGTTGGATGTTGTGAAAATTGTTCTTATTTCGTTTCAGGAATTCGAATTACAGCTGAGCTGTTATCCATTAGTGTGTACGAAATCGTAGTCCGGAATCATAGTTTAAAGCACTGTCAAATAAACAAACAAAAAAAAAAAATTCTCTGTAATATCATTTGGTAATATAGGGATCTGTAGTGTAATGCCAGTAATATATATATAAAATAGTTGTTTTTACTATCACAGAATTGAAGTAGGAACAGAACTAGTTATAGTCCATTGAAGAATTCCAATTTGTTCGAAATGGTACTGTGAAATCAGTAAAATTCGAATAATGAACACTAATAAATGGCAAAAAATGGTTTTCGCCCTGCCTATTATTTAGCATTGCAATACTAAGCCTCATGTCGAAAGTCATGCACTCTCATTTAGAAGTCATAATGAGAATGCTATCATTTTCAAATCAAAGCAACCGTCAGTTTGCCTTTAATAATAATAATAATAATAATAATAATAATAATAATAAATGTCTGCAAACTAACGTGTAATTCTTTTGCCAACTATGTCTGATGCGGGATTGATGCTTGTAAGGGAAAAACTACAGCTGAAAGGCTGTGGGATTGGCTTTCTGGTAAAAGCGAACCCCTTAGCCTGAGCCCGAGTCACTCAGCTGAAAAATTAAACTACAGTACATAAACTATATGATCTTTTTTTTTTTTCTTAATTCAAAAGAATTATAATTTCACCGAAATTTGCTGTGTTTTCAATTTTTGTCCCTCCCCCCTCATTTTGACGCCTACGGGATGAAAGTGTGGCTTTCATCTTTGTAGAGTAAGTTGCAAGTGAACGAAAGACATTCACTTGCAACTGTAAGATGCTCTTCACTACAAGAAGTAGTGGAGAGCATCTTATGACTGATTCTCGATGGCTCATCAGCATTTGCTACAAGTTACTGTTGCCATGGAAACAGAAATGTTACGTCGCATGCCATCTCCTGGTTGGCTGAGTGGTTAGCGTATCTGCAATCCAAACAAATAGGCTGCCGGTTCGGAAAAAAGAAAAAAAAAAACGAAACACCTAAATAGTTCATCTTCTTTCATGAGATCAGAAAACGATCAGAATACCAAAGATTACGTGTGTTACTGTCACTGAAGAATAAACAGAAATTATCTGAAAAATAGCTTTTACACGTGTTGAAATCTACATGAAGGCGATATCTCTGACGTCACACTACTGCTACTTATAACAATGATCAATTTATTATACTTTTTTTAAAAAACAATAATCTAGTATTCTAACAAGGAAAGAACAACCTTTCCTTTCAAAGGTTGTTCTTTTCCTTGCATTTTCAAAGAAAATAAAGTTAAAACTTCCTTCTCGAAGACGTCAGTGTTATCTATAATTACGTACTTTTTAAACACGAACGTTCCGATAAACGCTGTTTAAAGCTAAATGTTACAAAGAAGCGTGAAAAGCAGACACACTTACGAAACTAAGTGGACTATTACAAAGGGGCTAGTACGATCTTGTAATCGTCGGGTCCTTTCTTTAATCGTTGCCTTATTAAAAGGTTAGCACCCTTACCGCCCAACAACGCACCGCCCACACAGAATAGCGGGGCTTGTTCTCACGTTCTCCTGTCACGCCCGACAGGTCAACAGACGGAGTATAAGTACGATACCCGTACAAGATAGACGAAGTACACGTAAAAAAAAAAAAAAAAAAAAAAATGTCGTCCAGTGTCCACAAAACGTGTGTCTCGCGTCACGACACAAACGCCGCCTGCAGGCCAAACCGCATTTATTTGGCTACTTAAAAGTCTGCGGAACCTGTAATTACCTATGCTAGCACGTGCGCCCTTTAGTGGCGCGCGCGCACGGTTACACAAAGATTTATCAAATTTCAAGCGGTAAGCAGTTTCGCGGTTTGGAAGAGCGCGAGCCACGTGATGACAGCAAGTGTGACAGCTTGTTGATGTTGGAACAGAAACGGACAGAGTATGCGAAACGTACAATGTAAAGTAAGGAAGTGACAGGTGCGCCCCCATGTAAACAACACCGATATTACAAGCAGACACGTGTTAGGCTTGTCACATGGGAAATTACATGTAATGTAAGACCACACTAGACGCTACGGGAAAATATCTTTATTTTTGTTACACCCGTTCGATCCACCCGTTCTAGCATCTTACAAAAACATTCGTATCCTTCCCTAATTTAATTGTTTCATTCTTAAGTAGACACCATTCAGAGCATCAAAGTCCAGCAATTATTCAAAGTCGCATTCATTTTTGTAAGCATCGCGTGTTATCTTTGTCAGAACTAACACGAATCCATATCCATTAAATAGAATGGGGACAGCAGCGTACTCTATAGGATGTAATTGGAGTTATTAAAGGAGAAGGACTTCGTTTCAAAGATATTAATTGTGGAATATCTCTGTGGAGTCCCTGAACTCATAGTGGGTGTACAATCAATATATAGTGTTGAATGTTTATATGAATTTATCCAGTTTTGGAGCCTTCATCAGCAGAACTGACAATAACTGATCACCGATTTACATATTTATACTTTGAGTGCCCCCCCCCTTCCCTCCCATATATATTTTCGTTAAGAAAAAACAGGCAATGTTTGAGTGTTATTTTACGACTAATTTAATGGGTACTAAATACCTGTTGGTATTTATTAGCCAATAAATACCTATTTGGTATTTATTAACTACTCCGATGTAGTGTCCCCCCCCTTCTAAATATACGATCTCTTGTGCAATTCTATGATGTTTCTTGGGAGCAATGAAACCTGTAGATAGTTTTTCTTGTTTCTCTCCTCTTCATGGAGAGATACAAGTGTCTTAATGGCGTTTTATAGGTTATCAAAATCGTGTTTTCTTTCACTATTTTGGACAGACATATCGATACTAGTTTCTTCCTACAGAGGATTTCTGAATGAAGATAGAACTACATCACGTAGAAATATAAGATAACACAGTGGTCTGGCCCATACCCGATGTTTTCGTTTGTCTTAAAGATTTTCATTATAAAGCAACTAAAATCTCAGTACGTATTTCAACATTGTATACTTTTATAACAGATAATGCGATTGTTCAGCAAAGCAATAAAGCTTATATTAATCCTTTGCTTATGAATAAACTAAATTACCTTAAATATTATCGCCAGGATGATGTACATCTTCCTAATGATGTACATCTTCTTAATTCTTAAGTTTTGAATAACATTTTGCCTATAACATGTAATTCTGAGATTTTATTTTGCGAAAACTTTCACTATTCTATCTATCTATTCCCTTCTGCCATATGGCCGGGGGTGGGCAGCTATATGCTACCATACTAGGGAGATGATTATGAGCAAGGTGGTTTCCCATTGCCTTCCTTCCCGTACTATATCCTATGACTGTAGCCTGTGTGTTCACGGGACCGGTTTGCGGGATGAAAAACCTCGGATAAACTGGGGAGAAAAACCCTGCTGTCAACGCCCATGACCGACTAACTTGGCTATGGCTGAGGAAGATCCTTAAGCTCCTCGAGTCGTCGACGGGATTCGAACCTAGGACACTCCTTCCCTAGGCATACGGTTGCGAAGCGCAAAGCCACTAGGCTAACCGCGCGGACAACTTTCACTATTAGCACTTAAAAAAAAAAAAAAAAACATGGGCTGGTTTTGAAGAGTCCTTCTATAAGAAGGACTATCCACCGATAATTTAGCTTCCTGCCAGTAAAATCTTTTTTTTTGGGGGGGAGATGGACTGAGTCTTTGGCTCTTTTTCCCTTCATCTGATTGAAGAAAATGTGTGGATGGGTGTTATTGAGCTAAAGGCTTTAGTCATGGCTATGTAACGGCAATAGAAGAGCCTCAGTTAAAACTTCATTGGTTACAGCATTGCCATCTGTTACCCTCTGGGATTTACCCAACCAACCTCTGTTGTTTTAGACACTTCAGTTAATATTTAGATAAAGCTATATTTTGAAAAAGGTGTAGGAACTATTTTTTATTTAAATTACAAAAGCTTTAAAATAAAGTAAAATAAAACGATTTAACATGCTACAGTGTATATTATAAATGATAATTAATAAAATATTTGCAATATTTTTGCAAAAATAGTTCAAGGTTTATTACGTGACGACATCACTATACTTTATATTTCATTTCGATTACGAAATGGAATATATTATGATTATCTGGAGTCATTTAATCATGTCCTCATTTGTTGTTATTATGAAATTTAAATGCTATATTAATATTCCTTTTCTTTCTTGAAAATCAAGGATTTTATTACTCTGACATACAATTAAGAGTAAGTTTAGTAGAGTATTTTCCCCTCCTTAAAAAAATCACCGTTTTACAATAAAATAAAATAATTTTAAACAGCACCGATTTACAAGTTACCTAAAAACAACAATATTAATAGAATCAACGGTGAATTTTTTAAAATTTTATCATTGAATAATATATTAAATTTATAATTTGTAAATTTATTTTAGATTTGTTTAGGCCTTTTAGAAATACCGGGTGATTATAAAATAACGTCAAGTGTTCAGAGCCCTCTAGCGAGTAATGTATTAGACGAAACACGCCAATATTCGGTAGACGTACACAGTGGAACATGGGGATTCGATTTAACGAAAAAAAATAGTACCAAAAGTCGCCAACAGGGGAAAGTTTGGCGCTGCCAAATTAATTTTAGTAGGCGTGACTAATGAATGACTAAATGGCAAATGAGAGACAGCACACATCAATTTCATGACTTTTTATTGTTAATTACAAATGAGGTTCAATATGACCACCATTCTGCTGTTCCAGGAACTGCATACGATGCACGACATTTTCCACAGTGGCTCGCAACATATCGGAATTGATTTGTCTCACGTGTAACGTTATTCGATCTTTCAAAGTTGGAATATCGGGTACATGTCCTTGATACACAATGCTTTTAAGAAATTCCCACAGCCAAAAGTCACAAGGATTGAGATCAGGCGATCTCGGTGGCCATGGCGTGGGAAATGCACGACTAATGATTCTTCTGTCAGAGAAATGTTGTCGCAAAACACGCTCTACCTGAAGTCCGATGTGGGGGTGGTGCACCATCGTGTATGAAGATGGTCGACTCGGGACATCCTCTTTGCTGCAGTTGTGGAACCACAGAGTTTTGTAGCATATTAGCATACCTATTAGCATTGACGGAACAGATCACTGGTCCATTTTGGCGATTTTCCTCGTAAACGTATGGACCGATGATAAAAGATGCCGTAAATCCACACCACACTGTGACTTTGGGCGAGTGGATAAGCATCTGCAGACACACGTGCGGATTAGTTGCAATCCAAATGCGACAGTTGCGTGTGTTAATATCGCCGTTCAAATAAAAGTGCTCTTCGTCACCCCGTAAAATCTGCCACGGCCATGCATCATCCACTTCCATGCGCGCTAAGAATCTCAAAGATAAGTCGATTTGTGTGGTTGCATCACCAGGGCGCAATTCTTGAACATGACTGATTTTATAGGGGTAAAACTTCAACATCTGATGTAGGATTTTCCACACCGTTGTGCATGCGATATCCGTTTGCCGGGATATTGCTCGTGCACTGCTGGTAGGTACTCTGCACATTCGTCATCTCCTGTTCTACAATAGCAGTTGCAACTTGTTCAACTTGTTGGTGATTGATTGGTTTGAGTCCCCTGCCTACCTGCGCTGCTAGAGTTCCAGTAGTTTCAAATCGCTGAATCAGTTTTCGTAAGTTTGTTACGCTAATCGGTCCTTTTCGTAAATTTTTCATACGCCGAAAATCACGAAGACAAGCACTGGCATTATTGTTCCGCTGATAATAGAGTTTGACTAACAGAGCACGCTCACGTAAGGTAAGAGGCATCGAAAAGCAGTTCGTCTACGAATGATAAGAAATCTCAGGCTTTCCTTTTATTGCATGATCGTTCACAAGAAACGCGATAATGCATATTAATGCATTTTACTTGGTAAACAGCGCCAAAATTTCCCCTGTTGGCGACTTTTGGTACTATTTTTTTTTTTTTTTGTTAAATCGAATCCCCATGTTCCACTGTGTACGTCTACCGAATATTGGCGTGTTTCGTCCAATACATTACTCGCTAGAGGGCTCTGAACACTTGACGTTATTTTATAATCACCAGGTATATCGCGCAAAAGTTTTTTAAAAAGATCTCTCATTGTACACTCGACTACAGCGCACTCTTCTGAAGATATTTGAAATTGATCACTGACGTTTACTCAGTAATTTTAAATCGATTTGCATATGGAGTTTGAAGCCTCTTTAATAATGAACTAATTAATTTAGTATAATTATGAAAATTAGAAATTTTTATTTGAAAAGCAAAAGCAAATAATATTTTAAGAAAATTTTAAAACGAAAATGCAAAATTAATTGAGCTGATAAATAACACCTACTACTATCCTAGTTAATATTAATATTAAAGGCAATATTTCCCTAGTCGCAGTTGAATATATTTGGGTTTATACCGTGAATGTTCTGAATTAAGTTCAGAAACTGAATTTTTCCTAACGAAGGAATTTTTTATTTGGAAAATCCAATTTTGAGAGTTTTGCTAATGTAAATCTACTGGAAAGGGAATTTCAAATTTCAGCTTATGTTAATTAATCCCTGAAACTTCTAGGGATCCCATGGAAACACTTTGAGAAAATATACGTTAGAGAGGAAAAAAAAGGATAAAAAATACCGACCTAAGGCAAAGAATCCTTGTTCTTAAATCCGGATGCGTTTCTTGGCTTGAGACTAATTTAATTGCAAGAACTAAAATCTTCTTATTGATCGGAAGTCCTATATAATTTGCAGCATAGCAAGTTATTCCTCTCGACAGCCAAGTAAATTGACAATTTGCAATTCAGAATGCAAACTGACTACTTACTTGTTAAACGCCAGGATTCACAAGAGTAAGCAAGTAACACAGTTCATTCAAAGCGAACATTACGTAGCACAGAAATAGTGCTTCGTATACGGATGCAGGAAGGGACAGAATGATATTTATGTGAAATAAAAATATTTCTTTTTTTCGAATGAAAGTAAGTTTGCTTGTCTCATATAGAGATGACAAAGTTAGAAACTGGAATTTTGTATCCCGCAACAGATAAAGCAGATTGAGAACCGATGATAAAAGAGATCGTCACGAGAATTACGAGTAAAATGACTCCGTCTGGACTGGCCTGACTGTAGGAATTAATTGTAGCTATTCGAACAGTATCCTGAATCTAGCGAAGTGCAACTCGGTTATGAGCTGTAACCTGCATCTGGGAGGGGGGGGGGGTGGCTTGAGGGCTACACATAAGGCTCACAGATCCCTTGTAAAATATTAACTGATCAACATAGTTTATCGAAAACTTTGCTGGATACTGTAGTATCATTCTACTGAGAGACATGGTACTGACTTATTCCATTTAAACATTTTTGTTTTCTAAAAAAATGACAACCGCATATGTACAAAAAAAAAATAAGCAACAAAGTGTCAGAAATTTTCCATCTACAAAATAAGTAAATAAATAATATAATATTTATTATTTATTTAATGGTACTTACAACCGACTTTGGTTATCCGTAATTCCAGTTGGAGCATCAGCTTCAGATATTCAGAGCAGCTATAAGAAATTTCCTGACATCTATTTATCCCATATTGCAGTTAATGAAAAGTTATTTGTACAAAATCAGACAATATGGAAACCCTCTTGAAATCTGAAACAAACAAACAAAACCAAAAATATTGGTAATCGACATGTTTAATGAAAGTGGGCATGTGACTCTATGATATACGCTTAATTTTATTTAAGCTTTCTAAATAGGGATGAACAACAGCGCGTGCAGGAAATTTTGTGAAACTTTCAGAATACTTCGAATTATTTTTGGAAATTTTTTTTTTTTTTGTGTTAGAATGCATTGAAATAGTTTTAATAACTTAAACGTTGAATCATTCGTGATAAAAAAAATCCTGCTTATGAGCTTGACATAGTGATCCACATCACGATCATAGTGATATGTTTAAATATGCATTTAAACGCAATGGTCCGAATGTTAATGCTCGAAAATACTGTACGGCAACTACCTGATGCACTTCTTTTTGCAGGAACTAAATAATGTGGATTTTATCCTGACTCGCCTTTTACCTCCTAACTTTTTTTCCCTCACAACTCAAACAACTCCTTTCCGTTTTTTACTTAACAATTATTGCAATTACAATGATGACAACGGCATTAAAGACGAAGTATGATTTGCAGTGGTGTTATCCAAGTGTCACTCAACTCTGGCAGAAGCGTGCAGATGCTGAGGATCTTTCCAGAAAACTCATTTCACTGCCTTGAGAAGTAAACTAGTTTAGCTTGAAAGATCAGGTCCGATTTATTTATTGATCGGAACTCGTCAATCTGCAGCACGCAAAAAGTGGATTTGATCCTCAATAGTCATTGACCTTCCAGCTATAAAATATTCTCCTATCAGAGTTTTCTTCATTTATATATCCATTTTTCTTCTTCTTTATGTTCTCTTTTTTGCATCTTATTCTACGTTTCGTTTTCTTGCAGTTTTCCTGTTGTTTCATTTCCATTTTTCTCTTCATTCTCTTCTTTCTTTTTTTTGCCTTTTTCAAAGTATCGTATTTAAATTTCATGTTATCTCATCATATCCTTTTCTTCTTCTTCTTCTCTCTCTCTCTCTCTCTCTCTCTTCTGTGTCTCTTTTCTTGTTTCTCCTCTTACTGACGTTTATTATTTCTCTTCCCCCCCCCCCCGCCTCTCTCTCTCTCTCTGTTTGTCTTGGTTCCAATGTTTATTATTGGGAATTCAGAATTTACCCAACAATGACACGCACCTCGTAGTTAGCGCCACCTAGGTTCAAATAAGAAGGTTTTTCAGTTGACGTCGAGTAAGCCACTTGTGGTTTGAAGTGCTATTTTTTTTCCCCAGAAATTAGTTTTTTTCCTTCTGTGAAACAGACAAACTAGCCAGTGAACACACTACATCAAGATTAAGCTCTAGACTCTTTTTCACTCTCTCTTTCACTTTCTTTCTTTTCCTATTTAGAAAATTCCCACTGTGTTATTAATATCTATTTATATAGTCATTCATTTCTTACTTTTTCTCACTTCCTGTTTCTTTAATAAAACGCGATGTTTGCGTTACCATCTATGGAAGCAATGGAATAATGACATTCGCTCACCTTGAAAAACATTGAATGAATATAATTACGTAAAACACGTTGGAGTGCAGTCGCTTATCGTAACTAATCAAATATATTCTTTAAAAATCTAGCAAGGATAAAAAAAAAAGACCTTCGATTCTTCCCTATTTGCCTTTTAAACATAGCAAATTATGGCTAACCTTTCGATTTTTAGCCTTTATAATAAAGGTCTCGTTGTTATAACAACGTCAGTAAATATCTTTTGTAAATACTTTTGTCCAAATGATCATGTCATAAACAAGTAGACAGAAATTCCACTGTGGTAATTTTCTTGAACAAAATGAACGTATAACCTTCAGTACTGGGGCCCCATTACTTTCTAAAATCGGAGACACCAAACATTTGTGCCTCCTACATTAACGCTAAGTCTCCTTAACATTTTTTATAGCCAGTCGTGGCTTGTAAGCCTGACATTTTTACATTCTATTGTTCCGACCAAATAATTATTGCCCCATATTTTAACAATAAAGTATTCCATTTGTTATTATGCAAATGAGGTTTTCTCGAAGTGATAAAAACTTTCATTGTAAGCTGCAGTTATGTGGAAGATATTAATTATTGTATGTAAGCCATAAAACAAGACACTCATTAAGTGTAGCCGGTTTTAAGAGCGGATTTTCTCACGCTAACCTTGTTCACAGCGAACCAATAAATTGACCTCAGGTAATTCTGCAACATAAATTAAAGCGCTGGTATTTCCAACTTGCTTTCTTTTAGAAATAGAAGACGACTTAAGAAAGACGAAGACGTGGAATTAAGATTTAATTTTACGACGAGGCTAATTAAGTTACTTATGTAAGATAATATTCGTTTTTACCAATTGTTGAGGTGGTATTTATTACGCTACCAGACATTTTCGAACAATACAACTTCAATTTTAAAAATGACGCTAATATAAACTTGCACCATCTGTGTATATGATTATATTTAATAATTAAAAAAAAAGACTTTTATGGTTTGCTTGTCTTTCTAAAAAGTCATTTTGTTAAAAATTGCCATTTCGGAAGCTCTAAATTCAATTGCTAACAAATTTTCCACTTCAAACTGTCAGGAATTTTCATTTTACACAGACAATTTAATTTTCATATTGTACTGTCAGTATTAAGAAATTAGAATAAATTCATTTTTTTTTAGTGGTATGTAAGGTTTAAGCTTGTTTGCATTGTTTACTTACGTAATTGCCTTTCGAGCTACAGTTGGCAATAAAATATTTTTGAAAATAATAATTGTTAGATTTTACAATACCTTCATTTAACCGAATATTTCCATTGTTGGAATGCAAGTGTATATTTTGATTGTTGTAATCTTCACTGTTACCTTATCTGTCATCAACAGCTTTCTTCAGCCCACTACTAGACGAATGCCTCTCTATACTTCTTATAAATGTCCATAACATCTTGTTATCTCATCGTTCCATCTTATGACTGGTCTACCTGATTTCCGATATCCAGTTCTTAGTGTCCATCCTGTTTTCTTTGTCCATCTGTTGTCTAAACATTCTCATCCCATGTTCTGCGTAGCTCCATTTGTTGCCTTTTATTATTAAGGCAATATCTATTACCTTAATAATAAAATTATATCCAAATATTATTCTTTTTATCTAACCGGTTATTCCCAAAATGGCTCATAAGTGTCATATGGCACTTATGAGCTATTATTATTATTATTATTATTATTATTATTATTATTATTATTATTATTATTATTATTATTATTTTAAAAACATCTCCTTGTCAAGACTCATCGATGGAGACAATAGCAAGATCTAATAGAGATAATATCTGTTATTCTTCAGCTACGAAATTTTAAACGAAAATACAATAATAGACAAGAGAGACTTGATCATCCATAGGACAAAGTTGTCTCTCAGTGAGACACTATCTGTTTAACTTTAACTCAGTGAGACACTATCTGTTTTATGCATAACTACATTGTGTGAAATCTCTGAATGCGGGGGGATGGTAAGAGAACTCTCGGATGGATGCGAATGGGTAATTTAAAGTCTCAAGAGATCCAACAAACGCTTGTTGCTTCCAATAAGCTTATGGTTTGCTTGTATTCCAAACAAATGCAGTTCCCCTACTAGATGCAATGGATTTTCTGAATTCAGCTATATATCGTAAAGATACCCTGACTAGATAGAACTATTATTGCCTTAGAATAATTTGGTATAATATATCACTTGCAAAGCAATAATACTCATTTGTAATGTTAACTTAATCCAAGAGGTCCGATAATGTCAAACTGTATAACGATACAATAAATCCTCGCCAACCTTCTCGCCACGGTTATTTTATATAGAACCTTTATGTAAATTAACTACCTTTGACGTCGTTGAATTTTGAAGTTATTTGCATTTTTGAGTCATTCACAGACCATTTTTGGATGACATTTAAAGTTCATTAGCCATCTTAGGAAGTCTGAACCAACAATTAAAAGAATAAAAAAAAATAGGATTAAACTCTCTAAGGAAAATTAAATGGAAAGCTAAATAAGGAGGATGGAGATGAGTCCGAGTGTACGGTAAAGTACAAGGTAATTGAGTAATGATGGTTAACCTGTTTTAAATGGAAAGTTGTAGAACAGGAAGCTAGCAGAGTCCCAGGATGTGTGCGCTTTCTTCTTGTGTCTCTTACGTGTTTTAGGCTTCAGCGGTTGTTATATGAGATTAACCCGTATGAAAATAATCAGCGCATGATATAGTGGTGTGTTTAGTATTTATGGGGCGAATCTAAAGTCAGTTAATGCTGCGCGGCCAATGTTAATCCATCTTGGAGTTTAATTTTGCCCACTAGCTTACGTAGGCTTAATGATTATCGTAACTATTGCAATTGTTGCAATAATGCAGGTGATGGATTTTCTCCTCAAAGGAGAAAATCCATCATCTGCAAGGAATTTGATTACATTTGGAAGAAACGCAAGGCCTTTCCTAACAATTTCTGACTTAATTTACAATAGGACGATTAAGTGAGGTGTTTTTCAGACTATTTATTGGACTAAATTTCTAGCGTCCATTATCACTATTTGTTGTAATTTTTTCATATTTATAAATATAATAATTAAATAATATGTAGATCAACCAGTACAATTTATTATTTTAGTTCGTTATAGATTTAAATGATTTATTATTATTATTAGACACCTCCAGGGAGTCCAAAGACTCATCGAGGGAGGGCACTACAACTGTCTCCGCCACTCAAGGCGGGATTCGAGCCCACAGCCTTTCAGCTGGAGAGTGGATACGCTAACCACTCGGCCAGCCAGGCTGGCTAATCATTATGATAATCAAATTAAAACTGCTTCGACTATCATATTGAATTAAAATTATGATATTCTTTTAAAAACAAATAAAATAAAATAAAAAAACTATTTAAAAGAATGTATTTATTTGGAAGCGTAAGCAGTTGCATGAGTTGACTCTGTATAAATTCAGAACGGGGTCTTTATCAAAGCAGCTCACTTCTTACCTCGCCGTTTTTTTATTCTCTATGGTATAGAGACACACACTGCGTTGAAATAAGTATTGGAACTTCCTCCTGTTTTAGAATGAAGCCTGTTGATATGTATGATGTTCGGACGCTAACTCATACTTCAGATATGAAAACACTGAACCAGGAGTGAAGTTTGGTGGCAGGGATGTAATGGTAGGGATGAGCTGTTTGTCGAACCGTTAAATGTAATGCTGAAGGCTGAATACGTCTGGATAATACGTTTGGTACGTTAGTGGCAGTTTTATGGAATCCATGCATGCATTTTTTAAATACGACAGTGCACTAAGTTGCTCTGCAGGTGATAGCACGACACAGTCCTGATCTGAACCTAAAAGAACAACTTTAAGACAGAATGCAACATCAGGTACAGGCCACCTCAACCACGTGACCCAAGAAGACTGGTACGTGGACTGGTGGTCCTGATTGAAGGAAGAATTCTTCAGCACTACTGTAAAAAAAAGGCAATGTTCACACACACACACACACACACACGCCCTCTTTTAATAAGCAAAAAACACATCGACTGGATGCATGTTTAATAATATCGCCTTACTCTCATAGTTCTTTATCTGTTCATGGACTACGGCCAAAGAATGAGACGTGTTGCTAATGTAATAAGGTAAGAGTCTCCTTATTCGGAAAGAACGAAGTTTTTAATACTTTCAAATCAAGAAGGATTTTTTCCTACGCAGTTTCAAGTAAGGTATACTTAACTCTCAGGTTGCATAGTTATTCTTATGCAACAAGAAAAAAAAAACTGTCTAAGACTATTTTAGGCAAAACAGTCCCGCTGTTACAAGGTTTAAGTGTCTTCTTTTTAATGGTTACAGCAATTTAAATAGGAATATTTGACATTGTTTCAAGAGACTGTGTACGCCGTGAGACTTTTCCATTGTTATTAACTCACGAAATTGTTATAAAACGCTGTATCGTGACTCCATTTTGTTAACTTCGACAACAGAACTTCTTACTGGTTTTCAAAAAAAAAAAAAAAAAAAGTGAACATAGGTCAGGTATTTCATTAAACTTTATTATACTGTTAAAAAGCCCCTTTAAATATACCTTTAAAGAGTATCTATATAGAGGCACTGTAGGGATAAGAAGAGGGGTGTGAAAAAATGACATCACGACCGTAGCATATTGCACAGACAGTTGTGATGCAGGTCGTAAAATCCCTACAAGGATTACTTCACCGCAGAATGTTTTTTTTTCTTTCTTTTTCTTCTTCTCTCTTTTTAACCTGTTCTCAAGCCCAGCGTGGGAACGGTTTATCTAGAGCTGGCACGATAGCTCCTGGCCACGAAATACTTTGTGTGGCTTTCCTCAATATCAGAGGAAAGCCGGATTCTTGAGATAGTTGGTGTCAAAAGCTGAAGGTGGAAATTGAGGCTGAAGGTTAGCCACTGTTACGGATGTAGGGCATTAAGAGCTAGCTTCTTTAAGAATGTAACTGCTGTGAAATGGGGGAAGAAGAATGAGGGGGGTATGGAAGTAACTGTAGACTGCGATGAGCGTTGGCATAAGACGCATGGGAAGTAGAGTGTTTTGAAGCCATCTGTCCCGTTTTAGGGATTTAAAAGAACAATGCCTCTCTTGAACTTCGGGAGAAATATTATAATAACACACAGCCGGTTGAAACGCATTTGTTTCATTTAGTTACGAGATTTTTTTAAATCACAATTATCCAGTCTGTTTCCCCCTTAACTTCTGGGGAGCAGGGTCAAGATAGTAGGGAAAAAAGATAAGTACTTGTAATAAGAAAATAATAGGGCAGAGTAGAAGATTAACTTAATCACGGATAATAAATGGTAAGTGTTTCTGTGTGTGTGTGTGTGAGAAAGAGAGAGAGAGAGAGTATGGGATAGAAAAAGAGGGAGGAGGAGATTTTATCTAAAAAGAAATAAACAGATAGACGTAGATATTAGAGAGAAATATCAAGGGAAATGAAACAAATATGGAAATGATCTAAGACAATCGTAAGAAATTGAGTTTTACAACTATATTCTATTTATATAATATCATTCATTATCAAAGCAACTGAACCTGAAGGTCGTATTCAGGTGTGTTTTGGCAAAGATGTAAGCACCTATAAGAGTCGTTTTGTCTGTTTGTCTCTTCATCGGTATGAAGGTTATTCTGAGTCTAGAAAAACGCATTTTACTCATATTCATATTTGGAATCTTTACAAAAATTTTGTGGAGCCATCCAATTTTTGTTTCCATCTGATGATTTGCAAGGATATAAAGAAGCAAAGTATGTCGAAATTATATGTTGCAATAACTGGGCTCTGACTGGATGATATTTAAGAAAATTTATCATTTAGGATAAATAAGATGCTTTTTATGATTCATTTGTAATCTGAATTGGCTTATTTTTAATGGCAAAATAAAAATAGACCAATTCAAATTAAAAATGAATAATAAAAATCATCTTATTTATCCTAAATGATAAAGATAGAATTTTTTTTCTTCAAAATTTTTTTGGCAGAAATATTTAAAAAAAATTCTATTTCTGCCAATCACACATTTTGAGAAATGCATCTAAGAGAGAGAGAGAGAGAGAGAGAGAGAGAGAGAGAGAGAGAGAGAGAGAGAGAGAGAACAAAAAAAGCAAAAGAAAGAGCAAGGAGAGAGGATGAAAGATACCGATTTACTAATGTACTAATTAGTAAATATTTACTAATTAGTAAATATTGATAATCATATAGCGATTTTGATAAGTACAAACCAAAGACCATTGTCGGCCTGATTTGGTCAAGTAGTTAGCGTATCCGCTTTCCTACAAACAGGCTGTGTTCGAATCCCATTGTAGGTATGGGATTCGAACACAGCCTGTTTTTAGGTGGGAGATGAACTTCACCGATGTAAGACCCTTGCTCCGCTTATTGGAGGCCTGAAGTGACTTAAAAAGTTCCGTGTTTGATCTCTAGACTCGTCCAGCTCATGGTAAGATACTATAGGTTTATAAAAAACACTTTTATATGTAGGAGTAACTTAAAACAAAATGTACAGGCGCTTCATGTAATGTGTGTACTGTTCCAGAAGTTCTTAGCTTGAGAGAATATAGAAGAAACAGATTTATCAAGGAGGCAGAAGAAAACAGAAGATACGTACGTATAGTGAAAAATGAAGTTAGTAAGAATTCTATGACCATTTTTTGTTCCCAAACTTTTATTTTTTTATCATTACACTGATCTTAAGAAACAAGACGACTTTAAATGTGTAGTTATTATCCACTTGAAGCTGTTTACAGTTGCATCTGTTCGTTATTTATTAGCACCAGCAGATGTCTGTGTGATATGTCAACTAAACTGAAGGCATTTATCTTCTTTTTTTTTGCACGCATGAATAGTTTGTGTGTGTGTGTGTGTGTGTGTGTGTGTGTGTGTGTGTGTGTGTGTGTGTGTGTGTGTGTGTGTGCTTGGGATTTTTTCTACGTCTTTGATAGAGAGAAGAAATGATTCTATTCATATTATAATTTGGCTACTTATTTGTCTAGGTATTGTGTCATTCTTTGCGATCTTTAAATTATTCCTCTTTGCTGGTTTTTAGTTCTACTAGCATTTTATTTTTTCACTTCTTTACATTAGTTAATTTTTTGTAAATTTTTTTTTTGTATTTGTTGAGAAAACCTCATTACTAAGTTAATTCCATTGTTTCTACTTTTCACATTATTATAATGAGTTTCCATAGTCTATTTTTTTTCTTTAGATTTCTTTGGTGATTTTCGCGATCACCATATTCATATTTTGTCTTTTGTTAGATCTTTAATCTACCAGTAATTTTCTCCTTAAATTACTTCTTTTGTCAAAGTACGTTGAATTTGAAACGATGCAAATTCAAACAGTTAGGTTTCTTATGATAATTTTTCGTCTTTTTTCCCCCTTCCCAATGCAACGAAGATTGTGCATTATTTTCATTACTTTAAAAAAGATATAAATTTTTTTTTTATTGAGTGACTTTTATTGTTGATATTTCAAATTCGTTTTCTTGTCTTTTTGTCTCTTTACATAAATATGTTTATTTCTCCATATTTCATTAGCCAGTGAGCACGAGAAAAACTCTCGTTCTAAAGTTCTGTTTTAATTATATTGTTTCTTTTCCATTGTTGAATATTTATACAGAAGTTATTATTATTATTATTTTTTTTAGGAACTCTTAAAAGTACTCAAAACAGGAGTATCGGTAAAGAATGAAATATTGTGCTGCCTGATCACATGTAAACACACACTTGAGTGTTCTCATATAGTGTTGGATAGTTGAGTTTGAGCATAATTAGCACCGCCCACATTCCTTGAAGCAAACTGATTCGTCAATATGGAAATACTTTCAGATAAAGTCCCCCGATTTAAATCAGAAGGATACTTTGTAAAGTAATGTGGGATGATTTTAAGAGTTGTAAGGTTTTAATTCTATTTTTTCGCTAATTAGGTTACTTTTTTTTATTTTTTAAATTTATACCTCTGCCAGCGAGAGAATCAATTCTCTCTCTCTCTCTCTCTCTCTCTCACACACACACACACACACACAAATCAGTAAAATTGTGATTTAACTACTGGACGAAGCTACTGGTGTCCTGTCTCAGAATGATCAGGAGACTTTTGCAATGATTATCACATCTAATGCAGGGAGATTAGAAAGACTGATAGGCAGGGCCGTCGCCAGATTAGATCGCGCCCTGAGACAAACAATTAAATAATCTCCCCTGATGGATTATAAGACAAAAATATAAGAAAATCTCCAATTGCTATTTGCTATATCGATATCGTTGCTAGTCCAACCAATCTCTCTTGGATCATCACTGTTCGCAAATAATTTTTAATCAGTTTAAGCGTGGAAAAACTTCTTTCCGCACTTAATACGCTAACAGGAATTGTTAGCGTAGAGACGGCGCCTACTGCAATATGGCTGAACCAGCGCCCTTATCAAGCCGTGCTGTGAGGCAGGCTGCTTCTATGCTACACCCTGTCGGCAGTACTGCTGATAGGTTGACTACTGAAAAAGCTTCCTAAATTCTTTGGGATCATGTATGATTTCATCGTGGTCTCATCAATAAAATTCTCTAGCTTCCGCTAATGAGACCTTATTCAAGTAAACTGGCATGGATGATGATTCATCTCAGATCGGTATAATGTTGGACGTGTATAATGGATAGATATTCATGTCTGAATGGTGAATCATGCATTATGGGATACTGAAATGATTTGATGGGAATCAACAACTTCTATATTCAAGTAGCTCAGAATATAGAAGTGCCATGATCATAGTCGCAAAAATACTGAACGCGTAAACTTATGTTTACTTACGTTTGGGTAAAGGATAAAAACAAGAGTACTGCAGATTTACCATCTATTACTGATGAGATATAGTGGTGGTGATATGAATTTCTAGAATCCCTTCAGCAATAAAGCAATATGTTTGTCTTATTTCAAGGGAAGATGAGTAGTTGATTTTAGACTGGTTTTTATTTTTTAAAATTTTATTATTATTAGTTTCGATTTCTAAGATGTCCCGTTTTTCCAGTAAGACACGTCACTTGGTTTGGAATTCCATGGGTCTCAATACTACAGTGGTGTTTAGGAACATTACTAAACCATTTCAACTAACAATGAGTCAGTCGGTCTCAAGCTATCCCGGTGGGGTATTTTTTCTCCCCAGAAACTTTTTTCTCTCCTGAAGAACGGCCAGCCATAAAATACACTGAATTAACATAACTGCTTCATACCTTTCTCCAGTCGCTTTTGATGGCTAGATTCTGTTTCTGATTTTTGTAAATATCTAATGGTTCCATTTGATTAATTTGCAAATTTTGGTTGCTAATACTCATATAAAAGAATAAAATAAGAATATAATTTCTTGTTAAGTATAATCTATGTACATTACAAGATAAAATATTTTCTGTATTTGATATTTATATGAAATATTTAATAATGAGATAATACACCATTTTATTCTTTATAAATATAAAATTTATATAATCTGCATTGATTTAACAGCTAGTGGAGAATCGACCGTGAGATGCGGTGATTAATTGAATGGCAATGCTGTAACCAATGAAGTCCTAACTGAGGCTCGGTTATCGGTTATTGCTGTTACTCTCCTGCCATGATCAAAGCTTTAATTTAATAGCTCAATAACACCTTATCCCTACACTGTTCTCTACAGATAACGGGGAAGATGACAAGCATTCTTGCTTTGCCCCTTTAAGCCAGTCCTTATAAGGGTCTCCTATAAGGACAGCTAGTGTAGCGAATAATCGACCGTGAGATGCGGTGATTCATACCCTTGGAGGGTAATGGATGGCAATGCTGTAGCCAATGAAGTTTTAACTGAGGCTCGGATATTGCTGTTACTCTCCTGCCATGATCAGAGCTTTAATTTAATAGCTCAATAACACCTTTCCCTACACTGTCCTCTAGAGGTAACGGGGAAGATGAAAAACATTCTTGCTTCGCCCCTTTAAGCCAGTCCTTATAAGGACAGCTAATTCCTGGAGTACTGGAATTTGAATTATTCGTTACGAGATTCAGAGCAATTGATGCCAAGTCAACAACAGTGTGTAATGTATGTAATATATACAAGACCAGTCGTGAAGATGCTTCGGAGCAAACTGTGCTTTCGCTTGGTAAAGAATTAAAACAAAAATGTAATTTTCTGTCAAATAAAATTTCTACAAATAAGTCGCCTGATATTAAAAAATAATAAAAGGAAGGACAAGCGGATTGAAATCTTACTCCATTACTTAGAAATGCTTATTATATGCAATTTATGATATAAAATTCCTATGAAAAACAGCTTTTCATTTTTTCTGATTCGAAACACAATAGGATGAATCCACTGGCATTATTCCGCGTGTATCCTTCGAGATGGCTCATCAATGAGACATTCAGCCGTATTTTGAGTCAACTAATGGGGATATCCTCCCTACAACTAGATACCTATTACATCACGTGATGTTAGTGCCATCTGGTGTAGTGATTAAGTAGATTTTTCGTGCCAAGAAATACACAGTAAATCTCTCAGAGAAAGAAGAGGTCAGAGACTTTGTTTATTCTAACGGTACTAAAAGTTACATCACATGTGAAGAGGCTTTCTTCTCTTCTCCTTATCTTGCTTACTTATTTTTCCAGTCTTTTTTTTTTTCAATCTATTTCTTTAGTTCTTTTTGCATCTATTTCAAGTGTTTCGAGGTGTGCTTCCCTCTCTTCCATTTATCGTTCAGTTATTTAATTCTGTCATTATATTCCTTTCTTGCTCAGTTGAAATACATTTCTATTAGGATAATAAACACTTGGTTCATGCCTTTGAAAACCTTTTTTGATCCCAAATTTTACGTTTCAAATTCTTTTGTTAATTTTTCTTACAATGAACATCAAAAACTGAAAACTTTTTGCTTAACTATCCATGAGCAAAAGATCCGGTGTTTTCATCGTAGGATTATGAGCGCCATCTATAAGATGATCATTTAACTATTGGAATACTGTTACAGTGAAATGCTTATCAGTAAAAGTCAGAATTTGGAGTTTTCAAGGTCTCCTATTGATTTTTTACTACTCTTTCTTCTGATCCTCATGTTAATGTGTTATTCCACTTAGGGACAACCGTTTTACTAGAACTGCCACCACTTTTCACCATCCTTCTCCATCATACTTATGGCCCTCAACCACTAGACACAGCTGTGACAGATGGCATGCGGTGATCTCGCAGCTGTATCCATGGAGGCAGCTGTCAAGAGCTCCAGCGCTTCCTGCCTGTCATTCTTGTCGTCATGCTGACGAATACGCAGCCTTTTCACCTGTCACTCAACTCTTCCAGTCTAGTGCTCCACGTGATTTTGAGCTTGGAGTGGTCAAGAGAGTGACGTGAGGTGTGGTAGAGAGGAATACCTCCCATAGATGGATCCAACCCTTTAAGTCAAGTAAAACATCATGAGCTGAAGATGATCAAAATATCAAATGTCCATTATGTTCATGATTCTGACAAGAATTTTTTCCACCCTTTCAGACATTTTTCTTTTCTGTTGGGAGCTTTTCAACAAGATTTTTTTAAATTGTTTAGAGATGGTTCTGCATGTTTGAGTTCACTTTTTTTTTTTTTTTAAAGACATAATCACCACCTTGGACTCAGGCCGGAAGTTCTTGACATTTACATTTGAAAAGGACTTAGAAAGATGACGGAAGATAAAGATTAAGATAAATTTAGGAAATGTTTTGATCTTTATCTTTAATGATACCTTCGTCTGAAAATTGTGATAAAGATGAAGATGAAAAAAAATGATAAACAAAACAAAAAAAAAAGATGATGGTAAATATTAGGTAATATTTTAACCTTGGTATTTAATAAGACCTTTTCTGAAAATTATCGAAATAAAATATCCATCTTGTATTTCGACGTATATGCAAGAAATGTTGCATGTGTAGACCAGAGAAACCACTTTTTAAAGAAATAAATACATTTGCAGTCTCACTTAATTATTCTGAACACAGCTTTTGCATCCATTTTTAATTAGCTTACATTTAATTTTTTTAATATTTCATATGATAATTTTAAATTATAAATGCACCCAACACATATCAGCACTTTTGCAATGTCATTTCGTTAATTCTTTATCGGTAACTGCAAGTACGCGTTAAGATTCCTGCTTTTCTTTTTGAACCAGCCATTTTTTTTTTTTTTGACTCTGTACTGTAACCTAACATCATTTGATGACTTATTACATTTGGAAGATAATTTTAAATAAATAAATCACTATTAAATGGAAGGAAAGCAAGAATAATAGATAAATGCACAAGTGAGCACATAAACGTGATGCGGGATACAGAGGTCAAAGCACAACGGTTAAAACAGTTTTTTTTTCCGCTTCAATGTTTTAACCAAGTATTTGTGTACGTATCCTAAGCTATCAGACAAGAATAGAGCTCGGTGAAATGTAAAAACAATTACTTACAACTCCCCCCCCCACTTATATATTAATATTTATCATTTCAATTAAAAAACAAAAGTTCATAAATTGCTTTTTTCATTACCATGATTGTTTGCTTATGTTATCCAAATATGCAGTTTCTCAAAGCACAACAGTTCAAGTATTTAAATACACGTTAGATACTGATTAGCTTTGGAAACAGTCACATTCCAAAAAACGCGTTAAACAGGGCAGAAAATGATGTAAAACGAATAAACGTGTCTCTATTTATGAATGATGTCATATCGAGCTAAGGATTTTTCTTATATTATATTTAATAATTACAGAGTTATTAATAATAATTAATTATTATTTTTAGCCTCATTGTTTTAGCAAAGCGACTGTGTTTGCATACCTCAAACCATCAAACCAAAAACCTTACCCACTATCTAATCCAAATTTAAAGAAAAGGTAAATGATAAAGATATGATAAATATCTTTACCATTTACCCCTCTCCATATTCCAGAAGGAAAAGTCCCGACAAGTTCGTGACCAACTAAATGCTTTCATTTGAAAATCGTATGTGTTCTTCTAATGATAGGGCGATATAACTTTAAAACAAATGAAAATAGCTCAGATTTCGACGTTTTTCTTTTCGATTTCTTAATGCAAGACGTACAGGAAATTGGCTTTATTTCTTAGTGAAAGGTAGCGTGATCTTTGGGTGTTACATCGATCATCGATCTGCAGGAAAAGCATCCATACGGCACTGACACCAGCAATGCCGATACGATTCATAAATACACAATTTTCATACTTTCAGAGAATTGAAACATGACTAAGCAGAAGCATTCCACAATGTAAGGATAGGTTATGTTAGGATTTTGGTACTCACACATACGTGCAACGTGATTAGAAAATTGTCAGTAAACATTTGACAAATTTTTGTGAAATTTTAGTTTTACATGCGACCATTCTAAATAAAATTGCATAATTAACTGACTTTTTTCCCACTTTAACCCCATGAAAAGCAAGGTTATAAAAGTTATAAAAGTATAACTTTTTAAAGTGTACTGCAGTGAAAATTATGATATATTTAGAAGAATACTATGGTCTGTTCCAAAGTGTCAGTTACTGAAAGGGAAGGTTATCATCAATGTGTGGTGAGCTTCGAAAACATGCTTAAATGATGCGGTATTTGAATGTATCCATAGAGTTCATAGAACAATAGGATGGGAGTGAAATGAATTATTAAATAAGAGATCTACAACAAGAAGAAGTGAAGGAACATCGTGAGAATAAGGATGAGAGGAGTTATGAAATAGATAAAGCACAAGCCAGAAAAGTTATGAGTATTGTACAGAAAGCTAAGTCGGAGTATAAAGAAAGTGGATGTGCAGGCTATCAAGGCAACTCAAAAGAATTTTATTTGGTATGCTGCACATAAAAGAATGACTAAAAGTGGAAGACTAACTTTGCTGAATGCAGACGGTATCCTTGTATCATAAGGAGACGCTATTGTTCAAATAATATGCGCTCACTTCACTGTGATCTATCTACCACGAGCATGTCACATGGTGCACAGCTACCACCACATCAGATGGAATATCAACACATAAGTTAATATAATGGTCTTAGTAGAGCAAATCTCTGGAGTGAAGATGAAGATTTTAGAGAAGTGGTATGAACTCGCATATAATGGGTTGACAGATAAGCTATCCTTTGCAAGGAACACCATGAGTTTGATAAAGAACGTCATGTCTGAGTAATTTACTGATACTTTATAATAATGTTACAAATGAGTTGGATGAAGGGAATGGCTGCACTATCATACTGTCGGATATTGTTAAGTAATTTTAGAGCAACTGCACGAAAGGTTGTTGTATAAATTAGAGGATATAGGATTGGAATATAAAGTATTTATTTGGAAAAGAGAATGAGCTGAAGGATTGGTATCAGAGAGTAGTATTGGGGAGTGAGTCTGTCAGATTTAAGGTGACCAATAGTGTTCTCCAGGGATTATTCCTTGGTTCAATCTATACATTAATTATATTGGGAAGATTTTCACTTATTTGTTGACCATGCAAAGATAGACACGGATACTACTGATATGTAATACTTACAGAATGACTCCAATAGGCTAAAAATGTAGGCAAATAATAATGACTATCAATTCATATAAGTGTAAAGTAATGCACTTTAACAAAATGAGATTTCCAGTGGCATATTATGTTTGTGAGATTAAAAAAAAAACTGAGGAAATGATTTTGGAATTAGGCTTATAAGAAATTTATAGTTCTGATGATGACGAAATTTATGATGCTGAAACGAACATTGACACACAAGAATAGGGAGGTCATTTTGCTTTATTATATGTTCGTACCTGAACTACTGTGCGCAGATCTAGTCTTCTGGGTTCAGAGGGGGGGGGATGAAAAGCTGCAAAGAAGGGTTAAAAAGATAACATTAGGATTATGGAATGTGTATTTTGAGAGGGCCTCCTTTACTCAGTTGGTATAGACGAGCCCTTTGGTTGAAAAGAGCTAGGTTCGAATCCCGTCTACAATGTGAGGAACCTTTATCAGATCTTTTCATCCAATGGTGAGTTAACCGGTCTCATACGCAGGTAGAGGACTTTTTCTCCAGAAAACTCGTTTTTTTTTTTCTACCTTCAGAACAGGTAAACTGGTCTCATAAACACTTAGTTCTACAGACGCAATTCCATACAGGGATGTAGCAGAGGAATGGCAATCGGGCTGCATTAAATTGCCTCTAATTAGAGGATCAGACCATCTTGGACGGATGAGAAATGGATGTTTGCATATTATGAGAACTGATTGCGAGTATATGCGGAATGCAGACAATGGCAAGTAAAAGAAAGAGGGGGGGGGGTAATATGATAGACGCTTATAATCTTCTGAAAATGTGTTATAGGATATCGGTTAATGGAATTTTTCGTTATATGGGAGATATACGGTAAAGAAAAAGGGAAGGAGCTAGATTTTTCTTTCACAGAGTAGCGAGTGGAACAGATTGCCTGTTAAAGTAGTGAGTGCATCTGGTATGAATGAGTTTAAGAGAAAATATGACTTACTGTGGGCAATGTATGTGGCCTTCCTCAATGAGCTCTTGATTCCTGGAGGTCTCTAATAATAATAATAATAATAATAATAATAATAATAATAATAATAATAATAATTTCTTTCGTGTGGAGCCCGAATTGTGATTCGCTGAATTTTTCTTTTTAATCACAGTTTAATTTTACGCTTTAAATATTATAATAGTCATCGTATTCTAGAAACCTCTGCTGTTCAGTTCTTTGTGAAACTTGGATTCGAATTCCGTCTAGAATGCGATGAGCTTTTCATCCAAGGGCAGATAGGCTATTTTATTACGGAAATGGAAGTTTTTCATTCGGGCAGCTTAGATTTTCCTCGTAAATAAACAAATAATCGAGTACAGAACAAAAGCAAAGGACAGACACAGCAGACTAGAGATTATTATGTAGAGTTAACCATCTCCTATCATAGCATTCATTACGCTTGTGTGTGTGTGTGTGTGTGTGTGTGTGTGTGTGTGTGTGTGTGTGTGTGTGTGTGTGTGTGTGTGTGTAGTCAAATAACTTTGTCATTGATTTGACAAAGTGGATTTGTTTTTGTTTTTCTGAAAAAAACAAAAACAAATCCAGATGTTCTAAGGAAAATTACGTGTATGAGATTGGCTAAGCAACCTTATAAATGCTCCTCCTCAGGTCATTCCGACCAAACATTACGTGAAGATTTTTCGTGCATAGTAGTTACCTCTATCTATATTTTGCTTGCATTTTCATTCATTCATAATCTGCCGTCAACATGCTTTGGTCCGCAAGAGCTGAAAAACGCATAAAATAGAACTATAGGTAGATATATTGATATATGAATATCAGATTATTCTGCTATCATTTAAATAGCAGAAGCATATTATTTATAATATATATATATATATATATATATATATATATATATATATATATATATATATATATATATATATATATATATATATATCCCAAGCACAGGGAAGCAACTCAGGAGAAAAAAACATCACACACACAACAGAGAGAGAGAGAGAGAGAGAGGATAAATTAAAACATTAGTTTCCTGTATTGCTTCAGAGTTAATTTCTTCATGCAATATGGAAACAATAGAAGCAACGTAATCTCCGAACTTTGAACCCATTCCTATGAATGCTATGAAGGCCGTACGAGTTCAGTGTCGAGATGGTCGTTGTTAGCATGACGTGTGTAAACACGTCTCCTGTCTTCTCTGTTGTACCAAAGTTCAGATATCCAAAAATTCATCTTTCCGCCCAGCTTAAGGTGTAATTAGTAGCTCATGGCATAGCACAGTAAAAATGGTGATAGTAGCGTCTCACGAGGTCACCGAGGTTATCTATATACTTAGTCACGGTGTCTGAGGTTAATCGCACGTCTACTTACGGCGTTAGTGCTACTACGGTTAGTACACAAAGGGTAATAAAGAGAGGCTAGAGGTTGCAAACGACATGCACGGAAAGCGGAAATGGCCCGAGAAATAGCTGTAAATGAAGGATAGGATAGCTAGCCACTGGACCATGGTACCGGCCCATGGAAATCAATAGCAAAGGATCATGGGATGTATAAGTCCTACAACGTTCGGTCAAATCACTGATGGGGAACTAATTTTGTAATATGTACACGTGGTGTTTTGTCTTATGCATGTTTTTTTATTTTATTTTATTTATTTTTTACTTTAATATGAGGTTATATGTATATTCATCTTGGTATATTCTCAAAGTATTCTAATAGAGACGAAAATCACAGATCTTTCTTTACTGAAATCAAATGCACATTTAGTAAAGAAAGTTTGTATAACCAACAACAAAAAAAAGTTTATTTTTAGCAGTTATTCCCTTCATGTCTTCAAAATTGCAGCGACCAAACCTCTCACAGAATTACCTAGCAGATAACTTTTCAAATTGACATTAGAAATGAACAGTCAGTTAATTGACCTTAAAAATTCTATGCGTATTGTTTACCTTTAGTTTACTAAACATGCATGGGCGTCCGCAGAAAAGTTTCCATAGAGGGGGGGGGGAACAAAGCTTGGAGACAAATAATTACATCAATAAATTTTTATTTAATTATTTAATTTTTTGGTTTTTTTTTTTCACAAGTAGTTACCGGGGGGGGGGGAGAAGTGTCCCATCTGCGGATGTCCATGCTCACATAGCTGAAACGTATCATTTTGGATGAGCGAAAATAATTCTATGATTACATTATTGTTTTTAATTTTATAGATGAAGGTTTGTTTTTATTCAATCGCCTTTGACATTGTGGGAATTAATGATTATTCAGTCAGTATCACCTTGAGAAATATGGACCACGTGTATTTAGTTACACATATAGTAGTACAAGTATTTTAAATCCTGTCCTTCTAGTTCTTTTTCTTCAGAAAGAGGTCATCATGGTTGAATAACTTACTGTCCTAACGTATTATTCAAAAATGTAACAACCAATGATGTTGTAGTTTTATGTAGATAATTGATTTTTTCCCCTACTGAAGTTTTAGTTAACCGGTCCCGAGCAATAATGGAAAAGATTCATCCACCCGGACACTGTTTTTTTTTTTTTTTTTCATTCTACCAAACAAGGAAATCGATCAGATCATAAGCAATTTGTAGTCCTAATATACCATCACCTCATAGATTTGGTTTCTTCAGGAATAATTCCAAATAACCCAACCTTTGCGAGTTATTATTATTCTTAGTTTTCATTCTGTTTTGAATTCCGAATAATTTTATCATTTTGAAAATAATTATCTTGAAGTAGAAAGAAAATACAAGTTAAAATATTTAATTATTTACTGCAATACAGAAATTAAATAATTTTGACATAAAACATCAACATTGTTTGCAAAAAAAATTATATCATTAATAATTCTAGACGTGTATTAAATGAAACGGTTTAAGGTAATCGATTATATATATATATCCAGTTACTATTTCAAGTATAAATTTCTTTTTGATGCAATACTTATTAGCTTTAAGAAAAAATTCTTAAAGATTATAAAATAAACTTAAATAAATAAATATATAATTATATATACTCGATAAATTATGTAAAATCCTAAATTCAAAGAAATAAATTTATTCTTCCAAGATTCACCCATTTCTTTTAATGATATATTCCAATAAATTATTTGGAGTTCCATGAGATTTTCAGTGGATGGATAGCAATGCTGTAGCCAGTGAAGCTCTAACTGAGGCTCGGCTATTGCTGTTACCCTCCTGCCATGATCAAAGCTTTAATAGCTCAATTACACCTTATCCCTACGCTGTCCTCTACAGATAACGGGGAAGATGAAAAGCATTCTTGCTTCGCCCCTTTAAGCCAGTCCTTATAAGGAGATTTTCAGTGTCCACGTGTGGTTGCCGGGATAAGAATAGCTCCACCGCAAACCCATGCGTGTCGTAAGAAGCGACTAAATGGATGCAGAGTTTCGCTCTCTTAAGCTTTTTGTCTTGAGGGAGCAATTTGAGTCTCCGGGGAGAGTGTTCTCCGGCACGGCCCGGTGAGGGGCTTTGTCGGTGAATTCTTTTCACCGGAATATGAGTGGTTGTGCTCAGTGGTAGGGTGAGCCTGTCACTGAGTAGAACCAACGCTGAGTTGGACGGTCTTTCGGCCACTATGGAGTGGTCTAGGGATCGTCCGAATTTTTAGAGAGTGGCTTTACTTAATAATCTCCACCGCAAACCCATGCATGTCATAAGAGGCGACTAAATGGACGTAGAGTTTCGAGATTTTTGCTCTCTCAGGTTTCTTCCGGAATTTCGCTCCCGGTGAGGGGGGGAGGCACTTAGATTTCGGGAAGTTTGCCTGGGAGTGCATATTTTGAGTCTCTGGGGAGGGTGTCCTCCAGCACGGCCCGCTGAGGGGCTTTGTTGGTGGATGCTTTTCCCTGGAATATGAGCGGTACTGGTTGGGGGTACCCCATCACCGAGTGGAGCCAACGCCGCGTTGGACGGTCTTTCGGCCACTATGGAGTGGTCTAGGGATCGTCCTAATTTTTAGAGTCGGCTTTACTTAAAAAAAGCACCAATGTAGATAATGCATGTCGTACGAGGCGACTAAAATTGGTATCCAGGGAGGGTAATGGATGGCAATGCTGTAGCCAATGAAGTTCTAACTGAGGCTCAGCTATTGCTGTTACCCTCTTGCCATGATCAGAGCTTTATAGCTCAATAACACCGTATCCTTAGACTGTCCTCTACAGACAACGTGGAATATGGAAAGCAATCTTGCTTCGCCCCCTTTAAGCCAGTCCTTATAAGGATAAGATTGTCAGCGGAGGGTAATGGATAGCAGTGCTGTAGCCAATGAAGTTCTAACCGAGACTTGGCTATTGCTGTTACCCTCCTGCCATGATCAGAGCTTTAATAGCTGAATAACGCCTTAACCCTACACTGTCCTCTACAGATAACGGGGAAGATGAAAAGCATTCTTGCTTCGCCCCTTGAAGTCAGTCCTTATAAGGACTAAGGATAAGGAGATTGTCAGCGGTGTGTTATGATATATATATGTATCGTTTTGCTTTTTTCAAAGAAGGTTTCGTCAGTGTCGGAAAATATAGTTTTTTTTTTTTACATTAAAACTTGTTACTAGAATGGCATTTATGTATATTATTTTGTGTTTTTAAAGGCAGTATTTGTTTAGTTAATTTTATTTTTATTATTATTATTAAATAAAAATATTCTATTTTGTCCAGTCTGCAGCTAATCTCCACCGCTGATTGGATGAACGAATTTGTCGAGTCCTATATACAAGTATGTATGTATGTAAAGTTTACTTTCAGTAATGTTTTCAAAATTATGGTTTTGTTTCCCCTAATTGTTGGAATTAAACTTTTTTTTTCCAATTATATATCAGTATTTATTATTTCATTCGGTATTTTTTTTTTATGATTTAGTACGTAGCAAATTATTTTCAATCATAATTATTAGTCTCGTGGTGAAATGTAATAGTCACAAGGTGTCGCCATTGTGGTCTCGTTCATTACGTCTAGTTGAATAAGAACATCGTCTGCTATCACCTTTTCAGTTATTTGAAGGATATTATGTGAGTTTACTTATTTTTAAAGATAATTTGTTCAGTATTTTTTCTAAAGTTTGGTAAACCATATATAATTCCGTGTTAGCTAATCTTTACAGGTATAATTTTTTAAAACTTGGTTCATATTTTATTCAGTATAATTTTTGAATACAAAGCGCAAACATACAGCGGCAAATGTCTGTTGGCAAAACGACGTTCATATTACAATTGCATATAAAAAACATGAAGGAAGAAAAAAAAAAAATCAGCTGCCATTTAATGACAGCGACAATAACGTACAGTTCCCAGGAGCAGTAATGGGAAATATAATATACGTAGTTCCTGCTTTATGGATGCTTGGTCGTTGAGTTAGTCATGTGTTGTAAATTATATAAGAACTATTTCAGGGGTAGATTAAAATAACATTTCATTTGCAATGTGTGTGTGTGTGTATGTGTGTGTCACGTGATAAAACGTTACAATAGAAGCAGGTGCTTCACGCAAGCGGTAATTTTTGCGGAAAGAAAGGGGCGGTCGTACTTACCCGTATTTAACGCGATATTCTCAACTGGTGGTGGGTCAGAAAAACCAGTACTAGTTTAAAATGAAGCATACATACTTTGCCACTAAAAATAAAGGCAGAGAACAAGAAAACGAAAACATCGCCAACAAAATGCCAAACCCAGGCAAGCGTCTTGTAATCTTAAAATACCGCTTCATCTAAAAATACTGGGGATGGTATTCAGGAGCGAGACTGCAAAGCACAGCTCTTTGGGGAGGAAATATTTGAGGCATGCTCAGTCAGCAATCATTTCCACATTAAGACCAACAATGTAGCTTTAACTCCAAGAGGGGGGGACAGCTAAAAAATGAAAACGACTGTTCTCTGTAGCAAATGTCAAGAATTTGAGGTAACAACACTGGCCGACGTGGAAACTATATTTGGCTTTTAGTCTCCGTCTCTATCAAAAGTGATGCTGAGACAAGCATTTTGCTGAATATGCTAAATTTTGCTCAGGTACGAACTATTATTGTGCCATCTATTTAGGTTAGCGACTACCGGTCTCAGCACATCGTCCTCAGATATCAGAAGATTAGGTGTATTTCGGAAGTTGGAGAATCACACCGATTTCTCCGTTAATGACAAAACGGAACGTAATTTATAATTCGAATTTAGCATACAAGTTAAATCTCTGACATGCAGACGGCGTCGGCATCACATTCAGCAAATTTGGAAGACCAAGTTTCTTTGTCGGAATGGGGAAACTGAAGGGGTTTAGGTGACGTGTTACACTAGTGCAGTTTAGTGGTTAGTATTCATGTGGTTTCCACTGAAGCCATAAGAAAGATGACAAGAACTCTCTAAGGCCTCGCTCTTTAAAAACGTTTATTATCTTTAGATATTTTATTAATGAATTTATCATCTAACGGTGGTTTTTGAATGGTGCGTTGCATTTTGTGATTTGTTCACAAAAAAAAAAAAGTAATATTATTGAAATGTTGGGAATACAGAAATATATTTGTTGACCTAACACTTCTAGAACTGGATCTTCTACTAGCCCTGGCCTAAAAACAAGAACTGCCAACGCAAATCTGACATGGCGCGCGACAATTCGGCACCTTACGTTTTATTGCCAAATAAGTCTGGTTTGGCACAGTACAGCAGTATATATACATTCCAGAGATTTTTTTTTTTTTTAGAAACTCTAGAATATATTCTAACTCTTCATTATTTTATATATATATTTTCACATTTGATATCCGTAGACGCCGTGTGGTCACTGCCGTACCTCACATGGTTTTTGGCAATGATGTCTTCTGCTAGAATAAGTAGTAGGGTTGCAGATTCCCTTTCCACACAGAGTTTGTAGGACAATCACATACATCCATGCCCACGGTGGGATTCGAACCCACAGCCTCTTGGCTGGAGAGCGGACACGCTAACCACTCGGCCAACCAGGCCTGACGACACATATTCAAATTACAACCCTCTCAATGCCAAGTTAAAGAGGATGTCGCAAAAATATGATGAATAAATACTTTTTTATTTTTATTTATGTGAATCCTACACAAGAATGGTTGTTAATCCATAGTTTTCGCAACCTGGGTGGTTTTTTCCAAGCTACATCCAAGCAAATAGGATGGTGGTCTCACACGGAGCGATGAAATTCATCTACCCCCCCCCACCCCCCACCCCCCCAGTTTACTCACAAACATCCATGTTACGATGGGATTTGAACCTGCAGCTTACTTGTTTAGATTTTGGACACCTTCAGTGGCAAAGTTTGGTTTGAGTGAGAGTTAAAATAGACTTGACGTCAACGTAGCTTGTTGCTAACGGCGAGAGAGAGAAAGAAATTGCAAAGAATGGTAAAAAGCATCGCCTTCGTATGGTTACTAACAATATTTCCAACCCCAATTAAATAACATCTTTCCAAGCAATATTAATCACTGCCAACATCGAATAGAAACTATTTGTTTTATGTTTTATCATAAAAGACATTCCACAAAGAACTGGAAACACAAAATTTAAATTGCTCATCTGTTAAGACTAGTCCCAGATGTTTGACAACTGTCACGAGGAACCACGTTCTATTTCCTTAACGGTTAACCCGATCGTACATTAATAGCTATAATCATAAGGAATTGTTTCACATCCCTGACGCAATATCACTGCCAATACCGCATTTTGTAACAACATATTAATTTATAATATCGACAAGCAAAGTAGATCACAGTTCCACCCCAAAAGGAATTGAAATGGTCATTTTTTGTGGAAATGTTTTACTTTTTATTGAACTTTTCTTCTGATTCGTTGTGTAAGTGCTAAGCTAATCTCATTCTTGATTTATAGGTTTTTTTGCCTCTAATAACTTGCTTCTCTCTTTTTCTTGCTCACATTAATAAAGACTCGTGCCTTTTACTGACCACTACGCTTCATATCATTGATATTCTCCGGAATTTTGCTGGATGTTTTGCTTGTGACGAAGGGAGCTCTCACTATAAAAAAATATAACTTATTTGAATTCTATTAGGCTTCTTCGACAAAGTTTGAGATTCTTGTGGATGAAAGGGATCAAGTTCGTCTTCCTTACCTCTCCATAAGTGCATTTATTTTTTATTAATTTTTTTTATATATCAGATCCACATTGCAGAGGCCGTAAAACATAATCCAACAGTGTCATGTGTAGATAAGTGATTAGGAAGGAAGAGGATATATCATGTTAATTAGGTATCAAATTAACATTCACATTCACAATTACATGCCGTTTATGATAGCAAGATTTCTGGTTCGAAGTACTCCTGTCTGAACTCTGTTTTTATGTCTGTTCTTTATGAAGAGCTTGATAATATGAGACTTTTGCAATTTAAATCGTGTACGGCTCTTCACGTATCGAATGTTTTCCGTGAAGAAAGGCACTTTTTTTATATTTTTGTCTCAGAATTTCTTGCTGAGATTGAATGAATAGTTGCGTTTATTTTCGGATTCGGCAGCTCAGTTATCGCAAAAATTCCTGGAAAGCCAAATTGGAACAGTGGCACCAATAACTGTAGAGCGAGTTTAAACGAAAAAGAAAAAAAAATTTTTTTTTTTCTTCATATTTCAACATCCTTGAAGTAAAAGAAAAACATGTGGAAGGCAAGAGACACACAGTCAGGAACTGGGAGGGAGGGAGGGAAAACACACACACATACATACACCAGGAAACAGTGAAAGTGAGACGATGGCAGCTAACGGACCCCAGACAACAGGTGCCTTCATAAGTAAAAATGTACTTCCACATAATGCTCCAAAAATACAGCCGTCTCTAGGGAAAATAAAAGTGGCCAGGCTCACACGCATTGCTAAAACCAAAAAGAAAAATAAAAACGAGAAGAAGGGGAAAAAAAAATCGTGATTCACTACCACCAACGGAGGGGAATGGTATTTAGAGGGATGGGGAGGTTATTATACCTCGAAAGAAATCTGTAATAGCAGTCATCACTTCTGCGACACTGCCTTATCATTCATGTCACACACGAGCCACGTGTTGTCCCCAAACTGAAACAAACTGATTGCTGTCTGGGAGTATTACTAGGGGGTTAATGAGATCTGCTCCTCACCCTTGCTGTAACACTAGTAATTACGTTAACTCAAGGTAGTTTGTTCGCTATACACATTTGCACCATTGAAACGTATCACCAAATATCTGGTAATACGTTCTAAACAGTGCAACGAGGAAAGACGGTAAAAGGTATGCTTAGACTTGGAATTTTTACCAATGGCGTATTATTTTGCTATTATTTTCTGCAGCTAAATGAAGGCTTTCGATCTTTCACCATAGAGGATATGTTACATTAATATATAGGCTTCATCACTGCTGTATATTATACAGGTTATAAAAAAGTTCAAGAGAAAACAAAAAAAAATTCGCTAAAATAATGCTTTATTTTTGTAAAATTTAATAATTCTTAGAAAAATACTCGGAATAGTCTGCATTTCGGTTTGAGGCGTAAGCTGAGAATTTTTCATTGGAAAAAAAAAAAAAAGCTTGGTTCTGATATGCTTTCCGAAATTTGAGGAATGAAGTGAGCGATAAAATTCCAGATTCTTTAAGAACTGTAAAATAGGAAAACTCTTTCTAAAAGAGTTTCTTATCTTATGAGTATTAAAAATGAGAAGTTGTTTTGCTTCCGTATTTGAAATTATAGCCAACTGGAACGCACACTTTAAATCCACATATGTTTTCAATATATTAGTGTATTGTGTTAAATTTATAGTATAATACGTTATAACTTACATGATATGAGCACTGCGATATGGAAAAAAAAAATCTATTCCTTATTTAAAACCGAATCAGTATTGCTGTAGTTATTTCTATCACATTTTTTAACCACAGTAATTAATAATAAAAAAACAGAATTAAATTCATGGGATTCAGATGCAAGAATGACCAATTCATCTGTGTAATTTTTATAGGTGAGATCAGCGGTCTTCAAATTTCAAACACCTGTGTATACCCTGGTCCCTAAATGCTATTTCCATATGACTATTCAGTACGGTCTATTTCAGTGGGTATTTTTTTTAGATATAAAAATTAATCAGAAAGAAGCAAAAGAACAAGCCTTGGACAGGACGGCATAGAAATCTCTTTGCAAAATTTCTAAAAAAAAAAAAATTAAAAAAAAATTTTTTTTTTTTAGAAATTGTAATACTTTATTCACAGTAATAATAACCTCAAAAGAGATGTATTCAGAGGCAGTTAAAACTGCTAACCTGTTTATGTTTAACGCGACTCGGTACGGCTCGGCACTCACAGGCACCAGGGAGAACTTAAGTTTGTACGAATATCTTAATATTGTTCTTGCGATGCGTTTTTATGTTTTTTTCAACAATTAACGGTAAACTGATTTTTAAAATGTTTTGAAATATTCCTTAGTTTCAGATTTCTTATTTATATTTTATTTGTTATATTTTTGATTATCACGAGTCAAGTGCATGCAACACGAGGTAGTGATCTTCGATAGCGAATAGAACTCCATATTTGTTGAATTATTAAATCTTCAACGAATTTGTTGGCTACGATACAATGACGTCATCGTGTCGTTTCAATAACATCACTTCTGCTCTCGAACGTTTCACATAATCGGAAGTATTCTAATTCGATAATCGTCTGAATCAAGTGATCAGATAACAATGCATCCGTCGTGCTGCAAAACCAATTGCTGTTGACGGGGGGGATGACAAGGAAAAAAGAAGAAGGGGGAAAAAAAGGAGGTGAGCTGTATCGTTTAGTGCGTGTGTGTGCGTGCTAAACCTGTCGTTACTCAGATAAGTGGAACAAACGGTCCAGTTTTGCAGGGCTCTTTACACACACACATCTGTAGAAACCAACTGAAGCAGACAAAAGTGATGCAAGGTAGACGTCACATCTTCACAGTATTATTTCCGCTTCTACTTGTCGGTTCCACGCGCCGCGGTACTGAACGCCACTCTTTTATGAGCGTTTTAGCTACATTCCCAAGACGCGCGCAGGAACAGCGAGCAGTCGCTCTCTCTCTCGCACAAGTTCCTCTTTGATGCTGTTATGGGATCAGCGAGAGATTTAACTAACCGAACGAGTAATGATATTTCATCATCGACGTTTTTCTCCCCCTTTTTTTTTAAAGGAAGGGGGGCGTTGGAATGTTTTATTATTATTAATAATAGTATTTATTATTAATATTAGATTACATTCGTCTTGGCCCTGTTGGTTTGTAAAGGCTTTGACAGTCCTGACCTTCGTAGGCCGATGAACACTTCGTTGTTTGCAATATGATTGGTTCTTTGTAATTCGAGATTGGTTGCGGTTGTTTGTAACTTTTATTTAATGAATGATTACAGTCATTGACTAACGAGGAATAGTAGGTTGGTGACGGGGGTTAAATAACATTAGCACGAAAAGAATTCAACTTCCTCGAGATGAGAAAAAGACAAGGTTTACGACTGCGGTAGTATGGATTTCATTGCAATGATGTTCCAGTTCTTCCTAATAGCAGTATTTATTATTAATATTGACAATTATCAATTAATATTATCACTATCAATTGATAGCTGATAATTAATATTATTAAATTGACAATTTATTATTAATATTGACAAGGACTATACTGTGACGTCTTTGCTAAGGTAAAAGTAACATTTGATGAATCTGACCAGTAACAATGTTTCTGGTCAGATTTTTTTACGTAGATCTCCTCTGAGGTTATTATAATCCTTGCTTTTTGATATTGTTATTATTACTGTAAATGAAGTATTACAATTTCTAAAAAAAAAAAAAAAAGATTAATTTTTCTTGTGCTTTTAAGCGTCGAGATTTTGCTAAAGAGATTTCCATGCTATCCTGACCAGCTGATGAGATTTTTGGTTAGGATAGCAAAAGGTGACGCAAGATAGATCGCATCTTCACAATATTATTTCCTCCTCTTCATTCATTCATTCATTCGTGGATATACTTGAGGCTACGCTTTGCACAGCGGAGTGAAGCGACCAACATTCAACCAAGGACAACAACTTTATTCTTGTTTTGCATTTCTATTTACCTAGTGCGAAAGTAAATTTCTATCAACCGGTCATGTTCATCAAGCCTAATCCTTAATTGAAAGTTTATGCACACTTCTCCTTCTGCGTACATCTCAAACTAGGGGAATATACTTGTTTGTTGTAATCTTTTGCGGTTAGAAAATAGTATTCGCTAATTTTTTAAATGGCTGTGTTAATTCTTAAGTAGAGCATTTATTTTGCTTCAGTTCCTTTACGTCCACATTGCGAACGAGCTATGTTTTTAATGTTGGAAGAGTATAGCGGAAGACTACATAAACAAACTACGTGGAAAGGCACAAAGTAAAAATTTATTATCGCGGCAGGTTATTATTAAGAAAGTGGCACCCTAATAACGTGTCTGTTACCTTGTCGTGATGGGCAGAATAATTAGTAAGTTGATTAACATTCAAGTCTACATTGAGCAAGTGGCGACTATCATGTAGGATTCCATCAAAAATATAATAAAAAGTAATAATAAACAAGCAAGTTAGTTTCGGTGTTGATTGCAGCTTAATTTTTCTCTTATATCCTTCATTTTTCTTTTCACAAACTTGATAACTAATGACAAAATATTCATGCGACTGAATACTACCATTTGTGGATGAAATTTTTTCAATATTGCCAACTGCTTTTCAGTTCTGTTATAAAATCACAAACATGCATTGCTTCTCTCCATTCACCGTTATGTATCCACTGTATTGCAATACGCTTTAACAACAGCCCCCCCCCCCCCGCCCTAACGCGGATTATTATAGTCCAGTTGTTCTCCTCATTGGACAGTCTATAATTACCTACATTTTTTTTTTTTTTAAATATGAATCATACTTACAAGAGGTCGTAAACCTAGAGTTCATTGGTATTGTGGGTGAGTGCTAAGGGTGTAATCCCAGAAGCCCTTCTCTAGAGAATGTAGAACTTTAGTGTGAATATAAGAAACACAAGAGATAGAGAGGGGGTGGGGGTATTGTAATGTATAATGCTTTGAGAAAAGCTACAGTTTATACAAGTACTTTGTCATAAGGACAAAATAGACGGATGCCTGGAGAATATAGGAAGACATAGGAAAATAAGACAGCGAAAAAGGTTGAAAATGGGAAAAAACTGGAATATGGATGCGGGATGAAAAGTGCATTTCAGACTGCTGGGTGCGGAACGTTAAAACGGTTTTTAATCTGCGTGGTTTTGATTTTCGAGCAGAGGAGCGTCTCTGTTCCAACCTACAGGACGTGGATTCGAATCCCACTGAGGACGTGGTTAAGCAAGAAGTTGCTTATTGAAGCAAGCTTTCATCGAGTATTTTTGGTGTATTCTCAGCTGATATAACCTTAGCCCACCCTTTTGATAAACGGATTTCGCTATGAAAACGCTCTAACGGATATTAAAATACAGAAACGAAGCCGATCATAAATCGCATGAAATATCCCGCATCAGAATTCTTTTGGGTATCTCGAAAGATTTATTAATAGCTAAAAAAATGAGACAAACAGTGAGAATTTAAATCGACAATTGAAGTTTTTTTTCAAAGTGAAACTAGTTACTTCGGTTTTCTACCCTTTTGCACTTTGCGCTTAGCTTTCTTTTGTAAGAAAGCTAAGCGCAAAGAAAACTGAAATCTCAACTGATTAATAATGTTAGGCTGAAGTACACAAATGTTAAGAGCATTTACTAGTTTTGCAGATTGAGAACCTGGAATTTCCTGCATGAAAGTTTTTCCCCTTTTCCAGCTAGTTCACTATTTCAGCGCCAGGTGAAACACTCCAGAAAACGTTAATCCAGTCACACTGCACAGTGAAAACTTGAGCGACGGCAGCGTGACTGACAGGTGAAAGCAAAGGAAAGCAGTTTGAAGAGTGATGAAGGCACCGCTGGAAAGAAACTCTCAAGTACTGACCAGCATTGAAGGTGTGGATGGCTAACGCGCACGGTGTTGGAACAGAAGTAAAAAGCAGACGGAAGCGACTAACTCGATGATCCCATAATGTCATCCGATCTTACTATCCTTCTTACTACACGATCTTACTATCCTTATGTGTTCGAGGATTGCAATGTGGTTATTCACAGATCAACCAACTTCGAAGAAATTTTCGAAGATGGTTCTTCGAAAACACTCATACCTGGCTGTAGAGAAAACGGCTCCCCCCTCCGGATGGGTCAGTGAGAAGGCGACCCTCTCTGCTTGCTGTTATGTCCCTCGATTATAATAACAAGAAAACTGACCGTGTTCCGGTGTCACAAGTACTTCCACGTAATCGCAGTCGGACTGTAATCAAAACCGACACTTCCGCGTGCATTTATCCGCATGGAATAGTTTGACATTTGGTGCCCGTAGAAGAAGAAACGGGATCGTTTTTTGTTTTTCTTCTTCTTTTTTTTTTTTTTTCCTCTCTCTCCAATCTGTTCGTGGCGAAGGTTGGTGCACTTCGCGCAGCAGCAAAAAGCACTTTCTTTAAAGAGTGCGAGAGTCGGGCAGAGTGACAAGCGATACGTCTTGGTAGCGACAGTGCGTGGAAACAGCGCAACCCTTTCCCATCTGAAGGAACGGCAGGAAAACATCACGATAAAGCGCGAGCGCGAATGCCAGAAGGAATGATGGAAACCACGTGCTCGCATGCAAACAGCACAGGAAATGTGCAACAGTTTGGATTTTTCCCAGTCCCACGCTCCTTTCGCTAATTAGCAACGTGCAACGTCAACTGTCTCAATCATTACCCCGTTGACCCTTAGCCCCTCACATAACGCAGAAGTGGGTGTACGGAAATGGTCTGTTATCGTAAATACGGTGTTTTGGAAGATGTCACGTGACGAGGCCGACAAGCTGCACTAGGATGCGATTCCTTCTCTTATTTCAAAAGTCTGTTTGTTCAGTTCGCTTTTCTCCAGTTTCACGGCGATACGATGCATTTCTCCTTGACCCCCTTGCATTTGGCGAATTATAGAAATGTATTATTTGACCTCTAGAATTGCAAAAACACAATCCTTCTTTCGCTCTAACGTTTTTCCCACCTAAAGTAGCTTTTTTTTCAAAGCCCTTCCTGCGTTTGCAATTATATGGAATCATAAGAGGCGCTGCAATCAACATATGCGATTAAAGTCTCCCTTCTCACCTTCATCCTTACCCGTTCATCTTCTTCTTCTTTTTTTTTTTTTGTTATTTATCCACTGCAGCCATCGTCGTTCTACTTTTCTTCACTTTTGTCTTTAATCTCCGACGTCTTCAATGGCCCACTGCTTACTTAGTATATAGAGTAGGTGCTGATATATGCAGTTTGAGCCTGCGCAATACGTTATGCTAAGAGCTTTAAGTCATTGGACGTGTTATAATGACGAGTAGTCAATCGCAGGAGAATTTGATCAATCATATGAAGCCATCTTGTATTTGTTGTTAATTCATGCAATTTAATGTAATGTAAATTTTGGAATGTCTTCAGGTTCCAATGTTACTACTTAGTTCGATTTCTGTTTTCAGAAATCCGAACAACAAACACACGGAATTCTTTATAGAGAGAAAACCGCTCCATCTAGTAACAGTCTTTTTTTTTTTTTTTTTGTGACTTAAGAATCATAAAACTAAGGAAACATGCTTGTAATAATTCCTCAAATATTTTCTTTTAAAACTGAGAAGGAATAATTTTCGTATATAAAAATATCCCCTCCCCACGGAATGCGTATCATTTATAAGAAGTTATAATTTCCAAAGGCCCGCGCGCGCACGGATTGTAATGTGGAAGAAACTCGTGGGATCTACGTGGCATAATCAAAGCACGTAGGTGTTGTTGTAATAAAGATTATTTTATAATTGTTTTCTCACGTTGCGACTGTTAATTTGTACTTGGTTTATTGACTTCAATTGTATTAGCGTTTCTTGCTTTTAATATAATTTTTATTACAACTTTTGTATTTTAAAAAGAAGAAAGCCTAGCTCTAAAATATATATTATACCGCTTTAAATTAAAGCCTTTTCTAATTGAATAATTATGAAATTATTCAATTAGGAAAGGTAAAGTAGGGTTTATTCATCTACTGTATGATTAGACTTCGCTTCTATTATAAGCCTAAGGGTCGTCGCCGTTGAAGTCTTTTGTCAAAACTGGGTCGTAGCCAATTAAAAGCTGGGAATCGCTGTATTACCCGAAAATGTGTACGTGGAGAATGGACGGGAGCCTGGGGGGGGGGGGGGAAAGATAGGAAGACTTGTCTTTTGGAGTTGCTCAAAGATTGCAATTAAACAATGACCACATTATAAGGTACACTCACCAATGATGATAGAGGATAATAGAATTAATAAAAATAAATAAAAAAAGACAACGAGTTTTCCAACGCTTATAGGAAATTTTTTTTCTTTATTTTTATGCTTCGCAGGATCTCAATAAAGATGTCATTGTGTAAGTTAACGAAATAAACTCCGATCCGAAGAGAGAGAGAGAAAGAGAGAAATGGAGCTTACCATTATTTTTTTAAATTACACACGATCTTATATTCTTATTTTTGTCAGTAAAGTAAATGATTTTTTTAATGATTTTATCGATAAAAATACGTGAAATATTTTTTCACTACAACATTTTGATAATTTTTTTGGGTTTATCATAACTTCAAATAACTCACACGATACGTGATGAAATAGTGCTGTTTTGTTGTGAGAGCTAGATATTGATCTGCACATGCGCAACTGCTAGCAGGTCGGTAGATAATTTGGAGGACACCTCTACATAGCCTTTTAAGGAATGTGCCGAACCTACCAAGACTTCTGACTAATGTTTGATCCTCACCTTCTGGTGGTGTACCTCATTAGTAGGTATCTACTGGATACTGAACGAACGAAGATGGAATGGAAATTTGATTTGGTTTAAACAGAACGACAATAATGGCACACTAAGATGAAATGTCATGTTGGCTGGGACGTTGCCCAATTAAACAAGATCTTGCTGTTTTCGTCAGAGAACAAGGGCGAACAGTGAACAAACTCTAACTTAACATAGAAGAATCCAAGATAGACACTATCAACGGAAGATGTGACACTAGCAGAAGTACCGCATAGACAATAATTGTGTTACTAAAGAGAGAGAGAGAGAGAGAGAGAAACACGTCAGATTCTTCTAAATAACAACTTCAAGATATAATATTCATTTATTAATGACAAGGGAAATGAAGAAACAGCTCTCTAGTATTCACCACCGAAAACAAGAATAATCTTCTTGGACTGCTGTTTGTTTGAAGCAGAGTGATTTGGACCAACATAAAAATGGGGGAAATTACAATGAGATTTATTTGTGTCTACCGTCCCAGAGGATGTTCTACTGAGAACTGGAAGGATTTCTCGGTTCATTAGAGAAGGCAGCTGACAAAAAGAAAAGGTTATTCCTTGTTGAAGATCTAATCAAATGAATGCTATACATGTAGATATGTTTGGAGAAAATTTGGGGCAAAGACTATAATGATGGTATGTACCTGCTGAATTTCAGTTGAGAACATGGACTAGCTATTATTAATACAATAAACAAAAAAGTTTCATTGACTGTGTTATTATTGATAGCGATATTTTCATACTGATTTGAAATAGGAAGTGATCAATTAGTTTTGAGCAAGATAACTCTATTTTTATTTTTAATATGAAATTACACAAAACTTTTAAAAATAAAAGCGGGGCAGCTTTCAGATGTGAACTGTGGGTTGAAATATACAAATATTATTGAAGAAAAGTGAAAGAGGCTGAAAACAAGAATCAAACGTTGGTGACTCAAGGTCAGACTGAAGAAAACATTGATCGATTCAGCCGGAAGAGAGACATTTGGTGATGTCTACAAGGATAGAAAAATCTAAACTTCATGATGGATTGAAGAAGCTCAAGTACTGGAAAATAAGAAAGTATATCGAAAATTCCTAACAGGTAAGTGAGCATGTGCTCTGAGAGAATACAGAGAAAAATGTAGGAAAGCAAAGCCATGTGTCAAAGTAGCTAAACAGAGGCCATCATGGGGAAAACTGGTAAGAATATAAAGTATCAAAAATGTTCTGGAGGCATTGATAAAGCTTAGAAATAGAAGAAAGTGAAAAAGGTGACGTGAAATCTGAACATCAAGATATTTTACGTGTCTGGAGTAATTACTTTGAAAGATTGCTAAAGGAAACAAGAAATAACAGAACAGTGGTAGAAAATATTCAAGAGGAATGCAGTCAAGGGTACATATCAGTACTTGAGGTAGAAAAAATCATTAAAAAACATCATTAAAAAACTGAAATGTAGAAAGGCAGCTAGAGCAGACGAAATTCTGCCAGAAATGCTCAAATATGGAAGTATAAAAGTTTTACAGTGGCTATGCTTCATAATTCAGAAGGCCTGGTCAGAGGGTCGATTTCGGATGATTGGAGTAGAACTCTCCCAAATAAAACCGAATGCGAGATTACAGAGAGATTTCCTTACAGAATTATTTATGCAAGCATAATTGAGAAAAGGCTAAGATAAGATATTTTAAGAGCAGTACACTTAAAACTGATTTCCATTTAAGTGTGGTTAGAATTGAAGAAAATACAGGAAGATGGTTTGAACTAAAATGAGGTGTGAAATAATGTGTAACCTTATCTTACTCTTATTTCTTCATCATCTATTATGAAAGGAAAGGGGTATTAGGGCTGAGATTATTCAACGCAACCCTTTATGCAGATGATGTTATACTCCTAAATAAATCCAGAACAACTTTGCAGGATCCCCTAACCAAATTGAAGAACTGCTGTAACAAATTCGGAATCAAAATCAACAATAAAAAGATCAAAACTATAAAAATAGGAATAAACAGGAAATGTGAACTGTATTCAGAATGGAAAACCTATTGAACAAGTAAAACATTCTTACCATTTGAGCAGGTTTACTGAAGACGGAAATTAAATATGGAAATAGACAGTAGAATTAGCAAAACTGGTATGTTGGGAAATTAACTGAATAAATGTATACGAAATATGAGAGAAATGAGTCAACACTCTAAACCAGTGTTTCCCAACGTGGGAAAATTTGAATATTTTGGGAGGCAATTAGAAAATGACGTTGCATTCGTCACCTCATCACCGATATACTCAAAAAACTCACCATTGTCAGCGATAAATTGTCGATGTTGCAACTCTGACTTTCCGAGAAAAAAAGCTGACATCACTAGCACAGCAGTCAACATAAACACAGTATCAAGAAGAACTCTCAGAAAAAGAAAATGATGAGTCTATTACACATTTATTTAATATAAAAGGAACAATGGCATGGTTTTGTGACAAGACAGAAACGAAATATCGAAATTCAACTAGCAAAAAAAAAAAAAAATACTGTTGCCCTTCCCGTCTTCATATTTAGTTGAATGTGGCTTTAGTGCTGTAAAATGATTTGTTTACCGCAAAAAAAAGAAATCGTCTGGATATCACAAATCATGGGGATTTGAGATTGAAAATAACTAAATTAGTACCCCAAATAAAAACTCTTTGCAGCAGACATCAAGCTCAAGGATCGCATTAACTTGGATTTTATTTTCCCGAGCTCAGTTCGATTTATGTTTTATAATATACAAAGTGTAATATAAAATTTATATTCATTGAAGAAAGTCAAATTAAACGTAGTTTTAATTATGTTCCTTTTTTATTTGAAGAACATATTTATATTATACTTTTTCTGAACTTGGCTGACTGTTATGCTAGAGGAGTGAACAGATGGATGGTCACTGGCAGAATCATGTTAACAATGAAAACATTAGGGAGGAAACCTGACATTGTCAGCGTCCAGAAATATGTGAGCAGAGCTAATCTTAGGTGGTACGGTCATTTAAACAGAATGGAAGATAGGAAAGTGCTTTAGAAGGCTGAAATATAAGATCTGACAGTGCTGAGAGATCACTGTTTAATTCGGAGGGAAATTGTTGATAAGATGTTTATAGCAATGTAAACTTTTCAAGTAGCACTGTTATAGTATCCTGTGAATCGTTGAGGATACATATAAGAAGTTTAAGGATGATTATCATGCATACAAAGAAATAGCTCTTATCCACTTATCAATAGCATGATTGGTTACAAAAGCTTGTTCTTTTTATCTGATTAAATTTGTAGTCGTATCGAGTCTATTACTGTAGTGCTGGAAGAATTTTTCCTGGAGCTTCCCATCCAGTTACTAATTTTTTTTCACTATCTGAAGTAGGTCATTTGCATAGCTGTAAAGCCGACATGCAATTATGATTTTTTCTCTATCATCACCACCCAACCACAAAATGCTTTTAGAATCGATAACTTTAGATTGATTTTTCGTATGGCCTGTTTTGATTGGGTTCACTATGCTTGGGTAGTATTTTATGTATGTCTCTGTTTTTTTTTGGTGGGGGGGGGAGGTATGAAGGGAGGTCTAAATGTTGTCACGATATTATACGTCTTTTAAAACAACTTAATCATGACAGAAACTTAAGTTAATACTAAGAAAGAATGAAGAAAAAAATTACCATTCAGCTGCGCATATAAAGTATTCTTCTGGATTCGAGTTCATTTTCGACATCCATAATTCATAACACATCTGAAAAGAACGGAAAGAAAGAAAATAAACTCATTTAAATATCTCTGAATTTTGGTATTGGTAATCTTACTGAGTATTTTTTTTTCGCATTAATTAATTATATTTGATTCGGTTGTATGTTAGAATGCAGGTCTGGTACTAGGTTGTCAGATAGATGATTTCCTACCCAATCAGGACATTTTAAAGGTAAAGCTTAAAGATTAACAGTACTAGTTTTCAAAGAAAGAGAGAGAGAGGGGTTGAATAACAGAAAACCTAAGTATAGGGCGCTTATTTAGAAAGAAATACTGTAATTACAAAAGTTGTCGAATTTCTTATTCTGTGGAAGTAGAAAGTTTACTATTTGCCCTATTTGAGTTTAAATAAATATTTTCGAATCCTATTCATAGATGAACAAACAGCACTGCGGTCAGACAAAAAATATTAACGAAACCAATAGCCAAGATGACGTCATTTATACCCAAGCTACAACAAAGAAACACGTTTCAATCGATCGAAGAGCAATATACATTGATTATATAGCATATCGTATACATACTGTTCTAAGGTGTACTTAATATCCCATATCCCTATGGCCAGATATTACATAATACTGAGTGATTTGTATTTGTAATGTTTTAAACGATCTAAATAATCTAAACAAATCACTGAATATCGTGTTTAATTTTAATATGGCTTGTCCTTTACATGTCTAGGTATCCGCTTTCTTATATTTATTCTTTTTTTGTGCATATCTTCCCACAATCATATTATATCTGTTACCATTCTATACGATTAAATACTGTACATAACAAGTACATGAGCAAACTCGCATCAAATTTAAGATGTATTGAAGCTAATATAATTTAGAGTAAATATTCAGCAACATAATAAACTAAAAATTCCAATCAGATTTTTTTTGTAGACATTTACAATCAAAATAATCAGCAAATACTATCATTTATGAAATAAGACACTGCATTTGCATTGCTACTGCAACTGATAACATTTGTGGTCATAGTAAAGACGATTGCTCTTAGTAGGAAGATACTCAGATCAGTATGTTGATGGAATTTCTCATGATTGAATTCTGGGCATAAGCCACTCTCAGATGATTTCAGAAGGGCGCACCATCCCACATATAATGAAGCTCTTATTGGGACCGGAAGTATTATCTCACATGGGCTGAAGTATTGTTGAAGTGGGCCCACGTTTCATCCCAGAGAACAATCATTCGTTTGGTGAAGCGTTCTTCTTCAGGATAAGAGAACAGTTCTCTACGGACATCAGCACGACGCTTTAGCTTATTGTGGTCCAATTCACGAGAACATTTTCACACAGTTTTTGTTTGCTTTTGTGAAGATGATGAACATGGTATTATAAAGTTTCCTTTGGAGTTGCCAGATCGGCCGACAATGAGTAAGTGTGCACGTGGCTGGATCACCTTCGACGGCCTAACACCAAGATTCTATTCAGAGTAGTATTTGCTGTCAAGAACGAAGTTAGTCCTTGAGAGTCATGTTGCTGCCTCTGATTTTTTTTTCTTTTGATCCATTTAAGTAGTGCACCTTCTTGACAGCATAACGGGTTTTTGGTTTTGCAAATGTTTCAGTTGAAGTAAGCCCGAATTCAAACTCTTAAAAAATTAACGAATTAGAAAATTTTAGTCTCCTTTTCTTAACAGTAAAACATCACCTGAATATTATACAAAAATGCTTCATTCATATATCATTCTGATGGCAAAGAAGAAATAAGCTTTAATTTCATTTATAGAGAAGGTAGTCTCCATAACTCAGTCGCGAAGATGTCGGAGCATTTGGGTTGTATAGACGACCTAAGTTCAAATTCCATCGATAACCCAAGGAACTTTTATAAGGGTGTCTCAGCCGGTATAATTTATCCCACGTAACATACAAACTGGCCACACACACACACACACACACACACACACACACCAATTAACAGATTATAAGGGCTAGCAGTCCTATCTCAGATTTGGGCTTTAAAGGTTGCTTGGTAAAGTTTGGATCTGAGTCTAAGCGTACATTGTAACGACAGCAGAACATGTATAATTATTTTATTTTGACAGGAAATAAAAAAAATAATAAAAATGTAATATAAAAACAAAAATTTCATCAATTTTTGGATCACCCCAAAACGAACAACTGAAAGAATATTTTGGCATTAGTCGAGAATTACGAAGATAAGTAAATATCTATCATATGTAGTTAGTGGTCACAAAGGCAACTGTCCATTCCAGTTATAAAAGTTTGTAAGGACATAAAACGGACCGTCGTTTAGAGCCCATTTTATGCCCACTCAACTCAATCGTATGTCTTCAAAATGTCAAGAGCAATTTCATGGCAATTTTTTAAAGTGAGGTAATACATGCAGGAAAGATACTTGGAAATTTTCTAGTGAGAGAAACCATAATGACAATCTTTCGTTTCGTGGAAATTTGACAAATTTCTTTATTGTTTCAGACGGATAAGAATAAGAGTAATTGAGAGATAACTGGCCTAGAATGGTCCCTTTTCACTCTCTCGCATTTTTCTTTCTTTATTTTTTTTAAGCAACATACTTAAATTTCATCCTGTATTATAAATGATAAGATTCGTTTAATGATAAGACAAATTCATCGAGTCACGTGGTCTATTACGTAACCATCAGTTCCGTCACTGCAGCAGTACTAGATCGTTGTGAATTTAGGCAGAACTCACATCCAATATTTTGAAATTACCGAAATATACTTCGGTTGCTTTTGTTATTGAAATGAAGTTTGTTCTTATCTAATGCATGCTGCAAATATTTCACTTCTCGAAGAGCGAGTCTCAACTGGTTGCATTCCTGCAAGTTGGTGAAATATAACGGTTTCCGTTATTCCCATGGCAGTTAGAGAAAGTAGGAGTGTCCATTTGTGGAAAAATGGTCTTTTAACGTAATTAATATTTAAATTTTAGAAATGTCCAGACATTTTCTATCGAAGTGCTACTTTAATGCCAACCACAGCTATCAGCCATAAAGTGGTGAGTAGTTTAGTTTTTTTTTTTGAAACTCTTTTTCCTCTGTATTAGAGAGAGAGCTATTAGTAACAAAAAAAGCGGGTTTCACTCCTGAGGTAATAACATCTGCCGTTCTTGATAAAAGATTAGTGAAAGCGAAATGCAAAACATATTTCATTTGAATGTCTCCAGTTCCACTTTGTACAACGGCTGGAGCGAGGAGACAACTGTACCATTCGAGTGGTCGTCAATGGAGCGGAGACACATACACACAGAAAGAACACGAGCTTGCGCGCGCGAGAGGGGGGGTAACGGCAGTTTTTGTTCCCCCCTAGTAAATTATGAACATCCACACAGTAGGGTGAACTTACACTCTCTATTTAAAACATTAATATCGAACACAAAGCATCTCGGTGCCTTTGGGCTCGGGAAAGAGGGAGGGGGGAAAGAGAATATACCGATGGGGGGGATGTGGTCTGTTATACTTGTGTGGGAAGAGTAATGCACATTGGCTGAATGAAAGAGAGTGCTGCTAAAAAAAGCTCTATCTTAGAAAGCGATCTACTCCAAGAGGACGCAGAGAAACTGCTGAACGGGGGTTTTGGACTGACTTGGATAGCTTCTTGCAGCTAAGAAAGAAAGAAAGAAAAAAAAACGCGTGAGGTCGTAAAAAAACTGGCAGTCATATAAGACTCCTGTCCTCTTTATCTCAAGTTATTGGTGAATAATTCCAGGGTCCCCCTTCACACTACGGAGAAAATGGGGAAGGACGCAAAAAGTTTCGGAGAAAGGGGAAGTACTTTGGTCGAAGGTAGAGGGAGGGAGGTTGATGGGAGAAACCACTACCCGCTCAGGATGCGTACGTATTGCGGTCATATAATGGGGATCCATAAAAGATTTTTTCGCGGATGGAGAAAACGGTAAAAAGCCTAAGCTTTCCAAACAGATTCGCGTCGAAAGAGGGGAGAAAAGATTCTTTAAGAACCGTGGAATCGTGACGTTTAACAGACATAACTGCCAGCGTTCGGGAAGACTTATTTGTTGGGAGGGAGAAGAGGGGGGGGATGTTATTGTGCGTCAATCACTGCTCAACTAAAGTCAGACGAATGGGTTAGAAAAAGCGGTGAAAGTGGGGAATTGCTTTAAAATAGAAAGTGGGTTCTCAGAAATATGGAGAAAGTTCACACACACACACACACACGGTGAGAGAGAACGAATATGTCACGTATCTTAAATTCGGTCCCCAAAGTGAACAAAATACAGCTCGGCTTTTGAGTCCAAATTTGCTGTCCGCATCTAACATCTGTGACGCTAACTTGTCAAATCCATTTCCCACTACTTGACATTGCAATATCTTTCACATTCTGTCTATCATAGGTTTATATTTAAGTTTTCAATAACGTCAGATAATATATAGGGGCATGTTTAAATAGAGTACCGAATTCTGATTACTAACAGCCTAATTTCATTATGAAATTCAGAAGGGGTCAACTTCCTGTTGACTTTTCCATTGCTGATGTGCTTTGAATAATCAAACTTCACACAAGAACTTTTATAAGAAGATACTTAAGTTTAAGCTTAAACGTTTCATCTTGAAGAAATCTCCGGTTAAGATTTATTTATTTATTTATTTTTATTTCTTGCAGAATATGCAAGGAATCGTAAATCTGATTTATTAACACTAAAAATAAAAGCTCTTGATTTAATCTATTGTTGATCTAATGACAGGCAAAATTTTCCTTGCGCCCTTTATTATTATGAATTAATTCCACAGTTCTTGTACGAAAATATCAACAATATAAACGAATACAAATACAAAGAAAAATGTGACTTTTAATATGGGTTTAACTGTCATTACTTTCGATTATAAGGAGGCTTCATCTTTCTATTTAGAACTGGTTTTCCTTTGGGATGGACAAAGAACTCGAGATATCGTCTAAGTTTCAGTAACTCTCACGATGTTTACATGTTCATTGTCACAAGTAGCACCTATTTAGCGCAGTCGGGGAATTGAATGTAATTTAATTTGAGGATAGTTTATTTATTTTTATTTTTTGATATTACTTGCTGTCTGTCTGTGTATATGTTGTTGTTGTTATTATTATTTTTGCTGGCCTGATTGGTCGAGTGGATAGCGTTTTCCTCTACGGCCAACAGGCTGTGGGTTCAAATATATATATATACTATTGTAAGCATGGATGATTTGCGAATGCATTTAGTGTAGTAGATGAATTTCATTATCTGGTGTGAGACGACAACCTTACTTGTTGGAGGGCCTGAAGTGACTTGAAGATTTTTTTTTTTTTCTTGAGTAAAGTTTCTGGATTATCTAACCTCCTAAACGATAAAGTGGTAATATTATGATACTGGTATTTTGTTGAACAGCCTACGTATACTTGATATACGTAGGCTGTTCAATAAATAATAAGACTATATTTATACAGAAAACAGATTACCTTTAATCGTCATCATTTACATGGTCTTTTTCGAAGTAACTACTGTGAGACGCGATGCATTTGTCACAACGTTGCGTCCACTTCTTAAACACATGTGAGAGTCTGTTTTTTGAGAGGTCTTTCAAAACAGCCTCCGCAGCGTTTGCACATGCTTTGTTGCTTTCGAAATGGCGGCCTCTTAGTGGTTTCTTGAGCTGAGGAAACAGCCAGAAATCGCACGGTGCGAGATCAGGACTGTATGGAGGGTGTGGTAGGATATCTGTGTTGTTCTTCTGCAAAACGTCCACTACACAACCAGCAATATGTGGCCTTGAATTATCGTGGTGCAATTAAGAAGCCATTCTTCAGCAATGGACGCTTCCTTTTGACGTGCTTGATGATATTCGCTGCTGTGTTGATCATTGTCTCTGTGATGGACGTTGAAGTTCTTCCCTCACGTTCAAGATCTTCCACATTTTGCCTTCCTTCCTTAAAAGTTTTATGCCAGCGAAAAACACTTGCCCTCGACATTGCTTCATCGTGGAAAGCTTCGCGTGTCATGTTAAAAGTGTCCGATGCCGATTTTTGCAAACGCACACAAAATTTAATCGCATAACGCTGTTCCAAGGACGCTTCCATTTCGAAGACTGGTCGCACCTTGTAGGCGCGCCGATGAGCACTTGCGTTTAGTCACGTGCCACTCTGGCACATCAGCTCGTATACGCCATCTATCAATCTCTTTTGGTTAATACATACAGCAACATTTCATTATTCCACAGAAATTAATATTGTGATGAGTGGTTTCGTCACAGTAAAATTAGTCTTATTACTTATTGAACAGCCCACGTATATGATTGATATATGTGAATGTGACGCTATGAACTGGGCATTCAAATTACAAGAATTGATTATTTATTTTTTTCTCTAGAATAATATTTTAACGTATATTTTTGTTAAAATTTCTAATTCTAAATGTTAATTAAGCATTTTTCTAAATTCCTAAGAATGTTAATTGCACCCTTAATCGTTTCATAATTTAATATTACAATTAAGACAAATGGAAGAAACAAAAAAATTCTCGACTCGGCGTGTTGTCATAATACATACTCAAGATTCTGGTTAGGTTAGGTGCAGCGCTTCTCAAGTCAAGGACCACACACACCTTGACTGATCGGATATTTAGAGGGCTAATCATCACTGAGTGGAAGGGGTGACACTTTCGCATAAACGTTACAATAACAAATTAAACTGTCACTTCCGGATAAAAATTTAGAAGAGGTGCTTAATTAAATTAAACACTTCGCATAAAATCGTAAATGAAACCCTTATGATTACACACAGCTCACAGGAACTTAGTCGCAGCTTGCTAGAACATGTATAAACACACGATAACATAAAAAAGGCGTAATTTGTTTGGTTTCACTTATATGAATAATTATTTTTAAAAGTAGCTGCCGTATAAATGACACACATTTCGAATTCTAAAACTATGCATTTCTCATCCGTCCAAGACGGGTTGAACCCCTGATTAGGGCTTTAGACAATTGAATGCAGCAGGCTTTCTAAAATACTTACTCCTAGATGGATGCTGCCTTCATACAGGGATACGTATTTTATGTCTGTAGAACTCTGTGTTTTTGATTGCAATCTGATTGAAAAGTGGTGTCATTTGAGAATCCGTAATCTAGGGTTTGTTTGTCTTATTATAAAATAAATATAGAATACTTAATATAAAATATAGGATACCTTGGATATTTATTATAAAACAATAAAGAGGAACAAAGCGTTAATGGTATATTTGTTTATAAACAAACACATCTCTCTTTAAGAAGAGAGTATTTTTTTTCCCTTTTAAATCTCAGTAGAGTAGGTATGATGGTTCAAAAAACAGTTTGATTTCCAAAACGGGAAGGAACCAGCTAAAATTTTTAAATGAAAAATTAGAATATTTGAGTTTCTGAAGGATCTGAATATGCATCACATATTTTCAGCCCACATACATCTATGAATTAACTAAATTGCTACTTGGGATAATTCAAATTAACATTCTCATTGTTATCGCAGAGGCAAATTTCATTCATTTATAACACACTAAGTTAGAAGATTTCTGTTACCAGGTAAAGACGTAGCGCTTTTATTTTATTTCATTTTTTTAAAAAGCCACACACACACACACACACACACACACACACAGTGTGTGGCTTTTTAAACAACCTGTAGCACTTTAGCATATTTCAGGTATGTATTAGATATAATCAGGGGACTGCATATCGACTAGCACATCATTAGAGAAATTATTCTCTCTCTCTCTCTCTCTCTCTCTCTCTCTGTGTGTAGATAATAAGTAGAAATTATATTGAACATGCGTAAATCTGCATGGCGTATCTTGTTCGATGGTGTTATGGCATTTCTCATTTGCCCTGTTCAAGTCAAGTCTTGTTGACTTGACTGTTCGCATTTCTCAAATATGACAATACGCTTATGTTTAGATGCATTACTCAACTTTAGTGTACTAAAATTATTTACTTTTACGTGAAGTATTTCTCTTCACCCAAAGATATCGAGCTGTTATAACTGATCAGGTTTTATCAGCTAATTATTTTGTACATTTTCCTTCATGAAACGTGCTGGGTAAACATTTTCAAGGAAGTGGTGCATAGAGATATATTCACTGATTGCACGTTCGGCAATTCCTTGTCACAAGCCTTTCCAGATATACACAAGGTGAAAAGCTCGTCATTATACGGTGTAAATTATCTAAACTAAACCCATTTGCTAAGTTTAACATTATTAAATAACAATATGAAATTTCTGTTAGTCAGATTGAGTAAGATTATTCAATTTAATATTGGTATTGTTTTCATCTGTACACCAAGTTATATTCAATACCGCATTACTGTTACCACTAATATAATAATCACGATGTTATTAAATTGATGTTTGCAGTGAAATCGATGCATATTTGCATTATTGTGTTCCATTTTCCTGGTGTTCCACCAGGAAAGAAAATTCTCCGATTTAAAAGGTCAAGTTAGGAATTGAAGACGAAGCTCGAAGCATTTTTGATTTTATATTTTAGATAGGTTGTTTGTCTTAACACTGTATCCTCATATATGCTTTTATCAAAAAAGCATCAAATAACTCCTTAGCAATGTAGTTTTTTCCTCATTTTTATAAGTAACGAAGCACCTACATTGAACCAGGTATTTATTTTCCTTCTTTCTCCACGACCTTCTGCCATTTTTCCACTACAGGAATTCACGTCTCGTATAAAATATTTTTGGTTCAAAAACAAAGACTGGGACAGAGCGAGCGCTTTCAACCGCTTCGAAATTTTCAAATTAGTTTTCGTTTAGATACTGCTGTGAACTCTTCCAGTTAGGTCATAATTTGATAATGCAAGGTCTTAAGAATATCATGGTATGCAATTTTTTTTTCCGAACTAAGTTCCTCAATCTGACCGCGACCGCAACAGTTCCACGTCAACCGTGCCTTAAATGTCATCGTATCATAGAGGATGAGGACCGTCCCTCCTGCTGTAATGAGTAGATCCTACTGTGATATGGGCACTTTTAGGTGATAGATGATTTTTTTTTTCATACCATATGAGATCTCCACCGTGCTTATTGGGGATCCGAAGTTCCATGAAAAGTACCACGTTTCGTCTCTAGGGCAACGGTACCATATTTATCTAATCTATATAATCCTGCTCATAATCCAATAGAGGTTACCAACCTTTCATGAAAAGACCCATGAAAAAATAGTCTTCCTTCATCGGCAAAACTGGTTCATTACTTGCGAACTACGTAAAACATGACGTCATATTATGGTTATTTTATGTACATTATATTGTAAATACACAACAATATACAGTACGTTAAAATATCTGCTTTAAGAGAAAAGGTATTCAATTTTTTGCTATAATTTGAACACTTATCTGATACAAGGATATAATACATGATAATTTTTTATTTTATACGTACAACCTCTATTAAATAAATATCTGATATACGAAGAGTTAAAATCATTAAAACATTTGCTAATTAATAAAAAGGAGAACTTTTAATTTATAAAATTGAATGCAGAAAACAAGAGTACTGCAGATTCATAAAAATATGATGTAACTTTTCTAAACAGAATTTGAAGGAAAAAAATCAATAATAACATAAAATGTGCAAAATGTGATAATAGTGAACAAAGAGCATAAAAGCCTTCAGTTTGGCGTCTTATAAAGAAACGAATGGAAAACCTAGTAGTAGAGATAGACAGTCACTAATTAGCGATGCTACTCAATGCGATCTAACCAGAAGTGGAAGTAGACCGGGAGGGATTGCTTTTGGCTAAATTCGACCGATGTCATTTTGCTCTTCTAAGAAATGAAAATAACAAATATAATTAAGTAACGAAAAGATATTCGTTGGGAAATTTGGTAAATAATTCTCTTTATAAAGTAACATTATACAAACGCACAGGAAAAGTTTTTGTAAACCTATACTACATTTGTATTGCGGGGCGACTGTGAGTGTTTTGTATTTTTATTTATTTTTTACGTAGTGCGGAAACCCTGCTCTAGAGATCAAAGATCATGTGGAACTTTTTCAAGCCACTTCAGGCCTCCAATAAGCACAACAGTGGTCTTACACTTAACGATGAAATTCATCTCCCACTTAAAGACTGTGACAAACATCCATGCCCATGGCGAGATTCGAACTCGCACCCTATTTCAAATTGAAATAATTTAATTTGAAACAAAAAGTTTCGAAACCAACCAGAGAGCTTATGAAAATACAACCTTTGCTTTCAGAGTTGTCTCGGTATGATGAGACAACTTAAAAGTCACAAACCTTGCTTTAGTGCTTTTGACTAAAGTTCCACTGACCCCAATGGTGGTGGAAAGTTAAAAGGGAAAGAACGATTTTCAGTACCGCATCAATCCGGTATCGGAAAGTTGTAATAATAATATTCCAAGGCGCTTGCAGACCCTTTAGAGCCAACAATTTCTTGTATTCTTCTGGTATAAACTGCTATATCCTGATTATCTTATCTTCAAATGAAAAGTTCTTTTAAGGTTCCTCGCGTCCTAGAAGAGATTCGAAAAAAAGAGCGTGTTCAATCCAAGGGTTAGTGTAGAAACCGAATGGAAATTGTTGAGAAGATCTGTTTTTCATAATCTGCTAATATAGGATTGCTACAGTAATGAAAAGAGGGATTTATCCTGTGGTCTCCGATGAGAAGCAACACTTTATAACGATTGCGTTCAGTTAAAATTTAAATTCGATTATTTGGCTTGAAATAATGATGGATTATTAACATCTTGTATAAAATGTGACCTTTCAAAAGAGAAGAAAGCATTATTTAGCGGAATGTTTTTTTTTTTATTAGTTACGCTCGTTCTTTTCATTTCTAAGACCACAAAACGACATCGGTCGAATAGCCTGAAGGAGTCCTCCACTTCTGGTTATTAGTTAGATCGCACTGGGGTGCATTACCGATTAATAATGATAGCCTACTCCGAATATTGGATTTCACTTCGGTTCTCGTTATTCTAGTAGGGAGAGAGATATATACTCCAGCCTCCAGGGTTCGTATTCCACTGTGGCATTGGAAGTCCTTAGGAGGGAAATAATTTTTATTGTCCAATGTGGGAGGATTGAATTGGTTTCAAGAAGTACACCCTCTGTCCAAAAAGAAACCGATCTTTTCGAAATAGAAAAACTAGTGGCGCCACCTGTTGTATCTTTTGTTGTCGAAAGCGGCAACTTTCATTAGTGTTGTGTCAACTGTTTATGACATGTTTCATTAGAAGCCGAGTTATAGTGCAAAGAGTGACGTGTGTGTGTTGATGAACGGTCGGAAAACGAGTTTCAAACAGACAGCTGCGATTGACTTTTGTGTTAAACTTGGTAAAAGTTTTACCTAAACGCATCAAATGCTTCAAAAAGCATACGGTGATGAATGCTTATCCCGTACTCAGGTTTACGAGTGGTTTAAGCGATTTCAAAGTGGTCGTGAGACGCTTGAGGACGACGAAAAGCCAGGCCGTCCAAAAACTGGACTGAGCGAAGTTAACATTCAAAAAAGTGCATGATTTCATCAAAGAAAACCCGAAATCGTCCGCGAGATTGATTGAAGATGAATTGGGGATTCTAAAATCAACTGTGCACAACATTTTGACTGAAACTTTGAGCCTTCTTAAATTGAATTCGCGATTTGTTCCCCACAAATCGCGAACCTGCAACCAAAAAAAGTATCGAATTGGACACTGCAAGGACTTCATTGAAACCACTCTTAAGGATTCTAACTTCCTTGAAACGATCCTTACTGGTGACGAAACGTGGCGTTTTGAGTATGGGCCCGAAACAAACCGCCAGAGTGCTGAATGGAGACCAGCAAAAAGACCGAAAAAAAGTCGCTTGGAGAAGTCAAAAGTAAAGACAATGCTGATTTGATTCTACAATTCCAAGGGCGGAACGAATTCCACAAAGCATTCATTCCGCCTGGTCAAACGGTCAATGGTGAGTTTTATCTCGAAGTTTTGAAGCGATTGATAGCGAGAATTCGTCGCTTACGACATGAATATCGTGACGACCCACCGTTCGTCAAAACACACTGTCACTCTTGGCACTATAACTGGGCTTCTAATGAAACAAATGTCATAAACAGTTGACACAACAGTGATGAAGGTTTCCGCTTTCGACAACAAAAAAATACAAGTGGCGCCACCAGTTTCTTCTATTTTCGAAAAGTTCGGTTTCTTTTTGGACAGAAGGTGTACTATGGTCTCTTCCATGGAAAGAAGATCATATGATTAATTAGTCCGATACCTTGCTAAAATATCATTAGTTTACAATCATTGTGAGTGGGATTAATATGAAGTGGATGTGCACATATAAATTACGCAGCATCGTATATGCGATTTACACTTCCGTTCGAGACCGGTCTGGGATGCATGACAGTGCGTTCCAACACATTCCTAGTCAGCATCATCGTCTGACTTGAATCCCAACACGCACATGCGTAGTTATTCTGGAGAGATGTTCCTCTTGCGTAATTATCCAGAATTTCTCTCTCTCCCCTGATAAACGCAAGCAATTGCTTCTGCTTCTATGAAACGCCAAGCAGAAGATGAGGTGTAAACGTGAGAGGCTGTTGAAATCTTAGTGTTTATAAGTTTATTTTTCAAAAGGTCTAAGGACTATGCGATTTGAATAAAAAAAATGATATGAAGAGTTCTAAGTGCTTTTAATTTTTATTGCCAGTGCAATCTTGAGCAGGCGTGAGATGTATAAAAATGTGAGAATCTGTTAAGAGATATTTTCATGCTTTTATCCATCGAAGGATACGGAATAAAACCCTTTGGTTGGAAAGACTTGGACACTACACGGACAAATCAACCTAAACACACGCAATTTTCAGATATACTCACTTCGTAAGATGTTTTGCATAGCGTAATCGAAACAACCGGTTACTTGGTTTTGCTTTGTTTTTGCTGGAATTACTGTTGAACAACACTAGGGATATGCGACTAGTATATTATGTTTGTGAATTGGGTTGCTCTTCGGAACGATTTCTGTTTTGCAGGATGAAAAAAAAAAGAAAAAAGGAAGTGATTCCAAGTTTCCGAAGGAAATTCTACCACTTCGTGTAATCAAAGCCCTTGTAACGTTTCCTCGAAACTTGATCTATCCAAAATAAGCGAAAACATCTCGCACTCCTGACTTTTGTTATTATGATGTCCAGCTTTCTTTTTTATTAATCGTTATTTTCTCTTAAGTGTTCAACTGTAATGTTGGAATGATTTTTTACCATGGATTACTGGAGAACGCTTTCCAAAAACTTAGGTTTATCCTCAATTATTTCGGCAGAATGCAGAACTTTTCATACGACATTCTAAGTCAAAGTTTAAAATATATCAGTTATTGCTCGAATGTTGTAATTGAGTATTGTTGAGTTGTTCTTTCGGAATTACTCGAAACATATCTAAGTCTGTTAATTTGTGTGTGTGTTGCTTTGGTTTGTTTTCATCTCCCAAAATAGGCCTGGGCCTGTTTTGGGGGATGAAAAATCAGTTTTCGGGAGGGAAAAATCCCGCTACTTCGTATGCGATCGACTAATTCATCTTCAGTTGAAAAGTCTTTATAAAGGTTCTTTGCTTGCTAGATGGGATTCTAATCCAGGTGTTTGTATTCCAAGGGCATCATCGACACCGAATGAGCTACGGAGGCCTCATTTAAGAATGTAGCGACTGTTTTGTAAACGGTCATCTCCTCATGAAAGTGTTTTCTTCAAAACTCAAATGCATCCTCAATAACATCTTTTATCTTTTATTCAATTCTATTTAACTCAGAATCGACGATGTTTCTAAAACTTCTATTGTCTAACCAAAGGGTGTAGGCCTCGCTGAACTTCGGTATGGAAACACTTTTTTGGGGGATCTATAGCAGTATACAGGATTATTTCCACAGTGAAGTTAAGAAAGACTAGATGGTTTGGATTTAACACCGAATCAGGTAAGGCTATGCACCCAGTGTGTTTTGTCTGTTAACCTTGTGTGTGTGTGTGTGTGTTCTTCTAGCTGGTTTGTCCGTTTCGTTGATGAAAAATCGAGTTTCCGGCAGGAGAAACCCACCGACCTTACCTTCGCACGAAATCAAAAAGGCCTTTTTTTTTTTTTGAGAATTGGTTCTTGATTTATAGAATGACCTCTTTCAGCGGTAGCCTTGACCACTTGTTAAGATGTGGTCTCGTGGCATTTTTTACTTGTTGCAGAATATTTTTGATCCAGGAGTGCTGTTTCATGTGACATTGCATAAAATATTTCACATAAAATACAGATTGATGATAAACGAGTTAAAACCTGCATTTTTTATTTCAGAATGGGAGGGTGAGGTTTATTCTCGTAATTCAAAATATAGAAGATATAAAATTTTTGTCTGTTTGGAGATGACATCTCACATGTTTATACCTTTCTCGCAATATTTATATCGTTGAAGGCGAAATTTTATTGGATTAAAATAAAAAAAAAGTGAATTTTGGAAATCCGAAATTCACCAAAATGGTTTTTCGTTTACTTTCTTTCTTTCTCCTGCCCCCACCCCGATACTTTTAAAAGCTTGCTTTAATGTAGAAATTGCACTTTGAAGTTTCTTCAGATCATGGCAACATTTAATGTTAAACTATTTTTTATAATATTTTTTATTTAGACATTATGAATTCTGGAAGAGAAAAATAAACGAATCGAATGAAAGATGGAAGAAGTGAAAGCATAAAGAGATAATAGCAAAAAAAAAACAGCTGGTAAAAAAAGCAGAATAATTAAACTGAGAGAAAGGGTAAAACATAAGGAAGAGATCAGATGAAATGGAGCACTTGTATTTTGAGAAACTGTTACAAATTTAGTAACTATTCTAGAAGGTGATCTCGCCTGCTGAAGGCTGGTATTGGGTGTGTTTAGAGTCATTAAGTACTTACCGTGAGAAACACTCATTAAACAAGCGGCACCTACGGTGAACCCAAAAATGTTTCGACTCAGAAATTCGTACGGTTGTCTCTAGTCACGGAGACTTTCATTTGGGAGACTCTTATAGGAGGTAATTCGCATCGTTACATCTTTATACGAAACATTGTGACCGAGCATGGTTTGTAAGAATCGTATGTCGAGAAACTTTGTGTGCGTCGATTCGATAATAAGAAAAGGTTTAATAGCTCCTCGGAGGATATTTAGAGAGCGAGAATTCTTCATTACTGTTATAGCAACATGCTCAGTGATAATAAACAAAGAAAACTAACTTGTCTTAACTATGGGCGTGGCACTTTCGCCTGATCGTAGTTGTTGAGAATTGCGGGAGACGCCCACTATAGCCGAGTGGATGGGATGCAAAGTTCAGGGTATAATTTATTTTGTTAACGAATACGAACTTGTACCGACGTATAACGGACTGCAGATAGCAACACTGGCTTGATTAGTTTATCGTAGTACATTGTATCGCTTAAAGAGACTGATAAATGATTTATAATCGGCTGGGGATTTGCATTTCGAGCTTGTACAAAGAGGGAAAACGAATGTTATAGCAACACACACACACACACACACATACACAGAAAGCGAGAGATTTTATTTTTATTTATGGTTTTTTTTTTTAATTTGACAAGGGAGAAATGCAAATTAGTTATTTAAAAAACTGGGTTGCTTTCAATATCAGTACAACGCATATGCAGAAATACAGGAAACCACAGAGAAACGTATCTTTAGAAGGGGGGAGGGGGAGATCAATAGACATGATTTTGCATAATTTTTTTTTCCCGAGCGTATATGAGCAGCAAGTTAAAATTCCATCACGACTTACGATTGGGAATTTATATTCATGTACTTTTTTTTTTTTTAGACTATTACAACAAGTGGATTTTAATAGGTTTAATTTATTGCAGATCCGGGTATCTTTTACGCATATCTCGCGGGAGAGCATGTTTTCAACTCCAAGGTTTCATTGTAATTCTAGGGTCTATTTCCGTGTATCTCTTTGTTTTCCCATTGAGATCGTTAACTGTTTGCATATGTGTATGTATGCGTGCGTGTGCCTGCGTTCTTGTTCCTAATACCTGGAAAAGATATCACCATTTTGTCATTTAAGAGTCATTTAAATTTTTTTTTTCGTTGTCTTTTTTTTTTTTTTCCTTAGTTTTATCAGTTATATTATGCAGAAATAACATATTAGTGCATTTCTTTATCCACCCAACTCGTAGTATACAAATAATTCAGGAATAAAAATAATTTAATAAAAATGTTTTTCGAGTTAAATCAAGGGATGGAGAAATTGCACTTTGAAGTTTCTTCAGATCATGGCAACATTTAATGTTAAACTATTTTTTATAATATTTTTTATTTAGACATTATGAATTCTGGAAGAGAAAAATAAACGAATCGAATGAAAGATGGAAGAAGTGAAAGCATAAAGAGATAATAGCAAAAAAAAAACAGCTGGTAAAAAAAGCAGAATAATTAAACTGAGAGAAAGGGTAAAACATAAGGAAGAGATCAGATGAAATGGAGCACTTGTATACGCTTGCGAATATGAGTGTTGCGCGTGAGAGAGAGAGAGAGCAGCGTATACAAGTCATAACAGAAGACAGAAAGGATAATATTTCAGATGCAAATATAGATAGATAAATAGAGAGCGAGATGAGAAAGATAAAAGATACGAAGAAAGAGAAGGATATGATATAATTCAGAAAACGAAGATCTGATTGAGAGAGAGAGAAATAAATGAGAGAGAAAAAACACAGATTAAGGAAGTGAAATACACGAGAGAGAGAGAGAGAGAGAGAGAGAGAGAGAGAGAGAGGGGAAAAGAGAAAATATATAAAAAAAAGAGATATGAGAAACGAAGAGAGAGAGAGAGAGGGGGGGGGAAGAGAGAAAATATATAAAAAAAAGAGATATGAGAAACGAAGAGAGAGAGAGAGAGAGAATAAGCGAAACAGAATTTTTATGGCATTCTTATCGTTGGACTGTCATAAAAAGGCCCAATAAACAGGGTAGTGGTAGTTCCGAATAACAGCAAGTATAAAAATCTCTTTCAAGTAAAGATGGGCGTGTGAAATGTGTGCACAGGATAAACTAAGTAAATCAAATTACTTGTTACTGTTTCAAATCAGAATATAAAATAAGCTTTTTTTAGTCTTTTTTTAGTCTGCAAAATTCACATAGTTGACTGTCTCAATTAATAGGAGTTAACAGAATATTAAATTCCTGTTGGTCGAGTTCCTCAATTTTCACCTTCTATAGGAAGCAAACGACCAGCTTCAGAAGAGTTGGCAATTGGCCGCGGTTAAGGGAAGTAGCTGATAAAATTCGATTTTCGTTTCCTTAGAAAACTGAATTGCAACCTTTCAACCGTAATAACCACCTGCTTTGGACGGATTAAGTTTTTCTCCTGCTCCCCCCTTCACTTAGAACGATCTATAGAAAGATAAAAGTTATCCTGTGAACACACATACGAGAAAGATTAAAGCGATTAAGAGATCTTGGCCAAAATTAGCGCTTGAAATTGAATAGCGTTAAGTGGAAGTGAGTGCACAGGCAGGCATGCGCAAAGTGGCGCAGCGAAGTCATTTAATTTTTGCTTTTTTGTTTTTCCCACAGGAAGCAATACGCGTTGACTTCTTTCATCCCTGAGTAATCACATTTTGCTTAAAAAGGTGAGAGGAGAATTTTAAATTTTTGCGATGTTCATTAAAAATTAGAGAAATATTAAAATCTGCATAATATATTAACTGCGAGGCTCAGGAATTTTTGTTTCTTCTATTCTGCGAAATTCCACGTGCCATACGAAGATGTAGCGCGGCAGTATTTATGGGCTCGCGGTACCACCCAGAGATTGCCGACTCTTCGCATTAATTACCGCTAGTAATTAGTCTCCAGGCATTGTTAATTTTCTCGCTCATTATAAGGGGGTAGCTATTGAGCCATTATACTTGGGAGAAAAATATGATACTATAGGCCACCGAATATTTCATTCCAAGGGATGAATTCTTTTCTTAAGAATTATCCACATATATCTGCTCCTTACAACACTTTCGTAATGTGGATAAACACTTTGTCGACTCACTTAAGTGCTTTTTGCTTTTTTTCTTCCCCCCGTACGTTTTTGCTCTCGTAAAACTTATTTCGGTGCATATTTTCCCTTTGAAATAAGACCTCAGGGCTTCCTGAAATGTATATAAATGAGATGGCTTTTTTCTTTGTTTATTAATCTATTCCGTGTATGCTTTTTTTCATTTTAAAATATTTGCCAGAAGGATAAATCAAGTTTTTTTTTTTTTTTTAACAAATGGAAATATTTCAATCGACAGAAAAAGATCTTAAGTATTTAAATTTTCACTTCTGAACTAATTCATTATTTTTATTATTGTTATATTTTAGTTACTTGTTCTTTCTTTGCGTATTTTTTATTTTTATTTTTAGAATTATATGTGTGGGATAATTATGTAGAATTTAACCAGTTGTTCTTCACATGGTTGAAATGATTTATTTTAACTGTGATTTTCAGGAAATAAGTGCACGTTAATTGATTTTTTTTCATTAATAATAATTCTTTACAAGAAAAATCTTGGATTTCTGAATGAGAAAATATATTAATGCAGTAAATATAAAACATCGAACTCATATAAAACACGACGAAAAAGCTGCTTATTGCAAAATAAGTAAAAATAATTTGCTATAATTATAGCGACTCACGTTTTGAATTGCAATAATTAGTTTTTCACTAAGCAAAATGAATTTGAAACTATTGTTGCAGCTACAGTCGAAATGAACCATTGTTGCACGCGTGGCTCTGCTCCTTTAAATGATTATATGCTTTAATTATACCATCAAGTCTAACAGGGCTTGTTGAAATCAAGCAGCTATTCTGGAGATGAGTTCTTCCGAAGCATTTATATAATTATTTATTCGTATTCTATATGTTTCCGAATATCGGAGGACATATCGTGTCTTAAGATGTTCATCTCAAGATCAAATTTACTGACCAGTGAGATTAAGAGACAGGCACAGGAATTAGTCTTACCGATCTCTTAAATCTTTACTATAACTCTTTCTGTTTTTCGAAGTAAGATTGAAATTGCATTTATCGTAATATGTGCATTTTCTCCGTATTATTAAAATGTTGAAAAATGAAGGGTGGTGTACAAATGATAGGACTGCGGAGTTCAAGCGACTACGAATGAACCGGGGCGAGATGAAGCTCAGTGGGAATTGGCGAACGGTATCGAGGGTTTACCTTTCTAGTTACTCCATAGAAATAGCTTCCCCCCCCTCCGCTTTATATAAACCGACACTTTTTTTTTTCATTCTCCTGAAAATAAACAAGCCAGACGATTCTGTCACATGTGACACCTTCTTCTGCTTGTTAATCAAAGCGATCGATCGATTAAACCTTAATCAACGCATTAAAGATTACAATAAGTCACCTGAACAATGCGTTTATTCTTATTATTCATCGTTATTATACCCAAGACCAGAACGCAGATAGATAAAACCTTAACAAAATTAAAATTTCTTGAAGCAATCAAATTACAGTAAATATGGTTAACAAACTGAGTGTCCAACTACAGTATGTGACTAATGAAAGTCTAGTAAAATTCATATAGTAATTCATATATACATAATTTTACGTAACAACCATGAAAAATAGATATAAGTTTAAAGTTTTTTTGTTGTTCCTTCCTATTTTTTAGTTCTTCGTACAGAATAAACAAAAATTATGGCAGTCAACAGTAGTGCTTTGTAATTCTACTTTTAATACGTCTGTGAGGAACGAAGAAACCAGCTGCTATTAAAAAAATCTAGAGGTGTGCAGAGTGCATTGAGAAGAGGTGAGTGTAAATGCTAAGTCTGTATACAAATGTTGCAAACGTTACTGATAAAAATAATCAATGTGTGATCTTTTGCAGAAAAAATATACTGTTATGGCTTGAATACAACAAAGGTCTTTTTGAACTACAGAAGCCCACAAATGCTATACTTATGCATTTTTTTTTTGATGAAAAGAAATTTCATGATATTCTGCATAGCCAGAGTGCAGTTTTATATGCATACGGACGCCAGAAAATCTTAAGATGATTATTGCATTTTGTGAAACATCAGAAAGGGAATAATGAGTATATATGGATTTTGAAACACGTTGCGTAGGATTCACAAAATCAAATAAAGCTTGAAATTTATTTTTCATACCTATTGTCTCCATACTGACAAAATTCTTGAGATCACAGGATTACTATAGGTATCTGGTTTCTCAAAAGAAAGAAAAAAACACAGAAACATACACTCAATAAAATTGCATAACTCTCAAAAGGAAAAAAAAAAAGAAAAAATCGTTAAGCAAAGAACCATTTGCATAGAGATTAGACTCTTAAATGAATTCCATCCAAAACACACACACACACACGTAAGAGTGTCGGGCGCCCTGAGCGCGCACAGACATGTGATAAGCTTTCTCATGTACGTCAGACGGTGTCGTTGAGTTGGCTGGTTGTGGGCTGGATGAACAAGGACACTTTGGCAACCCCTATCTAACGGTTGTCGGGCAGGTGATAGATGGTTGGAGAATGGCAGGGGAGAAATTAGTACATGTGCAGCTGCAGTGACAAGGACGCAAGGTTTACATGTTCTTATTGTCTAAAGGGCGATAGTTATACAAGATGGAGTGTTCGCATGGAGTAAGAAGCGGAACATTGCGAGACTACACGGACCCAATTGAATATGATGAAAGATCGCTTTTATTTTATCGATTTTTGTATTTCGGCGCCAAGCTGATTTGGCATGATAATGATTCAAACATTGTAGAATTAAGAGCGTCTTCTGTTTTAACTGTAGACAGAACCAGAACATTAAAACAGCGAAGTTTTTCTTTGTTTCGAATCTTTTCCATTGTTAAAATTTTATTAATTGCAACGTAACTGAGAATTGTAATTTAAACCGTAAGCAGCTTCTAGTGTTTCTATTTGTAAACACTAGATGAGCTGCTCGTACTTCACTTACGCTGGTATTGCGTAAACAATCAAATAATGTCAATTGTTTCGAAAGAACGTGTTCATCTGCATGATATTACACGAGAAGTTTCGTGTTGTGCTATTTAAATATCAATTTTATGATCATTACTGAAAGCATTATTTTTACTGCCGAACAACACTGTTGCTGTACCACAGCTTAGAGTGAAATCATCGTTCATGTGTGTGTATATATGGAGATATGCGAAATCAGATAAACAGAATGGCGTATAACGAATATAATCGAGAAAAGCCGTGCAGTTGGCTTCGCTTTCTAGAATTTTGTTCGCGCAAGGGCTCAAGCATTAAAAAAAAAAAAAAAGTAAAATGAAAAAGAAAAAAAAATAAAGAGAAAGAAGAACACCCAGCGTTTTTGTAGTGGTGTCTTGAACGACATGAAATAGCACATGAAATCGGGACACCGTGGCTGTGTTCCAAGACCAAAAAATATCTTTCGGAGACGGTGGGTTTTCGTGGAAGCACTATTTTTCCTCCAACAACACCTTTGTTTTATCTCTGTGTGCGTGTATAAATAGTGATGAAACTAATATAGCAGACAGGTTTAGTGCCAGTATTGGCGCATGATCCCTAGTACGATGGCAATGATAGGATGTGGTAAATTGATCACTTGGACGAAACAATTTCGATGGGATCGTGCATAAGACCGGAAAAGAAAAGACGAAAAAATAAAAAATAAAATAAATAAATATATAAAAGAGGTTAGTACATCCAAGAATTTTTTCTCCATTTCAGAATCACCACCTTTATTTTATATCAAGTCGAAAACCATTTGGAATGATATTAATTAACGATTTCTCTTTCTTTGGTGACCACGCGCACACACGGCTCACTACCCTGTAAACAGCCGGTGACTCCTTCCCCGGCGTCGTTACGTTAAGACTATGCAGGACATAATACTAAGGATAAACGGAAGTTCTTCACTCAATTAGCGCTAAAACACGGGTTATCTCACGTAGGAATTTGGCCATAAAGAATGCTGACAAGAGTCCAACAATCTGTTTTTCCATGACTCGCCTATTTCAGGCAATTTTAAGAGCACGAGGGGAACTTTGGCTATTTATGTCCCATCATATCGCTAGAGGCTGCCTCAAAAACGATGTCAGCATCCAGAGCCAACATGAAAAAAAAAAAAAAATAGAACCGCTTAAATTAGGAAACACACCGTCTGCAATCTTTTGTGTTTAGCTAACGCATTTATTCATTCCCTTCTTCTTTTTTTTCCCCTATCTTTTGCTAGCCCTTGTTATAAAAGGACATAAAGACTTCAAACTGAATTTCTGCTTGCATTCACAACTTCACCCCCTTCCCCTACTCCGCGTTTACTCCCGTTAGCCGTTTTCCGAAAATAACTGAAATTAATTAATAGCGACATAGAAAGTTTTTTTTAATTTTATTTTATGATTATAGAGTGGCCTCGGCACTTGCCATCGTAAGCTTTTAAAAATTCATGTCCAGCGTCATGTGTGGCCCGAACCTAACCCAAACTTGTTCCAAATTAAAGTGTACGAACCAACATAACTTATAAGTAAGAAATGATGGATCCCTATCATTTGCAATGCAAGTTGCGAGTGAAAAAAAACGAAAAAAAAAAAACCTTCACCAGCATCGACCCTAAACAGCCACCCAGGTTAACAAAATAGGACAAACTTGACTGATAGCGTTGTCTGTTCGGTTCAAACTGCTTCCTTTAACGAACTAATAATTAACACGTCGGTCTGGCACTCCTACGGCGCGAGCTGTCGTGTGTTACTACCGCCAGGCACATTAACGCTCGCTGGTGCTCCTTTAGGCTCGGCACTTGGCGTTACATTCTCACTGGCCCAGTGACGTCCTTAACTTACTCGAAGTTCTGACACACACACACATTGTTTCGCACTTATCCAATACACATACTATTGTGGGGTTTGAGACCATTTTGTTGGTTCTGATACCTAAGCCGAGCAAAGTTATAGGAGAGTAATGACTAACCGATCGACTTTGTTATGGATACGTACAGTTGATTTCTTTTCTTCGTGATACGCAAAAAATTTCCAGTGGATCGTTAAACACTTAGAGCATAAAAAAAGTGGGTCATTTATATTTCTTGTCACATACACATCTCGTTTTAACTAAGTGCAACAATGAGGTCTCATTCTTGGGTTACTATGGAAACATAAACGATAAAACAATCGAACAATCTACAAGAAGTTGCAATGCAATCAATTGTTACTGTTGTGCTTAAGCAAGCATGCATAACGTATTTCGTGGATTTAAAAACCTTATTTATAAGACGACGGCTTGTCCTTTTTGCTCTACGTAAGTGTATGTAGTGAATGCCTGATCGGTGACATCAATACACGTGTCTTGTACGAGAAAAATATACCGTGTGTGTGTGTGTGTATGTATTGTTTAAAATCTGATTAGCTCTTATAGAAACTTAACAGAACATGAAATATGGAAACATTTCGTGTTCTGTCAAGTTTCCGTAATACGAGAAAGCGTAATACGTTAAGAGAACACAACCGGAAACTTCTAAAAAAACGGTATTTATACGAGAAACAATATTTACGGCGTTTTTGCCTTTTTTCATAAAAGTGGGCAGTATGTAAACAGCTGGTAGAACAATGGAGATATCGTCAGCACTAATGAAAGACAGAGAGAGAGAGAGAGAGAGAGAGAGAGAGAGAGAGAGAGAGAAAACAAACGAAAAAAAAAAAAGGAGAAATTCTCAACTTTTAGAGTCCGTTACTCAAATTTTTCCTTTAGACGATAAGGATAGCCATCTTGCTTTCTATCGGTCAGCAATCCTCCGCTTGGGATAGAGTCCGCTTCATGTTCTTATACTTCGTGATGACACATTTATGTCATCTCTTGATCCTCGGCTTTCATGATGAGAAAGACTGCCTGCCTCGCAACCTCCCATCAGTCTACGATGTAAGTGTGCGTACGGAATATACTGGGGCTGGATATTTAAAGACAATAAAAGGCAGTCTTGAGGAACCGATTCGAAGACATTCGTCTTTGAAGTTATAAGAGAAAGTTACCCATTTCTACTGTGAGGTGTTTCAGTATTGCATCAATACTGAACTCATCTAACCTGTGGTTATACGGGTTTACTAACAGTATATGTTGCTTAGATTGTTGTTTAAGTTAGACTAATAAAAAGTCAATTGGTGACAAATGATAGAACAAACTGCCGAGGATGCTACTTCTATAAACTGCTCATGTAATTTTCTTTCCAGTTTGCAGTTTTTCGGGATGAAAATACCCGACACCTCCGAATGATACCGGAGATGTACGGGATCTCTTGATTATCTATTTAACTTGCTTTCTGATTAAATACAAATAGCAGTATGAATTTAGTTGAGAGAAGTGGGGTTTTAGGGATATTCTATAGACAAGAAAGTCCTTTAAAGGGTAACAAAGGATGATGATTAAGAATGCGATTTAGAATGTACACTTCATCACTTCTTATATACCACAGAACACAGAAAAAAGGAGAGAAAGGGACTCACCCCCCCTATGCTAACAAGTTTATGTTATATCTGCACAACATCATGGACAGTTTAGTTTCTTACTTTCTCATATACTTGGCTCCGTATTTCTATCTTTCCGAAGGGTATTTAAAACCATCCCGCATTCTCAGGCTAATAAACTGCTTCATAGTGTACCTGTAATAGCTACTCCCGAGGTCGTAACGCGTGTATAAAACTCGCCGGAACATTTCATTAATGGTGGATATTGGTTAACTTCTTGCAGTAATTCGAAGATGAATGTAATTAATAAAATCTACTAGAAAATAAATAAGTCATTACATGGCTAGTTTAATTTCTGTATGCACTTGCCCCAAGGCTGTGTGCGTTACTTAAACTATGTAGGTCATCACCCTGTAGCTAGATGAGATTTCTCGCTTATCGTTTCCAATTACCTTTAAGGAAAACATTCGGAGATTGCAAGCGACGGCAGGAGAAGAAGCTGTCGACGTGGTGCATCGGGCAGCTCCTGTGAAAGTATTGACAACGGCATAAGATTTATTTCTCTGACTTTCACTAGCTTATATTCTTCACACAGTTCTCGATTCATATTAGTTGACTACTCGGAATCTTATAATATTAATAAATTTAGCTGAAGAGCACATAGCCTTTGATGCTAAAACAGCGACGATGTATTTTATACAGCAATACTATTTGCTTACTGTTGCTAAAGGCAGAATTCCAATCGATTGTTAATAGGATTAATTTCAAACACATTGTTGACATTTTGCAATGGATTATTGGAACAACTATACATACTATGATAATGTATTATTCCTGCATGATCAGCTATTGTTCAACAATACTTGGACACAGACAATAATGAAAACACTAACAATACATAAATGTTGCTGCAAAAAAGACAAATGCCATAATTTCATTATTTTTGTAGACTATAAAATCAGTCTGTTCCTTCTTATCTCTTTTTCTCAATCTCATTTTTGGCATTTCATTTTTTTTCTTTTCTCATACTTTACTTTGTCTCCTTTTTTTCCCACTTTGTGTCTTCACTTTTGTATTGTTTGGTTTTTCAATGTGTTCTTTTGGAAAAATAGACGATTGTGAGATTAACATTTTAAATGCAATGCAAATGACTTTCATTTCTCCTTTTTCTTTAATTTGTATTGCATCTTTTGTTTTGCCTTGCGGTGTGGAGGATTTTTCTACATTTAACCGCTACTGTATCGATGATAAGGTGGTTAGCCCTATGTCTGTAGATACGTGTGTTCAAGGACCGGTTTGCCTGTTCTTGGGAGGAAGAAAAATCCGAGTTTACGGATGAAACCCCCACCTCCGTATGAGACCAGCTAACTCATCTTTCATCGAAAGAGACCAGATAAAGGTTCCTCACGCCACGGACGGGAATCGAACCCAGGTCTTTCCGACGAAAGGGCTTTTTCTATACCGACTGAGCTGCGGAGGCTCATCTTTTGTTTTCTTTTCACCAATTTTTTTCTCATTCAGTATTCCCCCCCCCCCCCCCACACACACCTCTCTATTTTTATTTATATATAATAACTTTTTTTAAACTCGCCTTTGTCTTATTTTTCTTGTTTCGGTATTAATAAGATGAAAACACAAAATACAACAGCCATTTCACAGTTCAAAGAAGTCTTCTTATAATTTCTTTTTTCTTCATTATATTGCGAGTTATCTTATTTCCGTATCCTTGTAAGGCAGTATTTCAGAGTGCTATCCAGTGACATTTCTGGCTGCCTATTAAAGCCATCTGATTTTAGACTTCAATACTGCTTTGTGCCATCAACCTCAGCTATTTTATCTAACACTGAGTCTTTATATCAGCTCGTTTGAATGGCTGAACATAATAAACATGTGTACTGTTGACTAATTAAATGATTTCTTTCTTTGATATTCGACACCGTTGTTCACAAGAAGTGCTTTTTTTGGGAACAAGGACGTAAACTGTAGTGTAATTGAAATACAGGTTTAAAGCTAATTAAGCGACTTTCAGAAAATGTAAAGAAAAAAAATACAAGCGTATACATTACATTACAGGTCCGATATCCGAGAATAAAAAAAAATATAGTACGATAGAGAGAGAGAGAGAGAGAGAGAGACAAAAATATTTTACAACTTACATTCATACACCCAATGAAGAGAAACTCATTTACATACTATACTTAGAATACGAAAACTTAGAAGACGCTTATCTAGGAGTGTAGATTTTTCACTGACTAAAATGGGTATTTTAGCGAGTTAGATAAACCAAGTGCGTTTCTCGCATAAAGTGAAATCGAAAGATGCTAACGACCAGATTTATGTGTGTTGCACATCATCCTTTGAGTGCATTGATAATGAGCACCTTGGGATACTTAGTGGAGGGGTGGAAGGGGGGATGAAGAAAGATTAGGAGGAAGTCAATAAACCGTCTTATGAAGAAGCTAAGACATTTTACATCTCAATCGAAATGGCTTAATAGGGACCTGTTTTCTATTTTATTGGTTTGAAAAGCTTCCCAAGATTAAGATGCTTAAGTACATTTTGGGAATAGTTAAAGAAATTTCTATAAGACGAAAATAAGAATTGAGATTTTTAAAGCAATAACACACACACACACACACAGAGCGCAAGTTAATTATATAATAGCTGGAGAACGTTCCTTGATTTACGTTAGAGGGAATGGAGTCTATATACGCAAAAGGTAACTACCCTAGCTCGGTAAAATAACTATCCCCAGAGAGTCTCATATTCAGAAGTGTTTTTTCTTTATTCCCACGATCATTTTCTTCTTTACGAAGCTTTTTTTTATGTGAGGCTAACAAAGTCTCTTCAGGGAAGCTGTAACGTAGTTGTAATCACATGTTCCCCCTTGTATTTGTTAGTGGGAGTTCACCGTTGGACGACAGATGCAAGGCAGTCTATTGTTGAAGATCCCACGCACTATTCAAGGTCTGGGGGGAGGGTTTTTCTTTATAAATTCTTCATGTTGCTGTCGTTCTGTATGAGTAATTACGAGAATCCCTATGGTTTTAAGCTATTCAATCGTTTTTTTTTCTTCTATTTTTATCTCAGCTATTCATAATGCAGGCTGTATAAAAACTCTCTCCAGGCTAAGATTGTTATCGGCCTACAGATAATAGAAGATTGGGGAGGTAAAGATTTTTATGAATATTTTTTGCCATTTTTTGTTAAGATTTATATAGATAAAGCGGAAGTTTTACAATTAAACCTTTCATCGTTTGAAGTTGTTTTTTTCCGTAGACATGTATGAAAAAACTAAAACGCTTTCGTAATATATGATAGCAATAAGATTTTTTTTTTTTGTGTGTGTGTGTTCTTAACAGTAGTCTGTGTAGGCCTACACATAAAAATGCCTGATAGGTATGTTACTTTTGTTTGATACCATTAACCGGTTTTAGAGACATTACGAGCCACCAATAAAAGGGTACTTCCTAAGTCAAGAAAATAAATAACTACAGAAAAAAAAAAAACATTCTGATGGAAGATGCAGCTATGGATTTTGTAGTCATTCAGAAAAAAAAATGCACATGCAGATAAATTAAGAAATATGTAGACACAAATTTAGATAAATTCAGACATACAGAAGGATGAAAGTAAGAGATATAATGTTTTTTCCGAGTTAGTTCAATGTACTTCGCACACACAAATGGAAAACTGATCTTCAAAATTGTTTCAAGATCCTCTATCTGTTTCGAAAACAAAATAATGACGTTAGCGTGGACTTGGACCAATTTGCATTACGAAAAATGAAAGGCTTTTTGACGGCCATTTTATGTTTTTTTTTTTTTGTTTAACTAGCTTTAAGCAGTTAACAGTTTAATAACTCAACACGCTGATATCAATTGATAAAGATTTTAACAGACTTTTAGCCGATGAAATTTTTTTATTTGATTTTTAGTTAATAGAATTTATTTGGCCATTGATTAAGGCTGATTAATCATCTCTGATTGAAGTTGATCAGCTAAAAAAACCTCTGATAAACTTTTCATCAAGGAAAAATCCATCTCAAAGCTGGCAAAACAATATATGACAAAGTTTAACAGCCTTATACATTTACAGTATAAAACTACGCAATGTTTTCACATGATATTAAATATGATAGTGTTCATATCAGATCGGAGATACTAGTAGGTGACTGTTTTCACTTTATTCTTCGTAAGAAAGTTTAACATGCTTAATATATGCTGCTAATATACTGGATCGTGTGTAGATAAAAAAAAATGTAAATGATAGGCTTTGGAATGCTATGAAAAAGTAATTGATAAGACAAAGGGAGATGCATATAGACAGAGTAGTATTTGATTAACAGATAGAAAGATGGATGGAAATTAGATAATCGTATAGACTGGTGGATAGACAGAATGAAAGACATTTTAACTGAGGTAAGGTGAGGTGAGATTTTGCTGTATTTATTCATGACAGTCCTGCTGCGAGTAGAATAGGGCTATGAACCCATTGGTAAAAAAAAAATCATTGGAAGACGAGATATTTCATCAGCCATGGGAAATTAATGACGTAGTTCTAACCACCTGACCACAATTCAACTTTCTCTGTGGAGTATATCTCTCCAGGAGATTTGAAGCTGTCGTAGCTAGCACCTATGAGTGGAGATAATTTACATTCTAATTATAGGAATATGCAGGCTGTTGGTCGATGGAAGCCATGATAAGTCGTGGGGTAAGAATTATCATGTGTCTGTCATAAATAGTAATATTCATCATCTTACGTTCTTATCTTAACGTGTGGACGGTTAGGGATGGCTAAGAGGAAGCAGAAGCCTAGCGGTTTATTAAAGATGAGGAGATTGGAAGTCACTTACTGGAGGGTGGGTTACAACCTCGTGTGCTTGTCCTTGTAGCTTCCGCTAGAGATTGAGGGAAGAAAATAAACGCAACCATTGAGACGCGGATTATGGAACGCGATAACAGTGATTAATGTTCGGGCCAGACTCGACTGTCTGAACGCTCATGCCGACTCGGACAGAAACCGCGCACCATTACCTTCACAAGTGCCCTGCCCACGCTTCACAATTACACCCTAGTGTTGATGATTTTTTTCTTTTTTTCTTTTTTCACGCCTGTGCTCTCTTCTGTTTAAATAGGCGTACTTGCTACCAGTTCTGTCACAGACAACGATCCACTACGAAACACTGTAGCAGAAGCTTTTTCACATCTGCTCAGTGTTAACCTCCTTTTACTTGGGCATCATCATTTCCCTGGTTCGGGAGGAAGCGGTATTCGTTGTTACGGAGAATAATGGGACGAATACACGATGTTAAGAAAGACAGAATGGCAAATTGAAGAGAAGAGTAAGGGAAATAGTGTGAGGATGCCAAGAAGAAGAAGAATGAGAGAAACGCACAAAGAAAAATAGATAATGATATAGATAAAAGCTAAGTTATAATAAGAGAGAAATAGAAAAAAATGATGTCGATGAAATTGGATTAGAAATAGAGAGAGAGAGAAAAAAACGTAGGAATAAGGAAAGAGAGAACTTAAGAATTAAAGACAATCGAAGTGAGTGAGTGAAAGAAAGGGAAAAAAGATGGAAAAAAGAAACAACTAGTGAATAGAGAGAATATAAAAAGGTAACGTAATGAAGGAAAGAGAGAAATATGGTGTGTATATGTAACTAAAAATGATCTCGGAAGAAAAGACAGAAAGAAGAAGGTGAAAATAAATGGAGCGAAGAAAAAAAAAGACTGATGTCAGTGATAAACCCGTGGAAAGGTAGCGGTGAGAAGAAAGTGCAGAAAGAAATATAAATACGAAAACAAAAAATGAAAGAACACCAGAACCGAAAAATAACACTTGACTTCATAAATAGAACGTACCGTACTGTTTTCAAAGCGACCATCCCTTCTCGAGTGAACAGTGCGCTGAAATATCGCCTTTATGATTTCTTTTTTGCTTCCATAATCCCAAAGAATTGAATTAAAAAAAAAGTTTGTGATTATATTAAGTTGGATTTGAATGCGGATCATTTGGAAGATATAGCAACCGTTTTACCGCTAAGCCAAGAGCGCATGTTCGTTCTTGACCACGTAAGCAGAATCTGTTTTTTTCCATCGCAATATTACATCATTTTCATCTTAGATATTAAAGAAACAAAATTGTTAAATTGATTCTCTCGTACTAAATTTCATCCAGATATGATTTCTAACAGATGAAAAATTAGCTTCTTGTAATTTTCAAGGGAAGTTAAGTAAACTAAAGGCTACTGTTGGAGAATCATTACTGCTTAAAAAACTTTTAATTCAGTACGAATGAAAAACTCTAGAAGGTTCTTCCAGTTTTTTACCGTCCGAACGATGTTTATCACCTAAAGTAAAGCCTCCACATTAATAGATAAATGGAGAAGTGGAAAATATTAGAAGAATGATTGAAATCTATTGAGAGTCTGATCCAAGGTCAGATTACAAAGAAAAAAACTAATAAGATTTTTTTGTATTTTAATCTTACACTAGATCTGTAAGGCTCCGATATTAAAACAGATCTCTAAAATGAGTTTCAAATTGATTAGGAATGTGTAATAAACAGCTATAAATGGCGATAAACACGAATATTTAAAACATTTCCAGATGAACGGTCGTAATTGAAAGAACTGTAGTGTTTGATAAACGGCCAGATGCTTTAACACTATCTCATTTATTTGCTCAGCCACTAGTAATTGAATTCTTGATTGGAGCTTCTAACAATGACTATGTAGCAGAAGACATGCTGAATGACGTCATCAAACAATGTTTATGCACATTGCGATTATATTAACGTCCTGAAAATTTTGCATTTTTATTTTACTATGTAAAGAGAAGCGAAAGAAAATGCAACGATATGTAGGAGCATAGAAATAAACAAATGAGGACAGGAGAAAATATGGAAAGATGAAGATATAATTGAGAAATTATCCTAATGGTGAAACTAACGAAGAGAAGAAGACAGAAATGCCATTATACAAAGAAATGAAAACAAGGAAGCGTATCGTTTACTATGTATGTCCATTTATCTCGACAGATCCATCATTAACTCACAACACTAAGTAACAGAAGAGTATCAAATCTCAAATCCAAACCTCCCTTGTGTGAAGCGTGTCGTTTGCGTTTTTCCACTTCTCCAAGATTGTCGTTTGATGTAATGCCAGACGGCTAGACAATGTTTCACTTAAACATGTCTACGTTTACTCCACCCCTCCTCTGTAACAAGAAGACGCACAGTGGAAAGCTCATCATTCACGAAAATGAAGAAAAGAATATGAAGGAAAAAAAAAACAAAAACAAAAAGATTTTCCTTCTTTCGACTTCGTTGGGAAATATTGTGTTTTAAGACAGTCGTTGTTTTGTTAACAGGAAGTTAATCTGTTGCGTTTCCGCTTGTTTTTATCTTTCTTTTATCTGAAGACGTCTCAGATTTTCAACAAACGTGCCAAACGGTGACTTGAAGCCAAATTAAGTATGAGCCAGATTGCTGGGTCCCGACAACATTTAATGGTTGCAGCGGGCGTTTTGTATCCACGGAACATACCGCTTCTTTCATTAGAATAGCACCATCGGCACTTTAAAACAATAAATCTTTTGCTGTCTTCGCGACCGTAGTGGCTTACCACGGCCGCTTTCTTTCTTACACACTCTGCGCAGAAAAAAAAAGTAAATAGGCATCGAAACGAATTTGTCTTCTCCCTTGAAAAACGGGAACAGACGGGCCAAAAAAAAGTATTAAATAGAATGGACATGGAGAATAGAGTATTCAGTACGTTGGTAGCTAATTTAGTTCTTGGCACTTTTCAATTCTTAACGAATTATCTAAATACACTGGCGTTGAAGACTGGAATCTCGTTTTGGAAACGCTTTTATAATTGCCCAACTTGGAAAGAGAATTAGCTTCGGTGATGATTCATTTTTGGGTTAAAAATAAGCACCAACATGGCCTGTGTGTGTGTGAGGGTCACTAGTTCGCGCCCCAAGTAGAAAATCATTCTTTAGAAAAAGCACTTGAATTGTTTTTGCCTTTTGTATTCTCAGTTGTCTTCCAGGCAACAGCGCGAAAACTTATTGAATAGAGCAATGGTGGTCAACTTATTTTGCACGTGTTCCATTTTCTTTTTCTGTAAGATAAGCCACAAGGCAACCTTTTTATTCATTGAATGTGATTAAAAAAGTAATTAATTATACAATAATACATTGAACTATAAAATTAAGTATAATTCATAATTTGTATTTTACATTTATATTTAAATAAATATTATTTAAATTTTTTATCATCATCAATTTCCTGATCCAAGGGATGTTCAGGTTACTATGACAGCACTTCATGATTAAGTTTGCATTATTACTAATCTCCAATCCCCAATTTTTCTCCAGATTACTTGTGAACATTGCAGCTGACCGAATCAATCCACCTAGACCTTGGTCTTCCTCTGGGTCGCTTTCCTGCCGTCTTGGCATCAAACACCTGTTTTGCTAACCTGAATTCTTCCATTCTATTTAAGTGTGTGCCATCTTAGATTAGCTCTGCTTACACATTCTTGAATGCTAATCATGTCAAGTTCCTTTCTAATATCTTCATTTTTTAATATGATTCTGTCATTGATGCCATCGGTTCACTCCCTAATCTTTCTCAGGACTCTCCTATCTGTGGCCTCTAGTCTTTGATCAAGCGTTTTATTTCTAACCCAACTCTCAGATCCATAACTTAAAACTGGTGTGAACTCCGTCTTGTATAATGCTAATTTGGTATTTTGGATAATTTCTCTCTCTTATTCCTTATAAATTTATTCAACTGGCTACACACGCAGTACAAACTTTGCTTATTCTGTTGTCTATTTCCTGATTTAACTTGCCATCTTCACTAAAAACTATGCCTAAAGAGATGAAATATTTTACTTGTTCTATCGATCTCCATTCAGAATGCAGCTGAAGTTTTCTATGCTCCTGCCTATTTTCACAGTTTTGGTCTTTTTATTGCTGATTTTCATACCAAATTTGTTACAGCTGTTATTCAGTTTAGTTGAATCCTGGAGACTTGCACTAGACGTGTTAGGAGTAAACATCATCTGTATAAAGTAAGGAGCTAAGTTTGACATGTCCAATGTTCCACTGAACCCCAGATAATTGTAATGTTTTGAAAAGCTTTTATCTGGGCATCTTGTCGCATACCTTTTCCAAATCTACAAAACTAAAGTACAAATCCTTGTCGTATTACCACGATTTCTCAACTTTTTGCCTTAAAGTGAAAATCTGAACTAGATAACCTCTACTTGACCTGAACCCAGCTTCTTCTCCAAGTTTCTCTTTCACAATCTTTCCAAGTATGCTTGCATAAATCTTACCTAGAACATCTATAATTCTCACACTCAGAAATTTCTTCAACTTCTTCCTTGGAAGAAACTTCTGTGGGACTAGGCACAAATGTTTCATTGTCCACTTCCCCATTTTGAGGTTTGCCCAGATAACTCTACTCGAAACTGCCTTCCAATTAAGACATTTATCTTCATGTTTGGTGTTGAATGCCATCGCTACTCCTGACTTTCCTCGATCATTATTGCCGAAAATAACGGAAGTATTATTTAGTAAGATCTTACCTGGATTTTTTTAAAGTCTCAGTAATACCAATTATGTACACGTGGTATGTTTTCAATTCTTCTGCCAGTTCTTTAATTTTTTAAATATATTTAAATTCGAGGGGGGGGATTCATTATGATAAGGCCAATCTTAAAGAATCTTCTTTGTGTAAATCTGTGAGAATGGAACAAAGCTTTGTGAGTTTTCATATACATTTGGGCACATTTCTCGATAGAGTCATATAAAAAGTCTTTTTTTGGTCAGTTGGCTTTTAGAAAGAGGTCGTATTGCAGTGCAATAATTTCGTTTACAAGTAATAGTTCAATCACTGGATTACATTGACATTTGGATTATCGAATAAGGTATTTCTAAGGTATTAAATGGATATGATAATGCTTCCGCGAAATAACTAAATGAAATATGGAGAAACAAGGAGAGAATAAACAAGTCGCAGCCAGTGGTTAATCTTGTGCCTTGCTACTTTTGTGTCGTAATGATTACGGATGTATAAAATAGTATAGGAAATAGAAAGGAGCACGAGAGAACGAGAAAAATCCCTCCACATTTCTGCATCATTTGGCTGACGTGTATTATTTCAAAATAAAGAACTGGGAGAAGGAATAGGAAAGCAGTTGAAGGTGTTGAAGCACATGGGCTAAGACATGGTAATAATAATGACATTCGTTTATCACCTTAATGTATATGTTGATTTCTTAACCAATGCGCACAACTCTCGGAAGAATGCCCAACACTGTTAGAGTGGTTTGTATTTAGCAGAATGGCTACATCTTGAAGAATTTAATGAAAACTTCAGTTTTGAATTGATTTTTGATTTTAAATTAAACTGAACTATTTAAATATGTATCTGGATCGGAGCGCGTGGGATTCAAATTCATATTGAGATAATTTGGTAGTAGCTGAGAGGTGTAGAGACCAACTTGGAAGCCTCTGAGCTTAGGTAAGTGCTCCTCATAGTACTTTTCTTTCATTGAGTTAAAAAAAGAAAACGAATGAGATCATCCAGCGTGGCTTATTACCATCCTCAATAAGGCTTTCGTTCTCTTCTTTACAGAGAGGCTGAAAATAATGACTACTTCCTGGACACATTGCAAATCTCATATACGAGATTTATATGTAAACCTCGCGAAGGCAAGGTTTAAGGGAGATGGAACCTGTGGATATTTTTTCAGACGAGTTGAAGATTCTTAAGTTAATGAAAATCTGAAGTTAAAAAAAACAAACGAAACCCTCAGTCATGAACACTTATTTGTACTGTAACTTTGCTATTCTAGGACAAGAAGTGAGGTAAAAGATGATGATTTTGCTTATTCCGTTGGCTATGGATGCACTAAGAAGCGGACAGCCTTTTTCCGGCTTGGGATCACATGATTTAAGGCCACGTTCACGCAATGCGAAGTTACAAGGGTTTTTCCAATGAAACTCGAGTCTTTTTTTTTTGTTCTTTCAAAACAACTAGCCGAAAGCACACGCAGTTAATTGACATAATTCTGACCATTGGCTTAGTCTCCTCAGTCGTAATGCCAACCAAACCCAAGTCCTTTTTCCGAGACGAAATGGTTTACACAATGCTTTGTGCAATGAATCATGGCTGCTCTATCAGACAACTCTCAAACTTTTCAGTGACACTGCGTATAACGAGTGAAATGTTTGTTGATTAATTGTACTGGAAGGTACTAAACATATATTTTGCTTTCAAGAGCATCCCCAATTCGGGGTTCATTACTCAAGTACATTTCAGTTTAAGTACATGTACTTAAACTGAGAGGAAATGTACTCAAGTACATTTCCTTTCTGTTAATCGCTTAAGTTCAGGTTTGTTTCTGATAATCATGTCCGAAGTTCTTATTTTCATCTCCCACTCCCCTTAATCCAACTAGAAATTATTATTATTGGTCTTTCACTATGAGACATAGTTACATAAACGCTATGAATATCAAGAAATACCTCAAATCATATTTTATAACAAGATTATACTTGACTACTGTGAAATGTGTTCAAAGTAAGTTTTATGTTTGTCAGGGGAAAACCGGGGCACTTGAAGGACCAGCCACAGTCTGCGCTGACTAACTCATTGCTGAGGGAAAAAAAAATAAAATAAAATAACCCGTAATAAACCGTACCGACTAACTGGCTACACCGATACGCGTACCACGAAATTCCCCATGCACGTATGAATTGAATGTAATAACTTCTTCCTGTAATTCTTATTTATTTCGCTATTTCTTCTGCACATATTTATATATAAACGCAATAACAATACTCATTTGTTTAAAGTTGCCTAATTGTTATACATTCTTAAATCAACCTATCCTGTCGCCATAACAGCTATCTAATTATTTCTTCAAGTCAATAAATTCACCTTCTATCACCGGTTGTTGCTGTATGCTATTAGATATATTTTCTACGCTAGCATTAGAAAGAGGAATTCGTATATTTGTTCTTTCTTTCTTCTTCTTTGTCTTTTTATTATGGCCACTAGCAGAGCATGGTGCAGCAACCTGGCTCCCCTTCTCCAATGATCAATCGGTTAGGGATGCTGAGGTATTTGCCATTAACAACGACCTAATACAGAAAGTTAATCTGCCTACCAGAATACCAGACAACCCCTCATCAACCTGTCAACACCTTTGACCTCTTTTTAACAAGCTTCCTTCCAAATACACTATGGATATCAGTTCTCGTCTTGGTAGCTCAGAAGACAACTTCATTAAAGTCTCCTTCACCACGAAACAACCTTCACCCAACAGTTCTCAGTGTCGTGTCCTTTAGCGCTACAAGGGTGCCAAATGTGATGACTTTTGACTTATACTCTTCTTTTCCATGGTAGACCTGCTACGTCTGTTCTCCTGATCCAACCGCACTGTTGGATCAGGAGAACAGAAATCATCCTCAGAGAAGTGAAGGCCTTCCTCCCTCATTTCACTCAAAATGCCTGACCACTATCCAAACCTTGCTTTGCTAATAAGTGTGTGAACTCAGTACAAGAAAAAAATCGGCATATTTCGAGTGGCCAAGACCAAAACTCCAGCAGTACACTCTGTAGCTCGCTCACAACAACTGTAATAAAAAATAAAAAAAAATAAAAAATAAAACATAATTTGTAAGGGACCGAATGCTGCAAACTCGCCTTCTGTCTAAATGGTAGTCAACTCTTCTGGTCCCCTGCCTAGCAATTGGTACAACTTTTGCCCATCTACATTTTCACCACTCTCAGATCCAGATGATCAGACAAAGATAAGGTTGACTTATTGTGGCATCACTTTTCTCCGTTAACTCTTGCAGAGATGACTCGAGAAAAGCAATCTCTACCTTCTCAAAAACTGCTCATCTCATTCTACCCTTTGTATTTGGCTAGAAATAATCCTTCCCCACAGCTAATATCATTCATGTGCTCCAGAGCTGAGACCATTGATATATCGCCTCTTCAATATTTTCTACTAGACTATCCTACAGAAAGAAAACAAATCGATATTCAGCCGTTTCAATAATAATGATGAAAAAAGATAGTGATCAAACTATCGTCCAATTGCGTTCACTATTGTTATCTTATATCCTGTGGAGAAAGTCATAAACAGCCAACTTCTGCAGTTCCAGAGGCTACTAGATGATTATTGTCCAACTATATGGATTCCACCGCTCTCTATCTACAACAGATCTTCTAGTCTTCAGCACACATCTGAACCCAAGCCATAGAAAATTTTGTAGGAGAAAGTGCGTAATGATATTGTTTTATACGTTTTAAGTCAGATCATTACTGAATTTTGGCTCCAGCGCTACTAACCAAGATCTTTATTGATGTCAAAATCCAGATTGTTCAGAGAGGCGTGTGTCTGTGGAGGGACTGCATCACATTCGGTGAGTGTAGTGAGTGTTGACTGCGGGTAGCACTTTCAGTTGACTCCCTCTGCTTCCATCTCAATATGATATTATAGCTTGTTGATTTGGGATGACTCAGTTTCTCAACAATTTGCCGAACAGATAGTCCTGTAACATGGTATTCTATCACAAAGCCTTATATATATATATATTCACTTAACTTATAATCATGTAATATTATCCCCTTACTGAATTCTACATACTTGCATTTAAGCCCCATTTCACTGTCTACTCTTCCAACATCTCAAAATCAATGAATGTAAAAAAACGTAGTTCATCCCAACCATCGGCTACTCTTCCCGACTCTATATCATCAGCAAAAAAAGTGTTTAACTTTTAATATTAGAACGTGAATCACTTATGAATATATTAAACAACAAAGGTTCCAACACCGAACCTGTCGCAACATTCCCTCACTCCTAACAAGCTAGTCTGGATCCCCCCCCCCTTTAAACACCGCACTGCATCATATGATCTCGCTTTTATCCAATTCCCTACTCATCTCACTAAGTGATCACCGACATCTATTTGGCACATTTTAATCAGCAGGCTCTTATGTCAGAGGGTTTGCTAAAATCCAAATAAAGCACGTCATGGCCATTAACTTGGTCTATTTCCCTTGTGAATTCATTACGAAAAGTAAGCAGATTTGTCGTAACCGATCTCCTCTTAACGAAACCATGCTGAGCTGTGCTCAACAACTAATCCCTGACAATAAGGAATCGTATTCTGGATACGATTTATAATTAATTTTTCAATCACCTTGTCCATAACACTAAGAAGACTCTCTGATCTATAATTCTCTCATTTATGATGAACTGGAATAAGCCCTGCAAATTTTCACTCATAGAATGCTGCTGACATCACTCACGAGATTCGATTTTAGGTCTTCGAGTGGGAGGGGGGGGCATAAGTTTATAATTATGTTCATATGATCCCTGAATATTAATATTTGATCCTTTTTTCCTTCGATATTCTCTTACAGGTATGCTTTGAACTCTCATCATATTTTGTTTTCCCATTTATATCCGTAAAGATTTTTTCTTTTCCCCCTATTTTATCTTATTAATTCTGCTCACTAAAGGTTTATGTACGAGCTGGAGAGTTCTGCGCAGTCATTCGGTGAAACATATTCTTAGCTGTCGAATGTCCTTGAATAGCAGAATCTATACATAAATGACACAACGAAAAACGAATTCATTACGCGTTGTAATAACCCATTTTAGATAAAATTAACACTTGGGAGTGATGAAGTTACTAATGTATTTTCGTTTGTTTGCTAGGAAGACACTGGATTTTTATTAATTGACGAGGATTGTGTGTAATAGACGTAGTGGGTCAGTTTTTTTTTTGTTATTCCATAGTGTTTGCTATTTAATCAAGTATATGATATCGTTTGGCAAAACAAAATCGAAATTATGCACGTGCGTCCTTAATAATTTCCGCATAATCGAGAAAACTTTACTTTCAGGAGGAAGACCGTGACTATTATAGGTGTGCATAAAAAAAAAAATCACTGAGTATAAAATATACAATACTAAAGTACTCAAATTATGCCTTGAATTGAAAAATAAAGTAATTAATACTATTTATGGGAACTTAATCTTTCATATCTTCAAGTTTTCTGTCATTTTGAAGACATTAATATTTTCTATTCGCTTAAGAATTTTTTTATGAGCTGCGAAGAATATTCTCGTTTTTCTCTGAATGCAAATTTCCTTCTTTTCAAATAAATATATATAACGATGTATTGAACACATTTCTGAAGGAGATACGCGTGAGAAAGAAGGGGCAAAAATTAGGCATGAACGTAACTTGTTGAGAAAAATTAAAAAGATAGAAAATAGGGGAAAAGAGACAGAGACACAGACCGATAAGAGAACGAGATGAAGATAAAAAGACAGAGAGAGAGAGAGAGAAATAAATAAATAAATTAATTAAAACAAAGTTAATTAGAGATGTGATAAAACTAAAGCAGAAAAGAAAGAAAATAAAAATTACCGGAGACAAAGAGAGAATTATATTCATGAAATGCAAAATAAAGAATATAAAGATGCTCTCAGACCTAGTAAGAGACAGAGAGTGAAAGAGAGGATAAGAGTGACATTGTCTTAAATAAAGACTGGTTGGTGAGGTTTCTTTGGCAAATACACACGTTTTTCCGTCTACAGAGGAGTCAAATGAAATCAATCTAACGGGTAGAGAGTCCGTGTGTGTGTGTGTGTGGTTATTGCTGCCGCCACACCTCGGGGCTATTGAGGGTGCAGCAAAGGCAGGGGAAAAAAAAAGCGATAGCTTCGGTAAGGCATCCCCGGCTAGTCACGTGCACTTCATCACCTCTCGGAATGAAATACTTATGGCGACAGCTCCCGCTGCTCTTTTATATGGCTTCTTTTTAGAAGTGCTTAAGCTGTATTTTCTCATCTCCGTCTGGCCCACGTTGTCATGGCAACCGCACCTAACCCCTGCGTGTCCGCAGCTTTTCCGTCTCGCCGCTGCTGCTGCAGTTCGGTCCGACTCCCTTGGCGAACGAGCCAAGTGTACCCCGGCATCAACTAACAACTGCTCGAGGCGTCACTCACACGTTGTCAGTCAGCTAATAATGGCTCTTTGAATGGCTGGCAGTTCAGACGTTCGGGTTCAGAACCAGAACCAGAACGCTTGCCCTCGTCGCACCACGGTCGCAGTAAAAGATATCCATAGCCTTGAACGCAGAAAGGGTCGGAGCCGCGCAGTTGAGCAAACAAACAAACAATGCTCCGAATGGGCTTCATGGTCAATAGCCCGGATGTCACCTGAAGTCGAGAGTAGGTGGAGTTCTCAGTCTCTTGCCTGCCACTCCCGTTGTTAGTTCACTACACTCGAATAAATTTGGCATTGGATGCTGCTCTCGGAGACTAAAGTAATGGGCGAAGCTATTTAACAAGAAGTCACTTACGGTTCGCTCTCTCAGAACCAATGTGTAGCAAACTTAATTCGGAAAGTGATTTCTTCCCTTTTCTAAAAGTGAGTGATTTTAAGAGGAATAACGGGTAGTTTTCCTATGGATGAGCATGAAATATTTTTATTTTATTGCTATTTATGTGACGACCACTTCATTTAAATCCGAACTATTTTTATTTTATTTTATTTTATTTATTTTATTTTATTTTTATTAAACAGGATATGACGTTGGTGGAATGCGTTAACCGTATTTGGAATGACACAAATAATTTTCCACTCCGCTAATCTGGTGCTATATATAAATAAATTTTCCTTTTGTAGTTTTTTCTAAGACTGAACATTAGTTGTACTGATTTGTTAGCGAACATTCTCCGGAGAAAGGAAGATACTGGAGTTAAAATGTCCTGTTATTGCAGCGCACTCACTGCACACAAATCGAAATTGCAAACTTTTCAATCTAAATAAAAACGCGATTTCGTTAAATCCCTTTGGGTACCAGTGAAGTGACATGGCGTTGCTGATAAGGCTCTCCGACAGCGTCCTAGCAGAGACTAAAAACCGAACCTTAAACTGCCTAACAAAGACAGACACCACACACGAGTGAGATAACGTTGCCATAGAGTGTATTAGCATTTATGTAAACGGTTATCAAGGCCCCTCTCTCTCTCTCTCTTTCTCTCGATAGTTAAGGTTCCGGGTAGTTGAATAAAATTTCCCTTTTTCCATTCTGTGGTTTCAATTTCAAGTGGCTGCCACCGATAAGACTATTGCATTATGGGTGTATATTAAATTGCACATTTTTGGCATATAGCCTACAATGAAGATGATTTATTTTTATTTTTACCAGAAAATGGCAGATATAGAAAGTAAAAAAAAAAAAAACGTATTGCATTTTTTTGTAAAGTTTTTTCTTTTTTAACAATCAAATGTTTTTAACAATGTGTTGTCAATAGCAACATGGTATGACCATTGTTAGCAAAAATCATTCTCTGAAACGATGTGTGGAATTTATTCCGAAACAGGAGATATATAATTACGAACTATCAAATCTTTTTCAGTAGTTTTCTTTTATTATTTTTCTATTTTGCCTTTTCTATTAATAACACAATATGAAGTAGCCGACTACCTCATTTAGAGCAATCACGAATTCATTAAGAATATAAGAAATGAGCACGTACGTCTTTTTAAACCGAGTGGAAACAATGTGATACGGTAAGCGTACGTTTGTGAACTGCCTGTTAGTGACTGGAGACAAGCAAATGTTATATGGAAACATCTGAAAATAACCAGTAAAGCGACCCGACACAGGAAGTTATTAATGAACTCGCTTACTCCACAAGATGTACAACTCCGAGACGAGATAAATTATTGTACTAATGGAATGACGGCATAAAACAAATAGAGTTGGTAACCCCACCATGAAACGTTAAGAAAGAGCACTTTTATGTAAACAGAGATCGTAGAACTAGTGCGAAGGACATCTCGACTTTTGGCACATCATTAACGAACACACCAACTATTTTCTACTGCAGTTTATTGGAAAATACTCTTTCTGTCATCCTCAAATGTATGTGATGAAGACTGAAGACCGTAATGGTTTAAAATAAACAGCAAACGAACCATATTTGTACTCGAAACCCTTTGATCCCTCACGCATTGCGAGAGTCGCGAATAAATACAGCTGGTGTCAGTTTCTTAATTTTTCCGAAGTTTATGTTCCATCCCTACCTCTCCATCTTTTCCACATGTAAACTCACGATCTTCTTTCGTTCTATCCCTGGTATTTATCTCTTTATATCCCTGTTTATCCAAATTCTCCTTAAGTCACTTTATAAATACGATATGACAGTTCATCCTCCTTAATCTTCTTAATCTTTGCAGTTTTATTGTAATCTTTTAAGCCGTCTTAACTCAATCGCTCTTTCTAATCTTTTAAGAGTAATTTTAATCTTCTTGTAAGTTTTAATATATTCTACTTTCTCTTTTTTTTTTCTTTTTTTTTGCCGTGGTACTCTGTCATGTTATTAAAGATCACGGGTTGGAAACACACACTTCTATGAGAGTCTGTAACGGAGGAGACATTGTTTTGTCTATTTTCAGATTGTTAACCATTTATCTTCTTCTTCTTCTTCTTCTTCTCCTCCTGACCTGAAGAAAATGCCGTCTGGCACATCAGTAGCGTTCTTGTCAGACTATTTCAGTGCATCGAATGTTCCAAAATCAAAGTTGGCTTTGCCTCAATCTTTCCTTATTTTATTTTTCTATATACACATGGAAAAATTTCTTATCTGTCTCGTTTAGACACTTAAGAGAATGGTAACTGTCTTCGTTTCTATTTCATCAGTCTGATTCTTTCTCTCCCTGTTGTAGTTTCTTTACTCTAACATTATTTTATTCTCTTCTACTCATTAAATGCAAACTTTTGGTTTTTTATGAAATATGTGTTTTATTTATATGTGTATAATGTACCTTTAGAGAAATATTAGTTGCAAATCGATGAAAGTGTAGGTGCAACCCTTATAAAAAAACAAATAAGTGTGATAAAAAAACAGCAGGCTAAGCTGTTTAAAAACAATAAATGCAATTAGAGAAACGGTAGGTGCTTAAAAAACAACAGGTGATGAAACCACAGAAATAGTAGGTTCAAGTAGAAAAAAACGTAGGTGAGACCTTTAGATAAAATAGTAGGTACAACTTTATTGTTACTCTTTACTTTAACTAAACCAGTTAGCCGTGTTTGGATGAAACAATTAACAAAGACTGGAAGTGTTTGCGATGGTGGGCTATGAGAGTATTAACTTTCTCCTGTCACTGTCTGATCTGATAGGATAAACGGTTTCTTTGAAGTTTCAATAAGGGTCGTGTTACTGTTTTCTGGAGAGAGAGAGAGAGAGAGCGGAAATTGTTCCCAATAGTGCATGATTTATGGTACCTAACTAGTACAACTGGAACTTGAACAGAAACTGTATTCAAAGTGTGTACCCATTTTCAAGCCACCACATTGCTCTCTCTCTCTCTGCGTATGTATTTGACTAGCGGTGATAAATTAAAGAAAGAACATAATCAGACGTCCTCATTTCCCATTGCATGAAGGTAACAAAATTATGAGAACTACCAGGGGTTGGTAATGAGATAAACCAAGGGAGTTCTGCTTTCAGCTTACTCCTGAAACGGGTGTAAATCTAGCCAAAGACCCGCCCCCTACAGGTAACATGTTAGTAGGGAAGACAGGTAACACAGTTTATGTGTCTGGGGGACTAGCGAACCACTTTCTGTCACAGTTTATACCCTCGCCCCAGGTTATAGGAAGAGCTATTTGACGTGCGTACTCTCCCAGTGAATCGAGCGAAGGGAAAGACTGGTTAGGTGATGTTGCATCTTTCTAAAAATAATTATCATCGTCTAGTAATGATTATAACTCTCGGGGGCCCCTTGTAAAACCCACGAGCTAATTATTTTCACTTGTTTGGTTTCTGCCCAAACTGAATTTAAATGGCACGCGAGATATCCCCCCCCCCCTACCGTCAATGTGACTTTTAGAAGAAACTGCGCCGGAGAAAGCAATCGACGGAAGATATATGAAATCGTAATTCACAGATGTCTTCAGTTTAACCGAACTTGGGGCTTTGTTAACTGTCCAGTTGTTGTAAAGTCGTCTTTCTCTTAGCAAGATAGCGGAAAGAAAGAAAGTGAAAAACAAAAATAGGTTGTAAATGATGACCGCTTTTTATGCAAAGTCTCGGAAAGACTAACTGCCCGAATAGCGAATTAAGCTAAGCAGGCATGCTGAAAACAGAAATGTAGAGTTATAAGTGGCTACATAAAGCTAGAAACAATTTATTCACTCACTAGTTGAGTGGGCGCTGAGAACTGAATGGATTACATTTAAGATTAATGTCATATGCGAGTTGTGTTTTATTCAGCAGTGTGCAAGGCTAGGAATTTGTTCTAGTTCTGAGCTCCTTGAAGCAGACTAAATTAAGGATCTTGGTGTGATCCTTACTCCCCTTTATGCCCTGTTTTGACTAACCTTCAGAGGATAAACATGGCGTCTAACAATTGCCTGTCATTTTTTAAATAGCATTTATAAATTTCTTGCATCTACTATTTATGAATTAACCCGCACATACGTATGGACACAATTTGCATTTTCACTTTTCCAAGAAATTAATTCTTTCAGAGAAATAAATTCTGGATGATTCGCTACTGTAAATATATTTTTTTCCCTATACGTCAAAACTCGCATATTCAAATCAGGAGTTCATTTGATAATAGAACAATCAGGTCCAACAATGTAAGTCGCATATTGTTGCGTAGTGATTTGTTGTATCTTTTAGAATATTTCTACTCTTAACAATGAGTAATAACCATAACTGCATGAAAACATTTGTAATCCTTTACTGAAAGGTATTTAAAAACGTGTACTTAGCTCTTGAAATACTTGCATCTGTGTTTTAGGACAAACGAAATGTTTTGACATTTCAAATCCCCTCTTGTATAAGTGGAAACTCTGTGGGATCCTTTAACGTCAGTAAATCTACGTACGATAGCGTACTTAAGCTTTCCCTACTTTGAGCGAGGCCGTCCAGTCACAGAGCTGTTGCAAGCCAGTGGAATGTTTGCGAAGAATGGCAAATAACCTGGTCTGACCACTAGACGGTTGTAAACCTTGGTTACTGGTGAATGAGTGTTCTTTTACTCAAACAGACGGAGAAGAGAAGAGTGAAAGAGAGAAGGAGAGACCGGGGGGGGGGAGTAAAAAGTTATTCTATCTAAACACACTGCGTAGGTGGTCTCCTGATAGAAGAGGAAATATCCCCTCAAGGAAGAGCTTTATTATCTCAATTATGGTAAAGACTTATTCAAGTACTGCTACCTCTCTGCAAACCAGGGTCAAGATGTTTTAATGACATAATCCCCGGAAGCGTTCTTGGCTTTATCGTACTTCAATCGCCAACAGATGACCCCAGGCTATCCCTTCCTGGAGATTTTTTTTTTTATTCTCTCGTCATCTGAGAGACAGTGTTTTAAAGGGGGTGGACTACAAGGGGGGAGGGAGAATCAATAACTGAACAATAGATTTTTTCCCGTGTACAAAACCAATTTCTTAAATCAGTGGCTAAGTCAATGCACAAGCGATAAAAAATGATACTTTAAGATTTTTTTTGCGTGTTGGTAATTTTTCAAATTAAATTTAACTACTGCCCCCACACCAGTTGCATTATAATGTTATAGCGTCTCCCGACTAGCTAACCTCTTTACGTGCTTTTAAATAAGCGAATAAATTAAAGGAGATCTACTTTTGCCGAAGATTAGTTAAAGGAAACGTATTTCACATTTATCTATTTTTCCTCTACTGCTAGTTCATGGGAACCAGAACACCTACTGGGAATTGACGTAAACGGAATATTATTCCTGGGTCGCCAGGGTTACAGAGCTTATTAACGGCGTCTTACCTGGCGGCAAAGAGAAACGATACACAAGGAAACCTTGCAACTCGTTTCCAAATACGGGTTGGACTGTTTTTTGATTATTTTTCACGGTGAGTTATTTGTTTCCCGCCTAACTAGATAGCACACACACTCGGTGTGATCGTTGTGTACAGTTGGGTTCTTGTTTGCAGCCCGAGAAATGTGCCGATTCATTAAAGGAAAGAAAACAGGGCGAGGACAACAGCAAAATTTAATTTTTACATTTACATTCAAATAGTGTTGCTTATACATTATTTTATATATCAGTAAGTCGCCATATAGACAAGAGATTTACGAATTTTGGTCAAACTTTGCGCGTGAAAATTGATGCAGTTCGACCCCCCCCCCCCCAAAATACGTTAGGGTTCCTTTCCAAAACAAGTTATTTGCCTTCAAGGGCTAAGCAGGTAATTTCATCAAATACTAGGGATTCGATCATTATAAAAGCAATTCATTATCTTTCCTAATAATTATGGATAAATAATTAGTCGACCTCCAGTTAATTACACTAAGTACTTCATCTACCTCCATGTCTACATGATCCAATTGTAAGCACCGATGTTTCATTATGTTTATAAATGGAAACTTTTATCTCGCCTGATTTCAACTTCAGCTATTTTCAGAACAGAAGAGACGTGAGTTGACATGAATTGTTGAGGGAGTATCTTTGTTCAAACTGATTAGCAAAATATACCATATGAAAAAAAAATGCTAACAGACCACTTGCAGTACGATCCTAAGCAATGCCTTTTAAAATAGTTAAAACATTGAAATATTGAACAAAAAAATCGTCTAGCAACTCCCCTTCCAAAGTCCACATTATACCCACTCATTTTAAATTAAACCTTTTGTATATAAACTTATATTGCAGCTATAATAGTACTTTTCCTAATTGTTAAAAATACTCATATCTAACAATTAAGCTCAACAATTTGTATCTAACAATATAAGTTGCATATTGTTATTTTTGTGCTAACGAAGTATTTCGATGTTTGTTTTCAGCTATTACATTCAGCAAATGTTAGTATTTTTATCTAATTTCACCACTTTTCGATAGTTCTGTCAGCACTGTCATAGTTGGGGATGCAGTTTACGGTATAGTTTTTGGGTAGTCCCATTGCAATGTACGAAGGTGATAAGCAATGCAATAAATAACTGAAAAAGCTATTCTGCGCATACAAATGGTTCGAACACGAAATAGAATGCCATTGAGATTAAAAAAAAAAAATGAAAGAAAAGAGACCAGGTACAATTACACCTGTTTGTGCACGCAACTTTCTCTTCAGTCTTCCCTTTATGACTGATATCTACCCCGAGGACAACGATCCTTTCTGTTCTCCCTTTACCAAATTGCATTGCTAACATTTAATGATTACAAATCGGTCCGCGAATCCGGACGATTGTATGAACTCGTGTAAACGGTATGTAGGCAACCCCAAGGTTGCCCGTCTCTCCCACATGTAACTGTAACTGGAGATTTAACATGACAGCGAAGGCTTTGGTTCTGTCAACCGAGTGATGGAACACCAACATAATTTGAGGTAATGCCATGTGGAAGTCATGTTGCAGGTATGCGGGGGCCTAATGCTTACGAACGATATGCTCCGAAGTGTCCGACGTAATGTTGTAGTGTTTACATCGACATACACGCAAACAATGCATTTGTGTTTCAAGCTCATGACTGATGATGGTCAATATTCTCGAAATGTCGTCACCTAATTTTTGAAAAACGATAGCTTTAAAAACAAAATAATAATAAAAAGAAAGTGAATAAAAACAGATAATAAAGTCGGGCTATGGCCAGCGAAAACGTGGGGTGGTCATTGACCTAAATAACATCACAGCCGACAGACGATATCTACTTACTGTTAAGCCTCTGTAATAATTGCAAAAACAATATTTTTAAATTTTAAAACACGAATATTGTCCAATAATTAGTAATTGATTTGATCTCAATAACAGTGTGTAACAATACAATTCCTGTGACTCCTACAGGAATCACTTGATATTGTAGTTACGTTTTAATCTAGAAAACACACACAGAGAATGATCGAATCCCTCAGATATTTTTATCTTGCATAAAAAAGTTTAGACGACTTTACTACAAAGTAAATAAAAATTGGATCCTTCTTTTCTTCATGTTCTTTGTCTTGTATGTACCCCAAATTTTGATCATATGACTCCATATGGGGAAAAAGTTCAATAACACGCATGTTCTACATGAATTTCCGCTCATATGAAGAACTGCTTGCCTTACAGACGTGAATTTTTTCTTTCTTTTTCCTTTTTTGTAAATTTTACCCCGATAAAGGACAGCAAACTAAGTCCGCGCAGTTAGCCTAGTGGCTTTGCGCTTCGCAACCCTATGCCTGGGGAAGAAGTGCCCCAGGTTCGATTCCCATTGAAGACTTGAGGATCTTCCTCAGGTATAGCCAAATTAGCCGGTCTTGGGCGCAGGCAGTAGGGTTTTTTCCACCAATTTATCTGGCGTTTTTCATCCCGCAAGCAGGCAAACCGGCCCCGTGAACATACGCTTCTACAGCCACAAGTATACCCCCCCCCCCCAGCGGCCGACTAGGTGACAGGTCAGTTGGGAGTGGTACTAACAAGAAGTCGCATCTAAGTAACACGCGGACCTAACATAGGAAGCGGGCATAACGCGTAGTGAAAGAAGGAAGGATAGCAAACTAAAATTATCCTACTGTATGGCAATATGACAATATAATACAAAAAATATAATTCTGAACAATTGTTTAGTAAACGGAAAATTCATTGAAAAAAATTAAATTATATTTTGTTTTATGGACATGGATGTACTGAAGAAAAAACTATTTGAATATTTTAAAGCAAATATTACACTCACGATTCAAAAGAATGACAGTCAGTATAAATATTACACAGACCACATACTCCCATTAATTTTTTTTCCCTCAAGGACCATTGCCAATAATAATGTGAAAAGCGACATTAGGCCGGAAAACTAATAAGAAATAATATTGTTAAGGAGTAAGAAGCTCAAAATATACATTGTGTTTAAATTGTTCAGTAGATTTGATCGCAATATTTGCTTCCAGTAATTTAACCGATAGTAATTTAATCAATGTTGAATATAACTGTTGATTAATTTATTGTCAACAACAATTAGGAAGAATATGCTTATGAAGCATATTCTTCCCAATTGTTGTTAACAATAAATTATTCAACAATTACAAATTCATTCGATCTCTAGAACTGTGCGCAACAAATCTGATGTTGAACTAACAAAAAGTAATTGAAAAAACAATAAAATAATCCGAGTTTGATTTTGTGCGGTGCCTTCTGCGTTTCCCCGTCTCCAACGTTTTTAACTTCAGCGATTGTTTATGTTGGACATTCGAATAGAAATGAGACTTATACAAGCTGACGAAGCGGCAAAGTGTCATATTTTATATCATGTGCAGAGGCTGTTCAGTGTTTTATTTCGCCTCCCACTGTGATGGCGTCTGCAAGCGTCTAAGGCGCGGACCAAGGATTTGTCATACAGTCCGAAGGGATTTGTTGTTATTCGAGGAGACATTCTGGTGGTATGCCAGTTCTAATTACAGAAAGGGATTAACTTCCAGCAAAACGTCGATTACCATCTGTCTGCATGGTGGTTCTATACCTCGTGACGTATCCGCACAAATATGTTTGTAGGCCCTTCTGAATACCAGCAGTTCTATGCGGGCTATTTCCAGAAACACGTCTAATAAACCTGTCATGTCCAAGGCGATCAGAAAAACATAACGAACAGGGAAAACTTTCCGACTCGCTATGCAACAAGAATTTTTCTTCATTATTTCCAATAATATCGAGTAGATGATACTGTGGTGGCTACAGTTTCTACTGACTTAAGGTTCGTTTTGATTAAATGGAGCTGGAGTCTCGAGTTGCACTTAAAATTTTGACTATTCTGCAGTAATAACGATTGTATGTATAACTTTTCGTTTTGTTAGTCAACTATATATTCTAATCCATGGTTTCAGCCTAACTGCGTTGCAGGCCATTTTCTCCTGATTGTTACTGCCCCCCCCCCCCCCCGCCGCAGTTCGTTTAGATTAAATGAATCTGGAAGAGATACGAAGAAAGACAGAGATGGTAGTTAGATTAATTGATGTCCCCCTATTCCTCTCTCTGTTTTACTCATGAGTTCTATTCTCTGTATGATAAATGCAAAATACATCTTTTTAATGGGCATTTTTCATCTGGAAGCTATAGTTTATAGATATGTAAATTTCTTGTTAACAATTTTTTTTTCTTTCCAGTTTTAAGCTTTGTTGGAGTACGCGGCTAATAATCATTGTAATTTCAGTATTATTGGCATTCGATCACAACAATTATACCCAACAATATAAGCCACGCGTAATAGCTTTCTCTAGACAGCATTTTTCGTAATTGTTAAAAATACAAATATCCAACAATTAAACACCAGAAGTAGATAAAGCATCGGAGAATAACAATAATAAATGAAAGAAATGGAATGAGAGCCGATATTCGGATGGATAATGAGGATTAGACTATTAACAATGCGCAAACTATATAAAAGAAAATAAAGATATGAAGGTGGAGCGAAATACTCTTCGATCATTCTATAAAATATTGTTTTTTATACAACTGTACGCATAACTTTACTGTTTTTACCTCCTACTTTACCCCAGTCGAAAAAAACTTACAGGAAGTCTGTAAGCGGTTGTATATTTACCTGTCCACCTGATGTTGGAAACACATACACTGATATTTATGACTTCCTTTCTAACATTTGGCCCTGTTTTCATTAACATTGCCTTCCTCGCTAATTAAAGTTTTTTTTCCCACTGTCGAGGGGTGGGGGAAGTGAAAGGGTAAGTATATCAACTTTCTTTCTGATTTGTTGAAGGCGTTTTCCTTCTCTTTCCCCGTGATTGTGTCAGTCTGGAGAAGTGAGCTTTTATCTTCTTCCTCTGTCTGTCGCCATCTAAATTAGGATCTTGTAAATGGCATATTTCTTGAGAAAACCTATTATTATAAGGTACACTGAGATAGATAAAAATTAAGCAGACCGTAGCGCATTCGGCATTCCCGGGGTGGTGGAGGTTAATAGCATGCACTGCTCCATAAGTTGGTTATCTGCACAGCCCATGATCTGATTCCAAATTAGCCGAAAGCAGCCCAAAAGTTTTCCCCGAAAAATATTTAACCTCCCAGCGATTCTCTAGGAACGTGCAAATGATGCAGCAAAACGAAGGGAAGTTTTCCTCTCTCTTTTTTTCTGTCTGTCTCTCTCTCTCTCTCTGTGCACTACTTATCACTGCCATCATCTTATTAAACCAGGCCCTGCGGAGCGTTCCTTCCGTTCATTCGTAAATATCTCACCCGAAAGGAAGGAATTTTAAGAAACGAAGCACAAATATGTCAACACCACCACTTGTTGCAGGGGGAGAGAGAGATGCGGAGGGAAAGGGAAAGTAAAAGAGGGGAGAGAGAGAGATTTACATTCCACTGGCAGAAGTGTGGGCATTTCTAAGTGCGTCAGGCAAGCGAACGCTACAAGGAATTTCCAATCAAGGTTAACCACAGTGGAGTGTACGTGGTATATCCAGCACGAGATGGCCTGGCCTATCCACCAGTTATTTTCCATGCTAATGCATTTAAATGCCCTTGAGACTCTAATTGAAAAGGATTCGCTCGGATATCGCGGTGTGCAGATATTTGATGCTAATATCCAGCTTCTGGCTCATTTCACTTACTTTCTGTTTTGTTCCCCCACCCTCCACCCCCAAACTTTCCTTCCTCCTCGTTGCCTTCCTACATTTCTCAGTCTCATTACGTGGATGTGATTTCATCAGAATTTTCTCAAGATGATCATAGTGTATTAAGATATCAGCTACTCTAACTGGAACTTTTTTTGCGATACGCAGTAACTGCTCTGTATACAGGAACTTAAACGATTAAGAGGAGAATGATTTTAAAATCTGCATATCCTGTTTCGGCTAAGATATATTTCCTCTCTCTCTTTCTAATAAAAGCGCCAACACATAGAATGGCCCGAGATTTTTCGAAGCATTATTTCTTTTTGTCTTTTGTTTATGGAATATATATAATTGATATAATTCAATTTATCTAGCTACATACACGAAAATCAGATACGTCTTCAATACCTATTCGTATATAGTAATTTTTATCATCACATTAATAACCATAGTTTTACTAAGCAGTTGTTAACGGAAAGTTGTAATCACAGTATTGAGCTTCAGTGAAATGAAAAAGTAAGTAGCTTTAAATTATGCTTAAAATGTTTTAATTCCCCTCTTTGTTGATTTTATTCGTAATGAAATCGTTCACTTTTACTAAATTGCAGCATTGAAAGCTAAAACTAATATTTCATTGAGTGAAAGAGGTTCAGTTTATTCTTTTAAGCCTCTAAGAGAATTGCAATTTGTTTCTACATCTTCTTATTGAGTTAATCTGGCTCTGATCCTTTATGAAGACTTCTTTCAAGTACATGAGTTTCCAAAAATCAATTGCAGTGACGTAATAATAGCAGTGAAAGTAGTAGAACAGTGAGATAGATAAACAGACTATCTTTGGTGTTAGGAATTCGCTTTTTTTTTTGGTAATTATAGTAACTCGGTTAAATACATTAATCGAAGTTGATCAGGTTGGCGTATATCCATATTTGATACAATGCATAAGGCTAAAAGTAATTCGGATAGAGATGGGAGGGATTTAGTTCTATCACTCATTAATGCATTAAAATAAAATTCAACGTTTGAAATAGCTTTTTTCCCCCCAACTTTCTTGAATCTATTTACTTTTCGAATATTCTTTCTCTCCAGACCTTCTCAGACTTTTTTTTTTTTTTTTATCAGACTCAAACAACTTATAGCAGTTTATTTCAGCACATTCGGGCACTTTATATTTCCATTCCATCTTGTCTCTTCATTCTCTCTCTCCTCAGCTTTAGTGTCCTTTATCTTGATCGTGATTTCTTTTTTTTTTTTTAAATTATTTATTCCAATTTTTATGGCTCCACACTTCATCTGTTGTCTCTTTCTTCCCATTCTCTTTCTAACCTTTCCTTGATACGTTTTTTTTTTTTTTTTATTTTTTTTTATTCTCCCAAAACTACATAAGCTCCGACTGTTCCATATAAAGTACAAATCAGTCACGGTGAAACAGCTCTTCACCAGGCTAATTATCGGGAACATTGCAAAATGCGCCAGAGACGCTCTCCAAAAATAACCCCCCCATCTGGAGAGAGAGAGAAGCATTTTAGAAACCTTCTTTAAAAAAAAAATTCAAAAAAAAAAAAAAACCTTGCGACTCAAGATTCACAGATAAAGATCTTTAGCGCTTAAATGCTATGCCTAATTTAAATTATAGGATGTTGTTTTACAAGTTACAAACGGAGATAAAGAAATCAATAGAATTAATTGGCACTTACGTACGATCTTAAGACGAGAAGTCGTTGTAACATCTTTGCACTTTAAAACTAATTCCGAGAGTTACCAATGCTTTTTACCTTAAACTATCCACCCTTACCGTTTCCTATTTGGATATCTAAAATAAGCACGGGACAATTCAAAACTGTGCAGTTGCTATGGTAACGTGGTAATAGAGTGAAGCAAACAATTCGGCGTGTTGAGGGTTACCATGGTGCGAGGAGATGTTTTGTTGCGCGCAAAAGAAATAGCGTGCTCACTGGGGGCAATGAATATTTAGACGCCTTGTCGATAGCTGCAAACAGTTCGGAGTAAAGAGCCACTTGTAACCGGCTTGATGGGGAAAACGTGGACTGGCAATGAAGGCGCCACTTTCCCAACATTGAGAGATAAGAATAAGCAGGTTTTCTTCAAATACTTGATAACAGACATCGAGAAAATTCTTCCCCATTTGCCTTTCCCCCTACTTCTTTCCTTTTTTTTTTTTTTTTGCTACTGTTACACACACAAGATGGATAACAAAGTCGAATCATTCTTTTGAGGTTTAGTGCTTTAATACAGTTGAGTATTCCTGAAAGTGATGCCAACAGTTATTCAAATATGAATTCGAGAGCTTGTCGATATGAAATGCAAACAGAACCTTTTCGAATTGGCGCGAAAATTCACGCGAATTTACCTGTAAATCACGAGAACACGTGACGGATTTCTTTTTTATTTTTCGCACACGTGACTATTTGCTGAAATTAAGTTTAATTGTTGGCTAGGCTTTTCACTTGATTTTTCATTTGTTTCATTTTTTTTATTGTTAGCTTTTTTTTTCTTTTTTTTTCAAAAATCAGCAACCAGTATAGCGAAACGGTATTTATGAATATCTGTCTCCCTTCAGATTATTACATTTCTTCGAGCATCTCATTTTTATTATACAGAACATACACTTTCTTTCCTTTTCTTTATATATTAAAACGTCTTCTTGAGTTTCGGCAATCATTTTTCTTTATTCCCTCGGGTTGCCAATTAAGAAACTCTTCTTAATTTTATACATTGGAATGTGCTATTGTATTTGCAGTCTCCATCCATGTCTCCATTTATGTTACTTTCTTTTGTTTTGCAAATATTAACGCAGCTAATTTTTTTTTCTTCAGTGCAAAAACCCTTGCGGCACAATATGCAACTACATTCACCAACTTTACATTTTTCAGGTCGATAGTTGAAAAATATCTTTCCTCTCCGTTACACCAACATATTTTGTCTTTTCTCTTGTTTTTGCACGCCAAACTTTACATAGATTACCAGATCCACATTTCAATAACGAATGGCATCTCTGTTTTTTTTATCTTCCGTATATAAATGACTTTTCCTTATTTTACTCCTTTAATTTTATTTCTGCGCTTCCCCCCCGTCCCTCCCTGCCTTTATCTAACTTCGGGTTTTTGTCTTTCGTAGTTTCGAAGACGGCAGAAGTAATTGGTACGCTTAAGGGATGTCACAGCTTCTTCCTCCCGAAATCTATTCATCTCCGTGCTTAAAAGTAATATGAGGCTAGAGAGCATTCGATAATGTGATTAGTGTGGCGACTTTGACAATCTACATTGGTATTAATAAAAACGGTTGCTATGGTAACGAGAATTTGCGTTATGAAAAACTGACTTTAACATCCAGGGCATTATTTCCTAATTTTCTGTTGTGCTGATAAATTAGTTATGGTTGCTATGGCGACTAGAATTAACGTCATGTGGCAAACACTCGATTTGCATATCGAAGCGATTATCCCCCTACTTCTAAATGGTGCTCATTTACTGCCGTTACCATAGAAACAGAAATTTATCGAATGTAGTTGTGGGGGGGGGGAGATTTTGATTCAGGAAAGCTTTCGATTTTTGTGTTTCTAATAAATCTGTCCCCCGTTGCCATGGGAACCATCATTTGAAGCAATGTCGCATCGACCCGATATTGTTACATTATACGCGGAATTTGCATAATGCAGCTACAACCAATTTCCTTGGCCGAAATTAAAATAAGAAATTCTGATAACAAACGGGAATGTAGTGAAAGTGAACCTTGGTGGAATGTTAGAAGGGTCAGCTTTGGTTTCAGCGGAATGTGGCTGAGTTTTGAAAGAGGAAAAATAAACTATTCAACGTTTTAAGGCTTCGGCTAAGGCGAATTCACGCTGAAGGAAGGAGGAAGCACGCGCGCACTCCCTCCCCTCCCAGTGGCTGTTTATGGTGATCTATGAACGGATGCAATTATTTTTATTTCTGCATCGACGTGTCGCAAGGAAAGATAGTCGAGCGTTTTTATCCGGCGACGAAATAGTTTTGGGTACAAGGAATGAATTTGCGATTGGCTGCACAATTCACTTCTTAATTGTTATTAAATGTATAGAATGTTTAACGCATTTAAACCCAGCGTGGAGTTGTACGTTTTATCCCAACAGTGTCATCAAATATTCCCTCTTCGTCTTTTCGAAATTAAGAAATTAGTAAGATAATGAAATTACTGTTCGACCAACTCGCTGCTGTTCATTTAAGTTAGCCAGCATAAAACCGTTGGTTCAGGCTATTTTCTATTCCAAGACGATTATCAAATTATTCCTTCCCCTTGTAAAACTCGCTTCCCTGTATAAAGCGAACAATTAAACAATGTTATATTTTCCTCAGGTTTTTCATGTGATCTCTGTCTGTCTACTTGCTATTAATGACTTGTAGTTTTTTTTCTTTCACTTACTTTTTTTTGTCACCCCCTACCCTTTTATTTGTTTATCGTATTATTTTCTCTTCACTGTTTCACGAATCTTTCAATAATTTTTTTTTTTTAATTTTAACATCGGCAACATAAACGTGTCCATATTTAATCTGTCTTGGTTTCTAAAGTTTTTATACCTACACTCACAAAAGGAGAGTAATAAAAATATTATTTTAATCTTTTTATTACTTTTTTTATGATCAGATAGACGGATAAATACATAGCAGGAAGAAGATTTACCCTCCCTTCTCTTTCTCTGCTGCCATTCACAGACCCTTCTTACTCTTCAACTCAACTTGCTTCCCACAAAAAATTCCGTTCCCACAATTCATCACTCTCAGCTGGGTGACCTCGCGAATTAAAAAAAAAAAAACAGTAACCCTATCTACCGTAGTTGAGTTTTAGTTAACGACTTCAGATATCCATTTTTTTTTAATTGACGGAATTCAAGATGTCTGGAAAGATGTTCCTCATCATGATTTAATGTAGATTTAAATAGTGGTTATTTTGTGAATTATATCCTTGATGTGAGTGGTACTGAGTTCTTATAATTATGTATATACATTCGCTTATACTATAAAGGACTTCGACAATATCTAGTGATGCGTGGATGCTATAAATGTAGAATAATGGGACCTACAAGTCTTAAGCCTATCGTATTCCTAGTTCTGCTCTTGCCGGCTTTTTTTTAAATTAGTTATACACATTCGTATTACGTTAAGAAAGTAAGAGAAGCTGATTGTTGAAGCATACCGTTTTAATAAAAAAAAAACGTCCCTTAGATAATTCAATATGCCCGGTATAATTTTATTATTTCTTTCAAAATCACTTGTAGTTACTGTTTCTTTTTTGCCCTATATGACGGTCTCATTGCCAGCACGAAGCCGGTTACAGTGATCACGGCCCTCATGCATGGATGAGGATGGGATCAATTTGAGTTTTTAATGTCCTCTTGTTATTAGTAAAGAAAGAAACAGAAGAGATAAAGATAATTATATGAATATTTAGAAATACGATACAGCAGTAACTAAATAAAACATAGAGGAAAAAAAGTAGAAGAAAAATAAGACGATGAGAAAAATGGGAAAAGAAAGTATGGATTTGGGATTACAGATGAGGGTCTTTGTGGTTGAGTTGTTTTGCTACGTGTCACTTGCCTGGGAAAGAAGCCTCATTTCAAATCCTATCTACGATTGAAGAAACTTTATTATGCTTTCCAAGGCAACACTGATGTGATCTTAGACGGGAGGGTTTTCCTCCTAGCAGTTTGTTTTCTTCCTCTTCCAAAACAAACTGGCCGGTGAAATACGCCTCTTCTATAAATATAACAGACTATGGGCATTGGGCTTACCACCTTATCCCATTCGGTTCCATGTTAATGACCTCTTGAATAAATATTACTAGCATTTGAAGAAAATGACGAGGATAAATAGATGTGAAAAAAAAGTATGTAGTTAAGAGAAGCAGTTAGTTGTCAACTTTATGTTATGCTTTATTAGGAGGTTTTTTTTTGTTGGAAGTAGAAACATTCACCATCAGAGTAGCGCAGCTGGATCTCTACTTAAAAGTAAAACCAGGTAGAAACAAGCTTCTATTAGATTGTTTAGGATTGATTCATTAGTTTATCGAAAGAGAATAAAAAAGCAGTACTTGAAAAAAGTATGATTCGCAATACCGTAATGTAGATAAAAACCAAACAAAACAAAACAGATCTAGTTATGTTAAAAAGAATTTTTGATTTATGGACAGATATTTTTTTTTGTACTGAAGGTATTGACGTAAAGATAAGTAACTATACTGCCTGTTGCATCGTACAGTTCACTACCCCCTCGCGACCTCCGTCATACAATAGACGTGACTAGAAGACCTGAAGACGGCATACCCGATTACAGGCTACAGGTGAAAACGGAACACGTTATAGCACACAGATACAAGAGCAATTAAGTACCATACCGTCACCCTCGGTGCTCTCCATTAAAGTTCCGACACTGAACCTGCTTGCGATCATTATGCGGGGACTCTTCTAATGGTTTATATTTCGAAAAGCAATGCCACATCCCATTGTTAGGCAAAAAGTTCATGACACGATTGCCTATCCAGTTAGCGTGCGTTAACTGTTCTGATTGTTTATTTTTTTTTATTTCTGTGCTTTATGGACTTCGCCCTTTATGAACCCGCACAAAACCGGAACTGGACACTAAAAACCTGACGATGTATTTAAAGAAATCTTTAGAGGAATTTTGATTATATTCGTTCAGTGACCAAAGTACTGGTATTTATCGTTGTCAGCTTTAAACTGAATGTTAATAGTTGAGTAACGTACCCGGATGTACATTACTCAACAATTATGTATATAATTGCAATATCCATTGTTTTTGATAACCACGTGTTGATATCTATCATCTGCTTGCTTTCAATTTTGTTGCCATTAAACACGTGAAATTTTGAATGCTGTCTAATTTTATTTATAAAAGTTAAAAGACAGTTAACTGCTAATTACAATTCCTTGTCGTTAGTATGTTTCGCATTTTTCATACCTTGTCTTCATTGATATCAAACAACTACATGATGATTACAGTTACATGTTTTTATACATAATTCAACATGTACAGGCTACTGTTTGTAATAGTTTCATTACTTAAATAAAAATGCTATCATTTAATGATAATTAATCTATACGAAGAAAAGTTAAAAAAATATTTTTCTATAGCATGTTACCTTGGATCCTTTCCGTTCTGATTTTCCTTTCTTTGTTACGAAACTTGACTGCTTCATAAAATTTATACACTTACATTTTCTAAATGAATGTGTTTGAAAAGATGTTTACATTAAACGTAACTCATACCTAATACGTATAAGTTATATTAATGAAACCAGTTTTTTCTTCTACTAACGTATTGAAAGCATAAATTATCGAGAATTACGTAAATAAACCTGACTTTATAAAGCCAGTTTTAGTTGTGTGGTAACGTGTTTGATCAAGAACACACACACACTGGGATGGTAGTTGCTATAGTAATAAACTTCTCTCAGTGCGAGAAAATATTAGCTTCCTTATATGATTCATTCGTACTTCGCAAAGTAGCATCCTGCTCTGACCATCAGTAGTGATTTCTCAAAGCGTGTTTTTAATTTATAAACATAAACAAAGGATAGGCTATTTGACGTTTATTGGATCATTTTTTCGATAATTAAGAACGGAAAAATCTATTATACTTCATATGAATACTTATTTTCAGTGTGCTCAGCCACCCACAAAACTGTGTAGACCTCCAATATATTAACACTAAAGACCTAAGGAATAGATAATCCGAATCCCCAAACGTGCACTTTTTTGAAAAGGAAACCAATAATCAGGGTGATATTTTCATATTGGGCCATGAAATTGACCTATTTCCGCTAATCACATTCATAAACTGCACTAGAATAGAATTCCAACCTACATACTGTTGATTGGAAATTAGAATCATTATCCTTATAAGGACTGGCTTAAAGGGGCGAAGCAAGAATGCTTTTCATCTTCCCCATTACCTGTAGAGGACAGTGTAGGGATAAGGTGTTATTGAGCTATTAAAGCTCTGATCATGGCAGGAGGGTAACAGCAATAGCCGAGCCGCAGTTAGAACTTCATTGGCTACAGCATTGCCATCCATTACCCTCCAAGGGTATGGATGGCAATGCTGTAGCCATCTCACAATCGATTAATCATAATCTTCTCCCCTAGAATCATTATCATGAAAAACGTATGCTTGTTATAATCGCATAGAAAATATAATATAAGGGTGTGATAGATTAATTCTAATTTTTTAAATATATATACGATCAAATTAACTAATATTACTCTGATAGAAATTCAAATAAAACTTCCACTTCAATTGTTTGCAATAATAAGTACTACTTCTTTCTTTCTTTCTTTCTTTTTTTTTTTTTTTTTGCTTTGTTTTCGTAAACTTTCACCCTAGATGTAAATTGACCATTACTGCGGTAGCCATATTAATCGCTAATTGTTAGAAGTACTGCACAAAAATCTTTCTAAGAAACATCTGGATTTCCTGTTAAGCAGAACCATAATTGAACGATTTTTACTTTTAATTCTTTAGAATACAACTTGACACATGTGTCTGTTAAGGCTCGACAAATCAACTATAAGTGTGCTGGTTTTTCTGTTTCTATTGTTTTCTTCATGGATTTGAAATGAATTTTTAATTTGTGGAAAAGAGTTAAACGGAAAATGTGAACTCAGTTGGTAGTAAAAAAAAAAAAAATTACGAACACCTTTCCTATAATGTGCGCAGTTAATTTATAATTGATAAGCCTCTCAAGCAAAGTGTGTCGTGTAAAGCTATCTTGTTACCATAGCAACGTTTTGTATTTTAAACAAGCACTCTTTTTTATGCCAGTTTTTTTTTTATTTTATTTTTGCAAGGTGTTTTGAAGGACAAATGAATACTTTGTAAAAATCACACAAGCTTACCTTATTATTGTAATGTTTGGCTCAGCGATTCTGATCATTTCTTAATATTCTCGGAATTACGGAAAACTCAGTTATGCATTTCTATCGCGCTCTTTGAAGTGCTTTTCATTTTGCAGCAGTTATTTAATAAACGCAGACTACCCTAAAGTAGGGGATTGTGGCTTTGATGACAACGGTAAATTTTTCCACGTTTAGGAAACACAAGCGAACGCGCGCACACACACGAACTGCGAAAACTACGGCACAGGGGAAAAGGAAATTGGCACTTGAGAAAACAATTAGCAAACATAAGTCCGATGACGTCACAATTGGGCCCCGGTGGGAAACCATAATGTGTGAGCTTTCGACTTTGTCGCCCCAAAATCTAACAGGAAATGAAGATCTATTTTTGACGTAAATGGATGACAAAAAGATGCACTTGATGAGAGGTCCATTTGTTGCTAACAGCCATCTCTCTAACCCTAGTGTCACTGCGCGCGACGAGTCAGCACTAGGAGCGTATCGTGGGAAGTTGACCCCGTCATGAGGAGAGCTGCTTACCCATTACCCAGACTATAAAAAGTAGCGTGAGAGCTTGCTATTCCTAGGGCAAACTATACTTTTTTTTTTTTTTTTTTTTGCTTCATGGTGCCTTGAGGAATGGACATAAAGTGAATAGTTAATTTCATCGGCTATTGCTCTATCCCGGCAAATGATGATCAACCCTCAGAAACATTCTAGACGCGGTTATTTTAGCCAAACAGTCTCTCTCTCTCTCTCTCTCTCTGCCCGCCTAATTCTACATTTACTAGACCCATCATTTCCCTCCCGTTTTCTATTACGCATAGTATGGTTCGTTAGGCCCCCCCCTCCCTCTTTCTCTTTCCCCTTTCTCAAACGTGAAACCAAAACACCACTTAGTACGAAACGTGTCATTTCTTTGGGGGAGATATCGTAAGTGGTTGACGACGTTTTGAACTCTTCGTAATATTAGGTCTCCCGACCCTTAGCGTTAATATTTCTGGCTACCTAATATGGGCAGAGATAATAACGATGACACAAGTATATTTTAAGACAGTAGAAAAGTAATTGAAGTAATTTAATAAGAAGGTATTCGAAGTATCTGATTAATAGCTTAGCTTGGATATTAAGGACATTCTTTGGTATTTGTATGATGCAAGATTTCGAGAGAAGAGAAAAAAAAAAAGAATTAATTTGAACCTCTAGAGAATTTATCTTAATTTTCAAAATTAAGCTTAATACTGTGCGAATTTTTTTCATTCTCCAGCTATTATCATTCCAATAGAAATTCGATATATATTCATTAAAGTCAATATATATATGGTTGCTTTTTTTATATAATGAGCTTTTTATATTGATGAATTGTGAGGGGGGAAGAGGGGATACTACCAGTCTCATGTGAGTCTCCCCAGCATGTGCACCTACATAATTTCCTTTTAAAATAAGACACTGAATTGAATATACATATATAACCAATAAAGGTAGTAAATGAAGTCACAATAATTGACTAGCTGCTTTTAGTAACATCGAACAAAGTTATCATTCCTGCCCACAATATAATAAACAACACGTGCTAGTAGAGGAAATCATATGTTAATATCGTATGGAATCTCCAATTACACAACTTTAGAGGACCAACACGCTCTGAATAATAGAATATTCGATACTTTGTATGCATAATGTTTGTACGATATGGAATTTTTATATAAAATATAAATGAAAGAGAGGAAAAAGTTTAATCAGTACAAATGCAGTTTTAATGGACACCAAAAAATTGCATATTCAACAGAGCGTCCATCAACAATCACTATCAGTCCTTGAAATACGAGTCTGATTGCCATAGCAACCCCAACTATGCCAGTGATTGTGAAAACGTAATTAGAAACTGGTCCGAAAATTATTAGCTTGACGAATTGAGCTAAAAAAGATGAAGATGAACAAAAACTGTAATATAAACTTACTTTAGGATGGTATCGTTGAATGAGAAAATAGCAAAACTTTAACTGTTCGAATCAAAATATATCTACGTATTAAATCGATATCAAATGAGCCTCCGATGGTTATTTGGTATCGATGATGTCCTTCGATTGAAAGATGAATTCCAATCCCATTTAGGACGAGGACTTTATCAGGATTTCCAACAGAGGGTGAGTTATCCGGTCTCATGTGGAGGTGTGGGTGTTTAATTCTACATACCTGCACAATAATTTACATTCATAGTAGACAATGCAGATAGGATTAACCTCTTTATCATGAGACGTAAACATGTTTCTGAGAAGCCAAGTTAGTTATTATTGAGTCTAACAGGAGAGGATAGATTGGACGTGTGTATGAATTCCAGAGGAAAGATGGGATGGGTATAAATCCCTCTCTCGTGGAGGTCAGTAAATATTTAGGGAACGCTGGAAGGGAAAGCTGTACTACTGTGGCGGTGTGGAGGTCAAAGGCTAAATAAAAAAGGAAACTCCGCTATTTAAGGCCAAAATTTTCTATTTATTTATTTTTCTCCTTAAACCAGTAAGAAGAGATGTTGTCCCACCTGCATATAAAAATCATCTAGTGATACGTTTGATTATGACTCTCACTTTTGTTAAAATTTAGTCTTAGTCAATTTTGTTTTGTTTGTATTCTCAAATTTCTGACATATTTGTGGCAAATATTCACTGGTCTGGTTTGCTGGATGCACAGGTAACAGACTCAGATTCCATTCCCTCCATGAATGACTTGAGGTGGAAATGAATGTTATTGCTCGGAGTGAGATCACTACTCTGGTTATTGGTGACCTGATGGCTTGAAAAAAAATTACATACATAAAATGTATGAAAACATAAATAACAATTAAAAACCTCATCCTATCAGTGGTAATAATGTATTATAGGTTTGCAAGCTTTCACGGTTGGGTATAATATAAAGCTCACCTGACGACTTGACGATTTCAGGGCTAATAAAGAACGGAAGTCAGTTTTATGGTATGAAATAGCTTCACGATATATTTCATCGTCAGTAAGCAACAAAATAGGCATTTAAAACTTGACGACAGTCAGATAAGGTCATTATATAAAGTTTTCTGGTAAAGGTAATAGTTGAGTTACTATTCTAATCTCTTATTTCAATTAATAAATGAGATAGCTACACGAAATAAAGCTATGGGATTTAATTGCTGCTTAGATCCTTTTATGTATTCAACAAAAAAGGCCAATTTTTAAAGTTATTTCCAACAATAAAATCCTAACATAACATATTTACAAGATATTTTAAAAAATAGCATCTGATGACCTCTACAATTCAGTTTTGAATTCAATTTGCAATCAAGAATTCACAATGGGATCCCTTGATGTCAAACGTTCGCTTTGGAAAGCATACCATACGTACTGTAAGGTATCTTTTTTTTTTTTTTTTTAAACTCTCTCTTCCGTTTCCTCCTTAATATCATTTGTATATTTGAAACTGCGGTTCACACCTGAGAGAATTATTCGACTTCCTTTTGGAGAATTGAAGTACTCATTGCGTCCTTTTAACAGGATATAAATTCTTATCTTGCTCAACATGGTTGCTACTTATTTTCAAGCCTCTGCACATTCGCATATCAATCTGAAGACACCACTCTCAACAATAACATAATTGATACAACTTATTTCTTGTCTTCTATCTGCGTGAATTTGTGCATATCTTTATTCTGGAACATGGTATTACCAACGACTAGTTCGTTTCCTGAAGAGAAATCTAGGAGAGTAGGTACTCACCATTATTATTTGTCCTGCCATTTTCTACAAATTTTTTTTATAAACGTCTGCGACCCCCCCCCCCCACTCTGCTGTTTTGGTCGCAAATAAGAACTAGCCTTTCATTTTTTCTTTCGTTACTTCAATCGTCCTTTTTAACTATAAAAAATCCAACTTCCTTGCTGGAATCTTCAGCGAGTTCTCGGAGGGAAGAAATGGAGGAATCGTTCAAAATCTTGACTTGTAAACATCTAATTTCTAAGCAGATCTATGAGAAATGGATGTTTTTTAAAATAATTATTAAAATAAATATTACCCATTTTTAATATGTAATGCTCAAGAGAAATAAAATTTGCTTTCTTTGCATGCTATTCAATACGAGTATTGAATAACATGCAACCTTTGTACCAATGGCAAAACTGTCTGAAAATACTATTTCGCTCTAAATGACATTTTTTTTTTTTTGTGATAACCTCATTTGTAAAGGTTGAACTAAGGGGTTAGATAAGATTTGGAGGCAAAATAGGGTTTCGTATTTATACAACCGACAAAGTGGTTGTATAAAAATTATATGCTAATTCCCAACCTTGCTGTTTCTACCTTTGCTCTGCTGCTGTTTATAAGGACTATGAAAGTCACCTATGAGGTTCTGGTCTACGTACTGCCTAAGAAGAACTACATAACGAGGGGACATGTTTACCATTCTATGTCTCCTCGCCATACGATAAATTTGGTGTGCGATGCTTAGGTTACGTATGAGCTAACACTGTTCTCAGTGGGTGTTAGCTCACTCGGTATCAAAGATGTTAAAAAGGGGTGGCTTGCAATCCATCTAGGAGGCGAAGATATTTTATAAGGATTTTTCATTTAAAGGTGAGGTAGCCGGTCTCATACGATGATGGAGAAGTTTTTTTTTCATCGTAAAGTCGGTTTTTTAATCCCTCAAAAGAAGCAAATTGGCCAGAAGAACACAGAAAATACACTGCCATCATAGCCTTAGATGCTTTTGCCATAATTGAAAGCAACGCAACCCAACACTTCAGTGGCTGTGCAGCTTTTCTGTGTTCGCTGTCAATCTGAACATAATACTCCGGTGGAATCTCAGATTTTTTATGTCAAATAATATGCAAACCGATCATTAAACACATTACACATCCAATATACTACTCACCTCACTACCTCCATTTTTTTGATGTAATCTAAAATCAACCAAAGTCATTGTTTGGGATAATAAAAAAAAAAAAAAGGCTTTAAATCCCGTTTGTGAGAAAAATTTCAGACAGCCAGTATGTGTAATTTTTTCTTTCGCAAAAGTGGCAAACCAGCCTGAGGACACACTCAACTGACAGACGATAAATATGCCGTTCTTTGTGTCCTTAGTTGCCTGGGAAATAATATCAAATAATCTGAAAAAAAAAAAAAGGAGGTTGCAAATGTTTATAAAAATGCTTCTACTTGTCATGTATTTTCCGGTACTCATCCTCAATGAAACGGCAGCTTCAAGCATAAACAGTTCTAATATTTGCAGAATGTGTTGTTATTGTCACGTGTTAGTGTGAATTGTGTGGTTTCATTATTGCTCACTCTGCCTATACGAACATTATGGACATATTCGACAAACATGATTCTTATCTAGTACTGTAGGGAATACTCCAATCTCTTTCTCTCCAAGAGTAAATCTTTGTATTTGTGTCCAAATTTGATAAACTGCTTAAGATCGATATTCCATTAATCGAGCGATAAAACTTGCTAGGATGTCGTTGTTTTCTTGTCTCTCTCTCTCTATAGTTGCAATATTTTTTTTTTCATTTTTTCCTCCCAGATTGGCCAATGTATCTGTATAGACATTTGGCCATTTTATTGTATTTTGACTTAGTATCGTTAATTTAAAGTGGAATCAATCGTTTATTTTGTTTGTTTGGGAGGATTACATTTGGAATGATTACTGGATCGATTTGTCACTAAAATCTGTTCAATACTGCAGTAAACCTCATGGTTATTACACGGAAAGAGATTTTGCACTCCTTTTATGCTATTATTTATTTATTTTTGTTTAGTTATAAAGCTTCATAATAAGAATTTTTTAGCTATTAAGAATGTAATCTTGGCTTAAAATATCCATTTCATATTTCAGGCTATCTTGTATTGGATATTAAAGTTCGCTTTTCTTTGTCATCTACGATGTTAATGAGATGCCAGTCTTTTGACCAATGCAGAGTTCGAATATAAATACCTGTTTGAATAGATAGGTATCACAAAGTCCTGATAGACTTTTGTGATTCATGCTCTAATGGCAAGAATTATTTTAATAGTTAAAGGGATTTCCTGGGAAATAATTTCCCATAATTCCCTGAATTATTTGTGATTTTAGCCTCATAATTTATTCTCATGGTTCAAACAAGTATTATATTTCAGCTGAAATGTTTTATCGTATACAAAAATAAAATATTTTATCAATTTCTGCAAATCTTCAAGGTAGATGAACTACAAATGGTCTACCTTTTCCATGTTTATGACGATATTCCTGGTTCTCTAACTAGGCGTGCAATAAATAAATATATTGCGAAATTCAGATTCTAGAAAATGAAAGAAAAAAATGGGACTGTGACCTCGCTTGCAACATGCAGTCTGTTTATTACCACTACTGGAAATGACGTCATTGCCGAAGGTTATTATAATTGTGTGTGTGTGTGAAGTGTCAAATCGTTTTAGAAGGGAATGAACATATACGTGCGTGTATAAACATTCAGCTAGTTATGCATTATTGTGCAATAGGATATTGATGTCCAGTCAAATAGCTGGAAGCTGACCTTAGAACACACGCAATCATACCTGCTTTCAAGTTCTTAGGGCATAATACATTAACTTCCTGCAAAAAGATATATATTCTGTTATATAATTCGCCTTCTGTGCATCTGTTATTACGCATATTCTATGCTTCCTTATTTGTTATATATTAAACAAAGGGTAGGTACTTAGTTATTAATTAAGCATATGCAGCATAGCATCAATTGTTGAATGACGCAACAATGGAAGTGTGCAAATGGGAATTGCTTGTTATGCTTATTTTTGTTTCTGATTCGGAGTATTTTTCAAGGAGTGGCGTGTTTTTAAATTCCAGTTAGCAGAAAAACTTGAATTTTAATAGAAATGAAAAAATTAATTGAACATTTTATCTCACGAATTTTAACGTTTGATTTTTTTGAAGATGGTTTTGATAACGTTTCGACTCCTTTTATTATCAATATTTAATTTCCTCTTAATTTAATTATAATAGATGTTACTTAAGCAAACGAAATATCCCAAACTGAACAGATGTGGTTAAAGCAAAGTAACGTGCGGCATTTGACGAACGGCAATAGCTAGCAGATGTCACTTTAAAAATATATATAAAAAAGAAGAGCAAAGGAAAGATAAGGAATCCGACGCCTAAGAAAGAAGGCCAATGCTCAGAGGATGAGTCACCTGGGACAACAAGAGTCTTAAGAGGTAGAGGAGCAAAGAATTGTGAGCGCACATCGACATGTCAACTGCGACATCACAACTATCCAAAATTCTTTTTGGAATATTGGATTTCTAGAAGTTTTACAAAAATAGAGGAGAATTTTTTTTGGGTGGTCTTCTGACTACGTGATGTGTACGCTTTAAATCTAGAAACGAGAACATAAACGAACGAGATGTTGTACCGGAAATGATGGATTATGTGTTGAAATGCACTGTAGCTTACGGTACTTGGTGAATTCCTAGAATAGAACTGGCTTCTTCAGGAAGCCTATTAATAATAAATAGTAAATGCGGTTATTATTTATTTCGTTTCAATTTTAACGAAATTTATATCCATAAATTTCGTTAAAATGTATATATGGATATATACATTTTAAATTTTAATGCGCATATAACATTAATTTAGAGGTTTATAAAGTTGATTTTATAGTCCGTGTTAGCTATTTTTGATTACTTTTTGTGATATCTCAAAAACATCAGAGGATGTCATTTTACGACGATCATTTGAAAATGTACACATCTGCTTAGGAACGGGATGACAAGCGCGCGCGCACGCACGCACGCACACACACACACACACACACACACACACACACACACACACACACACACACAGTAATTTGGCAGTTAAGGAACTGTTTGTAACTAAGTTAATGCGTTAGAAAAGTTTGTAACGCATATCCAGTGCATTTACTCAGATATTCCATGAACATTAGAGAATGAAATCATCCTACTGGATGGTTCCATTCTTTAATGTTCTTTCTCTCTTTTCCTTCTTGAGATATTTAAATAATAATTTGGAAATTGCGATGTATTTTTTTTTGTTTCATTGGTTGACGGAGTGGATAGGGTTTTGGCACCCTGATTGTGAAGGTCATTAGGTGACGGATGAATTTCATCACACGATGCTGAAAGACCATTCTGCTTATGGGAGGTCCGCAGTAACTTGCAAAGTCCCTTCTAGAGCAGTGTTTATTTAATCCTTGGCCTACCCATAGCGGTAAAATGTACGATAGGTTCATAACCTTGCATAGGTGGGGGATTTGTATAATAAGCTTTAACATATACTAGATTACCTAACGAAGAAGATGGATGTTCGCTGACCACATACGGGCTTTGCTAAATTGATCAGATCCTTTCATGTTCTTCATTGTATCGCGTATCACGGCGCTCTAGAAGGGTCGAATACGTTAGTCTGTCTCACGATAACACTGAGCCTTTGGAAAAATGCTCAGTGTTATCGAGCCTTTCCTGGTTGGATAAGGGTTAGATAATGAGAAAACTCGGTTCTGAGCTCAAACGTATTTTTTCAAGCCATTTCAGCTCTCCAGTAAGCAGGGTGATGGACATGAATGTTTGTCGAGACATTTTCATACATCCATGCCTAGAGTGAAATTACGGCTTGAGGTCACTTGGTTGGAGAGTGGAGTAGCTATTAATTTCTCAATCAACCAGACCGTAAGTTGCTAATTGTACTAAGAATCCGTAGCTCAGTGGATATAGATAGTGCCTTTTAGCTTGAAAGATCTTAATTCAAATCCCGTCTAGTGAGCGAAGAACTTTTATCTGGGCTTTTCAGTCGAAGGTGAGTTAGCTGGTCTCATACTGTGGTGGAAGAGTTTTTCATTCTGTAAAACAAGCACCCGGGACAGACGAACACACGCAGTTAACAAACCTAATAACACTGCCCTCGGTCTAACCTAAACGTTCACTATTACATGTAATACTCTTTCTTCAAAAGATAATTCACGAGTATATCCACAGCAAGAATTAGATTTAATGTGGTTCGGGAGTGAAAACACCAATCCAGATACATAGTTAAATAATTCAATTATTATACCACTCATGGATGATCCAGTTCATTTGCCTATTTCAATGGTTCTTAACGTTTTCGAAGTCACGGAACACTTTTGATTATAAGAAAAATTTGGGGAACACCAAAAGCATTAGAGTCATAACAATAAAAATATGCATGGATTTGCCTTTTATAAAAATGGAACTTATTTTAATGCGATACTTGAGCTTGTCAGCTTTTGCAGATTTCAGCAATATCAGGTCGTCTAATATGTGATGTGGCTACTTTCATCTCTTTGTCTATATTAATAAGTCTTTCACTCGTTTTAGTTTTTATATTAATTAATATTAAGAAACCGAGCTCACACAAATACGATGTTGAAAACTCTAAGAAAATTTTCGATGCCCTTGTGGAGAGAGAGAGCTGGGCATTCGGCTTGGACAAAAATCCAAAATACCTCAAGAGTTATTTCAGAGAATTTAATTTTTAGAGTATGATCCGTTCACAAGGTAACTAATGTTCTTCTTCTTCTTTTTGAAACGAAAATTCACAAGTCGATGTATGAACTGTGCCAAATGGATTTCGTATCCGCTCATATCTGTGTGTGTATTTAAGGAAGGAAAGTAACTTGAAATCGTTACTTTCATATTGTTAAATGTTCTGTTATAACGGAAATAATTCCCTCGACATTTTTACGAAGCGAAGGAAACATATCTACTGTATTTTTTCTGCATTTTTCCAAAGAAAAGTCGGTTTTTCCAAAGAGATACTTTTTTCTGAAAGGATGACAAATTGTCAGTGAATATCAAAATGGATACTCGTATTAACGCTAATCAACCCACGAAAATATGCTGACATATTATGATAATTTAATAGTTTGTAACTATTTTCAAAATATGAAATCATTTTTGTATTTGAAACTCCCCGCCTACATCACAGCTGTTCAGTGTTAACAGCTGCATTAAACCGCTAAACGAATGGCGATACTTATTATAAAAATAGGATTAAACATTCGACGTAAATACTGCATTATTCCATTTAAAGTAACTTATTCTTATCAGGTTGTTACTTATTCTGTGGTTAACTGTTTTTTTTTTTTTACTATACATTTTTATATTTTACTTGCACTGACGATGTCGAATGACCTATGACTCAACTAAAAATACAGGGATCGACGCAATCTTACCCCTTGCTCCAAACCATCTCGTAGCTGTGGTAATACAGACGATTTACACTTCTCACTTCTTTCCCCCCTGGTCTTCCCCTCCTCGAAGAAGTTCGAGTTACAGTGTAGGAACGACGCGTCGCAAGGAGGGGGGGGGGAGAGGGAAACAGCAAAATGTCATAAAGCCATGCATGGTTATGCTAGAAAAGAAGCTACGAAACAGGAAAGTCTTGTGTAGGGTCCAGAGCTGTGTAATACATCACGATGGCTGTCACTTGTCACCTCTCAGACATCTTTAGCGACTCTGTCAACACAAATATATCCTGACGGTCCTCACTATTTGTAAACCTTGTAACGCTTGTGGGAGGACATTACCACCCCAGTTTCCTGGTGAATTGTGCTTTTGTATATGTGATTTCTCATTTTTTTTCTCCCCTCCCAACGTTTTTCACCCTCTCTGTCTGTCTTTCTCCTCCCAGCTGTGTGTACGCAGGCGCATATGCGAGTTTTAGAAACATCAAAGTTTTAGAAATGCATGCTTTCTTGTAGCCATAATTTTTGCTTCATTTTTTAAATTCTTATTTTTCTTTACATGGAAGAATAAGCAGTCATATCAAATGTAACGTTTTAGTCGCTTAAAAATGTACAAAGAAAAAAGAATAATTCGATGCAAAAAATGACAAAAAAAACGTTTGCCTCTTTATGTCGTATTTTAATCTTAGTTTGATGACGAGAGTCTTAGAATGAATATTGGCTATTTAAATACTAAACTGCGACTTTTTTTTTAATATCTGAAATCACGTGCTCCCAGTACTTTACATTTCATTGTTGTCGCTAGCGAGAGCCTTTGCGCGTGATACACGAGATAAAAAGGCCAATTTTTGACTCACTTATGAGTTTTGAATTTTTATTTTGCTTTATGAATGTTTCGAATAATCTTGACTTAATATTCATAAGAAATGTTATCTTTTTTTTTAGTGACGTTTTTAAAGCACGTTTTTCAACAGAAGTAAAAAAGAAACAGTTTACAAGTCGAAGTATTTACCGGCAATTAAAAAAAAGTTCTTTAAATATCCAGAAATCCTCATTAACGTTACAATCAAAGAATTGCGGATTTAAGAAAAATGCCTGAATTAGGTTTTGACCTGAATTCTTAAGTAGATATTTTTTAATGAGGGACTAACAATAAAAGTAGCATGTCGTGCACATACATACTCAGCACTCTTGTTATGGCAGTAGTAGTAACGTGACTAATAAGACTCCAGGCAGGACAAAGAGGCGCCTAAACAAAATCAAAATGACAAAGGTATAATCAATGGAAACAGCAGACATTTGAATCAATAGAGCTCTCGCTCGGTGCGACTAATAATAATGATGGTAAAAAGGCTTACTATGTAGAGTATACGTATAATGAAGTGCAAGCTATTATTGTGTACTTTTCTTCGTTGAATATAGTTAATTAGAAGTTTGTCACGTTCCTGTATGTGTACACATGCATCGCACTTAGAAAATATGTACGTGAAAAAAAGGAAATAAAAACTAAATAGACATACGTTTATTAGAGTTTTATTATAGAAAGGTCTTTGGATAATCTCCGAGGTCAAGAAAGGATAACACTAACATTGCCTTATAAGGAATTACACCTTTAGGCTAAAATCAAAGTATAAGGTGTCAGTTCTTATACCATACTTTATGAATAGATTACAAAACAGTTGATCATCCCTTTTTTTTTAAATTTTTTTTCTTTTCAGAAAGATGTTTTTACTCGCGTCTCAAGATGCATTTATCCTTTTAATGGAAAATTTGTGAATATAATATCGTACAAAGAAACTACAGCGAAAATAAAAAGAAAGTGCCTATTACTTTGTCTCGGATTAGTTTATTTGTTATTAACCAAAGATGTAAAAACATAAAAAGTAAAAACTCATTCTACAGACGTGCGAATAGGGTGCAAATGAATTGCTTGGCGTCGCGAGACGAAAGGAAATTCAACGCGAGAAAAACAATTTCACACTTCCTGTACAGCTGTAACCCTTTATTCTGGGAACAGTACAGGAAATAGCTGTTGCACCAATATTTTATTATTTTTCCTGTATAATGGAAATCGTCCCGTGGTGCAGACCCCATTTCCTGTATAGTGAAGTCGTTAGTACTAGAAACCAGTCATTTGTTTACTTAAACGTAATATATTTACGTCAGTTTTTTATTTATTATTTTTTTCTAACGTCTTTTCATTGCTGTCATGCAAATTTCAAACTAACTTCCGTTCTTGAGACAAATGCTGGAAACTATTTAAGACCTGATACAAACTTTTCATTTTTACTTACGATTACAACAGACTTACATTTTTTTTTTAAGGCAGAATGAATTTTTATTAAAAATCAATAAATAGATGCAATTGGTCAACCTCCGTGTACTGTCCAGCTTGAAACATATCGAACCAAGGACTGTGTCCCAAAACTTTCTTATTCACTGATCACCACAAAGGCATTGGTGGGCGCTATAGCTTTTTGCAGCTTCTCACGTGTAAAGATGATAAAAGAATCTAGACTATATTAAAATATATTGTAGCTAAGACTCTGTGCAGCGACGATAGCATTCTCCAGGTGTAGTTTTACTCGACTGATTAACTCGAGACATTTGTTTCACTCCGATTTCAAGATTGATATCATTTGAAAAACATACATTTCCTTTAAATCTCGAAATAATTAAAATACGCTTTAAAATTAAAGGTGTCATCAATATTTCAATCAATTGATGACTTATTTTGAAACAATGTCATTTTTACATGAAAGTGGACCAAAGCTTTGTTGTAAAAGAAAAAAGACACTGTTGACTTATTTTTAATGATTTCACTTAAATATTTCATTGTGACATCCATTAGAGGCCATGTTGGTTATCCAATAAATTTCACAAGAAATTTTTTTTCTTTGGTCTGAAAAACAGTAACTGTGATTTTTTTTTTTTTTTTACAAATGAACTGTTGCAATTTTCCTTAATAGAAATTTGGACTGCCAATTGGCATTCCAATTTATTACGACCTCATATTGCACTTTGGTAAGATAATCAAATAAAAACAAAAAAAAAACAGAGAGATTGACAGGTAACTTTCAATTCACACCTTTAGAAAGATTAACATGCCACTGGATCATTTATGATGAAACAGATCATATCTCTGTTGCGTCATATTCAATTGTTATAACTTTCATTGTTTTAAACAAAGTTATTCACGTGATGTTAGACTTAACAAGTAAGAATTAATTATGAAATGTAACATTACATTTAAGGACACTTGTTGCAAAACAATGTTGGTTATTGTGAACTTGCAGTAATCAAAATATTATTTACCCTTTTCTTGAATTCTGAAGAAAAGGTAAATAACATTTTGATTATTCCTGCTCACTTTTGCACATCACCGAAATCTTGAACTTTAAATGGGATCCATAATCTCATAAGGGCTGGTAGTTGCAGTTGTTCTGTGATAAATCCCCTAATAATTATAGTCTTAAGTGAAAGGTGTTTCTTCAAATTAAAACGATTTCAAAAAAAGAAAATAGACAAAGCTACCCAGAGTCATTTTTTAAGCCCACTGCTTTGTTCCCGGCATTGATCTTAGCCTGATTTATTTACTACCCAAATAAGCATCGCATGTTAGAAACTGCCAGTGCAATAATACTCAGTTTCCCCTACATATCATCACGAGTTTATAACTGCATTCTAACAACACATTTTATTGAATAGTGACGATGACATTTTTTTTCAAAGAAAACCGACGCTGTCAGTTGCTTCGAGATATTATTTTCAGGTTTCGCAAGAACGATAAAAATGTTATGAAGCCCATTTTCAAATCGAAGGTCTTCATAGACAAACACGTGTATGGATGCGTATGCTACGAGGCGTGGTATTCCTGACTCACGCTGGCTTTTCAGAAATAAGAATGTAATCGAAATTGAGAAAGAGCTTATTAAAGAAGATGAAATTCTGTGAAATGAAAGAATGACTCAAATCTTGACAGTGCAGTAAAGAGAATTCGGTTGCAGAAGACTGCATTACGCACCATTTATTCTTCTAATTTGCGCTGTTAAAGCTGATATTGCGAATAAACCTTTAAAAGAGATCGACATACTTACAATATTACCTGTTAGAATTAAGAAATAGAAATTGTCTCCAGCAGTTGATAGGGGGTAAGGGAGGATAATAAAATTACTTACGAAACGCTTCTCCCCCCCCCCCCCCGAGAAAATCCCTCTATAGAGAACTCATTTAGAACGAAAGCGACTCGTTGGCGCTCTCCACCAGTCACTTTTACTTATCGTCGCTGATGACCCAACGACCTAGTAATGTTAGACACCGACTTGTAACCTGTCCAAACACACGTTCCGAAGGCAACAGATGGGTTCCATAAGTCCGCTTTTCGTGTACTTTACAAGGCGTAACCTGACCGTGAAAGTCAATGCTGGTCCATGTTTAGATTAGGTTTAGTGAGAATCGAGGCCTTTTGTGAAAAATCCCCCCCCCCTTTTTTTTTTTTCCTTTCAAGTTTTATAATTTAAATAATAGAGAGATAGGATAAACGAAAAAATTAGGTTATCTTGAACTCAAGGCAAGCAAGCTTTCCCTGCACGTTTGAAGAAATGGTTCACATAGAGCGGGTATGTGGTGATGTAGTCAAGGGTATAACAGCAGGATTTCCGGTTGAGCATGAAAGTTGGTCATTTAATGACAGCGCCTTAATGAAGGAGTGTGTGTGTGTGTGTGTTGGGGGGGGGGAAGTGAAGTACAGGTGTACATTTTTTAGCTAATTGTAAATAAAGGTGCTAAAACTCGCTCATTAAATGCTGCAAATGTAACAAGCAAAACGTAGAATATTTTTGTCTTATAGTGAGGTAAATAAATTTTCTTATCATTTTGTGTTTTTTAATGATGTTTTCGTTCAATTTTTTTTCATTGAACTTTTATTATGTAATATTATTTCTTAATTTCATAATATTTTTAATCAGCGAACTCTTGCTCATACTCATCTAAAGCATCTTGTCCTCGCCATTTTAATTTATATAAATGGCGCGGACAAGATGCTTCAGAATGATCTTTGTTCCGGTGTCAAATTACTGTAACAGGATCATGATTACGATGGTATAATTGCGAACTGTGAATTTGTACTGTGCGGTACCAAATAACCTTGATGTTTCACGGATAATCAAAGATATAAGATGGACATGCTGTTAAGAAAAGGTGAAACACAATGGAGATGTTTTTGATGAATATCACTAAGGACATGAAGAGCCTCCTAAAGCAAGATAAGTAGTCAGAATATAATTAATAAAATAAAAAAAGGCGATAAATATACCAACCATCTCATCTCCTTTTTACATATTAAGACTTTTAATTGTATCTTCTTAAACTGCTATGTTTGGTGTGTTTTGTGGCAGGTTTGTCTCGTTTTCAGAATAGAACCCTAAATTTTTAAAACTGGTATAAACTTTCCTCTTGTCACAGAGCGGATTCGAACCCAGATTGTTTCAACCAAATGGCATCAATGTCATTGACGAAGGCGCCCGTCTTATATAGTATATTATTACAATGGGTGGAATGAGAAGATAAAGAGATCATGTGGGCAGTGAGTGACCTTCGTGGTGTACAGTACCATGCAGTAGTTGCCTATCCATAAAGAAAGATACGCGACTCGACTGTTTAATCATTGTCATACGCATTTTGGCATAATAACAGTTTGTATTTGCCTTAGATTGTGTACGACCAGAATTTCTTGTTTAAGTTAGACAAGCGCGATATGTCTCAAGTACTCGAACTTCTTGTAATAGGAGAAGAAGTTGAATGACAATACTTCATATATGATAATCTATGGTAGAGATCAAACATGGAACCACCCCCTCCCCCCCTCTTGCATCATCGCATTTGACATACTCCCAAAGCAAAATACTAAATAAATAAATTCCAAAAAATAACGTCTATCCCGTCCGGGTTCAAACTCTCTCTCTAACTTGTTATTCAATTGTTGACACGATAACTTCCACCGTTTTGAATCAGAGCATCGTTGTGTTATTAATCTCACGCACACGTGGGTGTACGTAAGCACGACTCTACCTGGTTTTATGGAGACGCGAGAGTGACTTCATAAAACCCACCAGTAGGTTGATGATGATGGGGGGGGGGGGCAACAAGCTGTTCCTCCCTGACTGGTTTATTTGGCTCTTGGAACTTTGTGTTATCTAACATCACATTTTAACACCGTGGGTAAACAACAGCCTCGCGCAAATAAATACACGGAAATAGAATTTTTTGCGACTTAATGGAAACTAGAAAGAGGGAGTGTGTGTCAATAGATCCTCCCCCTCTGGGGGTTCTCGATCCATGTGAAGTCTAAAAGTGGCATATATTATAGAATATAGCTGACCTTGCTCTCCAACCACAGAAAAAAAAAACTAAAAACGTAATTTATGGACGATTCTTTATCAGGTCTTTCTTTGACTGAGAAATTATTGACACAGTTAAAGCATTTTCTCATCTAAATACTCTGATTAAACTCGTTAATGGAGCCTAAAGGTTAAGGTAACTCACAACTGCTTATTATTATTTTTTTATTTTCTTAGCTGTAATCTTGCATATCAATAATAGGAATTATTTCCATGAAACCGGGGTGAATGAGTTCAGAACAGGTTCGCTTCGTGCAATACGAATAACTCGTGCATTTCTGCTATTCGTTCGTCAAGTATCTATGGGGTTATTTGACAGCTCTGATTTAAGATTTCTACTATCATTAAGATCAATGTTAATTACCTTAGCTTAATTAGTTTAGACGTTAAACGAGTAATTTTATTATCTGATGGTTATGTATAAGATCTTATTAGTAGTCGTACAATGAATAAAACACGTGACTAACTTCTTAATCTCTAGGGAATTCCGTGTCCTGGATTTTGCGTCGTAAAAAGATGATAGCAGGCCGAGAGTTGAGAGATACAGATACCGTGAGAAAAAGACGATGGATTAAAGTTTAAAAAGGTATAAAGCAAAAAAGTGCAGAGGAGAGGGGACGAACAAAAACAAAAAAAAAATCATATGAACTTGAAGATTTTACTATCATTCTTTCTATTCGGGATTTACATTGCAAGAGTGAGGACAAATAATATAAAGTCGTGGCCGGATTTTCATAACAACTGAGAGTCGCAAATAGGCTGCAATTACCACAAGGCTTTGTTTGGACATAATTGATGACTTCACCACATCGCAATGGCTGCGGAGTCTGACATTCGTTCAAGGATTAGCATCCCTTTCTTTTAACACTGAAACTTTATTGCTTCCATTTAGGTCCCGATGGCGCCTTGCGGATCCCACACTTCTTGATTGGATGGTGGGTGTCGTAATAACAAATTTGTTCATTTTGTCCACCGAATTGTTTAATTGCTCTTCTGACACCATTAGTTTTGTACACCTAAGACATCAGGAAATGGTATCTTCTTATTGTCGATAGCGCAAGACATTTCCGTGTTTCAAAGAGGTATGGGGTTGAGTCACGTGTAGTAATCAGGACACGGAAATATGAAGCCGAAAACAGAACCGTGTATGACCTCTGTTAGACTAGTTCCCCCCCCCCCCCCCGGTTACTATGAACTTTGTCATGTTTAAAAGTGCAATCTTTACGACGATGACACCTTCCGAAATACAATTCCGTGTTGTTTATTCTTTCTACTCCAATCTATCTATCTATGGGATGCACTCCGCATGTTCCGTTCATAGCTCACCCGACTATTCCAGGTTAGTGTTTCTTCGACGAATTCTGTCTACGGAAAATAGTAGAGCATTCGTGTTTAAGATTTAATGTTTGACAAGAAGCGCGTAGTGAAACATTTCTCATCTTATTCCTTCGTTCTCTCTTTTTTTTTTTTATGTCGCTGAAAGGTAGTAAAGACACAAATTGTGTTCCTGACTAACGTCATCTTTTCCGCTTGTCTGTGCAGAACAATCAACAGTCGATTTCCCCGTCAGTTTCCTTAAGAATGTTTCAGCGGGTGGGTGGGTGGGTGGGGGAGAAGAGGATAGTTTAATGTGTATAACAGCTGCTTTTATTTGAATGGACTCCGTTATTCCGAGGTAGGCTCAAGGAGCCGCTGCACTATTAATAAGACACAACCCTGGATGCATCCAGACACAACAATGCCACAGAATGACGCATATTGCAGAAATAAAAAAGGATTTTATTAAATCGTGATCGTTTCGATGTGATTCTATATCGTTCTATTTTATTTGAATACTTTTTAAAACCATCATAGACAAGTTCCAAAAGATTTCGATACAAAGAAATCCTTATATTCTCCTTAACGATGAATTATCCATTACCTTGTTAACAAATGTTATTAGAAATAAGCAACCAACCGACTTCAGGACTTCAATGCGATGTATTTAAAACGTATCCATTCCCCAATACATGAAACCGAGCGAACAGTTAGCTTCCATCAACAGATCAAGAATTAAGCATGTTTACGAAACAGTTGACTAACAACTTCTTCGTTCTAACAATTAACCAATAGTTCACTGCCCTCTCTTAACAATTAAACACTTCCCACCACGCATCGATGACAACAATTATGTTTTTCAGCACAATTCTCCGACTACAACAATCAACTAGCGAATAAAAGTCTTCTGCAAAACACGCAGTAACAGATTAAATGAAAGAACTTTCGGAAATAAACTAAATATAGTTTTTACATTTAAATCATTTTTGTGCAACTGCGATTCAATCTAACCGATAATAATAATTGAATGACATGCCGTGTTCAGGAAGACAGACAAATCATGTTCGGACGATTTCAACAAGTTGTCAACAAACAATTCTTCTCAGTTAAAAAAAACAAACAAAAAACGATGCATTGGATTAAGTTTTATAGCGTATGCTTTCATATCAGCTGTCGTACTTATAAAAGTTATTTTAATCTTGAATAAATTCACTTAAGATCGACACATGCTTACAAGTTCCCGGTATGAAAATATCTCGTTGCATTCTTTTCCTGTTTTCATTTTTGTTTCGTAGAGCGAAATGGAAATAGTCGAGTTACAAGCATAAAAATGCACTTTTATTTCGCTATTGAATGTGTCCGCTGTCCCATGCGTTTCGTTGACTGGGGTCTCATTGATACACTCCTCACCTCCTCCGTTCTCGCTGTCTCAACAATGCAAAGAACGTGAGAGACAGAGATGGAGAGAGTGTGCAATCCGGGACAGGTACTTACGAGTATAATACCGACTGATTACCGTGGCTACTACCTACGAACACATCAGTACAAACCAAAGAAAAGCGAAAACCTTTAGGATTCCTCTTACCTTTTTAACGATGCGTGATGAAGTCCGATGAGCCACATGCGATTACTAAGCCTGTCTAGCTAAAGCTTACAGCTCCACACGCACACGTTAAGACAGTATCTCGTGCATCGTCTGGTGTTTCGTATGAGGCTCGTCAGATGGCGCTTGTGACAGACACTCGTCAAAAGTCCACAGACAAAGCTGTTGGTTGTAAATTTGGCATCGAACTGACATAATTGATAACAGAAAGAGTAAAACCAGGTCACTGTTGCTAATACATATACATCATATTATTCATTAATCATATAGGACGTGGAATTCATTTATTTTTCCCCTTTTTTTCTTTGACATCATCATTATCTGTCTCTTGTTGCCGATTTTTTTTTTTTTTTTTTTTAATGAAGTTCAGCAGAAGAGGTAAAAGTGGTCAAACTAAGTTGCCGACTTTTTCGTAACTTTATCGGTGGTTAGAAATAAAAAAACAATCTGATTAGTTATTCTATAAATGTCATTCATGTACGCAACCATCAAAGGTACCTGAGACAGCAGACGATTTTGATTAAAACGATGAGATCCACGAGCGAGATTGTTGCCTTGGCAACATCAGGGTTTTGTCAAAGATCAAATTAGTTTAGCAAGTGGGATATCGCCGAAACGAGTGATAGCTTGCTCTTCTTTAATAAAAGAAATTAATGAAATAAAAGACGATTGTTCACGACTTAATTTGAATATCATACTAGTCACCGTCAAAAATTAAACACGAAACTTCTGTTTTTGTCCGCGCTTTTTTTTTTTTTCGGTCCGCAGAAGTCAATGGAGCGAAGAGTTTTGATTCTGTTTTAAGTTTTGTTTTGATTAATTAAAGAGTTTATATAAGTAGTGAAATATCCAAACATTATTTTTTTCGTTTGTAACTTTCCTATTTCCAACAATCAGTATTTTACACAACTTTTATTTTCACCTGCTATAATCGAAGTTCTTTAGAGTCTGATATTTAATATTTGTAGCTAAATACAACCCGGAAGTGGGAAACTAGCAAAAATGTACTAAAATTGTAAGCTTTTATAAAAGACCGGAAGTTTTGACAATATATTTTTTTATCAAACTTCCTGAAATACTCAATTTTATCTATTAGCTTTCTTTATAGTCTAAATTATGTTGCATAGTATTAGCAACCAGCTATTAGAAGTAATAACTTCACTTTTAGCATTTTAAATGGAACGATTCTTTGATAATGTTAAAAATAAGAAAGAAAGTACTACCTTGAACGATTCTTGGTTATCAAAGGGATTTCATTTACATTTTATTTCCACTTTATCCTAATAAAACGTGTACTGCCGTATCAGACAGCTGAGTGGAGAGATACAGCTTATAAGTAACATTATATGGTCTGAAGATCTTTGTAAATCACTTGTTATTTTAAAGGGTGATCTCCGAAGCCCTACATGAATATATTTTGACAATTAAAGATCCAGGAAATAATGGACCATCACAGAATGGAACCAACGCTGAGTTGGACGGTCTTTCGGTCACTGTGGAGTTGGTCTAGGGATCGTTCTAATTTTTAAACAGGGCTTTACTTAAAAATCTCCACTATAACCCATGCATGTCGTAAGAGGCGACTGAAATGGACGCAGAGTTTCGAGAGTTTTGCTCTCTTAGGATTCTTCCGGAATTTTGTTCCCGGTGAGGGGGGGGGGGCTTAGACTTCAGGGGGTTTGTCCTGAGAGAGGATTTTGAGTCTCTGGAAAGGGTGGTCTCCGGCGTGGCCTGTGAGGGGTCTTGTCGGTGAATGCTTTTCCTTGGAATATGAGCGATTCTGCTCAGTGGTGGGGGAGCCTGTCACTGAGTGGAACCAACGTTGAGTTGGACGATCTTTCGGCCACTCGTAGTGAGTGGTCCGGGGGATCGTCTTAATTTTTAGAGAGGGCTTTACTTACGTATCAGCCCCACTGTAGTCCATGTCGTACGAGGCGACTAAAATCGGTACCCAGGAGGGAAGGGTAATGGATGGCAATGCTGTAGCCAATGAAGTTTTAACTGAGGCGCGGCTATTGCTGTTACCCTCTTACCGTGATCACAGCTTATAGCCCTATATTACCTATCCACACATTTTCTTCTACAGATAACGGGGAATATGAAAAGTATTCTTGCTTCACCCATCTAGCCAAAAAAAAAAAAAAAAAATCAGAAGTTGTATTCGGTTGGAATACTACAGAAAAATTGCTTGGGAATACTTCTATGCAAGAAATGATTTGACGATACATCTCAGAGGCAATAATTTGTAATTTTTTAAATATACGGTTGTCCTTGTTCATTGAGGATTCATTCTCTGAACCGGAGATTTCAGACCATTACGTGATACATTTGAGATAGTATGTTGTCCTGTTGTTCATTCACGAGGAGGGGGGGGGGGGAACTGTCTCATTTGGCAAAAGGTGCAAATTGATGTGCATAGAAGAGCTGAGAGGCTACTCCCCAGGGTAAACACTTTATGAACGCGTGGAGGACATCACTTGCAGTGATGTCCTCCATTCGAAAAAACTCAGAAACCAAATACGTTTATTATTTAACTAGAAAATGAAATGAATGTTGCTTTCAATAATAAAAATATGGGATTAATTTTATTGCTTAAAAAAAAGTTATATTTCATGTAGTATTTCCGATATGCATGTATGCTAGATTGGCTCCGATGTATATATAGGTTGTTGTAAGAGTTCTTCGTGCTGTTACTGTTTTAACGAAGCTTCGTCTGTTTAATAGATGGAATATATCCAACATCACATTCAAAATAACTCCGATAAATGTTCATATAAAAATATATACTTTAATTAATGGCTATAATATATGGGAGCATTGGCTAAGAACAAGTTAGAAATTTTACCATGTGTTTTACTTCTTTCTCAAATGGGGACACACACACACACACACACACACACACACACACACACACACACACACACACACACACACACACACACACATTGTCCCATCTTGAATAAGTTGGTTATTTTTGAAAGCAAGTCACAACCCTAAGGTTATCCCACCAGGAACAATCAACTTGCATTCGCATGCTTAATATGGATGTCGAGATAATAGCCATTGTTGTGCATGATATGAATGGCAAATTGATTGTTCTGGACGTAACCTTAACCGTGACTTGAGTTTAAAATGGAACGCTTACTCAAGATGGTGTAGTTTATTATTTTTATAGACTATTAACAATTCATTGAATAATATTGAAACGTAATGAAGAAAAATCTTAATTTATCTAAAAATCCAAATCTGGTTAACTTCGCATCGATCTTGAAACTGAAAACTAATATAATAAAAACGAAACATAAGATGTGACTAAATCACACGGTTTAATAACTCTTCCAAGAAAAACTTTATTTTGCTCATGCGAGATATTGGTCTCTGCTGTGTCGAGACCATCATTGTTTTAGAAAATAAGATACGGTCGTTGAAGTCCATAGTACTACTGCTTTTCTGGGCTCCTTTCACATTTACAAATATAATCATTTGTACATTATGTTTAACGAAATCATTTGAGCAATTATTTATGCATTTATAATATTTAAATTTATATATGATAATATTTAATTTAAATAATATTTGAATAGGCACTACTTTCAACTATGTAAACCGCTTAGGTGATTGCCATCAACCTTTTATAAGGTGTCAAATAACGCAAAACGATATATAATTACGATTCATTCATAAGCATACCGGCCACTGAATTAGAAATTTTTATTTAATACCGTGTTGGACCTCCTTTAGCGACTGCCAATACCGATCCTCTTCAATTCATTGTGCATAATTCAGTGAGATATGGTCGGGAACCCTTCATGAAACGCTTCGGCCAATTACTGCACACGGGAAGTTCTGCTTGTTCGTACAAACCTTCTGAGACGACGGCGATCTCGTTCCTCAAAGACTGTCTTAGGACCACGGTTACTCTTATTAGACAAGCAATGTGGGTTATTTTTCTACTGATTAAACAAAATCGTGACTCCATCCAGACGCGCAATCACAATACGCTTTTTTTTTATCGAACTCCGAATGATCCTTTGTTTTTTCACATTGTTATCAACAATTGCTGACCAGCAGCATTCTTAAATATTTGCCTAGAACACGTGGTGAAGCACGCGACTAAGTATTTTGCATATAAGTAAGTAAGTGACATTTATAAACATATAAGTAAGTGACATTTACTTACATCTGCATAAAGGTTTCTAATTCGGTGGCTGGCATGTGTATGATAAACGCACAAACAGTTAAGAATAAAATAAAGTGAATGAAAATATTGTTGGGCCTTTGATTTTAAAGCCATTATTTTGGCTCTAAAAATCCTAGCGGCAATAAATTATCTGGAAAGAATCGTTAATGAATAAACTGTTCAAAGAAAAATAGTCTTGTGAAAAACCCACTGGAGAAATTCCTGAAGACTAATAGTTTGCATTTCACCTATTGTCCTCGGAAGTGCTGATTGGTTTTTTTTGAAAATAGCGCAGAGGTCTTGAGACATGTGCTGACCTTTGTGCTTGTAACATCACAGTGTGGTTTTTTTTTTTTCAAGGTGGAAAAATCCTAGGGAACTCGTTTCTATGATCGGATGACTGTGGTCATAGAAACGGATTGACTGGATTCGAACCCGGGTTATTGCGCCGTTTATATATATATATATATATATATATATATATATATATATATATATATATATATATATATATATATATATATATATATATATATATATATATTTTTTTTTTTTTTTATGAGGCACGGATGCGTCCACAGAACACAAGTGTAGTGTTATAATGCAATACCAGTTTTATAATGCAAAATCAACGAGAACAGAAATGTAAACTGTGAAAAGCAAAGATTTCATTTAGCAAACTTTCCCTTAATCTAACCATCAAACGTGAATCATTTTGGGGTCACTTTCTGCGCATCGTCATGTTATTCAGTAAAATAAACCCAACAGATGACTGATTTCCAAATGTCCTTTAAATCGTGCAGTAGTTTTAAGTAAAGTATAGATATTTTAGAATCAATATCATGAGACGTTTGTTGCTATTATTATTAGTGAGAAGGTAGACATAAGTTGTTAGTAAAGTTAGCAGATGTTAGCGAGGAAGTTAAAAGTCATAAGACCAACGGATCACTATTCAAAGACGATATCCTTTCACTATCTCTCTTTCTGTCTCCCCGACGCAATAAACGCATCCATAAAAATTTTGAATCACAAGAAAAAAAAATTGTTTTCATCTCCATCCCCGGGAGAATTATAAATTCCCCATTTTTCTATATAAGATTTATAGACTTCCCACGGCAAAACACGTCTGCATTTCAGCACTGGTCAGAAGTAATATTATTCACATTGAAAGTTCGATATGTTTTAAATTTTATGTGCAATTAAACTACCCTGTAATTTCAAATATCATTTAGATCGAAAACTGGTAACATAATAGATACGCAGTGCGATTACGTGGCTATTATATTATTAAGCGCGTATTAAACTTGTGAAGAAACTCAACATCCTGGATGGACACAGTTTATGTACATTCTTTGCAATCTGCTACTCAGAGACGAATGTCGTAAGACAGATATAAAAACAATTTTTTGACGACTATCGAATGTTTGCAGGTATCATCCATTATTATTCGAACCTGACTGGAATCCTCCCTACTTTCCCCTTAATAGAATGAAGAATAGATCTGCAAAGCTATGGACTTGCTTTGATTACGTGACAAGCCAGGTGAAGTGTTTTTTTTTTTTTTTTCTGAAGCCATCAGAAAACCAACAGAGAAATTACTGTGTAATTAGTATTATGTCAGTTTCATGTGATTAATGTGGCGCACGAGGGAATTAAAAGTAGGCCCTCGTGATCTCGTGATGCTGCTTTAGTGACATAGTTGAATAGAAACTAGAGATTGGAATAGCAGCTAAACAAGGGCATATTTAAGCGGTCATCTTTTGGGTGATTTGCTTTAATAAAACCTGCTTCGATAAAAAAAAAGTTAATTAATGATTTGGGAGTTTCCTACAAGGCTCTGTATTTGAATTAGGGGTGACGATAACTGGACTGTACTCCACGTTTTCTATAAGTCTGACATAAGTTTGTTGAAACTCTGTTATGTAAAATTAAATCACATAGTTATTTTACAACTATAATTACAAATATAATTCAAATTTGAGGAGTCTTATTTTTACTAAACACGTCCCTGGTTATGTTTCAGTATTTTTAGATTGGGTTTTACAAAAGAAGTTACAAGCGCCAATTAGATTTCTTCTATCATTTTACATCTCAGCTTTGACTGGGTTGATTTTAATGAAGTTTGCCATTGGATTCATTTCTTTTGAATTACGAACCAATCAGTCTAGGGCCAGTACATTAATTCTATAAATTGCGTGTTCTTCTGATGGGTTTGCCTGTTTTGCGGGATGAAAAATACGACATTCCGGAGGAAAAAAAAAAAAAAAACCGTTTTACCTCCGGCTAATTCAAATCCAGTTGAAAAGCCCTTATAAAGGTTTTTATTATTCAAATAGGATCGTCGAGTCCTACCGAGCTATGGAGTTTTTATTTTTTATGCCATTGAGATGTTTAGTAAAAACTGTGCTATGTTGTGCCTTCGTAATGTATTCCGTCGAGATGAGAATGCCGGTAAGTTGGAAAGACGCAGGTTCATTTCCCATTGCGTCCGCGCCGTTAGCCTAGTGGCTGTGCGCTTCGCAACCATATGACTGGGGAAGGAGTCTCCCAGGTTCGATTCCCGTCGAAGACGTGAGGAATTTGAGGATCTTCCTCAGCCATAGCCAAGTTAGCCGGTCTTGGGCGCGGACAGCAGGGTTTTTTCCGCCAGTTTATCTGGCGTTTTTCATCCCGCAAGCGGGCAAACCGGCCCCATGAACACACAAGGATCTACAGCCATAAATACTTAATCCCCCATGAGGGGCGGCTCAACTCGCCCCAATAGGGACGGGGAAGAAAAAGGGAGGAAATTCCATACGAATAAATAAATTTCCCATTGCAATGAGAAAGAATTACAAGGCCTTACTAACTAGGGGCGAGTTAGCCAATCTCATATAATGGTGGAAAGGGGGGGGGGGGTTCTTCATTCAGCATAACACACGTAAACCTTCCGCAGAATGCATGGTGTCATCCGTAATTAATAGAAATAATTTCGAATAGACTTAATTAATAGACATAAGGGCGAAATTTCCCAGAAAAAAATGTCAACGTTATACAAAATAATAACTCCCACCAATTTGGTATTTGGAATTTTCTTTCCCTGAAATTTTTCCCTGAAATTTTTTTTTTTCAGTCTGACGATTTTATTAGTACGACCCACTGACGTCACTATACAAGAATGCTGTTGCAAAAGGTTTTTTGTACTCATAGATTTATTTTAATTAAAATAAAAAAAGCATGTCATAGTTATTTCAAATTATGTACACACACACACACACGCGCACACACACACACAGCTCTAGGATACTTTTCTGCATTTTTGATACTTCCGTATAACTCTTACGGAAGTTCAGTTCTACAGGCCGTTAACCTTGTTATCTTCGTTTCGTTAAGATGTTTATTAAACAGTTTAACTTCTTAAATTATGAACTTAGATGCAATAGCCTCTCGAGTTTATCATTTTTTTTTCTTTAAAGAGGTTGTTTGATTTGAGGCATAGTACCAACAGTTTCCAAATACACAACAAATAAATAAGATGTTCTAAATGATGAATTAGAGACCATTGGCCAAGGAGTTGAATAGAGTTTCTGATTATTATTTTTTTTCTAAAAAAAGTTTTATTTTGGAATACTAATTATATCATTTTATCCGCATATGACAGGCTGTATTCTAGCTCGCAGACTGGATGTAGGACAAACTCGTTGTAATCCACGCCATTCAACGGTTGTGGAAAATCTTCAGTAATTTATATATAATATAAAAAAGAAGCCAATTGATTAATAAAGCTAGCTAGGTTAGTTTATCAGCGCCAAAGGCGGAGGCGTGAACGAAACCGTGCCATTTTAAAATCGCGATTTAAGAAATGATAAATAGCATTCACTAAAACAATAAACTAGTGCCGAGTTTATGGTGACTAAGATAATATAAAAGGGAAGCTGCAGCGAATACATAAACGGAGTCTCTCTCTAATGGCGAACAACCGTAGCTATCCGGACAAGCATCGGATTCTTCACGGACGGACGTTGAATGATTTCAGCGGAACCGAATAATTTTAGAATTTCCGATGTTGGAGCTGAGTGTCGAAATACTTTGTATGGCATGTAAGTCGAGAACAATATTTATAATTTATCCCAGCGGTGATTTACCTACTTCTTTTGGAAATATTAAAAGAAAGTTAAAAAAAATTATTTAAGTTAAGGGATATTACATCCCATATCGTTTCTTAGCCGAATAAGAAACTCAGAGTTTCATGCCGAATATAGTAGAAACTATATAAAGTTCGGCGATTCCAAGCGTAAGCAAATACCTGGATACTGCAGCAACTGAGCCTAAAGGTAGTGCAAGCTGAGGCAACTCATGTCAAAGGTGGAGCAAGCTCCGATCACTATTCTTGATATTTACCAATAATGTGAAAATTTACCAATAATGTAGAACAGTATGAGAGAAGGTCACTACCCAGACCGGTTTCGACCTTTATTGAGGTCTCATCGGTGAGTAGGTAGACCTAGTTAATACCATATGTCGCCGAATTGAAGCCTTTGGCTCTTCACATATCTAATAATTTAATAGGACACTTCTTGGCAATACTCATAGAAGGGTTGTAAGTTCTGTTCGCTACAAACTTGATATTAACTTGGTCTACCTACTCACTGATGAGACCTCAATAAAGGTCGAAACCGGTCTGGGTAGTGACCTTCTCTCATAATGTAGAACAGTAATACAGCTCCTAGGAGCTAAGTTCACATTATGGGTAAATATCAAGAATAGTGATCGGAGCTTGCTCCACCTTTGACATGAGTTGCCTCAGCTTGCACTACCTTTAGGGTCAGTTGTTGCAGTATCCAGGTGTTTGCTTACGCTTGGAATCGCCGAACTTTATATAGTTTCTACTATATTCGGCATGAAACTCTTTGAGTTTCTTAATCGGCTAAGAAACTATATGGGATATATGGGATATATATCCCTTAACTTAAACAAGTCATATGTCGCCGAATTGAATAGATATATATATATGAAGAGCCTTTGGCTCTTCATATATATATATCTAATGTAATATCAACTGATCTGGTTGTGAATTATTTACCAATGGCTTCAGTGAAAAATGAAAATCTATTAAATATTAAATATAATAATATAACAACTTATATTAACAGATTTTCATTGTTTAACAGATCTCAAACGCAGCCGACCACATTCTAGCATTCTAAAAAAATTGCGAATCTTTATTTATTTATTTCTTTGCTTGTGCAACTCAAAAACAATTTACGGAATCTATAATAGAATTTTGACGTCATCCCATGAAATATTATTATTGTACGCTCAAAGGTTCCATCTTTTTTGAAATATTCACATTCAAAAAGGGTGGGTTTTCTGCCACAGCTTTCTCAAGTTTGTTACTTTGCAACTTCATCGTGTGTTTTGTACATCCCACTAAATAAATACTCTACTGATGAATGCCTAATATGAGTTGAAAAAGTATTTTTTTTTGGTTTCTAAAGATTTCCAACTTTTTTTTAAGAGAGTGGGATTCGCATTAATATTTTTCTTACTGTTAACATGGTTTACTTTAACAATTAAATGATTTAAATTGTCAATAGTTAAAAAAATAGAACATGGTTAAACAGAAAATTATAAAATAAAAAAAAATCTTATTATATTATTTTCACTTCCTCGCAAAGACACTCGCTTAAACATGAACATCTAACTTCTCCAAAAACATAACTTCTTTTTTTTGAAGATAGTTCAGTAAAGGAAACGAATGAATCATTGTGTATGATCTGTAGAATAATGCTAAATTATATCCCGACATTATTTGGGTTTTTCACTATGGTAAGAAATCATTGAGCGTGTTAGCCATGTTGTTCATTTTCCTGTTTTTAATTTAAATTTATATTTTTACTTGTTTTTAATAAAGTCGCATATTGAAATTAAATTAAGTGATTAAAATCCAATTAACTTTGCTTTATTAGTAGTAGGCGATGAAGTTAGATAAATTGACAGGAAAAAAAATTAATTTTTTTAATGTAAATGGCGAGCTCAAAAGGTTTCTAAATATTTTAAAATTGGAGAACATAAATTCTTATAACAAAAGTCTTTTAATGATAAGTCAGTGAAACTTAATTAATCCCCGCGTACATGAAATGAAATTAATTTAAAACATTATACAGGGCCTTAACCGTACTTTCCTCCCATATTGCTAAGAAATATGTGATTTTTCAAGTTTAGTAGAAAATGAATACAGAAAATTCCATTCATTTTTCATTATCGATGCTCATTATTCTATCACTCTACTATTTGTAATATTCTTCATTATTTTCCCATAACCTTTTGTAAATTAGTGTTGCATTGAGGCAGAATTGTCACTGCTTAAAATACATGATCCCACATACGGACTACATTTCGACTATACATGAATATTATAGGTATTCTGGGTTTTTGTGCCAAATAGTTAATTTTAAGGTTGCTAAGCCAGCGAAATCGTCCTTCGATGTGGTACTAAACTGAAGCAATCGCGCTTAAAGCTGTGTATAAGCCTGTTATTGCTTATACTCAGAAATTTCGATTTTTAGCGCAAACATAGTAGTGTGTAGATTTAATGAAGAAATAGATATTAATTTAATCACTAAGGCGTCACCTTTTAAAGCTCTCTTCTTTATTCTATGATTTCTTTCTAACTTGTACATTTTACTTTCTTTGGAATTTGCCTCATCGTTTTTATACGTATTCACTTTGCTTCTTTTGCTGTCAATCACAGTAGCACTTGGCAAATGCTTCTTCAAGTGCATGTTTAAAACCACTGTTGAACTACTGTACTAAGGGTTTGTAGGAAGCCATACCATACTTCTTACCCCGAAATAGAGAATGGTGGAAGTTGGAAAGCCGCCAAAAGTCACCGGGTGCCAAGAGAACTCCTTACAACGCCTGCCTTGTGTATGTGGTGCATTATCCTGGTGGAGAATGAACCGGCCACTGGCCTTCAACAGGCAAAATTCGTAATAAACTATATGGGCTTGTAACAGTAACCCCTGAACGGTTTCTCATTTTGTATGAAAGAACAGTCTTAGCTGTTGATAAAAGAAGTAGTGGATGGGTCCCTTTTCTTTTTTTCTCCTTTCTTTACGGAAAGGCAAGTTTTCATTTTTTTTAAATTTAAATTTCCAACCTTACATTTTCAGATTGCCAAATAGAATGATGATAACCCTCGACAGTTAGCCGGGGACCAATGAGGTCTGCATAGCGTAGAAGATAGCAACGACATCCTTGGAAAGTCCGGGGTTGATTTATTTCCTAATATGAGAAGGGCTATTAGAAAGGGGAACGATTATAAGAGGAACCTTTATAAAGAACCCTCTCGTACTGAAGCCTATCGGCTCTATATTTTAGTAATTTTATAAAGGATTTTCGACTAAAGTTAAGTTTGATGATCTAAATAAGAAGTGACAGATTTCTACCTCCCTGAATCTTGTATTTTCCTTTTTTTTTTTAAATTTTGCATTGTTTTCAAGGTGACCTCACACACACACACACACATTTAAAGATATGCTACACTTGTCTTACAGCTATAGTTGCTTCTAAAGAACGCGCTAGTCAATCTTTTAGGCAGTGATTTGGCATTCTCAAATAAAAATGCAATTATATAATTTAATTGCAATTTCATTTATAACTCTAGCAAATTATACTAATACTTGAATATTAGCATCAGTCAAAACATTAGCATTTTATTTTCATATCAATTTCATATAATTTCTGTTTCTTACAGAAGAAACAGAAATTATAAATGAACTCAGTTTTCTTAAAAAAAACGTTTATTAACAATGGCTTCTCTCCAAAGAAGATTGACAAATTTCTTTCCCCCAGGCACTCAACTACTGCTGAAGATCTCCCTCCCCCAAGAGCCTTCATCTCCTTGCCTTCTCTTTCACCAAAACTGGCAAAGATTCTCAAGAAATTTAACTTCAAAACGTGCTACACTACGCTTCCAAAACTTCGTTCATTACTTTGCAAACATAAACAGAAACATCTTCCTACTCAGTTTCCAGGAGTCTACAAGATTTTGTGTGATTGCGGAAAGCCATATTATGGACAGACTGCTAAATCCATCCTTCTACGTTTGGATGAACACCGTAGAGATATCTCCTATAACAGGACTAGAGCTAGCGCTCTCTCTAGCCACGTTTCTGCTAACTCAGACGAAGGCCGCCAGCACATTGTAAACTGGACTCAAACTGCTAATATCCATGTGTGCTACGATGAACTCGAAAGAAAGATTGTTGAATCAAGAGAAATTTCTCTAGATTCCTCTCATATCAACAACAGCCTGAGTTACAATCTCTCGGACGCACACGTTGCTTCTGTTCAGTACTGGCGCACTCGCGACAGCGCGTAGTATTCGTTTGTATGGAACTCATACTTGCATTTTTTCAAACATGCTACTGTTTTTCACTTGTTCTATTAGTACAATTTTAAGTGTCTGTAGTTTTTTATATACTTCTTTGAGTATGATACCTGATGATGTTCATGTAACGAAACTAGTAAACTAGTAGTATCTTGTTAAATATATCTTGCCATCTTTTCTCTCGGTAATAGTCATTAAACTTATTTTATAATATTCCAACCGAGTAAAAATGAATTGTCAAAATATATATATATATATATATATATATATATGTGTGTGTGTGTGTGTTAAAGATGCCAAGCTATTTTAAACCTGGTTTTACTCAATTTCCCAAGTAAACAAACAGACAAATAAGTCAAGTTTGCGCCTGCACGTAGTGCAAGTCTAGCTGACCCGCAAAGTAGTGCAAGTCAAGGCAACTCGTGGTAAAGGTAGAATAAGCTCTGATCACTGTTCTCAATATTTACCCTTAATGCAAAGCCCATCTCCTTGAGGAGATGTATGATGCTATGTATTAAAGGCAAGGGGCCACTACCCAGACCGGTTTCGACCTTTATTGAGGTCTCATCAGTGGGAGTTAGGCTTAGGAATACCAAGATTTAAGTAGTACAGAGCTTATAAGTATTTTACCAAAACAGGTTACCATAATGTGCTTTGACCTTATTAAATAAAAATCTCCGGATGAGAGATATATATGTAGAAAGTTTTTTACCTTGGGTATGATATATGTTAAAGATGCCAAGCTATTTTAAACCTGGGTTTACTCCATAGCTTGGCATCTTTAACATATATTGTTAAATATATGTTAAAACTGGCGTTCACGAGATGCTACTAGCACGCACTTTCCCAACAATACAACTAACGAAAGAACAGCTTTAAATACAACCACAACGATTTAGTGTCAATTATGTATAGAGACTCTCTATGATGTTCATAGTTTATTTAAGCTTCAGTGTTTTAGTGTTTTTTCTTTCTTTTATAATGTCACCTGATGAAGGCTGTTACAAGCCGAAACTAGTCATGTTTTTATATTAAAACCTTTTTACTTAAATCTCGGTTCTAGTCATTCAATTCTTTATAAATATATGTAAATAAGATTTTTTTTACCTTGGGAATAATGTATATTAGGGTTACCAAGTAATTTTATAAACTTAGTTTTTTTACTCCTAATCCCAAGTAAGCAAGCAGTTAAGTTTGCGCTTGAAACGTAGTTCAAAGTCTAAAGGTTTCAGGCGCGAACTTAACTGTTTGCTTACTTGGGATTAGGAGTAAAATAACCAAGTTTATAAAATTACTTGGTAACCCGGTAACCCTAATATATATATGTGTATGTATATATATGATATATATGTATTATGGTGTATAAATTTAACAAATTAATACACAAAAATTATTTTATAATTAAGAAAAAGACCATTTTTAGAAGTAGAATTTTTAAAATAAATGTTTATTTTGATTGTCTTTTCTAGAAAATTAAAAAAAAATATTGCTTCAATTACAAAAAGATTTTGAATCGACTTTTCATTTCTATTTTACTCGAAAACGAAAAATTTGTACAAATCGAAACCGAATGCTTTTTAGCAGGAAAAATAAATCCGAAAACACCAGTTTTCTTTAAAATACTTTCATTGGATTTTTTTAAAAAAGAATCTTTTGCTATCTGTCAAATACTTTCACCGATTTTTTTTTTTCATTCTTGCTTTTGAGAAATACTTCCTTGTTTGAAGTGCGTTTTCCACGAACTACTTGCTTCTTTTCTTTGCAGCAAATCACACGTTTTTTTTTGTTTTGTTTTTTACGAGCATATATTTTATTTTCAAACAGTCTTTGTGCAGTCTGGTGGTTTCTGATAATGTAGACCCTCCTGACAACTAGAGGTCGCTCATTAACCGTACTGGTCCATTTCATTGTGCAGTTACCTTTCGAACGACAATTTTTCACCAGCCCAAATCGATGTTAGTGTTGGTTGTATGGTTAGCAAGCCTCCAGTGATGCTGAATTACAGGTTCTCGAGCTACGAGCGAGACATCTTTCTCATCGATTTACTCGGCAGGTGATTGGTGTCTAGAGGGTAAAAATAAAAATGAGATACACAAAACGCTTCTGGATTCTCTGCATGCTACTGTCACGAATCAATTTCTTTTCGGAACACAAAGGTTAATCAGACGAGAGTAAAGCAAGGAATCGGCGCCGAAGAGGTGCTACCTCTCATGTCACTGCACCGCCTACTGACAAGCTATCTGTCCCCCGCGGCAGTAACCACGTGGTTCTAACGACGGTCCCTCGACTGATAGGCTGCTGAGACATACCTCTAATGTTGACTGATCAAGTTAGGGTTTAAAAAAGAACTCTAATTCAGTGATTTCTGGGAACGATGTAGAAAAAAAAAAGTTATTGGAATCTTTAATGAACAGTCAAGGAGTGTGTGGAGTCGATAATGCCACCTAACGGCGGATTAAAGAAGCACGAAAGTAGGTTGGGAAAGTTAAAATATTTGTTAACAGTTTAGGGTAGCCGAAATAGATATCGTTTATTGTTCTCCTATTTGAACATCATCAACAACATTTAGTGGTCGTAGATGGTTCTGTTCTGCTTCCGAATCTTTATCATTGCAAAGAATTAACTCCTTCAAAATGGTTCTACATCGATCAATAATTATAATGGAGATCACTACCTTGAAATATCAGTCTCAGATTAGTGGGATGCGCTCATTTGAAGTAGTTGCGCTTTCAGTTTTTTTTTTATTTTTATGGAAAAGTTTGAAATTTGTTTAGATAGAAAAAGATTCATTGGCAATCTATCTTCATCATCTTGATTTTTACCCAATCAGGCAATTTTTCTTTTCTATATTTTATTCATTTACCATCGAGATTGTCCTTAAAACCATCTGCATATTGTGTAAACTTAAAATCTAATTATTTTTCGTGCAGTATGAACACGATACTTTCCTGTTAATTACTAGCTGACTATAACTGGAAATCTCAAGCAACTTGAAAAGAGTTTCACGTTGGCTTCTCGAGCGGGATGGTCCTAGTAATAGAAAATTAATCTTGATAAGTGTATTAACATTTCTACTACGTGAATGTTCCCGATTGTTTATAAACATTAAATCTGATTCATTAATAATTTCACGAGAAAATGTTTCTACATTTACTTGATAATTACATTGTGACAATTATTATTATTAGTAGTAGCAGTATTCTGTTTGTGTGATTCGAAGATGCTGATTTGAAATCTAGCGAAATATCAGCACTTCAATAAACTTATAATCGTTTGAATTTAAAACTAGTCGCAGTGTTAAAGAAAATTACGGAGTTTAAACCGAAACGACATCTTATTTTGTGCATTTATGCACTCAGCCTTAACTCGACCATGTTGTTCTACCCTAGTAAAGGAAATAAATGATTAACTCACCGAGATTAAACAGTAACAGAGAACACAGATGGATTCCTTGTTCATGTGTCAGAATTCTTAAGACCATATTTCTTCCGTTAAATGGCTTGTCTTCCGACAACGGCTCTCTCCCGAAACAGTCATCAGTATGTCATCCTTAACATCCATGACGTGAGACAAGCGAAAGAACTCGTCAATCAGTCATGTTACTGGCATCTGTCGGTATGCATTTAGACCATCACACATTCCCTAATCAGCTCTTCGGGGTGGATTGTATCTTTCGATCTCTCTCTCTCTCTCTTTCGTTTAAATGCATTGTTTTTTATCTTTATATATGTGTTGTTCTTTCTTTCTTTACTTTCTTGTTTATCTTTCTTTCTGTTAAGTGTGTGTGCTCTGCTTATAGCATATTTAGAATCAAACCGCAGCTACGCCCTCGCTAAAACCCTTTCACTTAATGTGCTAATGACGTGTTTCACTTTTGAATGGATATTGAAACGTTTTTATAAATCTTTCTCACGTCGTAGACGAGATACGAACCCAGATTTTTCCAACCGAAAAATTATCTTATGATTCCGATTACTGGTTTCATCAAAAAAATTAAAAAAAAAAAAGGGTAAACTTTGTTTATTCTGCTGAGTGCGAAGATAAATATTCCTATAAAAATAAGACAACTATAATTTATATATATAAAAAAAAATTAAATATTACGTTTCTTCTGTGAAAAGACTCGATTTTCTTGATATTTTGGCATAAGAATTTATCCCCTCCTCCTACGTTCTTTTGACCAGTAGCAATACTTGGGGGAAACGCCACATGATCACCTCATCACTGCACTCATAGCATCGTTGTAATGACAGATATCGAACTACCAAAGAAGTAATGGATGCGAATGTGTCGTAAGAGGACTGTCAGATCACGTTTATTTGCAGGACAGGAAGAAAATGAAACCCATTGCAATACCATTTCAAAATGAAAGTCTATCCTCGAAAGTCGAAAGCTTTCATTCGCGGTAGGGATCAAGGCTGTGCTGGATATCGCTCGTGTTGCCGTCGTATTTGACCTTCGGTTGTAGACATTTTTTTTTTTTTTATGTGTCTTCCATCCATAAAAGTTTAGCACATTCGTACCATTAGTGGGCTAAGGATTTTTCCCTACTTTTTTAAAATTATTTTTTTTTATTTTTTAGATAGTCAGGACACCCTGCTCCAGACACTAATTATGGAACTTTTTCAAGCCACTTTATACCGGGCGATGAAATTGATCTTCCACCTAAAAATAATAACAAACATGCCCACGCAGGATTCAACCCCGCAGCCTATTGGTTGGAGAACCGCTCAGCCAATCAGGCCGGCGAGTGGCTCACATGGATTCGAATCCTGCAAAACTGCATATCGGGCAAGAAGAACATGCGCAGTTAGCAGATATATATATATATATATATATATATATATATATATATATATGACAATAGCTTCATAGTCTTAACTATTTCTTCCATAATTCAAATCAAACCCTTCGAAGATGCTACGATGTAATTCCCGTGCGTTGGATACGAGTGCCACTCGGCAAGTATTTTCAAATCAGACCTTTTTGATCTGGATGCCGACTGATTTGAACCGCTTAATTTGTATACTAAACTTTTTGGATACTTCTACATTTGAACATGAGAGGTGTCAGCAGCGCGATCTTCTCAGCCACCGAAGACTAATTAAAATCGCCTTCTTTATCAGAATGATAGCCATGCTGAATCCCTGTTAAGTTATTTGTGATTACATCAAAGCGAAAAAGAGCACAAGAAGAATGCATTATGTTTGTTAAATGCACGTGTTCCTGCTGGTTTGGATCTTTTGAGGAGGGAAATGCTCGAGTTACTGGGAAGGGATAAACCTAACCACTGCCGCATAAGACTGGACAACTCACTTTCTGCTAACTCTTATAAACGGTCTCCAGTCGAAGACAGGATTCGAACTCCGGTCTTTCCGAATGAGGGTGCACATACCGTTTTTCCGACTACATAAATAGAGGATGTTGGGGGGGTTGTTGACCCAGAATTACTTACTGGAAAACAGTAATTATTTCACTATATTATGCAAGCTGGATGACTCCGTTTGGTGGGTCGCACTGGAACAGCAATACTTTATGCCCCGCTGAATGTTCTTTTCTTGACAGCAGGATACACCCTTCCTGCCTCTCTCTCTCTCTCTCTCGTTCATCGTTATATCTAATCAATGATTCACTGATTGTGTTATCAACTCAATTTTCTAGTGGCATCTTAATTATCGTTCGTTTTAATGGTAGTTCTCTTTTAATCTTTCCTGGAAATCACATGCAAAGTAGCGGTTACTGTAGTTAAAGACATTAAGCATTCAGAGATTCTCCACACATAAGAAATTGCCGCGATGATGGAGATTGCAATTTCACCTCGTTAGTATAGAATAACGATTTTTTTTTTTTTATGACGATGCACATTAACAGTGCTTCTGGGGCTACTTTTGTGAATAGAGACATGAACAGAGAAGAACTGCTGTCTTAAAACACCAATTAAAACGACCGTTAATATAGACCCGTACTCAAGGACACATTGGATACGAGACGGTGTGTCCTTGAGTCATTGACGGTCGGTAATCAACAATACAATCAATAATCCTTTATGCGCGCTAGTGTAATCCGATCTTTAAATCAGCGAATACTACAAGAAGGCAGTCTCTTGTCATGCTGCAAAGTTTTTTTTTTTTTTTAGAATGGTTTCTCGGAGATAAAAATTTATCGAGAAAGACTGAATTAACTTTTGAAGAACTCGTGCATTTTGTATTCCCATTCCGGTTTATCATGCTTAACTTACTTTATTATAACCTCCCTTTAACCTACTCGTATAACAATATTCTAAGGATACTCACAGATCTTTAAGGCCAATCACGGTATCCTGATACAAGTAATGTTATAGGAAATGTACACTGTTATAAGTAATGGTAGTTAGTCTAATACGTAAAAAGAAATACAAGTTAAATATGCAATATTTAACTTCTATTTATTTCGTGTGTTGCATATTTGTAATATGCAACACACGAAAATTACCTTCTCCACTTAAAACGTATTCGTATAATTCGAATTGTAGAGTGAATTAAAATTGAAACCGCTTAGATATTGAACAAGTATACTTACGTTATAAGATACTTATGATTAAAAATTCATTGTAATTTGGAAACCTCACTTTACGCAGAGATTTCGTTTAATAAGGTTCTTAAAAATATCCATGCAAAATCATATAGTTTCGAAATTTTCGGAACCATTTTATAATGCATGTATACCAAGTACTCTACAGTACAGAATTCTAATTAGTGTGAAAATGATGATGATATTCCATAATACTTCAAGCTGTAATTTCCCTACAAAATAAATGGAGAACTTAAATTGCGCACAAGAAAGAGTTTTTCTTTAGATTTTTTTTCAAAAAATAATAAAATTAAAAATAAAATAAATAAAGAAAGAAATTGTAGATACCACAGTCTTTACCACTAAAATATATAATTTGCCCTACCAATAAGATATGAGATCCTCTTAAAGAAATTAAAAAAAAATTAAAAATTAATTTAACATAACCAAATAAAAATTAAAGTAATAACCAAAATATTCGAATCAACAAATGATGAGAGCTTATTTTAAAATTTAGACAGTATACTTTAAGAAAACAAATTTTAATAGTTCATTTGAGCAATATGCATCACGTGGCTAATTATCTGTTGTGCACTACTTTTAAATAATTAATTATTTTCTTATATTTTTTCTAGAAGTACAATTTAAAATATAATTACTTATAAAATGCAAGATTATTTTAAGTATTTGAAATATTTGAAAAAATTTCTTTCCAAAATTTTATGCACCTTCACGCATTTCATATCTGCAGTCTATAATTGAATTATGAGAAAAAGTAATTCTGGGATTTAGTGGCTGGTTGGCAATGTAGCCAATGAAGATTTAACTGAGGCTCGGCTATTGCTGTTACCCCACCAAGGTAACAGAGCTTATAGCTCAATAACACCCATCCATAAATTTTTACCCCGTGTGGTGGCCTGGATAAGAATAGCACTACTGCAGCCCATGCATGTCGTACGAGGTGACTAAAATGGGTACCAAGGGAGGACAATGGATGGCAATGCTGTAGCCAGTGAAGTTTTAACTGAGGCTCAGCTATTGTTGTTACCCTCCTGCCATGATCAGATCTCATAGCTCAATAACAGCCTATCATTACATTGTCCTCTACAGATAACGGGGAATATGAAAAGCATTCTTGCTTCGCCCATCTAGCCAAAAAAAAAATAAAATAATAATAATAATAGCCGGCCTGGTTGGCCGAGTGATCAGCGTATCCGCTCTCCAGACAAAAGGCTGCGGGTTCGAATCCCGCCGTGGGCATGGATGTTTGTGATTGTCTGTGAAAGTACTAGTGGTGGTAGATGGTGTTGGTGTTACATGATGAAGATTGGTGGAGTAGTGAGACGAAGAGTTGTAGAGTAGATGCCCTCCCTCGATGAGTCTTTGGACTCCCTGGAGGTGTGATGTGATATAATAATAAAAATAATTCTGAGATTTGTGGATCTCGCTGAGACTAATTTTTCTAGTTTTTAATAGTTTCTATAAAAAATGTTCATTGCTCAGCGATTCACCGGTTGGTATAGGAAAAGTGCTAAGCGGTGTTTCCAACGCTAGGCTTTTGTATTCAATCTGGCCTTCCTTTGCAAGCAAAATTTGTACGTTGGATATGAATAGATCAGCTAATAGTGATATCTGATATGAATAGATAAGCCGACAGTGTTGTTTCTCTGTGATTGAAAATACTTGCGCTTGAGGTGCAGTCTATAAACTTTCATCCAAAGGTGGTTTAACTTGTTTCATTCAGAGATAGAAGGATTTTCTTCTAGAAAAAGGGTTTTTCATTCTGCAGGAGACAAACCGGTTAGAGAGCACACGTAGTGGCAGATTATGTAGATATTATCGATCGTCCTAGCTCAACTTAATACAAGTTATATAAGCCCGGCTACTGAGGCTCAGTAACAACTGGGATTTATATAACTTGGCTTTAGATCTTAAGTATGTGCAAAATATTAACTGCTATCATGCAGCTTGTGAGTATTTCCATGAGAACTGGATTCACCAGAAACTGTTGTAATTTATTTTCTTTCGTCAAAAACTTGTAATATCTATTCTATAATGGTACTAAGGAGTTCATTAACATTCAACCTAATCTTAATGGCATAACGTTGTTAACCTGTCCACTCTCCTTCATCGCTATCAGCCAGATTTGTGAAAGGTAGGTCTGCGGGAGGGAAACCTTGTCCTCTCCAGTCCTCTAAGTGTTGTTCCTGAAAAGAAGAATTTCATCTCTTTATCTTCCTTAAACTAAATATAATGTACTGGAAAATCTAGAGAACCTCAATATCAAATTGTATGAAATTCTGTTAGCCGAAGTAACTATATATATCCAAGCTTCCGTGCTTTGACGGTGTTATGGCAAGAAATAGCAAATGCAACCAAATGTCTTATTTTTTGTGCGTGTGTGCGCGCACACACACACACACACACATATGGACAGAAACAAAACAACGCTAAGCTTACGCATCACTATGAAATGCATCTCACAGCATTTCGAGGCGATGACAGCACTTGGATTTTCCTAAATTTAACTGATGACGTCATAAATGTCTAGCGAGTTCTATGTATTAACATGAACAAAATTAATGTTAGTGGATAAGTTGAAAGTTGGCGAGAAAGAAGGAACTTGTTCAAAATTCATGAAGATCTATTTTCGATATTTTGTAAACTTTGTTGAAGATAAGGTTTGCAAGTGAGTAAGAGAAGTGCGCCGTGGAATCGTTATGATGGAACTCGCAGTCGGTAAGGAAAAGAGTGTGTGAAATCAGATAATTTTAAGTCATCCGGCATTAGTCGATACAATCGAAGATAGAATTATCACTTATGTCCAGTTATCAGAGATAAATTTTGTGAACTTTTTCGGTTTCTATTTTTTTTGCCTCATTAGCTAAATTTTCGGTTTATATTATTTTTAAGAGGAAAAAAATAAAATGAAGAAAGAAAATGGTAATGAAATAATGATAATATGTTGATGCTGTAAATTTTCGGAACATTTGTTTAAAAATGCAATCAGAGTTTAGATAAAAGACCACAGTTGAAACTTCTGGACGGTTATATCTTTTTTTCGTAAACAAAAATTCGAACGTGGTCTTTCTTCCGACTACACTACACTACAAACAATTAAAAATGAAACAATCATAATTATCGGAAGAATGTTGCTTATCATAAAAGAGCTAGTTATACACATTCAAATAATTCAGATAGGGTTAACTGTGATGTAGTTTAGAGAAAATCATTTTTTTTTTAAATAAAAGAATGTTAAACAAGTTATAGTAATTTATAGAATTGTCGAGATGTTAAAGATCTATTAATTTTGAAATAAAGTATATTAAAAAGAGGTGCGTATAGGCTTTCCTAACTGTGCAATGGGACACCAAGGTAAATGGCTCCTTTAAGACAAAGAATCATAAGAGCGTATAAATGGGAAGAGTAAGATTAGTAGTGAGAAAACTTATAGTTGACCATTCAGAAAGTGCAGGCAAAGCATTGAATGCTCAGCAGCGGGGTTAAAGTTAAAATCATTAAGAAGTGAATATAGGAAGGAAAAAAAAAGGAGAATTTTACTCAGCTAAGTATGTTTATATACTAGATATGGAAGGATTATCACAATTCGAACCTGGAAAGACCCAGGTTCGAATTGGGTATAGGACGCGAAGGACCTTTATAACTGCTTCTCAGTTGCAGATGAGTTGGGAGGTCTAATACGAAGGTAGAGGGTTTCTTCCATTAAATTTCGGTTTTTCATCCCTCAAACAGGGCAGAAAGACACGCACAGTTGACGACATTATAAACTGCCCTCGCGGACTTAGTTTCTTTGGCCATAGTCCCCACCCATCATACTGAAGGTCTGACCAGAGAATTTTGTTTAGCATATACGAACACGACAAGTCTACTCAATCTACAATAACTGCATTCTTAATATCACATCATCCTACTCCCCCCCCCCACGAAATTGGAAGGATCGAAATATACGTTTCTGTTTTATTAATATTATCTCAAACTCCATTAACATAGAGACACTTAACAGTAGAGCTTGTGTCTTTTGACTCTATCGATTCTTCTGCATCTGTTTTATTTTCTCGTTCATCCTTTATTACATCTAAGTCACCATCTCTAAATACCTTCTTACATTAGGTAATAAGCCCTAGTAATAGGATAATTTTATATTGCTCATTTGTCCTCTGATTGCGTATCTCTGTTATTATCTGTCCGTTGTTCGTGTTTCCTTCATCCCTTTGTGTACACACACACACACATGCCACCCACTGTTTAAATTTTTCTTGCTATCTGTTACCTTAACGAAGTGCTCCACCCAATGGCGATAAACGATCACTATAAAAGCCTAGCCTTTATCCACCTACACATCCTACCGAGCGGACTCGTAGAAAAAGTAGGAATTCCTTGCTATATAGCAGTGCAGTATCTTACTCTCCGTCTCTCTCTTTCTCTACCGTGCTGTGTACGCCGAAATTCAATACGAACCCGCATCTATATAGGGGTGGTTACAGAGAAAAACCAAGGTGTGGAGAGGGTGTGTCGGCTAGTATGAAGGGTCGCTATTCTACCACATAAATAATTCTGGTCTTTGTTTTTAATAGAAGCGCGATCATTTATCGACCGGCTGGCACTAATTAGACACGTCTCAGCCGATCCTAAAGCGAACGCTTAAATGTTCTCGAAGTCAGCAATTTGGTCATTAGCTGATGGGAGTAGCAAAACGGGTCACTGACAGACAGAGAATGTTACCAGTTGGAGATAATCAGTGTTGACAGCGAGTTGGTACACAACCTTCGTTTCACCGTAAGTATGATTTAATTCAACAGTGTGTTGTGTCTTTGGGACTGTGTAAGCGTTGCTTTCTGTATTGGTAATGGAAGATCTGCTTTCCAATTTTTGCCTCGCGGTGAACGTTTTGGTTTGTTATCATTTATTGCTATTGTCCTGTATTTATGACCCCAATCACCCACATTGCACTTTGCTGTCCTACACTGCTGCGAAGAGGACTTGTCGCAAGCTTCTCCGGGTGGTTCTCTGTTGATTGATTTGCATCGGATCGCCCTAAAACTGGATTCCATTGAAGACATGCACACGAGCAAGTCTATAGATTTATCTTTCTCTGAATGAGATAGATTCACAAAAGAACTTTAGATATCTTTAATATTTTTCAGATGAGTGTGCCATCTATATTTGCATTCAACTTTTTTCTACCCCCCCTCAACATACAGTCGCCTCCGTGGTGTAATCAGTAGCGAAGGCTTCCTTTCATTGCAGAGAGCTGAATTCGAATCTAGTCAAGGACCCGAAAAACTTTGATATCGGCTTTTCAACTGAAGATAGTAGCCAGCCTCAGAACGGAAACAACCATAGAACAATAACATTTGATCAAGAACTATTTAGACTATACATATCGGATTAATCGGCCTGTCAGAGTATTAATACTATACTCACACTGTTGTGTTATAGGTGTGTGACCTTTCATGTGTAGGATCATATAAAATTGACCCCCCCACATCATAGGTCACAATTAATTAGGCTTTAAATGAAACCAAGTTAGGTAATTGAGACTGGCATTGAGCCTAACACCTTACTACCACGAGATCAACAGTAATAGAACTACCGGAAGTCTGTTGCACTCAAGTAGATCATAGTTATGATAGATTTTTTCAATTAGTATTCACTTAAACGGGTAAAAACAACTTCACTCCCCCTTTTTTTTTTACCTTATCGTTTCATATTCTCTTTGCGACTTCTCGACTTTCTACTGACGCATGCACAAAGAACAACTAAATGACATAATGTAAGCCTTGATGTCCGATATCCACTATTGTAATATAATCCCTGGTATTAGTGTTATATTTTCCCTTTCTGTTATATTGTATTGTAGTACATCAGAAATACTGCAACATTTTACAGTTATTTAAACCCGTAAATCTACCAAGGTCTACTATTGGAAAGAAGTGAAACTGAAAAACTAAGTAAGTGCGATTATCATTAGGTAAGGCCTGCGTTGCTTGTGGAAACGTTGCTTGTTCCATAATGCTGGACCACCAGAAGAAAAACTGTTATAGATATTTGGCGTATACTTGCAGGACTTCTCTCGTCTGGAAACTTCGGAGTTTTAATCCCAGAACTCATTCATATTGGTTGTAGAACTCGCACTTTTCCAAAGAACAATACAAAGATCTATAACGGTTTTTCTTCTGGTGGTCCAGCATTATGGAACAAGCAACGTTTCCACAAGCAACGCAGGCCTTACCTAATGATAATCGCACTTACTTAGTTTTTCAGTTTCACTTCTTTCCAATAGTAGACCTTGGTAGATTTACGGGTTTAAATAACTGTAAAATGTTGCGTTTAAGATTTAGGGTCAGGATATGGCGGTATACGTGTCCACCGTACTCTCCCCCCGAGGTCTTACAAATCACTGATTGTCATGAATTCAGCTATCATTGATGACTAAGGGTAGAACATTCGATCAAGAGTTTTGCCCACCTATTAGGGAGCAAAAAGGCCTTGGTGAATTTTTGTGTTTATTTGGCTTAGCAAGATGAAGCGGCGCGTTGCCTCTTTTTTTTTTTTTTTCTCTCTCTCTCCATTCCCTTTCTCCTTCTCTATCTATCTTTCAAGAAATCAATAAAAGAGCATTCTACCATTTTTCAATTTCAGATGCGAAAAAACAGAATTATAGCACATCAGAGCAGCATATAGGCTATAAGTTGTCTCTTATAGCCTACACGTTAGGCTCTTTTTTCTTTAAAAAGAGCCGAAGGTTAATGTCTGGAGTTCTTTAGGAACACTAGATCAGGAAGTCTCTATTACAGAGAATGGAAGTGGATGAAATGAAAGCGGAGGAGCTGTTTCTGTGGCTTTGCAGCATGGTGATGTGTTGCTCTTTTTCATATAGCCTCAGAGGAAAGTGGAAAAATGATGGAGGCATTTCAAATCGATAACATCTTGGCATGGACGTCTAAATCAGTGCAGGAAACACTTAAATGCATATTTCGACAAAAATCGCATACATTTATGCAAATCAGTTATTTCTTATGTGATTCAGTTGTGAGTTTGTTACTCTTTACTGTGTAATCATTCAGCCAAAATGGTCGAGTGGATAGCTTCGCTTCACTGTAAGCTAGAATTCCGATGAAGGCATGGTCTGCCAATGAATTTTGGCAGTTGTGAACTACCTTTCTGCTTACTGGGTGCCTGAAATTGCTTGAAAAAAATAACATGTTTGATCTTATTGTAATTTGCGGATTAAATAAACTCATAGTCATGCACTCTTACCCATCCACCGCACTAATAAATGTGTGATAGTTTTATAACGTTTTGTGGGTGTGGTGTTATCATTTAAAACAAGCCAAATATCAAAGTGTCAGTCTGGTCATTTTTTTTTATTAAATATAATTTCCGTATAATCTTGTTTTGTTGGTTCGTACATCACTTATATAAAATTGATCTGAAGTTATTCTTTATCATTATCCAAACCTCTTATCCCCCAAAAAAAGAGAGCTATGAGCGATGCTTATCGTTTTGTAGAGCGTGGTAAATTCTGCTAGTGGATATGGGTTGACCAGCTGCACGCTTTCCTTACTATTACTAGAAAGCTCATGGACCAGCTAGAACCTCTAAAGATAGTAGTCACTCTCCGATCGCTTCCATATAAAAGTTATTCCGAAAATGTTTGAGTTTAGTATTTTTCTGAAAAAAACCTGCGCAATCAGAGCTCATAGTTGACGTCGTTTCGATCTCAATCGGATGTCATTAAGGAGTCAATTTTTTCTCTTTTTTTGGATAAGAGGTTAATGAGAAAGAAACTTGATATGTTTCTACAACGGAAGATCGTAGTCCTAGGGAAAGACAACATGGAGAAGGCTATTACAGAGAACGAGCGATAGAACGGAATGAAAGAGGCAGATGAGAAATTGATTCGAAATATTTAAGACTGAACTCTGTAGGGATGTTGATCAGCGAATGGTAGTGAACACTTTGATTGAGTAGTATCCATGAAAATACTTATAGAAAAAGGTATAATGACGAAACTGTCAATGAAAAAGTGAAAGGGGTGAATATGTGTGAGGGCGGGTCATGATTTAATTTGATTGCCTCCCATGGATAACTCCAAACATTCTAAGGTAGGTTTCGGTGTATTCTGAATACGAGAACAATATTATTAGGTTAAAAGAATTTGAGTTTTATAGAGCGGTATTAGGAGTTGTACAGGTGGAATTTCGTATCTTGAATGGAAGAAATGAATATCGATTTTTTTTATCCTATGCATGTGATGTGTTTGTGCACGAAAGGTAAGCGTAAGTCAACGCAAGAAGAGAAATTTGATCTTGTCTGGGATTGGTATATTATAAAGGAAATTGAGCCATTTCTTGGACAGGACTGTGTTTTGATAGCAGTGAAGTTCATAAGATTGTCCTCATCTCACGGAGAATGGCAAGAAAATCAATAGTTTTGAGGCATTGTTTATGGAGCATCCTAAAGTTTGAATCGTTTTAGACGAGGAATGAAGACGAATGGAATATATTCTATCAGCAGAACTACGGTTAGGTTTTCAGGTTGGCGAGAAAAGGCACTGACCCTCCGAATCATGTATACGACGCTAAGAACCTTTATTCAGGTCTTTTCATTTAAACATGATCTAATTGGTGTCATACAGGTGTAGCAGGGATTTTTCCTTGAAAAACTCGGTCCCCCCCCCCAACCAGACAGACTGACCAGGAGAACACACGCGATTTGCGTACAAAGTATACTTATAGACATAAGGTTACGAAATCCAAGGATTATTAGAAGGCTGTAGTTACTTAAGTCAACAGAATGGTTACCGTGGCGCAACTCGCCGGTAAACGGGTATAATGTATCACAACACCGTACATCAAACCCTGCTGCAAATGGGGCTAAGTAGCCGTAGGTCGCTCCGAGTGGCCATGCTAAGCTCAATTCACCGTGGAAAGCATCTCGAATGGGCACGCGAGCATCAAAATTGGACTTTGCATGAGTGGAAGAAGGGCGTCTGGTCCGATGAATCTCGTTTCCTGTTGCACCTCGTGGACGATTGGATACGTGTGCGTCGTTTACCTGGGCAAGAGTTGGCACTAGGATTCAGTGTGGGGCGAACACGAGGCAGTGTAATGATTTGGGAAATGTTCTGCTGGGAAACCCTGGGTCTCGTCATTCATGTGCAGGAAACTGTGACATCTACCACCTACCTAAACATCATTTCAGACTAGGTACATCCGTTCATAGCAACGGTATTCCTCTCTGGTTGTGCCTTCTTTCAGCAGGATTATGCGGATTTTTGTCCGGTTTGTCCGGATTATGCGAGAGTGGTTCGCGGAACATGGTATTGCCCTGGCGTTCAAATTCTCCAGATATCAATCCAGTCGAGCATCAGTGGTTTGTGTTGGAACAGCACATACGCTATGAGGCGGCTCAACCACGTGACTTACAAGAGTTAAAGGATTTTCTGGTTACGTGTTGGTATCAGATACCACAAGAAACCCTTAGAAATGTTGTAGCGTCTATGCCTTGACGGATAAGAGTAGTTTGGCAACACATGGAGGACCAACATCATATGTTTTGGCTCTTAGGTGTATTCTGAGTCTCTTATGAAGGAAACAGACTCAATTTGTTGTGTTGTGTGTGTGTAGTGAAGTGACATCAAGATTTGATAGTTTCCACCTTCAAGTCAGTTGTAAGCATGATTTGGAGTAGAAACATTGTGTGGTGTTTCGTTTTCTGTATCTGGATTCGAAATAAGACTTCAAAACGGAGGAAGAATCTGACTCAGGTCTTGTGGAAGCCACATATTTGACATGATGTATCTGATCTTAGGTGCTCCTCCCATTACCTCATCGTACCTCCACACTTCGATCTGTTGCCTAATTTGAAAGAACCACTCCATGAGAAACATTTCACTACCACTGACGAAGTTGCTGCTAAAATGAGTCACTTATCACATGTATCAACAAAACAGGTTTTCTGACAGGAAGACAAGACCCGGGGAATCGCTTGGAAATATTGATAAGACAGAGTATATTGAAGACCTATAAATACACTGTATTAAATAAATGTTTTGACAATAGGAGTAGAAAGTGCAGAACTTTCGAAATGGGCTTCGTACAGTGAAATAGTAGTCAGAACCGGACTTGGACTTTCCACGGTATTTATGGGGACGGTTAAAGGATAAGCAAAACAAAATTATTTCCTGTCTCACTAGTATGAAGGAATTCTGGAGACCATGCAGGTACTTGTTCTTTATGTATAACACCTCCGGTTCTCTGTGAAGTTCAAAATATGCAATAAAATACCTGGAATTGCCATCAGCCATGAGGCTAGATCCTCATCATATTACTCTGCCAGTTTCTGAACCACCTAAGACATGATTTGTAGAAGAAACAACTCGATCTGTAAGTGAAACATCACGCTCTTGTGAACCGGATTAGATACTCAGCTGCCAATTATGCGACCTTATTTATTAACATTCGATAATTCACACAGACTTGAACGTTCTTATGGGAGAGAGAGAGCCGTATATTACAAAAACACAAACTGAAATCTTTGGGTCTAAGTTCTAGGTTGGCGCTTACTCGAAAAGGACCGAAACTTATCTCTTTTCTTAAAGAAAAATTTCAGGGTAGTTTTATTTATTTTTTTATTTTTTTTACCTGTGCAAAATTGTCTGTTGAAATGATGATGGGAGTGTTAACTTTGAGCAACGTTTTAAGGCAGTTTCTACACAGAAATAAATATCTCCTTATTCCAGTAGTATATGTTATTCATATGAAGAAATCCTATATAAATATGGATTTGCTTCTTAAATGCATTAACTACGATGATTCATTAAATGTTGTTTTTTTATGTGAAAATGGCGAGATAATTGGGCTAAGTTGAGAACTGTTATGAGTTGAAGGCTGAGTTAGACCATTATGAGTTTAGTATATGGCCAGTAAGGCAGAATTTAGTACAAGGAAAGAAAAAAACTTTTTACTTGCTTTGTGAAGCCCGAATGAATTCTTTTGCTATCACTCCATCTTAAACTCGATTTGAAGAAAATTTCACTACGGCTTTAACTAAGAATAATAATAGTTTTCGTTTTTTTTCTTCTTTTCTTTCAAAATTAAACAAGCATCATTACTAAACCACAAATTTGTGTACTTAAGCGACAATTCTTTTGATGATATCTTAAGTGACTGTGGAAAGAAAAAAAAAAACACCATTCATTCGATTGCGTGCACTTTCTCCATTCTATTTGGACTAATTACTGAATGTTTGCTTGTTCCTAATCCAAGAAACTACGCTGAACATTTGTTAACCTGTGAATAAATTCGCCTATACGTATGCTCTAATGGATCTATATGAAACGCCAACACGTAATTTGGAATCATAAAAATCTTAAGAGTGATAGCAGAAGTTTAATCCCACATTCAAAACCAGCACGTGTAAATTAGAACACCCTGCTTTCGCTTCAAGACAAAACAAAAATTTTACATTTTCCCCTCAGGGTTATTATGATTATTATTACTATAATCTTACGTCTGTCTAAGCGCCAAATCCAATGGCCTGTTACAGCCACTTGATCATGAAGTGTGTGTGTGTGTGTGTGTGTGTGTGTGTGCGCGCGCGCGCGCGCACGCACGCCGCACACACACACGCACACGTACGATACTAAACTTTATTTATTAAACTATTTTAGATAAGATTGAGATAGTCCTAACTTTATAGCTATATCATTCGTCTATTAATCCTTGTTTTTCCTTGACGCATAAATTCTCTCTCTCTGTCTCTCATTTTTTTATTGCAGCAATTCAAGATAAACAATGAATAGCTTTAGTAACAATCCATTTGATCATGACTGTGGAACATCAATGGATTTTCAGTGGAACGACCAATAGAATAACTTATGACACGATTTACTGACACAGTAAATTACAACAGAAACGTTGACATGATCAGAGGATTGCGTGAGGACAAGGAGGAAGCTCGGAGAATCACCGTAACCTCGCCATTAGCTCATTATTACACAGCTTCAATGGTTTTTCCACGCATGAAATTCATTTAAAGGACTTTCACACAAACGATTGAACAAAGATTTTTGTACTTAATAACCGGAAATATGATTACACTTTGCAACGAATTTTATCTGTCTGGAAGGATGCTTTCTTTTATTTTTCTATTACACTTTTGTCGACTACTTGGATATATTTTATATATCCAAGTAGTCGATAAAAGCTTTTTCTGAAATTTCGGTTTAGTTGCTGCTAATCTTTGCTCATCTATTATGCCAACATTTGAAGAGTTAATTATATTTATTTAATATTATATATCCAATTACGCGCATATAAAACAATGCAAAGTTATTATGTTTTATAAATGATTTGTTCAACACGATTTTCTGAAAAACGGATGCGATTTGCTAAACGGGATGTTGTATTTTGAAACCGCTCTCGGATCATCAGCTCGTAAACATCTTATCATTGCTTGCTCTGCAGGTACTGCCTTGAATGATCCTACAAGATAAAGTGACTGTAATTATTTATAATTGTATTTTTTGTATAAATTCCATGGTATTGGTATTTTTCAAGAGACAATGATTCAGTGTATAGTACTGCTCTCCTATTCATTTTTTATTATTAAAATTAGTTTCGCGAATCGATAACTACTTTGTATTCTAATTAGCATCGGGCCTGAGGGAACCTAAAAAACTTACAATTCTCTCAAGATGTTTAGACTAAATAATTGAGCTTAAAACTTCCACGGGAGTGCTGACATCGTTTAATGTTGCAGATAGTAAGAACAGTATGAACATCTGCAACATTAAAAAAGTAATGTTTACAATTTTTTTTCCATATTAAATTTGAAAATGAACGCGATACAAACGCTATATGAATATCGGCTACAGTCTACACAAAATTATAAAGTTATCGTTATCATAACTTTGGGGAAACCTTGGAAATCGTCTTACGATTCTGCTGTTTCTATTCAACATTGGATATTCATCCATCATTAGTGAAAGTCCTTAGGATCCAAGACTCGCCAAGTATTTTTGGCTTCCGTAACCATAATTTTTATAAGATAAGGCTCTTAGTCCTATGTCTTTAAATATTTTTGTATGTGAATTGGCGTGTGTTCTCCTGGCTGGTTGATGGTGTGGAAAACCTAAGTTTCCGAGAGAAAAAAAGTCCGAGTTAGGTGCAACACTGGTTGACTAACATTTAGTTGAAAAGGCCATTACACGGGCTCTTTTAGTCCTAGGAAAGATGAACTTAGGTCTCTCTACCTAAAGAGCAACGTTGAGTTGTTAACAATTGAGCTGCGGAGGCTATGCGTATTGGATCCACTTATGCATTTATTTATTTTTAAAATTCATTTCGTTGAGTGCCGCTTAGGAGAGAGAGAGAGAGAGAGAGAAAGAGAGAGAGAGAGAGAGAGAGAGAGAGAGAGAGAGAGAGAGAATGTATATGCTCTTCGTAGAACTTTTTGGAAGGAACAATATCAACACAATAATGCAAAGAATTTTGAAAATGACTGCCATATTTATGATTCTAGATTATGGTCTTGTTGTTGTGTTCTAGATAAATGGTCTTAGAGTATCAAAATGACAATTTTTTTTCTCTCCTAAACCGAAGTGTGTCATCAATGATGCCTCTCATAGTTTCATTCAGAAATTACACGTTACCAAAAAATAGAGCTTTTAATTATTATTTAGTATCGGTTATTAATCTTTATTTATTATAGCCTATAATTATTTATCTAAATCATTAATTGAATAATTAATTTCATTATCACTTTAAAGATTAATGATAAATTATTTACATTCAATATTAATCATTGTAAAGGGGGTTTCTAAGAGGAATCCAAAAAAGTCACAGGGTCTGGAACATCCATCATCCGACACTGAGTTGAATTCAAAATGAAACACACACACACACACACGTACGTACGTACGTCTAAGCAGTCTGTAGGGATAATTTGAGGTAAAAAAACACAAACCATTTCTTTTTTCGGAGAAAATAACATTCTGTTATTTTTCTCGAGATACATCTGTTAAACATTAAGGAGAGATTCGCCTTTTTTATGATAATTGCGCAAATTATTAGTTCTACTTACTACTCAGGTTAGTACTATGAAGGTTTAATATTAATTAACGAAACAGACAATGTATTTTGTGTTCTACGCGCACACCTAAATTTAAGACAATAATGAAAGTACTGGATAATTTTTTTTTTGTTTAAATCTCTTCTGGCCCTGTTTTTCCAGTTAATCGAGACATAAAAACGAACCTCCTTGCTTTTATTCCGTACACATTCCCGTGGTCCAGCTTATCTCTGGCGGTTTCAAGTTTTAGTCTTCTAACATTTTTTCTCAAAGCGATTTTGTAAGTGGACTGTCTTGATCCATTCAAACTTTAAAAAATGGTTCTAGCTCTCATTTTTCGTTAGAAGTATTAACATGTAAGACCGGTTGACAATCAGCATGCTGTCCGTATTGGCGACCCATAGCGTCTCTGTAGTTAAAATACTAAAGAAAAACACAATCCAAAAATAAAATAAAAAGTCAAAAACCTTACAAACATTTTTTCCACATTCGCTTTCCAACATTAGTGGTATAAACCCTGACTTAAATGCAAACATCAAATCGGACCTTTTGTTTGAATCCCGAACTACTCTGCCACAATAACCGCTATCCATCCTCACTAGAGGATGGATAGCGGTTATTCTCGCTAGAGGATGCGACATCAAAAATTTCCCCATTTTGGCTTCCAATAGCTTAGATTTCCTTTCCTCATTATGTATCATCCTGTTGAGTTGCTACAACAACGCCAAGTAGAAATATCTCCGAAACTTTTACCCTTCTTCTTCAATATTGGAATTAGAACTTTCATTCCCCCACTCTGTTCAAACTTCTTTCTCTCAATATCCAAGAGTAGGACTGACTGTCAAAAAACAGGGCTAAGTCTGACTCGGAAAGGTCCAAATGTATAAAACTCGATGCTACTCGGACCGATGGCAGTCGTGCCTTCTGGTTGCAAAAGCTGGGTTCCCCATGGGGAAGTATTGCGACATCTGGCTGAAAGAGAGAGCACCAAAGGGCTCTGTAGATGTTTTTTTTGTATGACCAAGGCAAAACACTTTCTTCTTTACTGGGAACATTATATTGCGTGTTTCCTATGACCATCCGCCAGCATATCTGAAGAATCTTGAACTAACTGAATGGTACACATTCAGTTAGTTCAAGATTCTTGTTAACAATATCAGTGATCACTAACATGGATTCTGCCATATTGAAGTGGAAAAAGTCTGGATAAATCTGTGCTGTCGCACTCGACATTTACAATGCATCTGATAGGGTTTACACCAATGGTTTATTCTTAGGAAATGGTCTGCCATCCAGCCTTGATAATTGTATTTCTCTTTGGTTGTGCACTAGGGGCAATGGTGTTCTCTCTGCAGATTTTACTTTTGAAGAGCGGAGTTCAGCTAATTATATATCAGCCCCATCTTATACTCTTTCTACTATCTTGACACTCTTTTCCCAGATAGTCTGTTTCCGCATTGTCTTCCACAGATATTTCCATGAACGGTGTTCGGCGAAACTGGTAACTTTTATTAGCTATACGTATGCAAACATCTGTTCACTGTATGACAATTTCATTGCTGCCGTGTTGTATGCTGTAGGATTCTACTTAATTTATTTGCAACCGAAATGTAATGTGCCCATTAATTGCATATTCTGTTTGTCCATTATATTCGTTCGTATCTGTCTCATACGGTAGTGTAGAGGTTTTCTTCCGGTAACTCGAATTTTTGTTTTCTCAAAACAGACAAACAGACCGAAGAACACACAATTCAGTGTTTAGTAATCATAAGATCAGTATATTATCCTTTGCCAGGAGAGGTAAACAACGGTCTAAAAGGAAGAAAAAAAATCTCCGTGATTTCTATGACTGATTCGAGCTCAAGTCTTTCCAGTCCGGTTGTTATTTAAAATTAGAGCCAAAGCAACTAAGTTGCTTGCGCACGTATTACTTGCATGTAAGACTGTCCATCTCTATTAGATTGTGTGTGTGTGTGTTCATTTGTCGGTTTTTGCCTGTTTTGAGGGATGAGTTTTCTTGAGGATAAACTTCGTCATCTCCCATATGAGATCGGCTAATTATCTTCAATTGATCTCCGAGAAAGATTTCTTCGCGTACAAAAAGAAATTCGAAGTGAGGTCTTTCCAGAGGGCATCGTCAGTACTGACTGAGCTGTGGAGGTTCCTCTGACTCGGTGATACGTGACCAAACTACTCCGTCACATGGCCGATGAGTGGATCACATTCACTTAGAACGCATTTATGTGTTCACACCCCAAACTGCTTAACTGGTGAAGAAAAGTAATGCTAATTCACCACCTTTTCCAATACTTGCTTCCAACTAAAAATCTCATGCCCACGCAACTTTAAAATACCCACTGATGGCCTTTTAGTTTTCAACTGCTTCAAGCTGATGAAATGGAGTTAAAGTAAATGGTTCGGGTCACGAAGCAGAAAGGTATGTAAGTTGTTTTATCCATTTTATATTTGTCTGTCTCGGTCTGCAATCACCAGGTGGTCTGACTGAAAGTTATAGATCTGCCATTTCTTCTAATCGATCGCTCAGCGAAAGACAGTGTTAATAACTGGTGTGTAACATTAAGATTGTCACTGTTATTTATGATGCCCATTCTGGGACCGACTCGAGACGTCGATGTTAAATAGCCCCCAAGTCTACAGTTACGCTCGAAGGTATTTCTTGTTTGTGTGTACACGGTCAGTCAGGAGATTGGCCACACCTTATGTGCGATTGTAAAGATGGAAAGTCGTTGATTGGTTCCAGACTGCACTTAAATAGAGCTTGAACGCTTCCGGCTAATTATTGTCCCAGTCTACTGAGAGATTATACTTGAATGGATGTGTAGGAATAACTATTCCTCATCTATTTAAAATTATGGTATGGGAAGTAGATCAAAGATAGAATAGTCTTCATAAAGCTTTAAGAACTTAACATAAAAGATTTATTGAAAAAATAAATATCATCACAATTTAATATTATTATTTTTAAAATTAACGGAAGAAAAAAGTGAAATAATTTAATTTTAAAGAGGATCCGTTTACTACAAATATTTTGTTTTATTGGCTATTTTATCTGGTATTGATTTTTAATACGTATTCATGATACTTTACTTGTGCTCTGTATTCTAATAGTTATATAAGAGAGTTAATTAGTGGTGCCTTCAAATACTCGGCAGGCTTCACTTCTAAGAAATCTAGGCATCTTCTTTGTCAGTCATATTTTCAATGAATTAAGCCTGTATTATTATTGTCATCATTGCTTCACGCCACTAGGAAAGATTGCAATAACAGTGATCATTTAACATATAAGAAACAAGGTTTCATTAAGTGTTTTATGGGTTAATCAAATTATCTTGCTGTCTCAACTGGCGGATATTAAAAAAAAAAAAAAAACTGGGTGGGCAAATTACAGTGTTATGGACGTCTGCGACATTCTCATTGAGGCTTGGCTTGTTCTTATTAAATGTGTCTCATTTGGCTCTAGTTACTTTTCCCCCACCCCTCTATTGTCACTCCTTCTGTCCCCCCATATTTCTGTCAGTTCTGCGGAGGGAAAAAAAATGAAATAATTATTGGCCTCTGCAAAACCAGAACTTTAATGTACACTGTTCATCTAGCACATGTACGTCGCATTAAGTTTATGGACTCATATTGATAAATTTCCTATTCTGACTTTGTGTTTTTAAGAAAGAAAGAAAAAGAGACAGAGAGAAAGAAAGAAAAAAAAAACGAGACCCAATCAACCCTATGTGCATGAGACCCTGTCTGTGCTTCGTGTGAATCTTTTCCACAGCGAGTTATTACAGTTTGAAATAACCATGGAACTATAATTTCCTGAGGCCACAATGGGAGATTCATTTTTATAAATCACGACTGTCAGTTTTTGCAAGCGTTTTTGTGGCGCCATCGAAATTTTACGCATTCGAGAAACCTTCACCATCTGTTCTGGTGAAAGCAACTAAAATAGAAGCGGGAGACGGTAAAAAAAAAGAAAAAAAATAACCGATCGCCGTGTTGGAAATGGCTCTAAATGACAAAATTACAGGCTGTAGGTTAACATTAGAAACGTATTTCTGTAATTATAGCAAGAGAAGAAGCTCCGAGCAAAAAGCCATACGGTGTAGGTACGTTTATAAAAAGAGTCTTATCTGAGGCAAACCACTTAGGGTCAATGTTGCATGATTGTTGGCACAGAGAACTTCTTTTGTAGTCCCCTCCTCCCCCCAATCTCCGCGATCTAGACTATTTGCTATTGTTTTACCTGCGGCTCACGTGCGCCTGACGTTCCCCCCCCCCTTCCCCAATAAAATGAAAGAAAGAGGAAAAAAAAAACATACCCAGAAGCCGTTTTATATTCATACATATGTGGAAATAACTGGAGAGCCTCAAGCAATCGAAATGGGTAAAGGGGAAAGCCAACTGCGGTGGGGAGGGGAGGATTGCGTCTTTAATAGGCACTTCATTCTATCAGTCACTTTACTTGTAAAAAATTACCCTGCTTTGATTTCGTTAGCTGCTATTGCTTTCAAAGTATTGCCTATAAACACTATAACTCATTAGGAGATATTAATTAGTAATTTTGTACTCTGGTCAAAGCGCGCCCGGTCCCTCTATCTATGTCATTGTTTTTAATATTTGATAAAAGATGCTCCACGTACAACTGAGAAGAGATTTTGGCACAAGGACATTATTAAATGACCATGGAATCCATCTAAGAATATTTGAAGTTTAGTACCCAATAATAATTTTATTTTGATGTTATCATAAAATGATAATTCAAACCATATATTGCGCGAATAAGTTTTTGTCGGAAATAATCTTCACAGCGAATAAGTTTTTGTTTTTAGAGTTGCACTCTCTGATGACATTAATTAAAATATGTTGGTCATTTTTTTTCCATATATCTATAAAATTTTGTTGAATAATTTGTTTGTAATGGAAGTGATCACATGTATATCAAATCCAGTTGATGATGAATTTATCTTCAACGTTCCACAAATACACTGACTTGTCTTTTTTATTTGTTGTTCAACCATCCACGCGGTCAGAAGCTAGAAATAAAGGCACACGCGCACCAAAATGATTTACTATAGAGCAAGGAGGAATGGTATCGTAACAGCTATACTACTACCAAACAGTTGATAGTATATTGTTTCTTCTATATTCCTAGCATTGTGTAGACATTAATACAGGATGCAGAGTCTTTCTGTCCTATCTAGTAAAATATCTCTTCGCATTGCCACAATTTATCCAAGTACGAGTTCAGATTTGTGTTCGAAACAATGCTTTAAATAAAGTCTTGACCAGCTCAAGTGTTGCTCCATGGACAGAATGTGCAGGATTTATGAAATTAAATGCTAGACAAGGCATTAGAAAGAAAAAAAAACACTACTATGCCGACCTCAAATGTTTAGGAAGCCGAGTCAGGCTAGTGGCATAAGTTATTTATAACATATGCCGTGTTTGGAATGGAAAAATTTATTTATCAGTTCCCTACACATTTATCAGTGACAAGCTATATAATGCTTAGGACTGATACAAATTATTTTGATGAGATATACGAAGATATTTTCATTGAAGGTATACTATAATGAAAATCGTAGATTATTGAGTCACAAAAATGTCCATAGACTTGATATCCATAAGCTGAAGTAATTCATGACTAACAGCAGAGCGCGTGCACTGTTTCAACCACGAGATAGTGCATGCAACAATGAAAAACGGTTGTGCCTAATACACACACGTTTGCTCATATGTATATTGTTCACATGAACTGGTAAATGATCTGAAACGTAGTTCGACATATATTCTACAAGTCATATTATTGTTAACAAAATTAAATTTATTTATGCGATATTATGTGGAAGTTGTGTCTAATTTATATACTAAAAAGAACTTTCTTGTTGGTTGGTTAATACCTTTTTAATTTAGTAAAACACCTGCTAAGGATATCATTGCGTCTCACACTATCTTTTGCGGCGTCGCTTTCAGATAATTTTTTTAATTTGAGGAGTTTTTTATAAATTGCATTTTTAGCTTTCTTCAGAATATAATTTTGCTACGTTTAATGATTATTTTTGGGATTGGAGTCCAGGAAGTCACTGGAGAAAAATCACTTTTAATGCACATAAGCTTGCGGTGCTAAATCAAGCAGTGCTATTCCAGATGTTTATTTAGCTGGGAAAAATTATGAGCAAATAATTTCGGTTAATGTTTGCAATCTTATTAGTCCCGCCCAAATAAAATAATCTATTCGATAGATATGCTATGTCGCTATACTGAAGATTCAAGATGAAAGGGTCACTAAACTCACTCCTCCTAGATCATCGTCAATGCGTTGTATTTTCAAATTCTGTCATCCTATGATATGTTGACAAAAATATTACGTACGTATCTCAGTGACAACTGAGATATCCTTCTGACCATGCACAAGATCATCTCAGAAGTTCCTTAATATGCTGGAAGAGGATAAAATCATTTAAAATTTCTACTTGAAGAATGGCAATTCATTTAAAAGAAGTCAGTGTGCGATGTAAAAAAAAAATCCTATTAATGGTTCATTGTAGTACTTACTTCAACATTACACATTTTTATGTGGTTGAACGTGACCTGACATGACAGCGAAGATTTGTTTCTAAGTGATGCACAGAATGACAATGATGTAGATAGTGTAGGTGTAACGATGATACATGGTGTTATACTCTTAGTGCAAAAAAAAAAAAAAAAAAAATGGCGCTCATTCATTTTGTAGACATATAATCATATTTGAAAACTTGGGAGAAAAGAAAAAAATATATACAAGGTTTTTAATTCTGTAAAGAAATTATAAACGATTGCAGCGACATCTGAAAGAGTAAAATGACAGTAATAAAATGGTTTTGCAATAAAAGAAAAAACATTCAACATTCTATAAAAAGTGAAAAAAAAAAAGAATTATGCAATAAAAACATTCTTTCTTACAAATGCCTTGATATAATGATCATGTATTGAAAGTTATAAATGTGGTGAAAAGAAAAGTTAAAGGTTAAAATTATTCAGAAAACTGGCTAATGAAAGAAGTGGACAGGGATTTCTTTTTCCACGTCCATTTTCTTTAAAAAAAAATCTAAGCATTATTGAAAGTAAGCAAAGGTTCTGAACATTTATTTTTTATTTTAATATTAGAGCTTTGGCGCGTGTGTAGGGTATTAATAAAATATTTCCTATTTCGGACCGAACTTGGATGAACATTTCATAATGATGGAACCTACTATTGCCATGGAAACTGGAAATACAGGAGAATAGTGTCACACTTTTCTTAGCCCAAACAACATACCAAACTACTTTATTTAGATAATAATAATAATAATAATATTAATAATAATAATAATAATAATAATAATATTTTGCAAGAAATAAGATTACTGAGTTTTATTTATTAAACTTACATAATAATGTAGAAACGGATTTATTACAAATTTGTAAAATATACACCTCTATTTGTGTTTAATAACTTTTAAGCAAAAGCGTGAATGAGAAATCGCACTGGTCGGGGAGCCCGTCACTGAGTGGAACCAACGCTGAGATTAGGACGGTCTTTCGCCCACTATGGAGTGGCCGAGAGATCGTCCGTATTTTTGAGATTTCACCTTTACTTACATAGTCGGTGATTGATTCATTAATGCCCTTGGAGGTAATGGATGGCAACAATGCAATGCTGTACCAATGAAGTTTAACTGAGGTTCGGCTGTTGCTGTTACCCCCTTGGGCGATGAGTTTTTGAGTTCGCTCTCTTAAGGTTTTTGCTTTAAGGGAGCACTTTGAGTCTCCGGGGAAGGTGTTCTCCGGCACGGCCCGCTGAGGGGCTTTGTCGGTGAATTATTTTCCTCGGAATTTGAGCGGTTCTGCTTAGTGGCCGGTGAGCCCGTCACTGAGTGGAACCAACGCTGAGATTAGGACTGTCTTTCGCCCACTATGGAGTGGCCGAGAGATCGTCCGTATTTTTGAGATTTCACCTTTACTTACATAGTCGGTGATTGATTCATTCAATCCAATACCCTTGGAGGGTAATGGATGGCAATGCTGTAGCCAATGAAGATCTAACTGAGGCTCGGCTATTGTTGTTACCCTCCTGCCATGATCAGAGCTTTAATTGCTCAATAACACTTTATCCCTACACTGTCCTCTACAGATAACGGGGGAAGATAAAAAGCATTTTTGCTTCGCTCCCTTAAGCCAATCCTTATAAGGATAAGGCACTCAATGGATTCCCGTGTGGTGGCCGGGATAAGAATAGCCTCAACTTAAATCCATGCGTGTCGTAAAAGGCGACTAAAATGAATGCTGAGTTTCGCTCTTAAGGTTTTTGCCTTAAGGGAGCAATTTGAGTCTCCGGTAAGGGTGTTCTCCGGTGAGTGGCTGTGTCGGTGGATGTTTTTCCCCGGAATATGAGCGGTTCTGGTCTGTAGTGGGGGAGCCTGTCACTGAGTGGAGCCAACGCTGAGTTGGACGGTCTTTTGGCCACTCGTAGGGAGTGGTCTCGGGGATCGTCTTAATTTTTTGAGTTGGCTTTACTTAAATATTCTCAATGTAGCTCATGCATGTCGTACGAGATGACTAAAATGGGTACCCTGGGAGGGTAATGGATGGCAATGCTGTAGCCAATGAAGTTCTAACTGAGGCTAAGCTGTTGCTGTTACCCTCCTGCCATGATCAGAGCTTTATATAGCTCAATAACACCTTATCCTTACACTGTCCTCTACAGATAGCGGGGAAGATGAAAAGCATTCTTGCCTCGCCCATATAGCCAGTCTTTTTAAGGACTTAAGGCACTCAATAGAAGTTGTTATACAGTCTTTAAAAAAAGTTGAAGGAAGAGACTTGGAGTTCAGAGTTTATAGAAAAGAAAGGCAGCTAACATCTCAAATCTCAGAAGGGACGCATTTTTTTATTTTTATTTATTTTTTAAGAAAAGACGGTTTCTCTTCTTTAGAGCTGTTGAATAGGTCATTCGTTTAAATCGAAACTCTAAGTTCTCTGAAATGAAATTATAATGATTTTAGTTCTTATTTTCGAAACTTCTCAAAAATGATTTATTTGATGTAACTATTAATTTCGGCACCTTTTGACTACTAAGATTGATTTCTATAAGTAGTAAACATAATTAATATTAATCGTTTGTAATATCTGTTAATAAATACTAATTCTAAAATGAAAAAAAGTAGGAGATTGGTCGACATTAAAACATTTAAAATGGCGTTTATTGTTAGGTGCTGTTACACTGGCTGGCCTTGCCGAGTAGAAGTATGCCGATGTTTAGATTACTATTCCCAATGAAACTTTCTATCAGATGAATCTTTCGCAACCGAGGAAGCCACACACAATAGGAATCACCCCTCACCATCTTTCAGAAGCACGTTCAGTAGAGCCGATGTATAATCATAAATAATAATAATAAAAAAAAAACACCCTGCCCACTATTGTTGCAAGTAAAAGAGCAAAGGGAAGATGAGTGATTACATTTTGTATACTTAATACAATTTTTAATGATAGTCGCTCTGCCAGTGCGTAGTTAATTTGAATTTAAATTAGCGTACGACAATGACATATCGCAAATATTCTAAACTTTGCTGTAAAGGTGACAATAATGAATAACGGGAATTAATAAGAAAAAGGGTAAGTTTTATAAAGTAGTTTGACTTGCTTTACTTTAACTAGAGCACGGGCGTTATAACCGTGCTTTTAATCTTAATGCTCTTTTGTGTCAAGGAAAATATTGAAAGACTTCAGTGGAGTCTAATACAGAGATAAATAAATCTGTTCTCTTTTGCTCGCCCAGTGGTATTAAGGAGGTGGGTTTGGTTTTAATTAACTCCCATCTCATTAGAAGTCATCACCTTCACTTATCGCATCCAAGGAAATTACTTTTCTTATAAACAGTCAGATTTGATTTATACGAAAAGATATTTCCCGTCACCTTTTCTTCATTTTTCTCTAAAAACCTGATAACGTCTTAGGAATTTGCGTTAATTATTACGATCCGGTTCGAGGTTATCAGGTTATTATCATGGGTTTGTCGATTTTACGTTTTATGGAAGTCGGGCTTAATGAAGTAATTAATCAGGGCTCCCGACACTGGCATTGGCGCTCGTAATCACCGCTACCGGCTCCAGCTGCCTCTTGTACACCGCGGGACACCGAGCTGTGTTCTCTCAGTGTGTGTGTGTGTGTGTGTGTGTGCGCGCGCGCTCGAATTCTTAAATGGATTAGGACCTCTATCAAACAATGATGTTGTTCCTCCCCCCCCTTCACCTTCCAATATATATAGAAAATATAATCTTAAAAGGAACATCAACTGCTCTAATCACTACAGAAAACTTTTGATACGAACGCGCACTCGTGTTCCACCCCCTTCTTCCCCACTCCTGTTCCCTTGTAAGTTATATAATGAATTCTGCAAGGTTCAAAAGAGCCGATCGTGACATTTACAAGACTTGTGAAATGGCAGTGGAAGTTCAAATGCTATATCATCAGTAATAAAGCCGTTCGAGTAATGATGTTAAATATCTTATTCTTGTCTTTAGATGAGAGCATTAAACATCCGATGATGAGGATGTTTGTGTAATGATAATGAAGATGGTTGGTATAAGGATAATGTGGATGTGTAGTATAAGGATGAAGCGGATATTTGTGTAATGATTATGAAGACCTGTGGTATAAGGATGACGAGAATGTTGTGTAACGATAATGATGATATTTAATATATGGATGAAGTCGATGTTTGATGTGAGGATGACGAGGACGTATGCTTAATAATTATGTTTGGTATAAAGATGATGAGAATGCTTGTATTTTTTTAATACTGATCCTATATATATATTTTTTTTTGAAGAGTTGCAAATTGTTATTGTTTGGAAATACTTCATAATGTTTGTAATGATAGGAAGGATGATTGTAATGATGATGAAAATGTTGAGTTATACGGATGAAGTGCATGTTTGATATATGTGTAATGGGAATGTTGAGTTACCTTTAGTGCAATAATATTTTTCAAAAGAAAATCATACCGAGATCTTTTTAATCTGAAATATCATAAAGGTTCATAAATATGCATCTTATATACCAAAATCGCGTGATAGTTTTGCAAAAAAAAAAAAAAAAAGGTTAGGCCTAACCTTTTTTTTTTCCCCCCCATAAACATACTCGTATAGGTTTTTATTCACAGGTTCACATAATAGCAGCCATGACTGCTATTATGTGAACATTATCATTTTCAGAGATGGCTAAAGGGAAGCAATTTCAATGAGATAATCTTTTTACCGTGTCATTAAAGGATCTTGCAACTTCTAGAAAATGCTGGGTATTGAAATGTATCCGAGATGAGTTCAGAAGAATTTTTATTTTTTTAAGTATGGAATGCTATAATACTTCAAGGTATTAGTATGAAAAATGTATGAAAAGCACATTCTCTGTTCAGTAGGACATTAACAAAATTAATGACTTTGTCAGTAGCTTTATGAAATAATTACAGGCAATCTATAAAATAATTTCTACTAATTTAAAAAGATTACTTTCTTGATTGACAACACACACACACACACACACACACACACACACACACACACACACACACACACACACACACACACACACACCACACACACACTCTCTCTCTCTCTCTCTCTCTCTCTCTCTCTGAACTAGATCTTGCATGAAGAGTGAAAGCGTATCTGAGGTCACGCTAACTGCATTCTAAACAGATAAACAAATCCACGAGCAAGCATATGAGCCTTAGGTCATTCGTCCGAACTGTCACCAAGGTCTTTATGTTCAATGAACTCTTACCTAAACACGGAGTGCCGTATCTCTCTCTCTCTCTCTCTCTCTCTCTCTCAGTATTAAGTCTAGTATGGGGAACTTTTTTTTTGTTGTCAATTTCAAGCAGCCCATCATTAAATAACTGGTTAATCTCTGGGTGCCGAAACTGCGTGATCATAGGTGCATGCGCATGCGTAAAGAGTTGAACCTTTCATTGGATTAATTACGTCATAAACCCAATAATAAAAACCAAGTTAAACAAGATGGATTTCAAAATGTGTTTTTAACGCTAAACAAGTTAAGCATGCGCAGATACATCTCATCCTAGGGATTAGAAGAAACATTTTCATCCTTTTAAATACAGGTGGAGCTGTAATCGCTGATCATATATTTAGTTACTAGTAAGTTGTTTAATAAATCTGAATAATGGATAGCTTTGTAAAAATAATAAATATCCGTCATGCGAATCAGGGAGAGAAATTTATGCGATACAAACGTACCACGTATTTTTCCTTACAATCTTCATTTTGTAAAATTTTCCAAAATTGATCCCTAGAGGAAGATTTACCGCTTTGTCATAAATCTTCCTTCCACTGATACAAACATATCTCTTCAATCATACTTTGCACGGTTATAAACGTGAAGATATCTCTGAGAATTAAAGTTTATTTCGGAGAAGAAAATCTAATGATAAAGCAGTAACAACGATTTAAAGTTAAAGAAAGAAAAAAAAAAAACATACGCCACTCTCTTCAACGCCATGCGTTTAGAATAATTAGAGTATAATGCCTAGTTTCAAAGGCCTCTTAGATAACCTGTAATTCAAGTGAAAAGAAATACGATATAGTATAAGATTTCTCTTCTGCCAGAGACAGAGAAAAGTCCCTTAAACTACAGTCTTTAAACCGCAAAAGAAACCGAGAGAAATGGACGAGGGGGGGGGGGGGGAGGTTATAGTGGTGCCATTATGATTACCTTTATATCAAAGATTCCCATCTCTAGCACACCACAAATCATACTCTATTCTTGCTTCAAGTACAGTTAGGTGGTTGGTTGTTTAAAAACTGGCATTAAAATTCGTGACTAGAATGAAACACAAAATTCCACAATCCCCCAGCAGCGTCTGTATAAAGGGGACTGTCAAGGTCAAAAACCTGGTTTTTGAATGCAGTCATCTATTTCACCTGGGGACATTTCGAACTACACAATTGCGTTCTTTCTCTATGTCAGGTTTATAGGAAAAGGTATCATTATTTCTTCCCAAGCGATACTTAATTTTTCTGTGCAGTCGTTCGAACAACTGGATACCACATTGCTTATCCTTAGGCACGTTTGCTTTGAGGCAAAATAATTTAATCTTACTTTTACGTAATCTGGCTAGTTAAGGTCTTTTGTTCTTGCCTTTTTTTTTTCTCTTCTTTTCTCCCCCAACTCTAATGTAAGAACCGTTTTGAACATCCTTTATTTCCATAATATAATGACTAAAAGAAAAGAGCTTTGATAACAAATAAAGTTACCAGAGAGTCGTTTAGAATCTCTAACAATGGGAGAATTTTTTTTTTTTTTTTTTGTGGGCTTGAAAAGGAACCGATTTACGTGAGCGAATATTATTGTTCTTATTTAGTTTCGCTTATCAACTTGGAGAAGGGTAGTTAATCATAGAAATGTTTATCCACATCTTAGATGCTGAATGTTTTATTTCTTCTCGGTTTTTGCAAATCGTGGGAAACTTTAGACAAACAAAAAAACAAAACTGATTTATTCAAGCTGAGTGGATAAATTTGCTTCTTTAATGCACCGATGATTATTAGGTTCTGTGAATCCTGTGATATCATTGGATTAATGCGATCCAGTACTGTGTAGCCCGCAGTGATTAAAAAAAAAAAAGACTATTTGAACAAAAAGAAACGCCCCTCTGTCTGACGAATAGTTGATGTACTCCCCTCCATTAACATTGAGGGTACGACTATCGCTGGCTGCGACGAAAGCTTAAGCCCTGAAGCAACACCTGTAACTCAAGTCCTACCAATGCCACTTTTACTTATACAGGATTCCCGTAAATGTGTTTCTATATTTTTTAATGAAGAGCTCCGAATATATATATATATATATATATATATATATATATATATATATATATATATATATATATATATATATATATATATATATAGATCCTTTGTGACTTCGTAGGCGTTGATTTATATACATCTTAAGCAAATCGTAATAATAATTTATAATTAATGTAGTTAACAAAAAATTGCTTTTCCTCTCTTATTTCCATTTAGCTCACGTGACGCCCAATATTTCACAAACGGTGACACCCTCGTCAAACGCTTTCTTCCATCCATATATGTAACAGTCAACCCGAGATGTTATGACTTTATCACTTCCTGCAGCTGTCAATCATGACGTCATAGACCCGTTTCTGTCTTCCAGGTATCCTTATCCAAAACATAGAGCGTAAAATTATTATTAGGAATCGTAAATAAAAACTGTGAACACCAAAATGCCTTTTTTTTTTTTTTTTTTTTGCATTTATTACGCCTTTCCATATCTTCTAGAGTACGTCAAAATTCAATTGTATGTGTAAGTAAAAATTTTGAGTCAAACTTCAGAGAATGACAAGGGAATGTTGCCGGGAGATGAAAATAGGCAGGAGGGAATATTCTGGGAGAGCTTCGATGTGCGCTCCAATTATAACCTTAGTAGTTATTATATATGCTCTGGTATAAATGAAGAAAGCTGATGGGATGAAAAGGCTGTAGAAAACGTAGAGATGGAAATTATTTGAATATATGAAGTCAATAATAGCTAACCTAAACATAATAGCTTATAAACGTTACTGTAGGACAAGAAAAGCGAGAACCATCTCCACCTTTATGCAATCCTTAGAATATGGCGTTTGGAGTGACAAGCTGTGCATGATACTAGAATAATAGAAACAGGTTTCATGCAATGACAAGTCATTCAACATGATGCTGACGTCTGTTAGTCATGCTTGGGTTTGGATAATGCTCATTATTGCAATGCATCATCCCAATAATGAAGTTCTAGAAAGAATAATCGTTATGGTGCGAAGGTGCTTCATGGTTTGGATTGGAACCAATTTCTCACGCTCTCAAAATTCATAAGTGCTGTGGTTAATTGATGTTTTTATGGTTACAATAAGAGGTGGTTTAAAAAATAATCGCTAGTAAAAAGTTATTATTCGTGAGGGAAAGGAATGAATAAGTGAAGAGAGCATGTGGACATCTGTTTTCATACGCGACCACGAGATGGCATTAACTGATGATATGTCGCACTGCCGATTTATCAGCAGAACGATTTGAAACATGTAATAGCGCGCAGTTTGATGTGATGTCTGTATGTGTGAAGTGCACTGTTCCAGCAGCCATTCAGTGGGACATGTCACGAAAACACGTTTGGGTTTGATTGCTGAACTGATTAGCGATAGGAGCAGACTGTTATCCGAGCGATTACAGCGATACAACTACGAGACTGTAGACCGATCAGCCACCTCACAGTCTTGATCTTGCACCCAACGATTTTCATCCTTTTCGACTATTGTCGTTCATGTTTCGGCACGCTAGTGCTCCGCTTCCTAAAACCTAGGAATTTCTCTTTATGACCCAGCGTCCTCCTTTCCTCACCACACTTTATTTTGGATTTGCTTTTCAGTCACGGATTCTGAAGTACTTTAGGAACGTTAATGCTTACTAATGTGACAACCCCTTTCTCTAATTTTTAAAACGCATTTCTATTTAAAGAAAGGTTTGCGCTGTAACTGAAAGGAATGGCCTTCAAACCCAGAATCCCACATTCAATTATACTTTGAAACCAAACGAAAAAGGCAACTGCGCATGCTCCTCCAGCTTTATTGTAGCATTGAATTTTATTTTATTTTATTTTATTTTTATTTTTTTTTGTAAATCGGACAAAAAGCATACACATTAGAATTGGATGTATAGTAAAACGCGATAAAGCAAAACTCTTTCTTAATTAGTAAAACAAATATAGAAACATTGTTTTTGCTATTCACATAAAACTACTGTACCTCAAAATGCTAATACCAAAGTACGATGATGGCCTTTAAATTCCTGAAATGATAATGCCGACAGGGAAATCTAATATTGTTGAGTGTATACAATTGATTTAACTTATTTGTATTGAGGGATAGGCCGAAGTGGGGCATTCATCCCGTCACTTCCGGAAAATTGCAAACATTCCAGAACGTAATGGCTAACCTGTATACGGACATTTTAACCTTATTTATTTAAACGTAGAGGATTCAAAAAGTGTGTCCTGAAGTACTTGTAACTAAGTTAATTTGATGAAAAATATTTGTTTTTTTCATCAAATTAGATCAAGGGGGGGGGATGTCAAAATGTTTTTGACAACTGGCAAAATCAACGTCAATTTTTATGATACCGGTGGATTCGCTGCTCATCAGTATGTAAAATAATTGCCGATCGGTAAAAATAGATATAACAGAAAAAATGTAAACTGACTAAAGTAGCTAATTGTTTTAAATAAAATGTACATGAAAATGCAAAAATCACAGAATAACCGATTTTTCTTTTATTTTCATTCAAAGTCGCAATCTTTGAAATAGCTAAAAGCCATATGTCCGTATAAGACTAAGCATATGGCTGAAACTACTACTACTACTAATAATTTTAGCTTGCAATTGGTCGAAATGACTTTTTTCTGCTAGGTTACAGAACTTAACAATAATGAATCCTAACACTTTCCAAGTGGAAACTTGGAAAGTGTTAGGATTGGCATGGTGGAAATGGACGACGGAGAATTAAATACGACCTCTTTCTTCTATTGCATCGTCGTATGAGCTATTTGATCAAAATAGAGCATTGCATCTCCGTCATCTCTACAGTGTCGCCTTGTATACAGAAAGCGGAACAAATTAATGCAATTTTACTGTCTGGGTGGCTTCTTCTATCAGGCTTCCCACAGCAAAAATGCAAAAATCACTTCTTTTTTTTTATTTTGGTATGAAATTTGATAAACAAATTTGGGAACTTCGTGTGTTGTACTGAGATAAACTGTGCAGAAACTCTCACAGACATGCATATATTAAACCCCAGCAGTGATGGTCGTACTAGATGAGATTCGCTTGGCTACCATTATGACTGTCATCTGTGATTATTCTGGTCCTTTTCCTTAAATATCCCTGCTTTGAAAGGAAAAGATTATTTATTGTGCCCGTTTTTTGAATCATAATGCTATTTGTGGGATTTAGTGTTGATCTGGCACCATTATAACCGTCTATAGCGCTGCGTTAGAGATCTGTTAATTTTGCAACAATGACCAACTTGTCTTTTGATCTCAACGGTTTAAAATCAACAATAGCAAAATTGAAAACAACAATGACCGATCATTCTTGGTAACTCCGCAATATGTGACTTTAAGAGTTCATCTGAGAACACAAACATTTATAACCTCTGTATATATTAATTGTTGGGAAGAGTGTGCTGTGCTAGGATATCATCATTAATACAAAAAAAAAAAAAATCTTTACTATGTGGGTATTAACAGTTAACAAGCTACTTCCTTATAGAAACTTCTTTTTTGACCTGTCATCGTATATGGTCGTGGATATTCACTCGTTCAACTGCTTATTCATCTGAAATATGCGGTGAACATCTGCTTGCAAATAACACATGCCAAGACACGATCACTTTCCTAAATGGGTGGACCACCAAATGCGCATATCGAACTTCCTGACATGGATAAGAGTTTAACACAATACCTGTAACCACCGCTAAATGCTTGTTAATGATTAACATGTAAACGCTGCAGACTACATTTGATCGTTCATTACTTAGAGTAGGCGGCAGTAGATTGACACCAAAAGGAAGTCTTAAGCACTTTAGGAGAACCACCAACCATGAATTGATTAACCTTAGAGAATATCGACGGAGTAGTTCTACGCTTGACAATTGCTAATTGGATGTGTATTCCTCGGCATACTAGAAAGGAAAAAAATATTATAATAGGATATTTAAATAAATATTCCTATGATAGTATTTAAAATTCCAAAATTATATTAAAATACTAGATATTCTTATTTTTTTAGCTTACGATTTTAAGGCAAAATTTTCAGCTTAGGCAATTGCATTCAGCTTAAGATTTTTTTTCAGTTTGAGCAATTTTTTTTTCAGTGCGAATTTTTTTTTGTCTTTAAATTTTTTATTTTTTAAAAAATATTTTCTTATGATTAAATTATCTAAGCTTACATATTTATTAAATTATCTAAGCTAACATATAAGCTTAGATAATGTAATATATTACATTATCTAAGCTTACAACTTCTCTGCATTGAAAATAAATAAATTCAAATGAACTAAAAAAACCTCTTAAATTTCGACAGGCAGTTTCTGCATATACTGTTTTGCCAAATTTGCCAATTCATAAACAAAAGTACGAGTCTATTCTGTATAAGAAAAAGAAAAGTCATGACTTTTCACTTTTTTTTTATTATTTATTTACTTTCGATCTTCACCAAAGGCTTTCCTGTTTTTTTTTTTTTTTTCGCTTCCTAGAAATGTGATTAATGTTGGTGACCTGAAATGATAAAGAGGCAAACCAACTCCTAAATAAACATCACAGAAAAACTCTTTTCCGTAAATAAAAACAAAAATCCACCACGCACAGAGGACATAAAAACCATTTATAATAAAATCCATATAATACAGTTTTGAGGTTTTGTATACAAATATATATCCGTAACTCCTAGTCGGAAGCACCCTTTTGTAAAGTTGTCATTTCCGTCGAGTATTACTGAACTTATGACCGATGTATTTCTTACATTCTTCAGGGAGGAAGAAATATTCCCCAGGGTTAGAAATTCATCCCAACAAAAGGAAGCCACTTCTTTTGTGCCCCCACACATATGTTCTCAGGAAGTCTGGTTTCCGTGCCCTTTGCCATCCAAACTGGCAGAACAAATGCTCCGTAGAAATTCTAGTCACCAAATATTCGTGCAGAGAGGCAGCTGGCTGAACTGTCTTCACAAATATGTATTTTTCCGACGGATTTGTGCTGCAACCAATCATAACGTACTATCATCCATCAAAAATGACATTTTTTTACGACCTCTCCTTAGAGAGCAGGTGCTTGTTCATCTTACTCCCGAAAAAAAAAAAAATCCATAGAAGACGCTTAAAAACTCTGTCGGATATACGGGAGATGACAGCCAAACGCGTTTGGTCGTATCGCAATGCCGTGAACACGTTTTCATTGACGGGACCTCAGGGAAGAAACGGATCAACGAGATCTTTTCACTGTTATTCCCCCAACGTCCCTCCTTCTCATACCATTGCGAGGGAGGCTGTATGAATGTCCTTTGTATAACTACCTTTTTATCTGTATTATATACCGTACCCAGCTCTCTGGAAGGATCCCCCCCTCTCTCTCTTTCTTCTCTATTTATATATATAAATACACATACATATACAAATATTTTCGTAATGTATTGCATGTGGAGATTTATTTAGTAACGTCAGCGAATTAATAGACTTAAATAAAAAACGTTATTACAAACATTATTAGAAAGAATTATATTTCTATTATTGTTGATGTGCAATCAGTAGTCGATTGTTGAAGTCCATTGTTACTGTTCATTCTCATTGAATAAATGTGCGGATGAATATATACAATTTCATTATTGACATTGGAATGTCATATATACTTCACAGAAGCATCGCATATACAGCAAAAAGAATACTGTTGACTAAAATCAAAAAGATTTTAATAGAAATCTGGTCATTACAAGCAAACATATTTCGAATGTACCATTAAATAGGATATTGCTACTTTTATTTAATTCATTCCACTTTTTTTGCCTTCTGTTTTTTTTTGCTATTGTTCATTAAATATCATATACTGCTCATTGCACTAAGTGGTTAAGTCCTTGATCCGAAGGTGGGTATAGTTGTTTGGTATGCCGTAACTAGGCAAGCACGACAATCGCTCCTGGAACAGCAAAGTCAGGGTTATAACGTGCAAAAACACAGCGGAAAAAATGTTCTAGTTTATGTATTACAGTTTATAAATGTATCGTTTTCAAGAAAGATCTTTAAACAGAAATTAAAACTTAAAAGGTATCTTCTTCTGGAGCAGGGGCATAATTAAAATGTTTTCGCAGGTGCAAAAATACTCAATCATGGCGTTGGTAGTTCTTAATTTGGAACGATGTACAAAGGAGCTATCCAGTTAACAACATTTTGATTATTTACTGAAGCCCTGTATGATAATCTTTGTGGGAGTTTGACCACTGAGTAAAACATGTCTTTTGAACCAAGTCCCTTTAGATCGAAAGACATGGGTTCGAACCCCGTCTTAGCCTTTACAATCGAACAACTGTTCGGTTGTAAAGGCTACAAGTTATGTAACAACTCCAATCAAGCTAAGCTGCAGATGCTCTCCTGAATGATACGCCTTCTTCATCCAGTAGTCTGTAAGTAGATTTCATAGACTTTCGTATTGTACAGGGAGTTGGCATATTCAATAACTGTAACTTAACTTTCAGCCACGAAGTATTATTCCACCAAGACATTACCATGTCTCGGTGGAATAATGTCTACAGAAATGACCTACGATTTGTTATTATTCAGAAAATGCGTCTTCAATGGAAACGACCAGCCGTTCTTAATAAGACATTCTCTTTCAGCGTGAGCACCATTTAAAACTGATTGGTTTACTTCCGGTTTAGTCTATGAAGACCGTCTTAATCGCATCATTGGTTTCCCTCTTTTGAAATTAATTTTCTTAAGTTTGTGGTTTCGCAAATATTTTTTCTTCTGAAAATCTATGAGATAATGGTGTACTTCGCAAGGCCATAAACCTCGAAATGAGCACCGAGACTGTATCGTTATCTCGTGGATACGAACAGAGGATTCATTCATCGCAAACATGTTTCTGCATGAAATATTTTAAAAAAAAGCTGTAGCAAATCTCAATATTGCCTAACCTTTCAGTTTTGGTAAAATAATTCTCTTCAATAACTGTTGTTGCCTCAATTTCATTTTTAGCCCATTTTGTGTTTTCATTTTTCACTTTTTCATTTCATTTTTTTTTTAGTGAAGGACTCGAATGACTGTTGATAAAATCTGAACCCGGCTTCAGCTCGAGAGAATCCTCTTGCTTTACTGTTATCTTGAAAGTATCTTATTAATTGTATTAATGTTGCTTTACTGCTATGTTCTCTTTGAATCTGGTTCAACACGCAACATTCGTATTTTAATTACGTTATAAGCAAAGAAATCCATTTTTCATAACTTAATGCATAGTATTTTTCGCTCTTTTAAGATTACTTTTCATTATAAGAAACTTACGTCATCCTCCTGATTTACGCTCACGTGTAGACACACACTTTACCGTGCAGGCGTTCGAAACCGAATCCGATGGAACAGGGTGATTAATCCTAATTTCCGTAGTGTCGTATGTTTATATATTGCATGTATTCTTTTGGTCAGTTTACCTGTTTCGAAGGAAGAAAAACCTGAGTTTCCTGAGGAAAAATCTGCCACCTCCGTACGAGATCGGTTAACTCACTATTTAATTGAAATCACCTCATAATGCTGTTTTTTTTTTCAATCAAACTACGCTACAGTTCTGAGCCACAGAAGCTCACATTTTAGATTATACGACATTGTAATCATGAAGACCGACTACATTTAGATTTAAATTTTGCAAACAACTTCGAATTACACTCTTTAATTCAAAACACAAGATACTTGTTCAGTTGTTTTTAAAAGAGGAAGTTGGAGACATATTAGTAATCACACGGATTTGTTTTTCTTATTTTACTAGGTTACAATTTTTCAAATATACGTACAGAAGCCAATATTCCATCTTAAACGTATTTTGACGCATACTGACTACGTTTAAAAATATTGAAGCCAACTACAAGTGTCAATGAGCTGATCTATGTCTGCATTATAGGAGAAGAGACAATTACAATGTGTGTGTGTGGTCATGTCTCTCGAGTAGTCTGGAACACCGGGTGGTTTTTGAATTTGTATATTGTTAGTGTGAACTAATTGTTGGTGCAACAATGAACCAATAAAACTAACTTAGGTAAGCCAAAAAAAAAAAAGTTTTTTTTTTAATCTGTTCGTGAGTGGGTGTATGCGTTCGTGTGTGTTCCATTCAATTTGTTCATCTCTCTGTGAGTCTTAAATCATGATGGTGGGTTTTTATAATAGCCAATTAATGAGAATACTAAACTTATTTTAACAACAAACTGGCCAAACAAATGCGGGCGACAGAATTCTCATAAGCATTTGCATGTTGTTACCTCCAAACCCATCATGGAGACGACCGCTCCCACAGGTCGGAACCTCCTACCTGAGTAACGAGGGTCTGAAATAGGACAAAATGCATCGAAAAACGTGCATCGCATGTATGTCTACTGACAGTGTTTGGGATGGCTGTCGGGAGGAGAGGTGGCGGGTTATTATCAAGATTTAATCTCCTTCGGCTAAGCAAGCTGCTCATCCATCACCGCCACGGCCTACGGTCCGTCACCCTGTCTCGGAAACGGCGACCTCCGTTTTGTTGGACCAATTCGGAATGTCCTGCTTAACCCGTTTCTGTATGTCTGTTGAAAAGATTGGAAAATTCGCTTAATATAATTTCCTTCTTACTGAACATAATGGAGCCCGAAGTGTACTGGCGATGCACGCGGTGAACCAACTTGGGCGGAAGGTTAAAAAGCTGATCGGGGCCCTCAACAATAAGTTGAATACATTTGATTTTTAATCCTTGCAGTAGAGAAGGACATCTGCGCTATGGGTAGGCTACAGAACTTAAGTCACAGGTTGGGACAAGTAATGTGTATTCTAAGTTACTTGAACTGTGCAGTGGCAGGAAGGAATATGGTACTAATCGTTAAATTTGGATGCAGATTACTTGGGAACAAGCATGCATCCAGTGTGAGAAAGCTTCGAGCTAAATCCTCGTGTCTAACCGATAGTTACACCTGATAGCATATATATATATAGAATTCAACCATGAAGTAAGAAAGTTTGAGAAGATTATGGCATTGAATGAAAATTGAAATCCAATAATTAAAAGTAATAATCACTGACACGTTGTTGACTACAACAATGAAATTGAATTCCAACAAGATTTTTCTGTTCAAAATAATTGTTAGACATGCTGAAGCTAACAATATTACAATGCAACAATTGTTACGTCTCCTATTACTAAAGGAAACTCACCCATATCACTGAAATTGCTCCTAAACTTTTCAATATATTCCGTTTAAATTTAAGGACAAAAGCACGCATTCTAAAATAGTTAATGATAAAAATATCTTCTCTTAACACGAGCACCAGTACTTACCGTATATGTCGGCGTATAAGACAACTCTGAAATACTACAGAAAACCCTTCGAAATGATGGGTCGTCTTATACGGGAAGTATAAAAAGGGAAGTTTAATTTCTTGGATGAACATTTAGGTAGTTACAATACATCATTATATAAGAAAATAGGCAGTGTTTATAAACAAATCAGATTAATTTTTTGTCGCATAAATTTATTTAAAATATTACAATGGATGTGTCTTAAAAAACAAATAATAATTATTAACCTCAATTTTCATGTTAATTTTCTTCATCTGTTGAAAATAGTTCTTCAGATTCATTGTTTAAATGATCGTCATATGGATCCCAGTTCGAATTCGGTGAATTGATTTCGTTTTCATCATCTTCCGCACCATCCATAAGATTAGAGATACCACACTTTTTAAATGATTTTATTAATCTCTACTTTTACTTTATTCCAAGCTTTGATCACAAAATTGCACAGCATATCAAGTGATGCATAGATCCACCGTTTGTAAATGATTTTTCATCAGTCAATATCCAATTATTCCACTCTTCTCGCTTTAAATGGTTTGTTCGAGTAGATGTCTAGTGGTTGCAATATAGAAGTTAAACCACCTGGTATAACAGCAATTTTTGTGTTATTTTTTTTTCTAGAAGTCTTTTAGTATTCTCGGTTAAATGACTACGAAATATATCCCATACTAATAAACTGCATTTCTTCATTATACCGCCTGGTCGCGTGTTCCACACATTATTTATCCATAATTTCATACCATTTTCGTCCATCCATCCTTTTTCGTGAAAATGTACAAAAACACCTGAAGGAAATTTTATCTTAAGTTTAGTTTTACGTTTGAAGATGATCATTAGTTTTTAACTTGGTTCCATCAGCCGAACATGACAACACAACCATAAACCTTGCTTTTTTCATGACCAGTACTTCGAACTAGCGCACTCTTACTATCTTTAGACTCCACTGTTTTATTGCTTATCATATCAAAGCTCATAGGAGTTTCATCCATATTTCTAATATTTGACAATAGAAATTTATGTTCTTGTCTCAACTGAATAATAAATTTATGGAAACTGGTAAGTTTGTGGTCAAGATCTGCTGGTAGTTTTTGAGAATTTTCATTTTTTTTGTCGTATTACTAGATTTTGTCTGTTCATAAAACGATTACACCATCCTGAAGTGGTTTGAAATTCTATACTTTCATTCGGATTCAATCTTGACCATTTTAGTGCATATGCTTTTTTTTCTTTGGCAATTGATTTGAAAATATCTTCTTTCTTCCTCCATTCTCTTACCATCTTCTCGGTGATGTCAAACTTTCTTGCAGCAGCACAGTTATTAGTTTGCTTTGCCATTTCAATCACCCTTATTTTAAATCGAGCTTCATACTTTCTTCGTTTTGTTGCTGGTTCCAAGATTTTAAATAACAATTTTAATAATCCTAAAATTTAAAAAAATGCAAAATTAATAATTATTTAAAATTAGAGCTGATCACTTTTAATTAGAGTAAATACTAAATCTATGCTATTCAAAAAAAATAACGGATATGCATAGATATAAAAATAACGGATATAACAACAGTACCTGACGCTGCATTAATACAAGAAAGAATAAATTGGAGGGGAGGGGGTTTGTCTTATACAACCGACATTAGCTTAAAACCTAAAAACAGCCTAAAATTTAGGCCTCATCCTATACGCCGACATATACGGTAATCACTTTATTAATTACAAGACTGCAAGTGAAATGAATTTGTTATTAATTATAGTAGGTGATAAATTTGCAAAACATATATGAAGGAAATAGGATGATATATATAAATAGTGAATACGAAATTCCTTCTTTTTTGGTATCTAGATGTGCTGAGAAATACGTGTGAATCAGCGCTTAATGTCTAAGATAAAGAATCATTTTCTTTATCCTTTTTCCCCCCTCTCCACTCGTACAGATATTTGAGTGCTGACAAGAAGCAAGTTAACTGGGAAGCTAACCTGCAATTTTGCAACTAGTAGCCTTGTTTCCTGAAAAAAAAAAAAAGAAAAAAAGAAACTGAAATGCATTACTTGAAAGATATCTCAAGAGGTAAATTCTGAAAAGCGTAAAATACTTTCCAAAGCATTTATCTCTTATAGGTTCTCTATTTGTGGACCTCTCAAATACTCTGATTGATTTCCTAAGTTGCAGATATTCTGAAACCATTTTTTTTTGTTACTTGAACAACATTTTTCAATAAGCCTAATTTACCATAATAGCATAGGTTAAGCTATGGTTTCAATCTGGTATATGACTTTCGTGTTTCTTTTTTTCTTTCTTTCCTGACTCAAAAGTGTAATCAGGTGACCATTTTCAAAAAAAAAAAAAAATAATAATTTGGTTGATAGGCCCGACTAGTCCATTTATAGATAACAGCAGTATTTCTGTATCCAAAATGCAAATCCAGTTGGCTAGTAGTTTACGACTTTAAAATACACCAATCAATTGAATTTCTATTTGTCACACTGCATTTTTTTCTTGAAGTGTGCTCAGAAAGAAGCCTCCGTAGCGATTGGTTTCAACGCAACTCTTTGGGCTCGAATCCCGTCTGTGACACGAGGAACGTTTTTCAGGTGTTTTCAATCAAATGTTGGGTTAGTCGGCCTCATACGGAGGTGGTGGGTTTTTCATCCCTCACAACAGGAAAACCGGCCCCGTTAACACACAGATTTACAGACATAAAAATACTCGCAATTACGGAACCCAGCAGAGGACCTGGCTGCATTAATTGTTTCAAATCCTTAATAAGGATAGTTCGCCCGTCTTGGATGGATGGTATAAGAAAAACCTGAACAGTACTCGGAAGATGAGATTCTATGATGATTTTCAATTTCAGTATCAAATATGCAATCACTACATCGTATTTTAATCAGATAACAGTTAAACCAGTTTTAATAGTTAAAATAGTTAATTTGCTTCTGCAGTTGTTCCATCGAAAGTCAGGATTTCCTCACTTTGGAATCGTCAACGTATTTTTTTTTGTTTACTTGTTTACTCTTGCTTCAATTGCGCTGAGAACGAGAATATAAAAATATGAGCTAATTGTGTTATTGTCCTCACTACATGCACGAGCGTTAGAGGTCAAACAAGTAGAGCTGAGTAAAAAAATGTTTCTTCATTTCTTTAAATATTCTAGTTTATATTTAGGAAACGTTTGTGTTACCTTGCAACTGGTTGTAAGAAGGTAGGGGTGTCTTAGCTTTAAGGTGAAAACATGCAAGGCAGGTCGTGAACTCTCGGTGTCGCAAAAGAAAAGGAAAAGTCATTAATACGTTATGGCAGCAAAATGAAACGTGCTCAACATGTAAAATGCATGCAGAAAACGAACTATCATTCTACATTCCGATGATGTTGACAGTGGCTATAATTTTATAGACAGATCGGTACTGAAAGAACGAATTCAAAGCATCTGGTCAGTGGAATTGCAGATAGATTTATACAAAGGGAGTTCCCCCTCCCTCGTTCTCATAGGAATGGTTTCATCTCAATTGAAGTGCACGAATTTTATTTAAAAAATGCATTCTATTTCAATTGTAGAATATTTGAAATGACGATAGAGACCTAGTGATCTGTTATCCCAGACTTGTATTGTTACGTAACAATACCTGAAGGAAACAGCTACTATAGATTGTTATTATTTTTATTATTAAGTTTTCTAATCTAAAGTTTTATTTTTATTTTCTCTTAGCCAGGCTACATAAGGTATTAGTTATTAGATGGAACACAAGTTTCAAAGTGACTCCTTTAGTGGACATCTATATTCTAAAGTAGAATATAATTTGGTCTATAAAATATTATTTAGTTCTATTATTTAAGAAATAGTTTCAAACATAGTTTCTGAAACATTGCGATTAAAATAAATATAATTAATTAAACGATCAGGCACTATTTTGTCTACTTTACGCGATCGCTTTTAATTCTTTCTGCTTCCCCTCCCTCCCAATATCTGGCTTTTTCTCTTCTCAACATACTTCGGTAGTTTTTTTTTTTTCCCTCCCATTTTGCGTGAGCAGACTGCACAAGAAAAAAATGGCGTGCATTCTTCGCCAAATATGATTAATAAACTCTATTGATTAGGTCTAGCACACTTGAGAATTAGAGAGGAAAGCGCGAAGCACACGAAATATCTAAAGATTAGTCTGTCAAGAGAGGATAACGAGAAACTCCCCCAAAAGTTATCGCTTAGGATTAGAAGTGTAAGGGTTTTTTTTTTTATTCTTTTCATTTTTTTAAATGAACACTGAAACTAGGAAATATGAATAAAAATGAATTAAAAAAAAACGCCTTCATTTCAAAGTATATTTATAATTCAATAGTGAAAATGCCATAGAAGTTTTGCAAAGACTTCAACTGATTGACGTTTCCTTGGGAACTTTTCTCTCATTGTATTCGTTATGTTCAACAATGTTTAGATGGAACGCAAGTTAACAATGTGAATATTTCTATTATCATAATTTTACTATCAGTTGCATAATACAATGTTAGAAGATCTGACATTTTGTACAATTGAGCATCTGACAACAATTAAAATTACGTGAATTGAAGCAATTTTTTTTTTCTGTTTTAGATAGAAAAGTATCTACATATAAGCAAACCGTCACCGTACCATGAAAAACATAGGGTAATTACACTTTCTTGTTATTATTAATATAAATCATCTATTAGATTTCGGTATGCGTATTATTCCGGATTTATAGGATTTTATGAAAATAAATTTAGTATTTAGAATCCGTACAAAATATATATGAAGGCATCTTAGTTGTTTTCCGATCTGACTTTTTGCAGGGGAAAATTGCGAAATTACAACTGCTAAAGTTTAGCGAAATTATATTAAACAATAACTCCGCTTTTAGGTCGATGGAAGTTTAATAAATTTGATATATTTTTTATTTACGAAATCTAGCAAATTTGATTTCACTATTCTAAGAACTGAACTACACAACTAATATTACGCAAGATGCATATATACGAAGTGCGAAAAGAGTTCTTTTCTCACTTCGGTCTGCAAGTTATAATCGGACTGTCTGGTCAAATGAATTTTACTCAGATTATTTTTCGGAGATTTTTAAATCTGTAAATTAATTATACCAAACTATCATATCACCCAGCACACTCTTTAAATGTATGCATCAGAAATTACGATAGCTTAAAAGCGCTGTATGGTTCTTTATTTGTAATCGAATAGACAACAAAATTAGCCAAATCAAAGGAATAAATAAGAATAAATCTCTTTTATGAGAACGAAAAGCTGAACCACAAATTCAGGTGGCGACTCTGTTTTTCTTCTTCTTCTTTTTTAAACCTTATTTGAGTATAGCTACATTAATGAATGACTCTTCAACAATGGTTTCAAGTGCACGTGGTTGGCTTGTTTCAGTGGCGCACTTATGACTGTGGTTATTATGAAAGTGATTCACCTTCTTCTCCCGTAAAGTGCACACACATAAATCTGTCACTTTTTTCCACTTTCTAACTACGTTGGTTACAGTGGCTGTGTTTGTATTGTAGCCATTATTCTCACTGTGTGTGTGTGTGTCAGTCAGGAACAGACAGCTGTTTAGTAGTTGGTTTCTCGGGTAACCGCAATTGTGTCTAATCTTTTTTCGTTGCTGTCCTATCACTGCATTGATGTGGTAAATAAATTAAAATAGTAAAAAAAAAAAAGAAAACGAAAGAGAAGAAGAAATAAATAGGAAGATTGATGGAGACAAGTTGTCATAAAATAGATTAAAATAGATAAATAGTAAAAGGCATATAGAAAGAACACAGAGAAAGTCGAGAAAAAAAATTTCATTTTATAGAAAAATGGATGAATAAATAAATAAAAGGTAGTAGATATACAACAGTACAGTAAAATGATATTCAAGAGAGAGAATCTGATCCTCAGAATAAAATCCGTGAAATTATATTTCCAAAAATCGAAATATCCCCTTCCTCCAAAAAAGTTTTGTTGTGGTTTTTTAAATACAGTCTCTGGTTGAGTGGTTTGGTCACGTGTTGCTCTCCTAGGTTCAAATCCTTTGATGGGAGTAACTTATTAGACCTTTTACAGATAAACAGGCTAAGCTATCTGGTCTTACACGAAGACAACTTGGTTTATTATCCTGGATGCAGTGGCTTATTCTCTACAGAACAAACAGGTTGTTAAGCCGTGTTTCGGAATCCTAGAGATCTACGAAAACTTGTGATGTTCTTCAGAGCAAACAGAATTCATGACTTGTATAAAAAGCCGCCGTTTCTGAAAAAAAACTTCAGTGAATGGGTAAAATACTAATTTTTATTGAACTGACTTATTCTAGAACGGTTGTGATACTTTATTATTTGTAATATTTATTACGTATCATATGTTTGACATTGATGATTCATTGTCAGAATTCTCTATCGATAATTTGGTATAAAAATTTTTATAGGTGTTCGCAAAAAATAATTTTTTTTTATGTAAGGTTCCGCAGTCTTAAAAAAGTTTAAGAAATACACTAGAGAACACAGGCGTGATAAATAAGAACAGCAACGACGGCCCGTTCACCTAGTAGCGAAATAAATGTCACTAGATCCAGTATTTGTAATTGTAAAAGGACGTTAATAATGCTGCTGTTGCTTTAGTTGTATGTTACAAAATAAATTATAGAACAACTTTATAAAAAAAGCGCTGTTGTTTATTTGATATAAATAATTTTTATTATAATCACTTCTTGTTTTACTTCTCAGATCGATCTTATAGTTGTCACAATTAATTCCTGTCATGATTATAGTTCATTGTTCGATGTAATGTACTTTTTCGACGACTTGCCTTTCTATAAATCGTGGTTTTTTAGTGAATTTCTAATCGATTAATTGCTTTTTCGATTAATTCTTTATTCTTTCAAATGTTTTTTTATTATTATTAAGTTCTCTTTCGGTGAATTATGGTTCGAAATAGTGTCTTTCGATGAATTGTTTTCGGTGAATTTTTTGCATACCCTGTTACGCTGAAACTGTATGTGTGGGTTCAATTTTAAGGTCATTATTGCTAAGCCACTTATTTAGTTTCAACATATAATAGCTGATATGATTTTCTAAAGCCTCAAGGTTCGTTGCAGCATAAATTAATGCCTTGTCATCACTGAACATATCCTTTTGCTAAATAACCTTACTCACAAAGATCATTAACATATATTAAAAATAGGATAGGCCCTAGCACTTAGCCGTGTGGGACTCCGTATTTTATCATCTTTGTTGCACGATTCAAGTGACCAAAACATATATATTGTTTTCTGTTATATAAATAGGATTTAAATCAATCATTAATAACATCTCTGCGCATTGTCTGTACATTTTCAGAAGGCGAAAGCCACGATGTATACAGTCGAATTTTTTAGAGGAAAAACGGCTGCCTGATGCGTTTTTCGATTTATCCCACTATAAATTGCTGTATTAAATTTCAATAACGCCTTTTCCAAATTTAAAGTGGATCTAAAAATGTACTGATGAGGCAAATAATCTTTTTTTTTTTTAAATATTTATTGGGCTTCGTTAATAAAAAAAAACATCATAGTAGCTTAATCGCCACTTAAGTAATTTATATCTTTTTTAAATAATAGACATAAAAAATTGTAAACTAAACATAATATGTTGCTTTCTAAGTCTATATAAGCTTGTATTTGGCAACAATATGATGTCACTGCTAGCTTAAATAATAATATTCAGTCTGCCATCCTCCCAGGCTTTACAATGGACAAATATCTATGCCAATAGATAAAGATATGTTGAAGTATTTTGTTCCAAATGAAAGAAGAGAATAAGGTTAGGGGGAGCTTAGGTTTCTTCATTCAATAGTGGAGAGTGTGTTGCTAGGCCAAATGATAGTGATACAGATGGAAATCCCAACCAAACATGTTGGATAAATAGAAAATAAAGATAAATAGATGTAGACAGATCTAGATTCTAGATAAAGAGGGCGAGATTGATCAGATACACACACACAGAGAGACAACATAAAAGAGAGTCACGTGACTCGTTTCTTCTTTTTCATCCCCCCCCCCCCAATTCGATTCAGGGATAATTCCTTGAACTCTTTCTCAGTGCGTGTGTGGGATGCAGTCGGATCGTGTTTCACTTAAGACGCGCAACTCCCCATAGAAACGTTCGTATGCTATAATCGCGAGATATAAATCTAGCTAATTCGCGGTCAAGGCTATTATATGACGAGATAGAAAAGGCAGGCAATGAAAAGCAACGAGGTCGGAAGTTGCATACTAGCATGCGTATTTCAAGCAATAACTCTAAATATGATAAGGGGTCGTATCTTAGATCTCCCTTTCGAAAGGATCCCACACACACGCAATTTGAAGTGCATCAAATGCCCTGGAAACAATGAGACCAGAATGGATATCCGAAGAGACGATAAAAAAAAAGGAAGGAAAAAAAAAAGAGAGAATCGGCTTCTTTATAGTGAAGGCTGCATTTAAAGATGGGGTGGGACAGACTGATATCTCGCAGTCTTTCATTCTCAGTGTGGAACAAGTCAATTATAGACTACTTCTCAACTCTTATTCGGATCGCAGGTATGTGTGATCGTGAGGGGTATATTAATAAGATCCCTGAATAAATTACTTTTCCCTTTTATAGAGGGCTCTCTCTAAAAAGAGAAACAAACAAAAAATAAAAAAAAGCGCTGCCAACGCCGTAAAAACCGGAACCCTGAACTTGAAAGTTTTCTCAAGAATATTAAAACAAAAGCCGTGGAGAGGCTTACAAGTCCAGTTTCCTTGTTTGGTCTCCATAGAACTGCTTTTCATTCTCTTCATCTAATCCTGATTTCGTGCTATTGTTAAAGCGGTGATAAATCATTGTCACCTTTCCCTCCCGGTAGTGGCCCACCTTTCATCCCCCCATTTCTTTTTTCGTGCAGTTTGAACTTGTGATACAAAATATCCCATGACCATCATTATACGCTCGTGAAGAATGCAGAACTCTAGTCACGTAAACATTGTTATTACACTATTCTATGAGCTAAAAGATAGTTAAGTTTTTGGGTAAGATCATACGGCACTCGGTATTTGCACTTTACAATCTTTTCACGTTATTTCGGAATGACTGTAGCTTTTCGTTTTTTTTTTATTCTGTCATGAAATAACCTCTAGCGATGTGTTTGCTAATATTTAATGATTGACATTGCAAAGGAATTTGTTAATGACCTATATGAATAAAATTGGTCGAAACATCTGCTGCTGTTAATATATTCTTACTGATTTTTTTTTTTTTTTTTTTTTTTTTTTTGCATAACCGACAGAAATGTGCTTCGCTACTAACGAATTTTGAAACCTAAAACCTAACTCTGTCGACATACACACCGTGTTATTGCAAAAATCCATTATTGTAATGATAGCGTTATTATCGTTTTTCAGTGTCGAAATTTCTTTCATTATGTTTGGTCATTGTTGAAACCCCGGAGCAATTACAGTATTTAATAAACGCTATCAATTACAAAAGTTAAAATGCTGACGAAATGGAATGTGGAAATTTTATTGATGTATTAGATTCCATTTCTGAATGACGTTTTTGCCTCTCATATTCTGAGTTTTTATTTTTATATTCTGAGTTTTTATTTTTATATTCTGAGTTTTTATTTTTATATTCAAATGAACTTGCCTTTGATATACAAATGAAATCGTTAATTTCTAATCACTTAGCTAGGCGAAATCTAACATCATTGTAATAAATACTCCACGCATGCGCCACAACAATGAGTGATTTGGTGAAAAATCACTCATTGTTGAAAACAAAAGTAATGTAAAAAAACTTGGAGTATTGTTGAACTCAATAATGAAAAAAAATCTTCGCATTCAGAATGCCTTTTTTAAAATGTAAACTTTATGTAAAACAGAAAATAATGGATAAAGCAAAAAATTATTTCAATTTCTTTTACTTATAATAATCTAATCGAAAAAAAAACATCAATTTTATTTGCTATCACTGAATGTGATACAACTAGATGAAAGTTACAGTATTTTGATTTTCATATTGTGGTTCACTTACTCTCCTGTTTCAATTTTAGAAAAGTATTTCTAAATTGGTCAAAAACTGACCAAAAACAGTTATCAATCTCTGGAGAGTGAGAACTAGAAATACTCAATCGGTGAGCAGTACTCTAGTAATTTTAAGGAATCCCACTTTCCATGTCAGACAACGGACCTCATTCCTAAGAAAACGAAAATATGGACTTGTCTGAGTGGGCTTAACATACTGACCTAAGACTTTTTTTCGCATTAAATCTCAATGGCACCATTCACCAATAATGCTAGCACAGTATTGGAAGAGTTAAGAAGGTTAAACAAAGTTAGTAAATAAATTTGCTAAGAAACGTCTGATACTCGGTCTATTATAATGCTCGCGCACACGCTTTTGTATGTACTTTGCGCAGTTTGATTTTTGCATTAGATTCTTACGTTATCCACAAGCTATCCGACGGATTTTAACCCCCGATTCATTGTGTGGGCATTTGAGTGGACAAAAGAATTTGTTGAAGTGTTTAACTGGTTGAGATGTCATCTAGAACATATGCAAGCCCTTCGGGGAAACAACTTATTTTATTTATTTATTTTTTTTTTTCTATTAACCCTCCCCTGCTGAGAACCATGACAGCATGCCACCTCTTCACAATGGACTCTTCACGGGGGTCCGAGTCGAATGTTTCTGCCTCTCCCATTTGAGACAAAATTTAATGTTCTTTTTATAATCTAAAACTCGATTAATATGTCAGTTCATTGGCGATGCTGGCTTAATGTTGTTGTTGCATTATTTGCATGGAAACTCTATAGGGAAGGTTAAAAGTCTTGACATTTATTATCTGAGCTGGGTTAGTGTTTAAAAGTCGTAGGTGGGGGTCATTGGCAGCTCTTTATAAGATTTTCTCGGTAGCTGAAATATTAAAAACTCCCATTACCTCAGTAATTGTATGTCACCCGATTTAAGTGCCACCTAGCGGTGCTTGTCATAATATCTCATTCAGTCTGATAAAGGGAGAAGTGACAAATTGAAACAATCTTCGTATAAGGGTAATAATGCATTGCGAAAAAAAAAAAAACGAAAGATTTGCTTTCATTTATTTCCAACATTCTTATCTCAACTTTGTTTTGTTTTTGGATCTCTAATCACTTTCGTTATTCTTTTAAATAAATATTCGTGCGTATATTTCATATACAGTTACTTGTCTTTTTTTTTTTTAATATTTATTTTTTAATATAGCAACCCGCATTGCATTTTATCATTTGCGTATACATTTCTCTTTCTGTTCACGAGACAACTTTAGAAATGCCACGAGCTAAAAATGCGCGAGCCTAGCTGTAATTGAGAATCGTGTTTTTGCTGGAATGCCATTTCGGGTTTAACTTCGTTAATAGTATTGGCCATTACGGTAAACAAAACAAAAAAAAAACAATAACTAGAAGTTAAAAAAAAGAAAGAAAGAAAGAAAAGAAAACCGATTAGAGAGAGAGAGAGAGAGAGAGAGAGACCTAAAAGTTGGTTAATATATCTAGTTATTCTCCATCATTAAATAATTCTCCATAAATGCAGCATTGTTCTGCATGTACTGGAACGAGACCATAGGCTTCTAATGTCGCTAATTATATACTAGTGTTGTCTGTACAAGGGCTTATTTTAGAATACTGGATCGCAGGTCTACATTTAAAACAACATAAAATTTTTTTTTTTTCCGGTAGCTAAGCTAAACAATATGTAATTTAAGAAGTTAATTTTTGGGATGGGAAAAATACGTATGCATTTGACAGTCTATGAGGATAGCGAATGATTATTTCGCAGGAATAATTCCGGTTGGACTGCAGATTTGCTTGGAATATTGCATGCTTTCCTCTGACTAGTATGGTTGGCTTCCGAATGAATCACCGAAGAATCTTAATGTATTGATCATTCAATAAAAAGTTCACTTAATTCAATAATTTGCTTAAGTTGGTGACCTAATTGATCAACTCAATCGGTAACAATACACGACAATTTCGTCACATTCATAGCGTTATATAAATGGACTATTAACAATAACAGGCCCTATTTGTCTAAAAATTCCTTCAGTTGTCCTATTTTCCATACAGATCTGTTAACAAGGCCACGTGACATTTATTCCTGAGCAACAACTATGTGCTTGTTATGAAGTATTTAAAAATATAAATAAACAATGTCATAAAAATTATACAGATACCGAAACGCACAGACGCCACCACCACATTACCTTTTGTTGTGTACAAGTCAAACACTCTCTCCTCCTCAAAATACCGTTTCGCATTCGACTTTCATGGTGCGTAGTTCGCTGTGACAGGACAATGGATTGTTACAGATGTGTAGCTCGAAGTGATTAATCATAATATCAGACGGACGTGTTGATTATGGAGGTTATCATGAGAATGTTATTGCTTTGTCTGTTAAGTGTGGTCATGTACTATTTTGGTATGGGAATGCTTCTCCTAGTTTGAGCTAAATTATCTGACTTTTGATATTTTCAGATGGCAAAGACTAGACTACTGCAATGTTTTTATTGCTAGATTCAGAAGCTCCCAAACGATGAGGAAATTACTTGTATTCAGCTCGTTTCGTCAATTCAACATAAGTTAGTTTCATTTTATTTACAGCTTTTTTTTAGATACATTTTCGTAGCACATAAGGAGAAAGTAGACTAATGCACGGTCGTAAGGAGCCCCTTAGCTCAGTAGATATCGACGATCTTAGAATGAAAAGATGTGGGGTCGAATTCCGTCTAAGATGTGAATAATCTTTATAAGTAAACTGAAGGTGAGTTAGCCATTCTCTATAACTGAGGTGGAAAATTTTTCCTGCCAAAATCTCAGGTTATTTCATCCCACAAAACAAGTAAATCGACCCAGAAAAGAACACTCGATTAAGATATAATACCGACTTCATAGCCTTAATTTCAAAGAGGTCAGATCTACCCCCCCCCCCTACTAAAGATAGCTCTTAAAACTCGTTTTCTATTTGCGTATCCGGTCGCGTTGATTTTAGCCTTTGACCCCGGCAACTGACATTGACACGGCCCTCATCGAATTTGATGACACAGCGACAGTTTCAACCCCAGCCAATACTGAAGAAAGTCATTGTTAATTATCGTCGAATTTGAAACTGTCACCATCAGTCAACAATCGCACACAAATGCGATTGTTGCGCTAATTGTTGCCTCGCTTCTATTAATGTATCTCGCAGCACTTAAGGTTCTAATATTTCTTGGTCATTGTTCTCGCTGTCCTTGCAAATATTTTTAGTGCCGCAGATGTCCACAAGTGTATTATTTAAAATTCCTTTCTCTAAACGCCATCTTATTTTCTAAAAGTTGTCGGTCTGCATTCCTCAGATTTTGCCCCTTTCAAATGTCTTGCCCTTCGCTGATCATTAGGGATGTCTTCACTACCCTCTGAGACCTACACGGCATTCCGTAAATGAAGACACTGGTGCCTTATGTAAAAGGATTAATATATCACAGTTTGCATTTGACAATATTCAATAAATCTGTCACTATTGCTAAGTCCCGTATGTTTTATTTGCCGTTTTTATTGTGGCTTCTCTAGAATATTATCATATTAATTAAAGGAGTGGCGTCATGTGTGTAAAGAAAAACGCATTTTTTGCACAAATATTGTATTTCTGCTAAGCCTTATTGATTGAGTTTACGGCATAACCTTTGAAATTTGTCCCGTCGCAAAGTAGGAGAGAGCCTTACTACGAATGGAAGTCCCTTTATTACCCCCGATGCTTATAAATGTCTCCTTAAGCTTCCTACAACAGCAGGCAGACCGCATTAAAGAATGATTCATGGTAATTGGCTTCCTACATCCGAGCATGGAATGCATATAGTTTCCGCGTGCGATTTCTAATGCCCCCATTTACATTCGAACTGCACACCCTGGACATAGTTTATTCCTGTTTGTACAATAACGAACGTTTCCAAATCTAACAGCAGATGAAAATGAACTTTATGAAACACACCAAAGCCACCTTTGTCTTAGTAAAAAAAAATTTTTTTTTTTTTTTTTTTATTCCTTGTGGTAGATTTCTATAAAACAAAAATTCACTTTATAATTCCACTAGTTTCTTTTCGCTGATTATCCACATATTTTTCTTTTGTTCACATTAGCCTTGAACCCAGTTCTCTTTATGTAAAAAAAAACTGAGACAGTATTATTTAAACTTCTAGAGATTATCATAACTACTTACGTTTTCTTTCTAAAACTGTTGAATAAGTTGACTAATAAGGTGTGGAATTACACTGCTATCCAATCCTCTCGTTCTTTGGTTGTCTTGCTTTAAGATTATTAATTGGCGCCCGCAAGAAATAACTCTGTTAACACCTCAAAGTTCTAAGAACCGAACAATTTCACTTATGATGCCATTCTTCATCTCTTTTGTGAACTGGCGCACATAAAATATAATATGACATTTGCAAGCAATTAGTTACTTCATGAAACGCGAAGAGATTAAGTCTGTTGCTTTCTACTAATCTGGGATTCGATAGCATGATATGGGTTCGAGAAAAATTAATCAGTCCGTACTTATCTGTTTCCCTCCTCCTCTTCTTTAAGTGCCATAGAGGATTAAGTCATAAATAAGATATGACCTCGTTCATTTGATTAAAGTAAGTCCGTTATGATATATTTAGTTGTAAAAACCCTACATTACTTTTAAACCATCTGTTAAAAATACAAAAAAAAAATGCACATTTGTTAGATAGCATACTTTCGACAATGCTAAAATATTCATTGTTGATCACCATTATTAGAATGCAAACTAATAATGGAAATTCGCAACAATTAACTTACGAATAACTATAAACCTGCATTGTTGAAATCCCACAATAATTCTCAGACCTGTATTGTTGAAATCCATTACCAACGGTGTCGTGCAAATAGCTTTTTTTTTTATTTAGTATTCTTTTTAACAGAGTTTGTTAAAGACTTGGATGTCATTTGCAGCGATTGTAAAATATTCAATAATAATTATTTCGAGTATGTTTTCGCCATTATAAAGTGACGGATGGTTTGGCTAAAAGATGAACACTTTCCTAAAGTTTCTTGTCTCAGTTAATGCTCATTTCATAACCCAAACTCTTTTAAAAATCGTGCCAAGTCCCAGACACACTTCTCCCATGCAGTTCATCAAAATAAAATCCAAGCCGAGTAAATTAATGACAGAGTTTACGAAATCTCTTGTAGGATGCTGAATTGGGGGAAAATTTCCATAATCATCGAAGGATGCACTTAGGCCCATCATCTTTGCTGTAATTACCTGTCCTGCTCTTTAGGGGTTCTCATTACCCGGTATTGATTAGTGTGTCTTGCTAATCAAGAACTGCGAAACGACCCAGATAAGGGGCTTTGAGGAGGAGTAATGAACGCCTAATAAAGGGGATATTTGCATTGTTATAGCTGCCTTTTGAAGTTGTTTTGACTGCTCCGTTTTCCATAGGGAAGGGGGAAGGTGTGAACAGCTTTTCAGTCATTAGATACCAGGATGGAAACCCGACAGATACAACGCTGAAGGAGACGAGAACTCGCTATCTTAAAAAAAAAAAAAATCTTTTAAACACGTAAATTATCTTTTAAAGTTTGCTCTCACTCCAAGAAAGTAAACGAGGCTTTATGAATGTTAATTTTTTTTTTTTTTTTTTTTTTTGCGTGGCTTAGGAAATGGGAATCCTGGTAATATAAATAGAAACGCGTGTATGTGTTAAGGTATGGACGCAAAAGGGGGGGGGGGTTAATTTACTTCACTTTTCCAGATTACATTACTTTGCCGGAATTTTAAAGCTTGATAACATCTAGAAAAATAGTCACATCTACATTCTCTCTCTCATGGTATTTCAGTCATTAATATTTATTGTAATATCTTTGTGGTACTTCTTTTTTTGTTTCTTTCATCTCATCGTTAGCACGTGGTTTTGTGACTGAGTTGAAAACTAAACGGAGAAAAATGCTATTTATATCATTAACTAAGTGGTTAGATCAATATTCAGTGATCTTCAGTGACTTGACAGAATAGAAAAATGAAAATGGTCTAAAAGATCAGGGTTCGAATTTCATGAAAACCAGTAAAGTTTCGGTATAACTACAGCCGAGAACTGAGTTAGACATTGATGAAAGTTTTAATTGAGACTTAACACTGTATTCGGTTATTTTACATTACGCCAAACCAAATATGACTTTTGAGGGGAGGGAGGGAGCATTATACCTGTCAGATGCTCATGTTCTCTGACCGCATTGTTTGTTTTGGATTTACAGCTGAAACAATTAAGGCTATGAGGCCAGTGTATTATGTCTGTTTATTATGTGTGTGTTCCTCTGCTGGTTTCCCTGTTTTGAGGAGGGAAAAACCACACGAAAATGGCTGACTCACTCATCTCTGTACTGAGAAGTTTTATAACATATGCTATGTGCTATAATAGCTAGAAAGATATATATATATATATATATAAGGGTTAAGAAAGGCCTTTTTCAACTAAATGATGCAACATGGTACAACAGAATGAATTCGTTGTGTTGTAAATACCATAAACTCGATGATTATATGTAAACTTACGTCAAAAAATAATTAAAAATGTTCATTTATTGTATTATCACTAACCGGATAACAATTCTGTTCTAATAAAAATCACCTGCATTAAGTCGCTAAGCAGCAGGCAAGCCATGAGAGGATTAAGAAACGCATGTACAATGTAGGCGTATTCCAGCTATTAAATATTTTACTCAACGACCGTTAATTATTTAATAATAAAAAAAGCAAGCAGATAGTGCAAGATTATGTTACTATTGCAACTGATATTCGGCAAAAGCGATTAAAATCACTGCAGCCCAAATGTGTTACTGGAGTCACTTAATCCGTTATGATTGTGATATTTTAAAAATTAAAATAATAATTAAATGGAATAAATAAAATTTTGGCCTAACGGAAGATATGAAAGATAGAGAAAAGATGATATTTATATAGTTAATCTTGTGTTTGATAATGAAGCCTCTTTTACATCACCCGTTAAATATTTGAAAATAATACACAAAGCTGTATTCAATACTGTTATGTATATTGCAGTACTAATAATAATTGGGATTGAAAGATAAAGATAAAATAATTCAGGTGATCACGCGATAATTTTCAAACTACTTCATTCAATTAATATTATCTGCGATTTTTAAAAAATAGTGTTTTTTATTATAATAGATTTCTTAAGATCCATTTTTTGAAGCGTGACGTCATTGATATTACGTCATCTCAGTAGCAACAATCGTCTGTCTGCCAATAATGCATTAGTTTAACAAAATAAATTCGTCTGCTTGTATTTATTTTTACATATTTACACGATTTTAGTTCCCTTCTCCGAGATTGTTGTTTTATTGCAGACTTTTTCTTTATTTTTCGCACTTTTCTTCTTCTTTTTTTTTTACTTAAAAAGCATCTAATGGGTGGTTCAATATGTAAAATAAGGAAAGTTCTCAGCCGAAAAACAAACACGGCGCGTACTAATACAAAACTATAACGTGTTTACGAAAAAGGATTTGGGAACAAAAGAAAAGTCTGATCCAAGAAAGAAATGAATTTAATGTAATGTATTCTAATTAAATGAGATTATTCACTTTTGCTACATCAGTTTCTCCATTTTTCTATAACGTCTATTTTGTCATGCAAATTTTGTTGCCTCTTTTAACGTTACTTGCAGTTCATTGTTTTCCGTTTCCATGGTTACTCGCATCTAACACGCTGTTGACGCTGGACACTTCTGTTCAGCCCAGAGAGAGAGAGAGAGAGAGAGAGAGAGAGCAGTAAAAAAATACAACAGAGAGAGGTGTGCGTTTCAGTGACCTTCACAAAGGTGTGTGTGTGCGTATGTGCGTGTGCTCTCTGATAACCGTAATTCAAAAATATGCACGCTTTAAGAGGAGCGATACCGGGAGCAATTTACCGGTGAAAAATATGAGTGGTGGCGACACCTAACGGCAGGATTGGTCTACACTTTTTAGCATTTCCTCTCGAGAAACGTGTGCATGATTAATTCGTAATCCATTGGCTAAGTAAACACTCCGAACACAGAAACCACACTCGCATTTATCAAATGTGAGGGTAATAAATTGTATGAGGAGAACTACCGTAGAGGTCAGAACTGCAGGATGATTTCAATGCGAGGAACTCGGCCGAGTAGCCAAACCGGTCTACAAATGTGCTTGCTCGCCTTTATGGCGATCGAAAATTTCCAGAACAAAGAATTGAGAGTAATATCAAAACGGAGAAATATTATTGTAAGCGATGGTGTAAGCGAACTGGGTGCGAAAGGTCTCTACTTCTGTTCGAAATTATTTTACAGAGAAACGCACCTTAGTTCTTGCGTTCTTTTGGGAATTGAGCGCAACAAATTGTCAACTTTGTATACAAAATACACTGCTTGGAAAGAAGTCAACGCACACACACACCATAGTGCGAGGAACAAACAGACATGGTGCCTACCTTAATAAGATATAAGACCTCCTTTCGATGCGATGACTACAGCAATCCTAAGGGACAAGTGTACGATAGCGATCAATGGGAATTTAGGTCGACTCTTCCTGTAGACATATAATGATATCCTGGACTCTTATGGGGCAGAGGTCCCTTGATGTCACCCGATGCTCCAGTTCATCCCACAGATGTTCAAAAGAGTTCAAATCAGGACTCCATGGAGGCTAGTCAAGTGTGGTGTTGTTCATGACCACAAACCATGTAGTTACAGCAGCAGCCTTATGACACGGCGCATTGTCTTGCTTAAAGAGACAATGCTCAGTTCCTTAGAAACTCCACAATGTAGGAGGCATTATATTTTCCAGTATGTTGAGATACCTATCGGAGTTCAATGTTCGTGGTACCACAAACAGAGATCCGAGACCAAACCAGGAAAAACAGGACCACACCATCACGTCGCCAATGTCATAGTCGGCGTTGCCACTCTGGAAAAAGATACTCACCGGACATCCGCCACACCCACACCGGTTCATCTGCTCGACAGAGAGCTTAGCGTGATTCCTCGCTCTATAACACAGCTTTGTAAGCTTCTACATCCCATTATACACACGCTTTGCACCACTGAAGACAACGCTGCATGCTGGTTTGGGTAATATGGGACTTGCAATCCTACCATGGAAAATCATGTGAGCCTCGGTTCTGAATTCGTGTTTTAGTCGATGTCCGCAACTTTGCAATCAACGTCTCGGCCGACGAATGGAGGTTTTTTATATATTATCATACGTAGTATCCTACGGTGACGTTCGGTGAGTGTGGTGGGTTGTGCTCTGCGGGTGGCACTTGCAGTTGACTCCCCGCGCCTCCATTTCAGTATAGTATCACTGATTGTTGACATGAGAGGCTCAATTTGTCAATTGGCCCATTGTGATCCCTGGAACATGGCATCCTATCACAACGCGTCTTTCTGACTCCATCAGTTCCCTTCTTGGACACAGTTGCACTGACTTGTTCATATTCCTCTAATTCATAAACACGGCTATAAACACGTGACTCGTTACATGGCACGATGTACCTTTCCTTTAGGGGGACGGTGTCTGTTAATTTCTTTTCAAGCAGTGTATGTAGGAATTCTGCAGTACACTCGGCTTTATGTATGTATAAATATATTTCCATTAAATTTTAAATAATACTAAAGAAAGATAGTATGATATAAAAGATAGATAGGTTGACAAATACATATATACATAGAGAGAGAGAGAGAGAGAGAATAGGAAAAATAGGACAATTCCTGAGAATAAAAACGATAACTGTGGAGAGAAAGAATAGGGTAGATAAGGGAGAAAGAGAAATAATATAACAAAGTAGGACAGTAAATGAGAATAAGAAAGAGAAAACTGCGAAGGGAAAGAGAAAAAGATAGGACAACGAATGAAAATGAAAATAGGAAAGATAAGATAGAAAGTTTGATAGAAGACAAAATGTAAAGAAATCGGTTTGTTTGTGTGTATGTGTATGTGTGTGAGAGAGAAGAGGTCTTTCGTGAGTCTAAACCCGAGGTTGATAATTTCTGTATTGTGGTTAAGTAAGTTCAGGAACAAACTCAGCATTCCAAGAGGATTCGCTGCACAATGCAAGCAAAAATATAAAACAACATCTTACAGCAGGAAAATGTTCGTGGGAGAGTCATTAATCAAGGGAGATGCTGTGGTGGAGGAAAAGTTTTGTGGCAGATGTTCTCTCCGTGATGGCAACTGTAATTTAAGAAGCAGACTCTGTTTAAACATCACCAATTCTCAACTTAGTACAATTCAAATATAATTAACCTTGAAAGTTAATGATGCTACCTACAGGAAAAGGCGGCCATTTTTCTTCCCAATAACACACTGTTAACGCCGTGGTAGCCCAAGTTGAGCGTGAAATTTGACAAGCCACCAACGTGACTAGAAAAAGAACAGGAATTGTGCAGAAGTGAGATTCGAGGCGTCATTTTCATGTCATTAGGATGCCGACTATGCAAGCGGCTTTTATCTCTGACCTCCGGCTGTCTGTTTGTGACAATCCGAAGACAGAAATACAAACTGAAAAAAAAAAAAAGAAAAAAAAAAACCGGGGAAAAAGTTCCGAAAAAGCCACCTGAGAAGTATTCGCCACTTCGGAGTTGCACGTTTATCCCTTACGCGTTTCCTTTGCGAATAATTTATTGAGCTTCTTATAAATATCTTCGAAGGCTCGCGCGAGTACATAACCCTGTCACTTACCGACATAACTCAAGTCGAAGTTTCTTTGAACTCGAAAAAATTTCTGTCATGGTTGGAGAAAAGTCCTTGAGCTCGAGAATTCGGCTCCTCCTCCTTTAAGAACAAATTTGAATTTTTATTTAGGTCGAAGAAGTAATTTTTACTTGTAAACTGCACATTTTTCCTAATTCATTAAGATATATGCCTATTACAAAATATTCACAAATACGTTCAGAGTTAAAAAGAACTGAACATTTATGAGTTTTTAAAATATATTTAAAAATAATTTTTTTCATTTCGGAATTTTTTAAAACCTTTTTCTGATTGACACGAGTATCACATTAAAAAAAGGAAAAGATAAAGCTTAAAAATATGTTGGTTTGCGTTCCAGATATTTCTTTTTCTATTTTTTATAGTTTCCACAACACCCAGTATCATAAGATATATATATATATATATATATATATATATATATATTTTTCTTTTTTTTTTTGGCGCTACGTTTGTAGATAGAGTTGTAGGTTCCATTATATTTACCGACCAGAGGAATTTTTTCTCTAAGTCTTTTTTTTTTTTAACATGAGAAAAACTCTGACTTAATTTTGCGTTTCAGAAAAATAAAAAATTCAAATATTAAGAAGGAACACGGGGATTAACAGCATCACCTTTCGTGTAGCACATCCAGAAATGCATCCAACTACTCCGATGATGAAAAATAGCGGCTGGCTCCCTACCGATTGACAAAAAATAAATAAGTAAAAAAAACCGGTCTTTAATACAGCTGATTTTTTTTTTTTTTTGATACAGTCGCTTCCTTTGGGAAAACGTCGGAAGAGAATGTATTTTAAAAATTTTTCTAGATGGCTTATCAGAAGCCTGTCCAAATTTGTTAAGATGCCAAGTTTTCTAAAAACGATTTGCCTTTTAAATACATTTCCTAGAACCCGTTCTTAAAAAATGTCGCATTTTTTCATAGCGTACATCTCAAAATAATAAATCCTTATTGTTGATTCTTTTTTACTGGTTTGCAGGAATTTTTTTGTGTTATTTCGATTATTTATAGTTAAGACTAAGCAAGACGAGACTAAAATAATGAGTGCATTTGAACTGGTTTATCATTTTGTAGGAGGAGAAAAATAAAAGTACGAGAAAAAATCCTCCGCCACCGTCTGAGATCGGTAATCAGCTTTAGTTGAAAATGAATACCAAATATTCCCATCTATGTAAGATTTGAACCCACGCCTTTACTATGCAGACGACATAATAAAGCTTTTATTTTTTGAAAAAACGATCATTCGTATGGCCCAATTCTTTCGAATTGACCTTATAAAACATATTGCTTATAATTTTTTGGCACTGCCTAATGATTATTAATAATTTAAAACTTCTAGAAACAATCAGCATTTCGATTTTATAATCATTGTTTGCTATTTAAAATATAAACTTGCTTAAAATTATTATGCAATACGAATTAACATTGTGTAAAAACAGTAAGAAAATAAATATTAAACAATTAGGTCTTCTCAAAAGAACAACTGAATGGATTTAATTTGTTATTAGCGTCTATTGTTGAAACATATGCTGCCATTTGCATGACATGCAGTAACCAACATTGCTGCTAAGATTTCAATTGTTGCTACGTTTGTAAATTCAAATAAATGAAATTATTACTCTTGAACAAACATTGTTTCAGAAGTTTTTAATTGTTGAAAAATTCGTATTGTTTTACCATTTAGTTTGGAGGTAGCTTTTAATGGTAGGAGTTTTAAATTATTAACGTATTTTGGAATTTAGCAAAACGGATCTGATTATCCAAAAAAATGAAAAACGAAAGAAATAAAAAAATATAAAAAAATCGAGGTCAGCTTAGGAACAGTCTAAAACATCGTCTGCATGATAACCCTGCATGTTGTCGAACCATGGATCAGTTATTACCATTTCAAATTACATGACGACTAATGGGATGCAGAGAATAAGCCAAGTCTAAAACAAATGGCATTTTCATTTTTTTTTTTATCTCCCCCATCTGCGGCTGTTAATGGTTTTTGCAGACCCGGATTTCTAAATCACCAACCTTGTAGCAACCGCACTACCAAGAAATGCAGGCGGGACCCGAATGATATATATAAAAAATCATAAGAAAAGAAAAAAAAACAAGAAAAAGAACCAAAAGACGTTTCATTCAGGTCGACAGTTTGTAGCCAATCATCAATCAAGATCAAGAATAATAAAGTGCCTTAGTCTCGCTTCAGCTGGCGTTAATGGTACTGCATTACCTTTCGCTTTGCGTCCCAGAAGCCTTCATTCTCCTCGATAAAAGTCGAACAGATTCGCCAGACGTGTCGAACACTGCCTTAGATCTTATTATGCTACTCAGCTTCTTATTATACAGGTTTTTTTTTCTTTTTTTTTTTTTTTGTCCCCCGTGGGGAGTTTGGATTTTAAAATAAGATAGTGCGCCCGCTGATGAGCATTTGTCTCTGTTTGGGAATGTTTTATTCTAATGCAGTCCTGTCTGATCACGACTTATTTGATGATTTAATCCCACTCTGCCTTTAGCATCGTCACATCCTACCAGCAAGTCGTTATGGACTACAGTTTTCCATATTTACATAATATTTTATAATAATCGCTGGTGTATCGACCTCGGTAGTTTTCCTAGGATTTTATGCCCGGTGGTATTTAGTTCTCTTTTAGTGAAGATATTTTTTCTGTTTCTCTCCTTTGCAAATCTCTGAGTTAATTGATTTTTTCTTTTTTTTACCGTAGTGTGTGCGGGGGGGGGAGGGGGGAAGGATCATACTATATTAATGAACAAAAAATTATATACCTAGTGATCGACACAGATAGAACTTTTTTCCCTTTACTATAGCGATCTTAAATTAATTATTTTAAAAACTTTTTAATATTTCTTGTAATTTTAATCAATTTATTTACGTTACAGTTTTTATAATAATTGTGCAGTCTATCCCCTTAATAGTCAAGTGTTACAATTTTATCGTAATACTTCGAGGTCTTTGACTTTCTCTCTCTCTCTCTCCTCACACACATACAGATCTCATACCTCCAACTGGGATGGTTTTCCAAATTAGCAGGATTGTTAGGTTTTTCATTGCAACATGCAAACTACCGACCTTTGTGACCCTTAACTTCACGCATCGTCTTAGAGCATTGAACTTTACTGTACCACCCCCCTTGAGATAGTACACTATTATACCACCACCTTCATTTAAAATTCTAATGTTTCGTCATTTTCGTTCATTACTTAGTGATTCGTGTATAGGAATATGTTGATTGGGGACTGACAGAAACCATTCCCTCTTCGGTAACCGGTACTCTAATTTGTCCTTAAAAATACTTTATTTACTTACCCTACAGGTAGAAAACAAATGAATTATACTAATGACCGAAGGCATTGCTCTCTTATTGGTTAAGTTTTCCGTTTATGTACTGTAAGCTTTAAATATCTCCTAGTGGCAGCTTATCGTATAGAAAGCAAATTTCCAAAAATGCTTACTTTTTTTTAAACCTTAAATAACAATGTTACATTATTATACGATTTAGATTCATTGTTTAGAATACACATACGCAGCTAGAGTAAGGAAAGAGTTGAGAATTGGGGATAAAGTTTTAGGAGCATTTATCTGAAGTACTCGCATATTTATTTATCAATACTACTCGATTAATTTATAATGTTTACAATTATTTAATACTAAAATAAAGTTTATATAACGTAAAATAATTTAATAAGTTCTATATATTTCGCTAGTTCAATATTTTTGCATTCATCTATTGATAATAGAATTAGCTTTAGCACGTATGACAATTGTTGCAGACAATCATGTACAATGTTCACAATTTATAACTATGGCGTCATTCATTGTTTCAACAATAGAAACTGAATTAGCTTTCACGTATCGCAGGTGTTGCAGACAATCATGAACAATGTACATTTCGTACTCGCATTATTGTGACTGTGACGTCATTCATTGTTACAGCAATCGAAACTGAATTAGCTTTAACAGGTATGAGAGTTGCACACAATCATGAATAATGCACATTTCATAGTCGCATTCTTATAACTGTGACGTCATTCATTGTTACAACAATCAAAACTGAATTAGCTTTAAAACGTATGAGAGCCGTTGCACACAATCATGAATAATGTACATTTCTTATCGCATTCTTATAACTGTTACGCCATTCATTGTTACAGCAATAGAAACGGATGTTTCACCAAACTAGTATGATTCCTTTTGGCCTCTCCTACTCTGCAATTAGACTGATTTTTATTGAAGTTTGCTATTTGGATCTTTACTAAACGCTGTTGAATCGTATCAGTTTTGGTTCTAGTTGGTTTGTGCGTGTTTCAAGGGGCGCATTTCGAAGAACGTTTCTATGTTAAGTAATAAATGCACTCAGGTTTGAATGGAGTTAAATCTTATTTAAGTCCATTCAAACCAAAATTTTGCGCAAAAAAAAAAAAAAAAAAGTTTAATCAACCTCTGGTTTAAAGCATTATTGTTAACATAGTGGTGACATCTAGTGTTAGAATTACGAATTATCATTACCTCGCATGTATTTTACCGCTCAGCAAAGTCGAGGCAAAAGGATCGTTACTTCTCTTATGACTATTTCCATTTCCAGTGATGTATATAACATAACAAGCGAATGAAGAAAACAGAGCATGTAAACCATTCAGAATAAACGAAAGTTTGTTTGTTAGCTTTACAGATTTGAAAATGGTTTCGAAACCTAAAAGGATTCGATTAAACCAGTGAGCAAAAGGCAGATGAGGAGGATTTTTGTTGCGGTATGAATAACAGCGGTAATATGCATAACATCATTAACTTGCACACAAGAGAGGATAAAAAACATTGGTGGCTGTTGTCGAAGGCAGGACCATGAATTATGAATCAGCGATGCCAGTCGGACAGCATGAAGAATTGCACCTATTATCTACCAAGCCTGTGAAATATTTCACTGAGTAATGGATTACTTTATTAAAAAGGAGGCGGTGCGCCACTTTGAATTTAATCTTTATTTTACACATGATACTAAAGAACCAGAGGAAGTATTATCATTATTCTTGCAATTTTCCCTTAGAGCTCAAGGAAACTCGAAGGAATAATATAGTCTCGGGTAATTGAGCCTGCAAATCAGTAATCTTACAGGCTTGAAGTGTAGTATTGCTAGAAGGCATGCGGATGCCTGTCTCATCCCTATCTATTTAAGTGAAGCCACATCTTCGTAATATTCCATTAAGTTTTCGAAATTAATTATTAATAAAATTCGATTGTGCAGTTCAGGTAAGCTTGAACATATGCGCGCTGCACCACCTTAAAACGAACAGCGAAAGAGGGAGGGACGGAAAAAACTGATGTGAAAAATAATTGAGCTTGTGCGAAGTCAACGTCCATTTCTGATATTGAAATCGAGGTGCAGCTCCGTCCATGCTAAACCTCGATTTTTTATGATGGTTTAACAATATTCCATTTGTATCATTGTTGAAAAGCTGCACATTGTTAGCAATTGTAGATTTTTTAGATTCTTTTTTTTTGTTCAGTACTCTGAAAGAAGAGACATTGTTTAGAACTTTTGAGTTGCTTTTTCTAATTGTTGAAAATGATTTGCACAAAGTACTTGTTTGACGTAATAATGTGAAGTTGTTTTTTTTTTAAATAAAATTCATGGAAATGTTTTTCTCAATGGATTGTTAGAATTTTGCTGTGATCTCAAATATTTTGCAGTGGTGTATGTCTGTATACCAAAATTCTTCACCTTTATTTCAGCTGAAATACAGGTTACTACGCGATGGTTCATAATTTATGTAAAAAGTCGATTACTTTCATAATTTCAATTAGGGATGACTGTTGTCTGTATTAGCAGATCGAGCTTGTGCTTCGTATGGAAGCGCAGATAGAGTAAAAGAATAACCTTAAAACTCCCAAACTCAGACTAGCTTGTTACCAAAAGAGAAGTCCCTTTTCATAGGAGGTGACATTTACCCAGGCTGCCCTTCTTCTGGTCAGTTGTCCCGAATTGAGGAAGGCAATCGTGATTTCTTAGGGATCTGTAATCTGAACTGTTAAGCCTTTAGATCCGAATAAAATGCAAACATCTAATTAGTATTGAAAAACATGACTAGAACAAGAAGAATATTTCTGCGTCCTGAAATCCAGGATGTCCAACCGCTACCCATCTTAAAGGGTAAAACCACACACCTCCCACAAGTACAGCATATTATTTTCGTGAGTTACCGTTTCAGTGCTGCCATCTATGAGAGGTTGCATCAACTAACACTGCTGAATTGTTTCTTATTTACTGTCGTTCCTATGGAAACGGACATGTAATTTACGATGACACATAAAGAAGGAAATGTGCATCTAAGAGAACGTTATAAAAGGCCTAAAATATTACAGCTACATTGTTATACTTAGATATATGTCCTCCGTACTATTAGACAGTATGTCTTTGTTCTGTAGAAACTACTCGATAGATGGCACCACATTCACATCGTAAATATACATTCTGAAGGTTTGAATTCGTACTACACAATAACGCGAACTCACCTTCATACTGTTGCAGAGGGATAACTGAAGCAAAAAACATTGGCAGTTATCGGATTTAATAGAGTAGCTCCCCCAAAAGCGCTATTTAGGTTTGAGAATGTAGTCACATCCAGATATTGGGCGGTGGTGCTATGGTATTGAAGAACACTTCTGCTAGTATAGATTACAATTCTCTCCCATCACAGGAAAATTTTAATGAATATTATAATTATAATGAATTATTAAATGAAATTATGAAAATTAATGCAAATTATGTTTAATTATTAAACCATTTTATTTTATATTATTATTTTATAATTAATACAATTATTTTAATGAAAAAATATAAAAATTAATGAAAATTATGAAAAAAAATGAAATCATGAAAAGTTCTGCAAACTCGAAAACAGTATCGTTGTGATGGACGCAGGACATTTATGGCGCAGAGGGTGAAGCTTGACGCTTTTTATATTCCCTGTTGTCTGTTTCGGGAGCAGTGATGGGAGAGATTTGTGAGCTATTTTAGTTCGCCCTGAGTGGGTATCGTTGTGATGAAGGGAGAGAAACGAAGATTATTTTTGCTATCTAATAAAAATTATGGTTTTGAATTGACCACCAGTGAATTGAAAGCAAAGTTCCTCGCTATATATAGGTACAGTGGAATGAGATCAGTTATTTGTCTTTATTACAAAGAGCTATAGTTTGCACTATTCAGAAGTAATATCTTGTAAAGTGCGTTTGATGTTCCATCGAAAAAATTGCAGACTTCAAAAAAGTGTGGTGCGATTTGTTTGTGGACACCATTTTCTACTAAAACTGGGAAAAGCTGGTATGGAGATGGTCTGTAGATGAGGCCGAACTTTTGAGATGTGACAAACCGTTTCCGAGGGTCGAAATACAAATAAATATTTGATGTTATATGCTGTATATAGAAAAGTGCGTGGCGAAAACGACCAGAAAAAAGCACACTCTAGATCGGTTTCTCCACCATGACGATGCTTCTTCTCAATGTGCTTTATTTATGTAGAAATGGGTAGGGTTTTCCATCCCGAAACATAGAGTGTTTAATCCACTCAAAGCAGACAAAAATCATCCACCACCATCTACTCGGTCGTGATACCAAATATTAAATTTAATAATAATATTTTTAAGTAGGGGTTATTTGTTAAAAAATCTTAAAATTACCGTTTGGACGTGTGTAATCATTCAAGATTTCCGGGAGGTGGGAAATTCCTTTGAGTACCTGCTTCAAAAAAACATTCTTATTGTTTAGTAATTACGGCCCAAAAAACCAAATCTGCGAGACCAGTGTAATCATATGTATTAAATGCACGTAGTGTCCGTTTTGGGAATGAAAAAGTCGAGTTTCAGGAAGCGACCGTGAGTTAGCGGATCTCATCCCGCATGAGACGAGCTAACTCACGTTCGCTTGAAAATCCTTAACAAAAGGTTCTTTACGTCCCAGATTCAAACCCAGGTGTGGTTGAGAGATGTAATTGATTCTGATTACAAGGGTAGATCCAACTTTTTTTTTTTCGAGGTGGGGAAGCGAGATTTTGACAAATATTAACGGGATTGAAATTTTTTTTTTTGGGGGGGGGGAGAATGATAATTATTTAATCTGCATTTTGATAAAAAATAAAACTAACGTTCAAATTAAGTGGATATTGAATCCAACATTATTTCAAAGCCGAATAGAGGAACTGCAAGAGTTTTATGCCGAATATAGATAGAAACTGTATAAAAGTTTCGGCGGATCCAAGCGTAAGCAAACCTTTCATGACAGGGACAACTCGTAATAAAGGTGGAGTAAGCTCCAGATCACTTTCCTTAGTATTTCCCATAATGTAAAACGTATCTCCTGGCGGACATGTATGATGCTATACATCAGGGTTCCCAAAAAGTGAATAAGTGTTCCGCGGAAAGTGAATAAGTGTATTGCTGTGCTATTAAGGCCAGCGCGGGCTGGTTTTAATAGCACAGCGATAGTGTGCGCTTAGCTTTACATTGAATACGAAAGCGATGATACTCTACTCTAACCAAGGTGTTCCGTTAAAATTTCCGGATTTGTGAAGTGTTCCGTCGTAGGAAAAATTTGGGAAACGCTGCTATGCATTATGGGGGGGGCGGAGGATCAATACCCAGACCGGTTTCGACCTTTGTTGAGGTCTCATCAGTGGATCCACTAATGAGACCTCAACAAAGGTCGAAACTGGTCTGGGTAGTGACCCCCCCATAATGTATCTCCGCTAGGAGATACATTATGGGGGGTCATCTCCTAGCGGACATATCATACATGTCCGCTAGGAGATGTGTTTTACATTATGGGAAATACTAAGCATAGTGATCAGAGCTTACTCCATCTTTACTACGAGTTGCTCCTGTCATGAAAGGTTTGCTTACGCTTGGATCCACCGAAACTTTTATAGTTTCTCTATTCGGCTTTGAAATAATGTTGGATTCAATATCCACTTAATTTGAATAATTTTGCCTCCTTTTGGCTGTGAAGCCTTTTGACTCTTTATTTCAGTAAATTAACGTGATTTTTTAAATATTTTTATAAACATATTATTTTAAAAAAGACTTCAGAATTTCATTAGAATAAAATAAAAATTTTATTATTTTTATTTCATTTCGTTTTCCTTCATTTTTCAAAGTGGAACCATTTGTCTTATCGGTCATCTGCTAACGATCGATTATCTGGTCCATAATGTCCTCACCCCCTACTTGAAAAAAATTACCATATCTTCCCAAAAAATGCTTAAAAAGAAACTGAAAGAATTTTTGATTTTACAGTACTATAAATCTCTATAGGAACGTTATTTTGGTTTTATGAAAAGAGATAATTTTAATAAACTCAAATTTAAATTCAGTTAGACAAATGTTCAAATACACTTAGGAAGACGGATAATCTCAGCACTTAGATCATTGGATACTTCATCTGCTGCTCATTTCGGCTCACTTGTATGCCATTCCTAGAGGTTGTCCTAACTGTACGTCATCAAATGTGCATTATGATTCTCAAGTTTTATTTGGTTAGTGTGAGAATGGTTCTTGGTATGTATGTAGATTTCTCCTACAAGAACTGAAGTGACCCAATCATATATACACAGATTTTTCTATTAAGTACTGTGCAGTTAGGAATTTTTAAAATCTTCACTTCGATATGATATAAACAATCTGCCCAATGCGACAGAGAGGAAACGTATTGAAGATTTGGAATATTTAATTGTTTTTGTAACATTGAGCTTCTTGCTTGTTTGTTTGCCTGCACCCCCCAACACATACGGCAATTATAGCAATTAACTTTGATATTGCTAATTATAGCGATACTTAACAATAAACCATCAACAAATGAGATGTTATCTTCATGATTAAAATGATGGCAGAAATTTAGTACGACATGATAGTCTTCTTCCAACAATAATATTTTGGTAGACTTGAGTCACGTAGCCTCGCCGATGTAATTGGTTTGAAAATTTTATGAAATGGGCGCCAGGAATTCTTAGTTCTAACGAAGCTCCTCTTAACTGATTTTCGTAGACTGTTGTTTGTAAAAGCTTACTCTACAGACCAAAACCATCTGATCATCGTTAATCCCTGGATCTTTCAATTCGTGGCTTACCATTATTAGATCCGGATCTCTAAATCTTTATTTCAATCTGGTTTTAAATTGAAATAGTTCCTCTTTTCACGTCTAACATAGACGTCAATCTAGAACGCAATTGATGCCTTTCATTATAGTATAGGGTTTATTATCTAGAAAATAGCGAAACGAGAACATTATAAATCATTAATAATCTTGTATAAATCTTGAATAAATTTCATCTCTGTTGTATTTTTCAAACTGATTACGTCTTATACAGAAACGATATTATTAAAGATTCAAGCTGCACAAGGACATTTATAGCCCGACATACATAATTAGTAAACATAGCACAAACCTGATCCGCACTCTAGAATATACGCTGCTTTTTGAGCTTTGCCAACTATTGTCAGCGCAGTGTAAGACTGTTCAACTTCTCTCTGTCTCTATAAACTGTTGACCAGACAACAAATAAATCTTTCATGCTAAATTAGATAAATTCAATATATATATATTATATAGGCTTTGCTAAGTACGGTGAAATGCTATACTATATGCAAACTGCTTATTTAATGAACAACAGTGATAAATACGAATAAGTTAATAAAATTACAAGATACTTAATAACAAAATAAAAATAAATTGATTTTTAAGCAACTAGATCTTCTGTGTTCATTAACACACACCCAATAATTGCAGTAGAATGATCTATAAATTTGATGACTATTCGAAGGCCAAATAAAATCATTTCACCAATAGTTGGGCTTTATCGCGTTTTTAAAAGTTTTTAAAATCATTTTTATGATTTTCTATGATTACCTTATCACGTAATCACGTTTTTAAAAGTTTTTAAAATCATTTTTATGATTTTCTGCGCTTACAAACGGGCACATAAAGAAGAAGATGCGAGACAAAATATTAGTAAATCCGATATTGTTCTGGAAATAGACAAAAGATGCCGCCACTGATGATGAACATGCATGATATTATCAAGTCTCCATATTCTTGGCTATTGATGAAAGCTTCCAATAGATGGCACCACACTCACAAACATTTCTACCAACGAACACTCATCTTTTTCTTTAATTTTATTAATTTTTTAGATTTATTTATTTATTTTTATTCTGATTCACATGTATAGCAAATGGAAGCTGAAATGTACTTGGCAGAGATTGATTGTAATACAAGAATATTCATTTAAATGTTATTTAGTTTAACGATGAAGTTTCTCGTTATATCAATGCTTGGAAATTAATCGAGCAATTCAGTGAGCAGAGAGGATCAACATTACTTGAAATTGAAAGTCAATCATCCGATTTAAACTGTGAAATTACATGAGGTTAAACAGACAGGCTGAAGGCACGTGAATTGATGTTCGTAAAATGAAGTACGATATAGGAATATAAATATAGGTCAATGTGTCATTTGGCTGCAGATTTGACAGCCGTAACTAATCATTACAAACTGCTTTACAGATCAGTAACTCATTAATAATTTCGTGTTTTGATTAATGTTCGCGAGCATATACTCTCCACAGAGTTTCTTCTAAATTGAAATAAATTTTTTCATTAGTTCCAGTGTGGAAAACTTTTAAAACTATTTGGTGTTTCTTATTGGAGCTATTCAATTAAATATTAAAAATAAGTTCGATTAAGAACTTCTTTCTAATTAAATTAGAAATAAGTTCGCTTATTAAAAATATGAAATGAAATAATAAACAAAAAAGACTATTCTTTCTTTTTAAACACTTTTCTGCCGTGTTCTGTGAATCGAATGTTTTTGAAACACTGCTGATTTATCTTCAAAATAAAAAGACTTATTTGCTGTCCTCTTAAGACGCTACTGAATGAAATCCCTTCTGATAAAAAAGCAATCCATCCCAAGAAGGAACGCGATGAACAAAGAGATGGCACATCTGCTAAGAAAGGTGCCTGATGTTCTGGTGGGGATTTTCTCTAGTTAATGACTTGGAGTTATTTCTGTGACAGTTACTTCATGCGTGGTGTGTTGGAGTTGTATTACATAAGCCTGGTACTGATGTTGGGTTGTCTTTTTGCGTTGCTTCAACAGATCAGAAACGGGAGATGTATTTCATGCTCTAACAATGGCATATAATCAATGTTAACCCGGGTTTACCCATGTTTTTTAATGTCGTCTTCAAGAGATCAGAAAAGATAAATATATTTAATGTTAATCCATGTGAAACTATAGTTTTTACATTAAGTATTGCATGGTTTTTTTAGTTGATATAACGAAACGATCTCATGTAAGTGTGTGAAGTTTTTATTGGATTGAATACGGTATGATTGTTTGGTGTAATAGCAAAAACGTTCGGCTCCTGAGGAAATATATAACTGCAATGCCTTTTAAGTTTTAGTCTGTCTCTCTCTCTACTTCATAAAGCCAGAAATATTAACCAGCATTACTATATAATCTTTTCACTCTTCGGACAAAGTATGCATCATGCTGAACATTTTCATCTCGATGTGCATGATTTCTTCATCCTTCAGTATCTTCGTGTCGCGGCATCAAACTTTACGGTTATTATCTGTTTTATACTTGCAGAACCGTGACAGGAATTTCTCCTCAGTGACGAACTACAAATTTTACAACCTCTTATAAGTGGCAGTAGTTTAATTAAGGTATGTGCACTCAAAAGTAAAAAATGAACACATGAAAACAGATTATGAATACAAGTGTTTGCTTAGAATTCCATACAAAGCATTTTCAGAATCCCAACAAGAGGATGTTTTCTAAAATTTGTGTTTTTAAACACGATTGATGAACAGAATACAGAAACATTTTTCAACCAAAGATGATACACGATAATTAACTTGATTTTTAGGAAGCTATTAATCTTTATCTAATAAATATAGAAAAATAGATAGAGGGGTAGAGTGTTCTTAGGAATTTACATTTAAGAAAGTTATGATCGCTTCAATATAAATCATGTTTTCAACACCAGATCTTTGAAGCATATTCAGATAAACAACGTTGCATTTCGTTACAGATTATCTCAGAATTGTTTGAGTGGAGCAGTAACAGTTTCAGAGAATATTGTAAGAGACGATTCAAGTGAAAATGGTGGATAAGATTGTAAGATTCTTGAATATTAAGTGATATTGCATTTGATTATTGATTGATTATATTATTGATTGATAATGCATTTTATTCTTTAATAAAGCCCGCCCACCCACCCACACACACACGCACGTATGCACGCACTCTTCACTCTTTCTTCCTACCTAATTATATTATTCAGCTAAGAAGCTAGCGCCTCCTACATAACGCATAACAGGGCACAGCAGTAAAACGGTCTTCGTAGGCCAACCGCCAGATAGTTCACTGGACAGTATATGTTGGTAACTTTTCGGAAGACTTTTCGATCAGCTGGCGAATAATTCTGTTGCTGCTTATTCTGCTAGATTGTACATGGACGAAATCTAGGTATAGGTGTTTGGAGATGGGTATTTTGCGCACCCTATGTGGGAGTTATTTCAACAAGTCTTTTACCCATACTGCAGGCCAATATTTTACTACTATGAAAAGCTGCTTAAAATTATGATGTCGTTAGTGTTAAAAATCTCTCACAAAATCAATAAAAATTTCCAAAATTATAAAACAAAATACAAAAAAATAAAATAAAGTAAAAATATACCAGAAAAAAAAGCCAATAAAACAACAAACTCCATGTAAAAAAGCATTTCCAGAAACACAGGTACTTAATACCAATGCAAACAGCGTACATCATCTTTACCATCACTTGTTATTCATTACTGAACCTCAACTGACAAACTTTACGCAGTACGCTATGCACGATGTCTCCTCAACGAGGATGGAAAACATGCACTTGTGTCAGGTCTGATGTTAAAGGTTATCAGACCTGGAATCTCCTTTATATGATCGGCTTTGATTTAAGATTTCTTTACCTCATTTTGTTTCCTTCATTTTCTGCCTTTATCGCTCTCCCTATCCTAATTTTAATATAGTACAGTACAGTATACTCAGTACATGACTGTACTGACCTTTTTGATTATCTGTCTCTGAAAGTTCAGCTTAGAGTGGGGATTTCTACATCCCTATTTGCTACTGGCTACACTTATCTAACTTCGGAGACCAAGCTTGAAGAGAAGTTGAATTGTTGCTGTCAGTAATGATCTAAACGCAAATTGCTAACCGATCAGAATTTCCTTGCGGAAGCTCTGATCACAAACTGTGATCTTGTCTATGTTTCTTTCTTTCGTTTTTTTTTTTCACAGATTGCCCGTCTTCCAGCCAACGCCAATCTCGTATCATATGCACTACAATGGAGCCAATTGGGGGTGATCTTCAGGACTTTTATTACTCTTTTTACATGGTCTGATTATTGCTTCCGTTCTCCCGATCTAATTACCATCTCTTTCTAATAACTGCAAATATTATCCTTTGCTGGGATTCGTGTAGTTAATTTCCATTCCACTTAAAATTCAGGGCCTTTATTCAAGCCTTGTTTTTGGAGAAACAAGCGGTCCAAACTAAAAATGCAGCAAACTCATTGACTCCCGCTTAAAACTCTTCTTTTACTCAGCTTACACTATAGCCAGTCACCACTGCATAAATAAAAAAAACACATCAAATATAAAGCTGATTTTGTAAGGGTCAAATGCACTAAATTGTCCCCCCCCTCCCTCCCTCAAATGATAGCCAAAACTTTATACTCTCAAAAATGATGGAGAATGATATTAAAAACTCGTTTCTTCAGGCCCATTGGACGTTGGAGAGGGCAGATCATCAATGGACCTGTAGGGCTCATTGATGATCTTCCCTCACCAACATCCAATCCCATTCATTGCTTTGTTGAAAACAATACATTCCGTTCCAGGTCATTTTAAATGACATTTCAGTGCTCAAATGACTCGAGCTTCCGGATCATCTTTGGCCACTTTGTTAAGTACTGATCTCTTTTTTTTGCCATTCTCGGGTGGGGTGAAGACAATTTAATAAATTACGATGCTACAAAAACACAAGTCTGCCTTATTTCTAGGAAGAAAGATCATTATCACTCACCGTCATTCATTTTTGACAACAAAAATCATTTTCAGTTTTCGTTTTTTATTCATTTTAACATTTCTTCTCAACTCCTTAACACTTTATAAATCCCAAATCCACCCAATCTTAAAGTAATGTTGCCACTTATGTGATGATGCACCTAAAACCTTCTCTCTGCATTATGTGTTTTCTGTTTATCTTTCCATTTTCACTGACGCAGCTACACTGGACTGGCTACCATCAATTCTCTAATCAATGAGCAGCTGCTGGTCAACGATTCATCTCCAGACATAATCAGCTTCTCCTTATGCTTACACCAACAGTATAACATTATACGCTAGACTCGCATCATTAGCTCATTTTCGTGCTTCCAATAAATCCAACACAGCTTCCAAACAGAATGAAGCCTTTCGGTTTTAGCGATCAAAGTTAGCTGTTTGTTCCAGTTATATTAGTAAGGATCATAATGATATATATTTGCGGACGAACTTAAAATAGTTTAAAATTCTGCCTATAAACAGAAGGGTTTTTTTTTTCTTTGGTCTTTTGTTTTCTAATTACTTCTAATAGAAGAAATGTTTCTAAGTTGTGCAAGAGGAATACTATAAAACTCTGATTAATGAGAATGGGAGGTATCTTTGCAGATTCTACACTAATGAGTTATTGCGTATCGAATATAAAGCGAATTTTCCTGATATTTAAAAAGTCCTCTTTATAATGAAGTGGATGAAAGTAAGAACTCCTATTCAGAATAGGAGTTAATACTTAATTTTGTTGCATTAAAATTATTTCTTGTTCAGGTTTCTGCAATGAGAATTACAAACTGACACAAGAAGTTTTTGTTTTCTTAATTATTATTAGTCTTTCTTCTGTTTCATCTTAAATTTTTAATTTATTTTGAATATATTCTTAAGTAAGGGTATTTTCATTAGAATTAATGACATGGTAATTAAAGAAAAAAATTCTTTCGTATGTGGAAAAGTAATCTGTGATAAGTCGTTTGTTTATGAGGATGTCAAGTGAAGAATGCCGCAGACAGATTTGTGTAAAGAAGAAAACTTTCAAGTGCAGATGATTCTCCATGGTTTTCATTAGTATTTTCATCATCTTTGATGTAGATTTTATTTTTATATTCTTTGAATACTTTTTTCGTAACCATATGCATGAGCTTTATGTTTGCTTCGTTACATTTACGAGGATTTCGCAAGCTGTTTTTGCTACACTGTTTTTCATTCCTTCTTTCCATCCAATTATTTGGATTTGTTCTTTTTTCTTTTTTATTTTTTCCAAGAAGCATTAGTATTCCATTGCTTTAACTTGTATATCCCGGTATGCTTTTCCAGTGTAATAGAATTTTCTTTAGTTTTCCAGTGATTTTTCTTATTTTTGTAATTTGTTTTTCTTTTTAAGTTGGTTTGATCTTATTTCCGCGATCGCAACTCTTCAAATTTCTTTACGAGGTTTTCATGATTTTAAGATCTCCTCGAATGTTTTTCTAAACCTCGAACCCTTAAGGGTCTTTTGAACAGTGCCGTCACCATCTCATTTTTTTGTTACTTGTTTACGACAGTCACTTCATCTCAACTATTTCAGTTGCGCGAACCACATCTTTTTTATAATTTAAATAGTGTTTTCCGTAGTGTTTTTCTCTTTCGCAAACTTATATTTAAATTTTTCAAAGGGATTTTGTCTTATTACATTTTCTTTGATCACTTTAGAAAGTCTCACATTACAATCTTTTTCAAACGTCATTCCGAGTCTATTCATCGTGTTTAATTTTTTCCAGGGCAGTACAAGAATTTAATTTACAAATTTGATGCTAGTTTAATTGCATACCATTAATTTCTTTATGTGGGAGTAAGACTTTTCTTTGTGGACTGCATAAGTCTGGGTAAAGGAGGTTGGGTTGAAACTGGAGTTGAATCAAGGCCGAAGCAACTGGAGGTTATGGGCAGCATATTATAATCTGTTGACTGCGTGCATTTTCGTAGATGGATAAAAAATAAGATCGGTTTTCAGAACAAAAGATCTACAGGTTACGACTTGTTCAAATCTTAAACAGAATGGATTTTAATCCAAGTTTTTCCAACCAAAGGACACCGTCGACAGCGCTGCAGAAGCTTATTAGTTGTACCGATTTCATATCCTTATATCCCTCTTCTAATAGTTTTAATATCTTGTATGATTGGTTTCCGTTTATTCATTTTTTTTTGTAATAAAGTCCATTTTGTTTGCTACTTTCAAAATAGTTTTACTCATTTTACCCTTTCATGCAGTATACGAGTATACTTGTATGCACTTAATAATGTCTGGCTCATTAAATAATCTGTATAGTTCATGGTTATATCTTTTCCTCCACATACACTTCTCTTGTACTGCTCCAAAAATACAAGGGTTAAAAAAAAAAAAAAAAACTTTCGCCATAAAGACTTTATTGTTCATTTTACAACATTTTAAGGACCGTTCCCCTCTACTGGCGACACACCGTTCCCAACGTTTCTCCCATTGTTCTAATGCTTCCTGGAGCTCACTTTCGGTGATGGCGCGCAGTTCTCTTATCTCATTTTCCTGAATCTCCTCTATGATTTGAAAATGACGGCCTTTCAATGTGGTTTTAAGTTTGGGAAACAGGAAGAAGTCTGCCGGGGCTACGTCCCGAGAATAAGGTGGACGGCGCATAAAGGATGCAAGTGCAGATGAGGAGCGACTCATCTGCAGTTTTTCAGTTCAAAATTTGATGGCAAAATCGTATGTTGATGCCTACTTCGTCAACAACTTCTCGGACAGTTAAACGACGATTTACAGCACGAACTCTCTCTCGACATGGTCGTCGTTTATTGATGTGGAAGGTCGTCCAAGCTTGGGATCGTCACCGACTAATGTTCTGCCCTTTTTAAAACGCTTAAACCACTCATAGCACTGAGTTTGGCTCATACAGTACTCCCCGTATACTTGGTTAAGCAACTGAAATGTCTCTGCGAAACACACACACACACACACACACACACTGTTCTTCAAGCGCTTTCATTGTCACTAATCCGACGAACAGCTTGTGCACGTGCTCACTTCAGCGGATGTAATTCAACAACTAATGCTCTTAACAGAACGGGGCAAATGGCATTTTGATTTTGTTGCCAAAACCTGCCACTAGGTGCGCTCAGTGTGTTCTCTGTGCCGGTTGGTGCGCTATTTAAAAAGTTCGGTCTTTTTTTTTGAACATCCCTCGTATATCTAAGAACTTCTCTCAATCAAACAGACCTAGTAATCTTTCATCTGCCATTGATAATACCCAGTTTTCAGAGGCATAACTTAACACTGGTCTTACAAGTACTTTATACATCATTATCTTTGTTTTTCTGAGATCAGGTGTGGCTTTAGGTATTTTCTAAGTCCACAGAAGCATCTATTTCTGGAAAGAATACGTCTCTGAATCTCGGTACTGTTATCATTTTTACAATTACCTTTTGATTCCAAGTATATAAAACTATGTACAATTTCAAATTTATAGGAACCAATTTCAATTTGAGAAGGATTAATATCACAGATCTTTCTAGTTACTGGCATATGCTTTGTTTTTTCTCGGTTAATCTGCAAATTCATCTTCTTTGCTGCCTTTTCTAAACCGATGAACGTTTCTTCCATTGCTTTTCGTATCCTTCCTGTAATATCGATATCGTCTGCATATGTCATAATTTGTCCTGACTTGTCGAAAATAATTCCCCTTGTATTAATGCCAGCATCTCTGAAAACCTTTCAAAGTGCGATGTTTAACAGTAAAATAGCTAAGTCAACCCCTTGTCGAATACCATTTTTATATATATTGAATCAGATAACGTGTTCTGACAACGAGTATATCTGATGTAGCTTTAACTGAAGCAATACGTTTCTGGAATCTGTAGTTCCTCATTTGCAATAAATAAGTTAGATCTATCTATGCTATCATACACAGCTCTAAAATCTACGAAAATGTGGTGTGTTTCAATTTAAAGTTCACTACATTTTTAAAGTAATTGGCATATATTAAAAATCTGATCATTTGTAGATCTTCCTTGATGGCATCCACACTGATAATCGCCAATAACATTCTCTACATTGGGATAAAGTCTCTTAAATAGCATGCTAGAGAAAATGTTGTAGGTTGTACCTAGTAAATTAATTCCTCTATAGTTAGACCCTATCATTACATCACTTTTCTTATGGATGGAGCATAAGACGTTCAGTTCAGATTCCATTCGTCTGGAATTGTTTCTTTAATCCAGATTTTGTTAATAATTTCACACAGCTGCTTGAAGTATTCTGTACCTGCACTTATAATTAATTCTGTTTGTATCCTATGCATTCCTTGGACCTTATTGTTCTTAAGTTCTTTAATAGCTGCTTCCACTTCTGTATCGGTTGGTACTGGTTCAACATCAAGATCTTGGCTCTCTTCCATATCATCTAATTGACAGATATATTTAAATTCAATAGTTCATCAAAATGCTCTGCCCATCTTCCTACTATCATTTCATTCCCACTCGAAATTATACTCGCGTATCCCTACATGACGTTGTTCTACGCTGGAAATCTTTCCCACTACTATTTAACTTTTGATAGAAAGATCTGCTTTCATTCATACTTCTGAGATGTTCTAATTCTTTGAGTTCATCCTCATAGTATTTCTTCTTTCTATTCTTATGCACTTTTTTTGGTTTCTCAAAAGCTGAGATACTTTGGGGTTTAATCAGTGGAAAAATAACCCACATTGCTTGTCTAAGAGGCGTAACTGTGGTCCTAAGACAGTCTTTGAGGAACGAGATCGCCGTCGTCTGAAAAGGCTTGTACAGACAAACAGAACTTCGTGTGTGCAGTAATCGATCGAAGCATTTAAAAGGCTGCTCCCAACCCATATCTCATTTTTCATATTTTCACTTAACTCCCTAAAATATAGGAAAATGGAAAAAGGGACGATGAATTAAAGATGCGAAGAAGTTATATTCTTGGTTTAATCCTTTATCCGATTGTAAGTAAACAAAGTTTGCGTATGAAGTATCTTCACGACTGGACTACTTGCATACGGAGTCTAATGACTTCACATGAAGAATGCAAAACACACGTACGCCCTGTCGGATGTGTATAATGCTATGAATTCTGGAAAAGGCCACTACCCAGACCTGTTTTGACCTTTATTGAGGTCTAATCAGTGGGAGCCAAGTCGTGAAGATACGTCATGCGCAAACTTTGTTTGCTGACACTTAGATAAAGGATTAAACCAAGAATATAATTTCTTGGAGTCTTTAATTTATGGCATAATCAAGTGAAAAAACTTTCAATATCTATCTGTAATGGGAAGATGAATGACTTAAGAGAAAAACAAAATGATGGATTTGAGGACTTTATTTTATTTTATTATTATTATTTTTTTTACCAGAGATACAGATTTTGATGAGAAATGTTTCACAAGCACATCGTTTAAAACAATTCTAATTTATATATATAATTAAACATAATTAAAATACCATACAATTAAAAGAACTGTTATTATCTTATTCCGGATTTCTTCCATATAAACTCTTAGTTACATATCATGAACCATCAAAGTCTACATACTTCTCTGTGTGTTTGTGTGTGTGTGTATGAAGGGAAGCTGTGAGGCCACAATTATAATGTAGATCAGTTGTGTGAAATTCTCTATGTGTATGGCTTAGTAAGCAATCCGTTTCTGTAAATTTGCTGTCCTTGCCAAATTCAAGTCTGATAAAAGCAACAACCATGAAAAGTCAAGCAAAGGGAAGCAAAATATTACTTGCGGATAAAGGTAAACAATCTAAAGCTTTTCTCATTGATTTCACAAATATGATAGTCTTATTACAACCTTAGCAATGTTTTCAACTTTCCGTTTGCGCAAGCTGCATCTCCGCTTCCTAACAGAAACTAAAATTTCGGCTTCTTAAAGCACAATACACTTTAATTTTCGTCTAAATATATTCGATTTAATATAAAAGGTTAGAGTGTTTTAAACTTAGAATCCCAAATCGCTCTTGCTTTTCTAATGTCACAGTTATTCTGAAAAACCTCAGCGTTATTTTTTAATTTCCATTCTTTGAATATGATTTTATGCAGTTCAACTTTCCTAATCGTGACGTCATCTTCCTAGGAGATTTTGATGTTCACGACTTCAAATGCCAGGCTGGATGATTTCTCTGCTCTTTTTCCTCGATTGATTCATATTGATATATTAAGAAGGCTTCCATTTTCGTCCGTTATTTAAGCCTTGTTTTCCAAGTAGTGTGCCAAGGCCTTACAAGGGAGGAACCGGACAAAGCGAAATTGACTTACATTGAAATATCGATTATGAGTTTGCTTTTCTGTTAATAATACGACAAGAAATGTGCATCATGTCTAAATGTCAGGTATGCTTTCGGGTTTCTTGTCCAAGCAAGAAACTTGAAAATTAACTCATATTGACGCTATTTCTGAGAAGGGTAAAAAAAACTCTTCCTATTCACTCATCTGCCTACTCATAGGCTGAGCAACCAACCTCCCGTGGAAGGGATTATTAAAGAATATCTATCTACGGAAATCCCCTTAGATACCCTTTGGTTGGAAAGACGAGGTTAAAATTCAGTCTAAGACGCGAAGAATCTTTATAGAGCGTTTTTGAAATGAAAGGTGAGTTATCCAATCGTCTACAGAAGTGACAGAGCACAGCAGGTTATTGACATAATGTATATTTCAATAGATATTGACTAATTGCGTTATGTAAATTAAGATTTCATGAGTCGAATCATTGTCATTAATGTTCCGTCTCTTGACAGGTCCAATGGTATAACTCAGCAGATTCTCTTCCCCCAAATTCCTCTGTCTCTTGCTTCCTCCTTCATTTCTTGATATCCTCTTGTGCCCATTATATCATCAAGCATCGTTAGTCGTCTTCTTCCTCTTGGTCGCTTTTCTTCAATTTTCCCTTCTATCATTCTTTTCACTAGGCTATCTCCTCTTAATACATGTCCTATCCAGTTATGCTTTCTTCTTCTTATGGTCTTTAGTAAATTCCTTTCTTCTTCAACTCTTTGTAATACTTCTTCATTGGTGATTTTTTTCAGTCCACTTTATTTTCTCCATTCTTCTCCATAACCACATTTCAAATGCCTCCAACATTTTGGCTTCTTTCTTCCCAATTGTCCATGTTTCTGACCCATATAAGGTCATACTCCAAATATAAAACTTAATAAGCCTTTTCTTTAGATTTTTATTCATTTTATTAATAAACAAATTTTTCTTGCTATAAAATGCATATTTCCCTTTGTTAATTCTTTCTTTTTCACATTTTCCATTTTCTTGTATTATACTACCAAGGTATTTGTATTGTCTCACTTGCTCTACACCTCCATTCATCATCACCTTGATACTTCCTGGTTTCCTGGAGACTCCCATCACTTTTGTTTTCTTTGTGTTAATTTTCATACCATATTTCTTGCATATATTTTCAAATTTTTGCATTAGGTGCTGCATTTCATCTTCAGTATTAGCTAATATTGCTTGATCATCTTGAAATCTAATATTTTGTATTGTTCTTCCTCCGATAGTGATTCCTCTTTTTCTCTTCATCAAATGCTTCTTTTATAATTTCTTCTGCAAATATATTGAAGAGCATCGGTGACAGGCAGCATCCCTGTCTTACACCTCTGGCAATCACACATTTTTTAGTTTTTCCTACTTTTGTCTTTATTATGGCCGTCTGGTTCATATATAATTCAGCCATTAACCTTCGGTTTCTCCACTCTAAACCTATTTTGCGTAATATTTCCATCAGATTTTCCCATTTCACCATGTCAAATGCTTTTTTAAGGTCGACGAAACATATATAAACTTCTTTATTTACTTCTATATTCCTTTTGCATATGGTCATCATTACTCCAATTGCATCTCTAGTTCCTCTGTCGTTTCTAAATCCAAATTGATCATCCCCCAGAAAATACTCCACTCTATTATACAATCGTTGATTTAATATTCTTAGAAGTACTTTGGAGGCATTCGAGAGTATGCTTATAGTTCTGTAGTCACTGCACTTAGCAGGATTACTTTTCTTTTCAATTGGTATAAGAATACTCTCTGTGAAATCTTTAGGCCATACTCCTGTTTTGTAAATGAGGTTGCAGAGTTTCCATATTTCTGTTATACCTTTGTCCTCCAGTTGTTTTAGGATTCCACTAGGTATTCCATCCACTCCTTCCATCTTTCCCTTTTTTTATTTCCTTAATTGCTGTTTCTATTTCTCTGTTAGTATTTCAGGACCTCTTTCTTCTGTTGAGATTTCATTTTGCTCTTCCAATTCAGTTTTTGTTGGTCTTTCATTTTTTGTATAACGTTCTTCGATGTATTCCTTCCATATTTCACCTTGTATTTCAATATCATAAATCAAATTTCCTTGCTTATCTTCTAATGGCAGATTTCTTATGATTTTTTAATATTTGTAATGTCTTTTGCTTTTTCAAACATTTTATCATATCGCCCCCTTTTATCCATTTCTCAATTTCTTTACATTCTACTTTTAACCATCCTTCTCTTGCTTTATCAGTTTCTCTTCTAAGTTCATTATTTAATACTTTGTATCTTCTTCCCTCTTCAGTGTTTACATTTTTCCATCTTCTTCTTTCCTCCATTTTTCTTATGATTTCATTTGTAATCCATGGCTTAATTCTTTACCATTCCACAAAACCTATCTCTTCAGCAGCTGTTTCATATATCAAGTTTTTCAGTTGATTCCATTTTGCGTTAACATCAATAGTTTCTTCAGATATATCCTCTTTGTTTCTTATTTTATTCTCCAGTTCTTCTCTGAATTTCTTACCTGCATCTCCTTTGAGTTTTTCTAGGTTCCACCTTTTCTTGAAGTCGAATACTTCATGCAATTACTGGAGCTTAAAGATGCCTGCAAAATCGCGTTTAACATCTATCTATCGACTTAATTCTATCTTATTATTATTTCTTGGCGTTCTCAGTTTTGGGGAATAAGTAATTTAGATTTTTAGTGCTTTTCCAGAAGTTTCAGAAAGATTAACCCTTTAGGTATCGTTTTTGTAACTTTTAGTTATAAAATAATACTTTAGAAAAATCTTAAGTATTATTTTGATATACAAGTTTCACAAACTTTGCTAATTTTCTATAAAAAGACAATAATCGATCATTCTGAAGGTCCCTCCCTATTTCTCTTGCCTACCGTTATCCGATTTATCATTACGTGCGCTTCTTATTAAAATAATAATAAAAAAAACCATCTTATGACATGATCCAGCCAACATCTTATGATGATTAAAAACTTCTTCCGAAAACATTTATTAACATACTTGGTAGCGTAAAAACAGCAGAAGGCCGGCACTTATTTTGGGAATATTAAAAAAAAAATCTGCCATTATCTTTGATTAAGATAATCAAAAGAAAACTTTATTCTTAAGATGAACAAGACAATGAAATGAAAACGGATATCGAAATTACTCTCCTCGTATTAATGAGTTCTTTCAGGAATGTAATTCTATGCTTAGAAGTCATAATTCAGATCCATTCAACTCTGTTAATTTCCTAGAAACCAGGACGAAATTCTTCAAATAAATCATAACATTTTTGCATACATTATGACGTCCATTCTCAGCTTACCTATCGACAACAAGGATAGATAATTACAAAGTTAACGAAGCTGAAAATAATGGTATGCGCCATTCAACTTAAGCTGTAATGAATACGATGCCTATTCTTAATACTTTTGAGTTAATTGAAACTCACTCAAATAACATAGAATCAGGGCTAAGTACAGATATCCAAATATTAGTTCCTTGTTCTGTATCACCTGAATTATCTACTTCTCTTCAAGTTGCACAAAGTATGATATGAAAATGAATAAAGATGACTTTGCTTATGGGAATGATCATGCCAAAGCGAATAAGAACAAACAAGCCAGCTTTAATTGCAAAATCAAGTAGTTCATTCATAGGTAATTAACAATACATTAGCCCTGCCAGTCTTAATGTATGGAAGCGAAATCTAGACAATAAAACAAAAATAAGACAAACAAAGATATATATATATATATATATATATATATATATATATATATATATATAAAAGACAAAGAAATCCCTTCTTTCCAAGTGTATGTTAACCTGTCTGAAAAAATTAAATTATGGGTCATCTTTCATTTGTGTAATTTGAAATTGTCTTAATGCTACACTGTTTAGTACTATTCTTGCATTTAAGTTAAAATTACGTAATCATTTTTCTTTATTTTATTATATATGTTTTGTAGCTGATTATAAAAATCAATATTATCCTGTTCTCTTCCTTCTTCTGGGCATATAAACCAATTATTGTTAAATAGCCTCTATCTATTTTTATTCTAGCTTCTATTATTCTTTCATTCCATAATTTATAATGTTTTAATTGTTTTGAAAGGGAGTTATGAATCCAAGTCATGACTCCTGCTTGTGCTCTTTGGTCTCTGTCGACTCCACTGTATATCACATTAAAATTTTCGGTTCTCATGGGTCCTTTTAATTTCTTTTTTGTTTCAGTGATTACTGCTATTTTAAAGTTTCTTTCATTTAATAGTTGGTCTAATTCTATTTCTTTGTATTCTATTCCTCTTACATTCCAGTATTATATTTTGTCGTTTCCATTGATTCAATCCGATTATCTTTTTTTCAGTCAGCTTACAAGTAGAATTATATTCTCCATGTCAGGGGACTAGCCTGACGATAGAATAGTTCAGTGGTAGGGCTGCTACCTTAAGGCTTCTGAACTAGCCTTCTTCCGAATTAAAACCCATAGAAGGAATAGGGTATATTGAAGGGGGAGGAGTAGATTATAGAAGAATTATATAGACTTAAATGCAAGAATTGCAAACAAGAAAATTAATGATAATATAGGAATACATGGAGAACATACTCTAAACAGGAATGGTAAAAAATTGATTTACTTTTTGGTTTATAATAACCTAAAAATAATATATTTATTCCTTCTATAAACATAAAGACATACATAAATATACTTGAGCAGCAAGAGGATGGAAATCAATATTAGATTATTTTATATTACATGAAAAGACATCAAAATTTTCACTAGATATTAGAGTTCACAGAGGATATGAAATAAGCAGTGACCACTTCTTTGTTAAAATAAAATTAAGATTACCACATAAATGGCCACAAGTAATAATAACAGAAAGAAAATTTTAAACATTTGTTTATAAAACTAGACTATTGAATGACAAAAATGTACAATAGCTATATGAACAAAGAATTAATCAATATCTAGATAAAATAAAACAAAATGAAGAAATAGAAATAGAATGGCTTAATATAAAAACGATACTAAATGCAGCAGCAAATGAAAGCTTAGGAAAGACCACAAAATTCAATAAAAGGAAAAAACTGAAGATCTGGGATGATACAATCAAAGAAATAATCAAAAAGAAAAAAGAAGCCTATCACAAATGTTAAGCAGTAAAAGATTAGAAGATGAAATAGAATATAAAAGAATAAGAGCCATAGCTAAAAGAGAAGTCAGAAAAAGACATAGAGAATCATGGAACAAATTTGTTTCTAATTTAGAACATGATTTATATAAAATAAGATCAATTAAAACAATGTATATAAGATTTTGAAACACTTAAATGCAGATACCAAAGAAAACATAAAATTAAACATCGAATTAAAGAAGAATTTCTAAACTACTACACATAATTGTGGACAGACAAATATTTTAAAAAAGACAACTGGCAAACAATTAACGAAAATGAAAAGGAAATAACTAAGAATAACTAACTAAGAATTAGAAACCAGCCTGAAAGAAACAAGAAACGGAAAATCATCTGGAGAAGATAAGCTAGGTTCAGAACTATATAAATACGCAGGAACAAGATTCAAAGAAAGACTCTTATTGTTTTTAAATAAAATTTATTCAACTGGTATCCCCCCCCAACAGAATGGGAAAAAAGCAATCGTGATTCCTATCTTTAAAAAAAGGTAATAGAGATGACCCCTAAAAACTATAGAGGTATCCGTATACTAAATTCCTGTTACAAAATATATAGCAGAATCTTAAATAGCGAACTAATGAAATATTCCGAAAACTTTATTTTAGAAGTACAGAATGGATTTAGAAAGGACGATAATGTATAGACCAGGTCTTTTGCCTAAAATTAATAATAGAGAAAAGAAGAGAATACAATTTAGAAACACATATTGCATTTATTGACTTTCAGCAACTCTTTTAATATCTACTTAAATGAAATAATAATGAAATGGAATAAAAATTTACATCAAGGAATTAAACTTTCACCTACAGTTAACTTAAACACTCTCCTCTTTGCAGACGAACAGATAATAATTACAAATTCTGAAGATAACTTACAGAAAGATATTTTAAATCTAAATGAGATTGCCAAAGATTATGGTATGATAATATTAACTGAAAAATCAAAAACTATGGCCTTTAAATGATGAGATCCAGCAAGAACTAAAATAGTAATAGATAACAAGATCTTAGAATAGGTGAATTCATTTAACTACCTAGGATGCATGATCACATATGAAAAAGATATAAACATAAAAATTGCAAAATATTTAAAAATAACAGGTGTAATTAACCCTATATTTAAACCAAACCTAGTTCAAAAACACACCAGACTAAAAGTATACAATACATTAGCCCTACCGATCTTAATGTATGGAAGCGAAATCTGGACAATAAAACAAAAAGACAAACAAAGATTAATAACAGCAAAAATGAAGTTTATTAGAAAAACTGCAAAGTATACCCTATTTGATCACAAAAGAAACGAAGAAATTATGAAGGAATTAAACCAAAAACCAGTAATATATATATATAACACTTGTAATATAAAAGAAAAAGAAATCCATTCTTTCCAAGTGTATGTTAACCTGTCTGAAAAAATTAAATTATGGGTCATCTTTCATTTGTGTAATTTGAAATTGTCTTAATGCTACACTGTTTAGTACTATTCTTGCATTTAAGTTAAAATTACGTAATCATTTTTCTTTATTTTATTATATATGTTTTGTAGCTGATTATAAAAATCAATATTATCCTGTTCTCTTCCTTCTTCTGGGCATATAAACCAATTATTGTTAAATAGCCTCTATCTATTTTTATTCTAGCTTCTATTATTCTTTCATTCCATAATTTATAATGTTTTAATTGTTTTGAAAGGGAGTTATGAATCCAAGTCATGACTCCTGCTTGTGCTCTTTGGTCTCTGTCGACTCCACTGTATATCACATTAAAATTTTCGGTTCTCATGGGTCCTTTTAATTTCTTTTTTGTTTCAGTGATTACTGCTATTTTAAAGTTTCTTTCATTTAATAGTTGGTCTAATTCTATTTCTTTGTATTCTATTCCTCTTACATTCCAGTATTATATTTTGTCGTTTCCATTGATTCAATCCGATTATCTTTTTTTCAGTCAGCTTACAAGTAGAATTATATTCTCCATGTCAGGGGACTAGCCTGACGATAGAATAGTTCAGTGGTAGGGCTGCTACCTTAAGGCTTCTGAACTAGCCTTCTTCCGAATTAAAACCCATAGAAGGAATAGGGTATATTGAAGGGGGAGGAGTAGATTATAGAAGAATTATATAGACTTAAATGCAAGAATTGCAAACAAGAAAATTAATGATAATATAGGAATACATGGAGAACATACTCTAAACAGGAATGGTAAAAAATTGATTTACTTTTTGGTTTATAATAACCTAAAAATAATATATTTATTCCTTCTATAAACATAAAGACATACATAAATATACTTGAGCAGCAAGAGGATGGAAATCAATATTAGATTATTTTATATTACATGAAAAGACATCAAAATTTTCACTAGATATTAGAGTTCACAGAGGATATGAAATAAGCAGTGACCACTTCTTTGTTAAAATAAAATTAAGATTACCACATAAATGGCCACAAGTAATAATAACAGAAAGAAAATTTTAAACATTTGTTTATAAAACTAGACTATTGAATGACAAAAATGTACAATAGCTATATGAACAAAGAATTAATCAATATCTAGATAAAATAAAACAAAATGAAGAAATAGAAATAGAATGGCTTAATATAAAAACGATACTAAATGCAGCAGCAAATGAAAGCTTAGGAAAGACCACAAAATTCAATAAAAGGAAAAAACTGAAGATCTGGGATGATACAATCAAAGAAATAATCAAAAAGAAAAAAGAAGCCTATCACAAATGTTAAGCAGTAAAAGATTAGAAGATGAAATAGAATATAAAAGAATAAGAGCCATAGCTAAAAGAGAAGTCAGAAAAAGACATAGAGAATCATGGAACAAATTTGTTTCTAATTTAGAACATGATTTATATAAAATAAGATCAATTAAAACAATGTATATAAGATTTTGAAACACTTAAATGCAGATACCAAAGAAAACATAAAATTAAACATCGAATTAAAGAAGAATTTCTAAACTACTACACATAATTGTGGACAGACAAATATTTTAAAAAAGACAACTGGCAAACAATTAACGAAAATGAAAAGGAAATAACTAAGAATAACTAACTAAGAATTAGAAACCAGCCTGAAAGAAACAAGAAACGGAAAATCATCTGGAGAAGATAAGCTAGGTTCAGAACTATATAAATACGCAGGAACAAGATTCAAAGAAAGACTCTTATTGTTTTTAAATAAAATTTATTCAACTGGTATCCCCCCCCCCAACAGAATGGGAAAAAAGCAATCGTGATTCCTATCTTTAAAAAAAGGTAATAGAGATGACCCCTAAAAACTATAGAGGTATCCGTATACTAAATTCCTGTTACAAAATATATAGCAGAATCTTAAATAGCGAACTAATGAAATATTCCGAAAACTTTATTTTAGAAGTACAGAATGGATTTAGAAAGGACGATAATGTATAGACCAGGTCTTTTGCCTAAAATTAATAATAGAGAAAAGAAGAGAATACAATTTAGAAACACATATTGCATTTATTGACTTTCAGCAACTCTTTTAATATCTACTTAAATGAAATAATAATGAAATGGAATAAAAATTTACATCAAGGAATTAAACTTTCACCTACAGTTAACTTAAACACTCTCCTCTTTGCAGACGAACAGATAATAATTACAAATTCTGAAGATAACTTACAGAAAGATATTTTAAATCTAAATGAGATTGCCAAAGATTATGGTATGATAATATTAACTGAAAAATCAAAAACTATGGCCTTTAAAGGACAAGATCCAGCAAGAACTAAAATAGTAATAGATAACAAGATCTTAGAATAGGTGAATTCATTTAACTACCTAGGATGCATGATCACATATGAAAAAGATATAAACATAAAAATTGCAAAATATTTAAAAATAACAGGTGTAATTAACCCTATATTTAAACCAAACCTAGTTCAAAAACACACCAGACTAAAAGTATACAATACATTAGCCCTACCGATCTTAATGTATGGAAGCGAAATCTGGACAATAAAACAAAAAGACAAACAAAGATTAATAACAGCAAAAATGAAGTTTATTAGAAAAACTGCAAAGTATACCCTATTTGATCACAAAAGAAACGAAGAAATTATGAAGGAATTAAACCAAAAACCAGTAATATATATATATAACACTTGTAATATAAAAGAAAAAGAAATCCATTCTTTCCAAGTGTTTGTTAACCTGTCTGAAAAAATTAAATTATGGGAGTCATCTTTAATTTGTGTAATTTGAAATTGTCCTAATGCTATACTGTTTAGTACTAACAAACTTGTTTCCATTTATTCTCGTCTGTTACCACTAATTTTGATACTTGAAATCAACATAGAAAGGTACACAGTTTAAAAATTGATCCCAATGAGACAGGAGAATCTAACTGTCATAGACTTAAGCTGAAAATGTGCAGTTTTTAATAAAATTTTCTTTTCAAGTTTTAATGCGATACAAAGATGGAAGATTGATCCAATTTCTGTTAATGTTACTTATGTAGTTACTGCTAAAAGAAACTAAAAACGTAGCAATAAGAAGAGCTGAAAGTGTTTGAATTTGATTGTATAACAGCTAAATAATACATTTGGAATGCTAGCTGGGGGAAAATACTTTGAAGGTGGACGTTAAAATGTCTATAAATCCAATTCCTATTAGCATAAACAAGAATTCATAATACTGTATATTTACACTGTTGAGATCAAGTCTAGTCCTTAATGCTACCGATTATTGTTTTACAACGTGAGCTATGCGATTTAACTGAGAGGTGGTGAAGTTTCATCAGAGAAACACAGCTGCTTTTTAAAATAAAATGTTAAAATAAGGTTACATCGAATAGAACCTGACCATTCCACACAACTTCATTACAAGTTTTGCGATCAAAAATCACCCGCGAATTTATACGAAGCACATCCTAATTTGGTTGGAAAAATAATTGGTTCGATTTCCGTCAAAGGACCTTTATTTTTCAACTGAAGACAATTTAACTGGTCTCATATGAAGCCTGAAAGTGAAGATTATAGGCCCTACCAAACAGCCGTATCATTCATATGAATGCACGCAATTTACCTATATAATATATTATATTATGGTCTCATAGTCTCAATTGCTTCGTTCATAATTCCAAACAAAAAACAGAAACCAATTCTCACTTGCTTCTCTGGGAAGAACATTATCTTTTTTTCTATGTCAATATTGTTCAATTAATATCAAGCACGCGAGAAAATATAAAACAATAACGATCTACTGGGAACCATTCAGATTTTAAGCAGTTTCTATTACCTACATGATGAACTGAAGAAATACAACACAGAAACTAAGTAAATAATTAATTTATTAACTAGATGCTGATATTTCGCTGGTATTATAACCAGCATTCAGAGCACAAAAACACTGTTTGTCACAATACGCGAGACTAAAACAACTTGGTGTACTTCAACAAAACTGTAGCAGCAACACAAAGACTAGAGTCCTGATTTTGGCGCCCTCTATCTGGAAAAAAAACAAAAAAAAAAACAAAAAAAAAACCGCTATCATATATTACTAGAGTCCTAGAAAAGTGCTAGTTTTTTCTTAATATGACTGTCTCCCAGATCTTCGGTAAGTTAATACAGCCATATTTGTTGAGATTTGGAGTGTGTTTTAGGGCTTCTGTCGCCTCTAAGAACAATCTCTCTGATTTATATGGGTTTCTGTGTAGTACTTTTGTGTTTTTCCAGTTGATCCTGTGTGCAGGGGTATCCAGCGCATGGTCTGCTAGGCCCGACTTCCCATAATGATATTTCCGGACGTATCGTTTATGTTCGCTGATGCGGATATTCACAGTTCTTTCCGTTTGACCGTAGTAGGCTTGATTGCATGAGCAGGGTACTTGGTAGACTCCTGGATGTGATAAAGGAGGAATGCTGTCCTTGGGCGAGCGGATGAGGGTGGCTAATTTGCTACATGGTCTGAATGTAGTGCGTAGTTTATGTTTATTGAGAATTCTTGAGATCTTTTCGGATGTGCCTTTAATGTAAGGGATGGTGACTATTTTGTTGTAGTTCTCTGTGGTGGATGGTGGGAGGAGTTTCTTAGGAGTGTTTAGTATTTTGCTTATTTTTTGTGGATTGTAGCCGTTGGCCAAGAAGGTGTGGCGTAAGTGAGTCAGTTCAGCAGTAAGAGCCTTGTCATTTGAACAGATTGCTCTCGCTCTATGGGTTAGCGTTTTTAATATGCCATATTGTTGAGAAGGATGATGGTGTGATTGTTTGTGTATGTATCTGCCTGTATGTGTGGGTTTTCTGAAAATTGAAAATGATAAGGAACTGAAAATGAAAATTGAAAATTCCTTCTCAACAATATGGCATATTAAAAACGCTAACCCATAGAGCGAGAGCAATCTGTTCAAATGACAAGGCTCTTACTGCTGAACTGACTCACTTACGCCACACCTTCTTGGCCAACGGCTACAATCGACAAAAAATAAACAAAATACTAAACACTCCTAAGAAACCCCTACCACCATCCACCACAGAGAACTACAACAAAACAGTCACCATCCCTTACATTAAAGGCACATCTGAAAAGATCTCAAGAATTCTCAATAAACATAAACTACGCACTACATTCAGACCATGTAGCAAATTAGCCACCCACATCCGCTCACCCAAGGACAGCATTCCTCCTTTATCACATCCAGGAGTCTACCAAGTACCCTGCTCATGCAATCAAGCCTACTACGGTCAAACGGGAAGAACTGTGAATATCCGCATCAGCGAACATAAACGATACGTCCGGAAATATCATTATGGGAAGTCGGGCCTAGCAGACCATGCGCTGGATACCCCTGCACACAGGATCAACTGGAAAAACACAAAAGTACTACACAGAAACCCATATAAATCAGAGAGATTGTTCTTAGAGGCGACAGAAGCACTAAAACACACTCCAAATCTCAACAAATATGGCTGTATTAACTTACCGAAGATCTGGGAGACAGTCATATTAAAAAAAAACTAGCACTTTTCTAGGACTCTAGTAATATATGATAGCGTTTTTTTTTTTTTTTTTTTTTTTTTTCAGATAGAGGGCGCCAAAATCAGGACTCTAGTCTTTGTGTTGCTGCTACAGTTTTGTTGAAGTACACCATGTTGTTTTAGTCTCGCGTATTGTGACAAACAGTGTTTTTGTGCTCTGAAGATGCTGGTTATAATACCAGCGAAATATCAGCATCTAGTTAATAAATTAATTATTTACTTAGTTTCTGTGGTCTATTATACCGTTAAAATAATAAACAACATGTTCGACGAACACATAAGTCTGTCCACACGTTGAAGAAATACAAGTCTTATTCCAACTAGGAAAAATATTTAGAAAGTACAGAAGGAATGGAAGCCATATCAGGATCACGAAGATAGACTGAACAATTTATTCATCACTATCGATCGCATCTCTTATCGAGAGTATAATTTTATATGCTGCATTGATGACTTCTTTATTCAAAAACATCAATAATTGCTTTAGACAGCTTAACCTTACAGTGTTTAATCGATCATAAATCATAACAGACATATTAGAAAATTTTCAGTAGATTTCATCTCAATGGACTATCGTTTTTCATTAAGATTGGTAGCTGTCATGAGAAAAATCACTTGGACTGTAATCAACACTCGGACAGATTACGCCTGAATTTGTTTTTATTCCGAATAAGTTTGCCACTTCAGAAGTAAACAGGCGCTTACAGTCAACAGCAAAGCGCTTATTTAAGCAGACCTCGAAAAGAAGCGTTTTTCTACAAAAGTCTCTTACATGTAGACATAGTAGCTGCAATAACTTTTCTGATATCTCCGAAATAAATGATTGTTCTGTTCGATTTCTAAACTTCGCCATATCTGTTTAATTCAAATTTCAATTGCAGTCGTAGTACTACTTAGGCAAGGATCAGCTAAAGTTGAAAACAGTAACCGATTAAAAAAAAAAAAAAAAATTCGCCGATATATCATTTTCCACAGCTGCCGACTACTGTCGATCCCCCTACTCGGCATGAATAACTAGTTTTATTCACACAAAGTCTATTTTCACACCGGTTCTCATGTTAATACATGATCTTCTTGGCATGGCCGCTATGCTTAATTTAATGAGATAGTTATTGATAATTAACGAACACTGAAATAAAACTATATCTAGTAAAAAAAAATAATTTTTATTGATAAAGAAAGAATATAATTGTACAATACACCCCATACCGTAATATTCTATATACATCCTGAATAACAGCTCACCTTAAGCAGTTTCGTTCTCATAATGGCAAGCTAGTTCGAGGACTTTTAAGCTAATAAAACTAACCTAATTAAAACTACTTGCGAAATTATCATGTAGAGTGGTATCTTGGAATAATTTTAAGGCGCCAGTTTGCTGTCTCCTTGAGAGTAAAGCATCTGCTGTTACTGGCACTCTCTCTCTCATACTAATAAATATTCACCCACTTAGCCTGATGTTTACTTAATTATGTTAAGGCTTATTTTGGTTCAGCCCTAATGATCTTTCTCGTTATTCAAACTGCCATGAATATCATTGAGCTACTTAATTATTACACTCTTCTACTTTCATTAATAAACGTTGACTCATTTAGTTAATGCATGTTGGGTTAGTATGTCCTAAGCTTAACCTTATCATTTTAATGTGGTTTACATGAATCGCCCTTCACTTTGTATGCTTGACTTACCTTTGTAATTAAGACTCTTTCGACATAACGTAATAATACATTCTGTTGTAATTAAGTAACACATCCTGGAGCTGGATAACCGCTGAATGCTTTGGAAAAGGAAGTTAAAGAGGAAGCATTGTTCAGAGTAATAGAAGATTTCCTCAATTGGCGATGCGATTTATGGAAGATGAGATGACCGGAGATCGCTAAATTTACATTTTAATGTTGATCAGAAAATCAGGTGATGAAAAAAAGAGGTGCTTACAAGAAACCCGAAAATAGAAGTATTGCTACAGCGATATTAAGTAAGTTTTATGTCTTTTAGATACCTTTAAATAAGTTTTTCTATGCATTGATATGTTTACAATTAAAAATAATTTCATGCGTATTTGTAAATGTCTTTAGACCACAACCCCCTACTTACAGGAGCCATGTGTTTTCAGATTGTCTAACTCTTAGTCTGTTCATGATAATATAAGTGATGTGCACACATGTAACATACATAGAAAATTGAAATAAGGTTTTTTCATTTTACAGATTTTTATTTCAAATTTTAGATTCTTGGGAGTTTCGTTACTGATAGATTCTACAAAAAAAGAGAAAAAATAAGTAAAAATGCAAAAAGTAAGATAATGGTGTTATTCATTGCACATACGAGGGTGGGGTCTGGAAAGTTCTTATAAACACCTAGAACAAAAATGATATTAAAGCAACTGATATAACCACAAGAAGAAACATATCGTGAAACCCTTTGACCCACGTGTTTTATAAAATTGTAATAATTTTTTCTTTTTATTTTAGGATACGTAAGAATAGTTGCTTTGATATCATTTTTGTTCTAGGTGTTTATCCGAACATTCCAGAATCCCCCCCCCCCCTTCCTCGTATGTCTTGATAAAATCACTCGTAATCATGATACTTTCTCATATATTGAGAAAGAAATGTTTTGTGGGAAATGGAGGGTGATTTTTTCAGAGCTTTATTTTTAAGTGAAATGTCGGATAAATCCCAAATGTAGGATAAGGCATGGAATCCTATCGAGCAGGGGTTTTGTTTTCTATATCGATAAATTATTGTTATTAATAACTTCGTCATTAGCCAGTACCAAATCTTTCAAGTTTTCTTGCACCTAATTCGAGTCAATATAAGTTTGAAAATTCTGTGGGCTGAGTCTTCTTTGACTACTTATTTTATGCCTGAAGTGAATGTTTGGTAATTTTCTAATCATGATTTATATCCTTTAAAAAATCGGGCTACTTCTATAATTCCTAAGAATGGATCGAAGCAGGATAATTCAGGTAATTATTCCTTTACCCCCCCCCCCCCCAAAAAATCATACTGGAGCCAAAAAACTCTTCACAGTGTTTTTACAGCCAATATAAGACGATATCCTTCTCAACATAAAGGCTGGATCCTCTCTATCCCCCTAATTGGAGGCCTGAGGTGGTTTAAAAAAGTACTATTTGGATCCAGCCTTTATGTTGAGAAGGATAACGTCTTATATTGGCTGTAAAAACAATTGGCTGTATGCATGATAGATGTTTAACCTTTCGTGGGTAATCTTCGTATAAAAATGGTATCCTCTAAAATGCAATTTGCGTAGATGTTTTTGTAGCATTTTAATACGCGTGGACGCAGTAGTACTTCATCTGAAATTATATATTTAGAGTAGAATGAAAAGTTACAAGACGGTTACATCTGTTTTTTGTGTCTTGTCATGGTGTATTTAGGAGTAAAACTCCTCAGTAATCGAAAAATCATTTGCTACGTACTTTGGCTATGGTGTTCGTTTGTTTTGTACAATGATGTAGCAATTTTTTTGTTTACATTTTTCACCTTGATCAAGAAGAGCACTGGTTTTCATTTCCAAAAAAAGGTATGGTTTGCCAGAGAGAGAGAGAGAGAGAGAAATTAGAATTCGCATGCTAGCATACACGATATCCCGATGGACTAAATTTACATTAAAACGAAAAGAAAGAAGAAAAATTGAAATAAACGAACTAGAATTATATGCGTAAAATATATAACCTTTACACATATTGTTAATTATAAATTGAATACGTTCTGGTTGTATTTCCTTCTGATTGGCTGATCACCGATGAAAAAGGGGCTTAGACAAGTATAAATTCACACTTCACAGAAGTTTTTTTTTCCTGGCCAGTTTGTTTCCTTTACGTAGTGACACACTTCTCACTCCTAGAGAATGATCGGAAAAGCATTAGCACTGCATGATCACCGTTGAAAAGAGGTTTTCTCCTGATGCTGAGATAAAGCACTAGAAAATAACCTGAACTTTATCGTCACGTAGACACTCTACCTGACAGAAAATCACTTTCTGTTTTCAAAAGAGCAAACACATTTCAAAAGAGCCAAAACTTTGCCATGACTAAAAACAGAAACGGTTGTTTATTATCTTCTTCTAAAGAACACCTCTTACAAGCAATTCCGGGATCGTATTGCTTTAATAAGTTCACAGTTGCATAGCTTCAATCATTTGTCCACTTGCAAATAGACAACTAAAAAAGAAACAAAGGACTGTTATGAAAACCTACTGTGAAAAAATAACCCGAGTATAGCAGCGATAACTTTGCTTCGTCAATTAATTTTGTTCAGTGCTGTTGGTGAATGTTGATAAAGAGGTCATCCAGAAGGACGTTATTCATAATTCTACATCATCTTTAGAAAGAGCACAAAGTGACTTACTGCATATCATAATGGCGTTTCAAGTTCCTGTTTTAATCCACACGCAATTATTCAGGTATTCATTTAATTTTTTTTCTGAATTAAGCTTTATTACATACGTATATTTTATCATATATTTCTTTGTATATTCCGGTAATTGGACCACATTTTTTTAATAAGCCATATAAAACACAATGAATTAATAAAAGACCCGACAAGTTTCGTAAGACGTTTGACTTACATCTTCAGGGGTAACAGGTAACTTAAAGTTTAAAACACAAAGAAAAGAGAAATTATTAGTAATAGTTCATGCTATACAGTTGTAGCCGTCTGACTATTCATAAAATTAAAAATCAGAATGTATATTCAAAGCAGTGCTGAAATTTAAACAATGCTGGATGATGCCACGTTCTGTTGTTCACGTTCATAATGTCCGAGGTCTGACTGAGGTATATTTTTTATTAAAGCTGAACAAACTTGGTGGAGAATTAATCCTTGATTCTTATTGCGTTGTGTTGGTATTTTAAGCATGTTTGCAACTTCTTTAAATTTCCTTATGTAACAGTTTTTTTCTATATAAGACATGTTTGTTTTCTGCCAGAGTACATTGTGGCCGGTGAAAGTGGTATGGAAAGCTAGACCTGATTTGTGTTCTCTTCTGTTTTGCACATCCTTTTGGTGTTCGTTCATGCGAATTTCCTCAGATCTTCCTGTCTGTCCTACTTCCACCGGCCACAATGTACTCTGGCAGAAAACAAATATGTCGTACATAGAAAAAAACTGTTACATAAGGAAATTTAAAGAAGATGCAAACATGCTTAAAATACCAACACAACGCAATAAGAATCAAAGATTAATTCTCCACCAAGTTTGTTCAGCTTTAATAAAAAATATACCTCAGTCAGACCTCGGACATTATGAACGTGAACTACAGAACGTGGCATCATCCAGCATTGTTTAAATTTCAGCACTGCTCTGAATATACATTCTGATTTTTAATTTCATGAATAGTCAGACGGCTACAACTGTATAGCATGAACTATTACTAATAATTTCTCTTTTCTTTGTGTTTTAAACTTTAAGTTGCCTGTTACCCCTGAAGATGTAAGTCAAACGACTTAAGAAACTTGTCGGGTCTTTTATTAATTCATTGTGTTTTATATAGCTTATTAAAAAATGTGGTCCAATTACCGGAATATACCATGTGAACTTCTAAACCACAGAAACAAAATAAAGAAATACAATATATTTCTTCATTTTCTTTCTTTTTTCCCGTTTCCACCAAATTTCTTCCTTCTAGTTTCCGGGCATTCCTTTACTCTTTCCCCATATTTATCGCTATCTAGCCAATGATATTCTTAATTCAGTGATTTGCTTCTTCTTCTTCTTTTGTAATAGCTCTTTCGAGCTGAAAGAGCTATCACAAAATGCAGTTTTACTTTGGCTACATTGTCAGTGGAGATGATAGCAAATATTAAGTGAAATTAAATTCCCTATGGGAGATTGCTTCAATGCAGTTTTTGAATATGTTCGCATATTTTAATATTCGTCTATATATTTCTACTGTTTATGACGTTTAATATTTAAATGGATTATTTTTCACTCCAACGGCTTCGAAAATAAATAGGAAACGAGATAAAGTTCGCAGAAATAGTATTAATTATGGATAATTTACAGCATAATCAAATAAACACAATGACATTGATATCTGATGCATTCTCATTTTCTTCTTACGTACTGCAATCGAATAATAAATCAAAAATAATAAATTAAACGTAGAACATCTCGATTGGTGTCGAGGCTATCAGGTGGAAAGGCGTGCTGTTAGAGGGCTCCTGAAAGATTTGTGATTTTTGTTGATTTATTAAGTGTTTTTATAGATTTAATTGTGTACTTTTAGTATATTATTGTAGTTTTTAGTGTAATTATTGTACTACAGCATTTTATGACATAACTGCAGAAATATTATTTTTACTACTCTTAAAAATAGCGCCGAAAACTCATGCGAATTTTACAAGGCAGTGTCTAAAGCTCAAGTTGTTGCCACTGAGGAGAGAGAGTTTGTCCTGAGGAACACAAGTACTACTGCAGTGATGATGATAATTTATTTGAGGATAATTAACATTAGAAATATATCGATTAAAAGAAATTATTAGAAAATCAACCAGGTAATTGCAAAAGGTCGAAAAACGCTTGACTAAACTTAGGATAAGAAAAAGGTTCAGAACAAAAACAGCCAGGAAAGTACTGAACTTGGTAATCAAAATATTAATAACAACAAGCTAAATCAGTTAAAATCTAAGAAAAAATAGGTGATATGGTATGGTGACTCAATTTTAAAATTTGTACTTTCCGAGGGAGTCACCACTTCTAGTTTCCCCGGAGCGAAAATTAAAAATATGACAAACGTGATTGAAAACCAAAACATAAAAGTGAAAGAGATGGTAGTTCTGGTAGGTACTAATAATTTAAGTGGTGACAAATATAGTATGAGAGAAGATATGAAAGGTCTGTTTGAAGAAGCGAGTAAGAGATGTGAACATTGTAGGATTACTACCCAGATATGACAGTACTGAGTTAAGAAGGAGGGTGATGATAGCAAATGATTTCACGCGCAGACTGTGTAGAATATATGGAATGCAAGTGTTTAGATCCGTGGGATGTGTTTGATGGCAGAAAAGACTTGTATAAGAAGGATGGCCTGCACTTGAATTCATTTGGCATCAGAAGCCTGGAGAACTTACTTCTTGGTATGAGACTTAATGCAGAAAGTCAGGGAAACTAGAACATCAAGGGAGGAATGGGAAAAATGTGTGTGAAAGTTCAGCTATGGTATACAAACTTGATAAAGATATGAATATCTTCGAACATGGTTATGTATGTGGCGAAGGGGTGGAAAAATATGCTTTGGGTTCGGACCTTTTAAGTATGTCTAGGGAGGGAAAAGACAAAATTGTAGAACAAGACCAAATATATTGCATATCTAAATATACGAATAGGCTAGGTGGTAATTTATTATGTCTATACACAAATGCCAGGAGCATTAGAAACAAAGGGGTTGAATTTGTTGCTTTATTGAATACGATGTGGCCTAAGATTGTTGGCATTAGTGAAACCTGGCTATCAGAATCAGATGTGGTAGTGGGATCGAGTGTAATAGGTATACTGTTTTTAGGAATGACAGAAGAGATAGGAGAGGAGGACGAATGCTACTAATGATATCCGATGACTTAAGTCCAGTTAGGGTAGAAATACAAGAAAACAATGATGGTAACAATGTCCCATGTCACGGTGAGTTTGGGTCTATCTGGTGTGAAGTGGAGGTTAACAGAATGAAATATATGGTGGGGTGTTATTAGCTGGTCTCATACGGAGGTAGGGTTTTTTCCACCCGGAAACTCGGGTTTTTCGTTCCCCAGAACAGGCAAACCGGCCCCGTGAACACACACATGGATTACAGTCATGAATATGTCCCAGCATAGCTAGGATAAAATTGGGGTGGGGGAAAGCAATGGTGAACTATCCTGTAAAAATCTTACCAGGAATACTTTGTGGGCAATGCCTACAAAGTCACCTATGGTCGAAAACGACTGAAAAGGGAAATTCAGGTTGCTACAGAGCTGGCAGCTCAGTTGCAGGGGACGAAGAAATGCATCGCCAATTTAGCATTATGGGTACCAAATGAATGATCATTATGGGTGACTTTAATTTTCCAAACATTGATTGGGTAGAAGAGAAATCTCATGATAAGAAAGAAGAGGAATTTATTGAATTGTTGCGAGGCAATTTACTCAAGCAGCATGTGAAAGAAGGACCTCGAGGTCAAAGAGTGTTGGATTTACTCATAGCGTCAGAAAGGGGTCTCTGTCAAGAATATGGCTATTTTACCACCGATTGGTTACAGTGATCATGCTGTGCTTTCTTGAGAAGTATCTAATTGTACTGATGCTCTGATTAAAACAGGTTATATGCTGAACTACAAAGTTGGAAATTATGATCAACTTAGGAGAATACTATCTTCGATCCCATGGTATAAGTTACTGAATGGGAAAAATGTCAGCATTGCTTGGGGATCTTTGAAAAAGTGCTTAAATGAGGTGGTATCTGAATGTATGCTTAGGATTCGAAGAATAAAATAAAAATAAATAAATAAATAGGTTTGGAGTGAAATGGATATGCAACCTTATTAAGCAATCGATCCACAAGAAGAAAATGACGTGAAAAGAATATCTTGAGAATAAGATTGAGAGAAGTTATGAAATATATAAAGTCCAGGTCAAAAAAGTAACGAGTATTGTGAGGAAAGCTAAATCGGAATATGAAAAGAAATTGGTAATGCAAGCTAAAGACAATTGAAAAGAATTTTATCGTTATACCGCAAGCAAAATAAAGAATGAATGTGAAAGAATAACTTTATTGAATGCAGATGGTACGCGAGTATTGGAAGCTGAGGAGATTGTTTAGTTAATTAGTGCCCACTTTGCTAAGATATATCAACCAGGTGTAAGTAACATGGTGCACAGTATTACTGCTACATTGGATGAAGAGTTAGAGGTTCATGAAAATGAGGTTGAAGAGCTGTTGCGTAACTTGGATAAGAATTTGTCTATAGGGAAAGATGGAATATCGGCCTCTTTGCTAAAGGAATGTTCAGCCGAATTGGCTACGCCTTTCACATGTTTGTATAACTTGAGTCTTGGCTCAGGAATGGAAGGAATGTACTCGTATGATAGTTCCATTGCACAAGGGTGGTCCAAAAACTGATGTGTCTAACTACCGACTTATCAGTATCTCTGGTGTAGCAGTGAAGATAGTAAGAAGTCGCATACAGAAATGGGTAGACAAACAAGCTATACTCTGCAAGGAACAGCATGGGTTTACTAAAGAAAGGTCATGTTTTAGCAATTTGCTCATATTTTATGGCAATGTCATCACGGTCGAGTTGGACAAAGGGAATGGATACACTATGATAATGTTGGATTTTTCTAAGGCATTTGATAGGATACCACACGAAAGCTGTTGCATAAACTGGAGAATATGGAATTCGAATATAAACTTTTACTTGAATCAGATGATGGGTGACAGATAGATAACAAAAAGTGGTATTCAGTGGGTGTGAATCTGCGAGATTTAAGGTGACCAGTGGTGTACCTCAGGGTTCAGTCCTTGGGCCATTATTGTTCAATCTGTACATTAATGACATCAGGCAGGGTCTAACATTAGATGTGCAATTGTTTGTCGATGATTCGAAGATAGGAAGGGCAATCAAGGATGCTACTGATATTCAGCAATTACAAAATGATTTGAATAGACTGGAAATTTGGGCAAACGAAAATGGCTCTCAGTTTAATGTTAGTAAATGTAAAGTTATGCAGTTTGGCGTGATTCGAGTTCCAGCGGCATATTATATTAGCGAGGTTATGCCACAAGAAATTGAGGAGACAAGGGATCTTGGCTTATTCGTGGATAGGAATTTGAAGTTCAAAGGTCACATAGCAAAAGTTGTAAATACAACTCAGAGGATAGTGATGTTGAAGCAAACCTTGACATGTAAGAATAAGGAAGTCATTTGGCTTCTTTATAAGGCTTTGGTAAGACCACTCTTGGATTATTTGTGCACAGATTTGGTCTCCCAGGTTCAAAGGGTATAAAGAAGCGATGGAAAGGGGTGCAAAGAAGAGTTACAAAGATTATATCCGGATTATGGAATTTGGATTATGAGGACAGATAGCGAGTATTATGGATTACAGAATCTTGTAAACAGCAGAAAGCGGGGATGATATGATAGCTGTTTATAAACTTTTGAATGGGTGTTAAAGCATTTCAAATGATGAAATGTTTCGTTATATGGAAGGCGGGGAGAGAACACGGGGGAATCCATGGAAGTTAAGGTTGTCACAGTCAAGAGATGTTTTTCTATAAGTAATAGTAATATAAGTAATAGCTAGGTTTTTCTCCCAGAGAGCAGTGAGTGAATGGAATAATTTGCCATTATGGGGTAATAAGTGCATTTAGTGTAAATGAATTTAAGGGAAGGTATGATAGCTGGGTTGGGTAATTTACAGCCTCCCTCGACGAGTCCTTCACTCTCTGGAGGTTTCAAATAATAATAATAATAATAATCTCAATTCAACAAATACCTTTTAGAAGTAGAGAAAAAGCCGAATGCAAAGAATATTATAATACATTATGAATAATTCGTATCGTTAGTTGACACATTCATGGAATTGATGCATTTTAAAAATTAGAATTTTATTTCCATTGAACAGAAGTAGTTTTCCCTCCCTTATTTGAACAAAACCACGAAGTGTTGTGATAGCAGTGTAAAAGGTCACTTATAAAATTATTACAGAGTTTTGTAATTAGACCTGCTAACTACAGATACCAGTTGAATATTATTGAATGCCAAATTTTTCAAGTAGATCTAATCATTGAGACACAACCTTCGAAGTTTAAAGTGGTAAATTCAATTGCTCAAAGAACTGGAACACCTTGAAATTATCATGAAAAAATAGGGCCTGATCTTTTCTTTTCCATCGTTGAAAATTTGGAATAGACCTGCTTCACTTCTTTGAGAATTTTAGCCAATAGAATTGAAATGAAATGGGAGTAAGAAAAGAAAGTAAAGACAGGAACAATAAGTAAAATGTCGCAAACGCCACACAGGCCGCTAAGGTCAATCGATCTCGACCGGCGACGTTTTTACTTATTAATCTAAAATTGAGTAATATCTTACCACAAGAAAAGAATCCACATGAAGAAAAGTGCTCAGAAAGGAAATGATTCCCCTGTAATTTTGCGGCTACTTCGCTGACATTATTAATAGTTTAGAATGCAAATTTTGTTGGAAATGCGAGTAATACTATTACATCTTCAACAGTAATTATTAAAAATTAAAAACTATTAAAAACAGACTATTAAAAACTAATGTCAATAAAGTATTCGCTTTGAAATGACAACACTTCCTTTCTTGATATCTACCTTATTTTTGTTAGGTGAGTTTCGCAAATTGCGTGAGCACCTATTATTGTTATTGTTATTGTTATTATTATTATTATTATTACTGTTATTATTATTATTATTAGTAGTAGTATATGTAGCAGCACCATCGTCTTTACGAAAGACAATCAAGCAGTAAGAGACTCATCGAGGGCAGCCATACATCACTCACACCAGCTGTTGTGAGTGATGTGATACCTTCTCTTAAACTCATTCACACAAACATTTCAACACCCAAACAGTCCCACTAACTCGCTGCTTTTTGATAGAAAAATTTAGCTCTGCTCTCAGCCCTTTCTTAATCGCAAAAAACTTATCTTCTACGGATAACCCATTGTCCTCCTCATCTTTCACATAATGAAAAATTACATCCACCGGTATCCTATAAGATCCTTTCAGACGTCCATAGGCCTTTGTCAATTAACCATCTATTTCTTCGTTTACCAGTGTCTTCAGTCTACACACACACAATCTGTCTCGATATAATCTATTTCGACAATATCTTTGTAAATCTTTTTTGCACCTCCTTTCCACAGATTGGTTCCCCCCCCCCCCCCCTCGGAACCAGGAGACCAAATCTGCACACAGTAGTACTGGTTTGATCGTGCCAGGATCTTAAGGGAGACCATCATTATTTGAAAGTCGAGGTTACCATCGCTTGGCACGTGCTGTCCTAACCAACCGACGACTGATGATGATGACTCATTTAACAAGAAAGACGAACAGAGAAATATATCCGAGCACACAATAGGACGGACACTCTTCCGAATGGGTCTCAGAAATAGGACATTCTGAGGCCTATCATGTGCCCATGCACAAGTCTCATACTTTTGAGTTGTTTGGTGATGTCAATGACGATGAGTTAGAGTCATCGACATCTCCTACAGTGGATACAGTAGTCGTGACAAAATAGTCGTCAGGTCTGATGAATTAAGGTTCATGATTCATTATGCCGACGGAAAAGATCGATATAGACTTGCTACATAACGAAATCACGAAGGAATGCAAATAGCATTCCTTCGTGATTAGTAGCAAATCCCAGTAAGGATTTGCTACTAATCACGAAGGAAGGAAGGAAGGAATATCTTCCAAGACTAATTATATATGATATTCCTAGTGAAATTGATGCGAATAATGCAATCGACTTAATCCTCATGCAGAATGAAGAACTTTTCAGTACCGATACAAAGCTAACACAGAAATTCATCACGATAAATAAAAAAACAAATAAGAGAAACTTAATTATTGAAATTGATCCAACGGTGAGGACCGAACTGCTAAAAACTGATGTCAAAATGCAGTGGAGAATTTGCAATTGTGTAGACTGTGTTAACGTTCCGAGATGCTTTAACTGCAATAAATTCTACCATCACACACGAGACTGCAGGATGGGGGGGGGGACCACCTGTCCATTCTGTTCTAAAGAACATAAGTTCAGAAAGTACCCACGAAATAAGTCCGAGAGATGAACTGCATAAATTGTAAAAATCACAACAAGCATGCCAAAACCAAAAACGACTGCAAACACATGGCATTAAGCAAAGACTGCCCGACATACAACTACTACAGACAGCTCAAAATTCAAAACATAGATTATGGAAAGCAATAATAAAGCTAGCAGAAACAGTACTACTTCCCTGGCATGCCTTCAAATAAATCGCTTCAGCGTTCTATAAAGGCTGTAAATAACTTAACAGAACTCATAAATATCAAAATATAGGACTAGCATTAATACAAGAACCCTACAACATCAACAACAAAATATGCGGCTTTCCAAGTAATTATAAAATATTTTCAAAAGGATCAGAAAGAAAGAAAGCTGCAATACTCATGGTCAACCCTGAAGTCGAGGCAATATTAATTTCTCAGTACAGCAACGAGGACTCGGTACTTATCGAAATTACATACAGAGGAATTAAAACTTTTGTTGCAAGTATGTATCTGAACTATATCACGCTGACATAAAATAGGACTTAGAAAAAATGGGAAACATCGTGGATTTTACCATCAACCACGGCCTAATTCTAGGAATAGATAGCAACTCCCATTCGGGATTATGGTTTAACCAAAACACAAACAATAGAGGAAAAATTTGGAAGAGTTCATAGCCTCAAATTCCCTACACATACTAAACGAAGACAGTAACACTCTATCATTTAAAAATACCAGAGGAAGCAGCTTCATTGATCTGACAATAGCAAGCAATGCTATTTTACCCTGAGTTTCTGAATGGAAATGCGAAGAAGTGGAAAGCTGTTCTGACCACCGCATATTAAGTTTCATTATCAGTAACAAAAATTTAAACGGAATCACACCAGAAATCATCGAATTAACACCAAGTACCTCACTAATAAAACCCACTTAGAGAAATTTATAAAAACATTAAAAAGAGAATTTTCACGCCTAATCTCAGAACATCACTTTAATGCGAACAACAGCTCAGCTTAAAAAATCTAGCCATCTGGGCATCAGCACAAACCGATATGGACTTCCTTGCTTCTGCGCTTTCATCAAGTCTGATAAAATCCAGCGGCCAAACGTTCACAACCAAGAAGCTAGACCTCGATGGAAGAAAATCAATACCTTGGTGAAATGACGAACTAACAGTCCTAAGAAAACGTGTTAACGCACTCCGACGACTTTACCAAAGAACACACAATAACCAAGGTTTGAGAGAGAGAGCAGAAGACAGAACTACTATAAAGCCAAATACAGCTATCAGTCTAAAATTACAAACGCGAAAACAGAATCATGGAAAAAATTCTGTGCAGTTTCAACCGTATAGAATCCTTGGAATTGTATATATAAATTAGCAGCAAGAAAGAATAAGGCAACACCTATATTATCACTATCAAGAAAACATACGGCACCTACACTAAAAACTTAGCTGAAACTGCAGCTATTATGATGGAGAAGTTTATTCCCGATGACGGTGAATCATAATCATCAGATGAAGAAATCCACAAAACTTACAGACAAAGAATGAAAACAGACATAGACACTGCTGACGACGACTTATTTGCAACTAACGAAATCCAGTCAGTATTAAGATCAATGGATCCTAAAAAAAAAAAAAAAAAAAAAAAAACTCCTGCAGAAGACGGAATAACCACCGATATATTCCTAAGAGCGTTTCTCGAATTCCCCGAATTCATAACAACAGTTTACAAGGGGTGCCTAAAAAGAGGACGATTTCTTCAATATGGAAACGCTCAAAAATTATTCCCATCCGATAATCAAACCAGGAAAAGAAACATCCGACGAAATTGAAAAATACATAAATGCCATAATCACTCAATTAATAGACTTAAAATGCCCAACAAACTTACTCTACCTTACAAAAAATTATTTTTCAGACAGAAGAGCAACCATGACATTAAAAACCACAACTGTAGCGAAAGAAGTCAAACGAGGCTGCTCGCAAGGTTCCTGCTGTGGACCAGGTTTCTGGAACATCCAGAAGTCTTAAAAGACTCGCTACTAAAACTTCCTTTCACTACTGAAACAAAACTCATACCTTTCGCCGATGATGCGATGATTATGATTCGGGGACGCGACGGCTTACAGTTAGAACTAACGCCCAACGAAGAACTCTTTAAAATTGCAGAGTGGGCACGCGAGAAGAAAGTTACCTTCAATAGCAAGTCTAAAGTGCTCCATATCTCACGCAAGAAATCAAAACAACCTGTAACGGTCTTCCTAAACGGAGAAGTTCTAGAGGTAGCCAGTGAGCTAAAATACCTAGGAGGAACAATAGACGAAAAATTCACCTTCAATAAGCACATCTCATATGTTGCCGAAACAAGTAGCAAACCTCCTAGCTAAGTCTGCAAGGATTAAGTGGGGATTAGGCAAACGAAATATATACCGGAGCTATACTACCTCTGGTATCTTATGCTGCACCTGCCTGGAAACATACACTAAAATCAAAGATAAATGGACAAAAACTAAACAGAGTTCAACGCCTTATAGCCATACGTATAATTAAAGGATACAGGACAATATCTTTCGAGGCAACTTGCGTTATTGCAGCTCTAACACCAATTTACTTGAAAATACAAGAATTATCTCTTGTATCACTTCCGGAAGATATAATGAAAGTTACAACATCGATCCAAATTGCTACGAACGCCCGCTTCACTTCAGTACGTGAAATAACCCAGAAAAGAGGATCTACATTAAGGAGAAGGAAAGCTCTGCAAGCGACGATTTTCAAATATACACTGACGAAAGCAAAATCGAAGCGAACATTGGCTGTTCTTTCATTGCATACAACAGACAGTCCATTATACAAGAACGCTGCATCCTTTCTGTTCCAACAACCAAACAGAACAACTTGCTATAGTTAGTCACTTACACATCTCCGGGAATTAGAACTCAACACCTCTCATCAAAAGACAGCACCAACAATTTACAGTGATAGTAAAAGCACTATTGACGACTAAAAACCAGATAAACCATATAGCATTAATAGAACAGACAAGAAATCTGGTTTGGAATCCTCACTCTAGAGGGATGGAAATCAAGTTCTGCTGGGTAATCGCGCATACTGGGGTAGCAGGAAACGAGAGCGCACTGATCAGCTGGCTAAAGAAGCAGCTTTAGCCAGCTAGAAACGAACGGCTAGAAAAAAGTTACTATCCGTTTTTATAGCAGATTCCAAAATCTGCTATAAAAACACTTGCAGAAGAGAAAAGCTTAGACTTGTGGGAAGAATGGGAGACATCAAAAAACGGATCAACAACAAAAGAATTCTTGCCAAGCATCAGAAGCTGACTCCGGCTGAAAAGACACGCCATTTCTCCAGGTTTAACCACGCTACTAACGGGACACGGAAAACTAAGACACTACTCACACAGATTCCATATCCTGGAATGGCCATCATGCATTTGTAGTCCACACCTTGAACAGACTGTTGACCACGTACTCTACGACTGTCAGCTACTGGACTCCACCCGGATGCTCCTAATACAACACGTCATCACTTCGGAAGACAAGTGGCTAGTGTTAAAACAGAGACTTATCGAAAAGTATTACTCAGAATTAATTAAATTTGCCAATAAGATAAAACTTCCAGTCCTTGTAATCTAACATAATTACTGATATTTTTGATAATTACATAATTTTTATATAATTATCAATATTGTGTGAATTATATAGTTTTAATATATGCATATATAAATATATAAATGTAAATACTTCATTTACATGCATATATATAATTATATATCATGTAAAAACTTCAGAGAAGCAGAGAAAAACCTTCCCTGAGAAAAACGTTTCTTACGTAGACATATACTTGCAATTAAATTTTAATAAAAATAATCAAAAATATACATTTTTTGTACAGTAACATCGAAATGCCCAACAGTTTAAATAACAAGAATAAACAAAGCCAACCAGGGAAACTAAAGTAAAAAGTATAAGTACAAAAACTTATCTCGTATCCAAATAATGGCATTCTAAATGCAGGTTATCTTAGAAATTACCCCAGAGTAATTTCTAAGGTAGTATTGGCCGACTGCGTGGAGAATTGAACATCATGAAGTCGAGTTTTCACGTATCTACTTATCTCACATAGAAGTATTAGACTTGAAACATACTCTTCAATTTGATGAAAATGGTCACCACTTTCTGAAATAAATATTCATAAAGTGAAAAATGTATCAAAACGAATAGATAGAACTGGTGGCGTGTGTGCCACATGCCAAATTTTTGTATTATTTATAGATACATTTAAAAGCCAAGAAGACCGTAGAGTGAAAAGAGATATTTTCTCATCTTAAAATGCCTTTAGTTATATAAGAACCGTTCATCGAATACAATTTTACTAACAATTACTGGAACAATTCCAAGGAGAGAATGAGAGAGATTTATTTATTTATTTAGCGTATGGCATAATAAAGACACATGACATCAGAATATATAAATACATATTTGTGCACACAAAAATGAAACAAGTAATGCACATATACAGGGTGTTCGGGATAAATTTGACAGTTTCGTAAGGAAAAAGAAAATCTTCTTTGTATCTATTAAATTTAATGAATTGACAAAAAAACATTACAGGCAGAGTTAATTACAATACTATCAACAAGATTTACTCAAAATAACCACCATTAGCATCGATCACAGCTTCAATTCTGCTTCGGAACCTCGAACAAGCTGATGCTACAGTCTCCCTGGGAAGGGCCGCAAAAACTGTTTTAATTTTATCCATTAACTGGGCTTTTGTATTACTGGAAGTGCGATTGGTGTCTTTTTCAACTGCGCCCCATACAAAATAATCCATGGGGTTAAGGTCTGGGGAGTTTGGAGGCCAAACATTTGGACTGGTGAAGTCGTAGAAATTTTCAGACAACCATTTTTGACTTTTCCCAGAGGTGTGGCAAGGGGCCGAATCCTGCTGCCATACATACGGCCTACCATTGGCTACCCTTGTTATCCAGGGCTTGACTACAGTTAGCAACTCCACGAACAAAGCCCGAATTCCAATGCCAGGGTTCTTCAACACCTGTTCCTGCAGATTTGCGAGGAATTCTGCTGTACGAACGCAATCAGATCGTCTGCTAGGGATCTTTCTTCTTGCTACATCCTCGTAGTCACCATTGCAAGTCTCTAGTTCATGCCTGATTGTTTTTACTGTATTCAGGGAGCATTGGGCAGCAGTCGTAATATCCTTATTTTGATGGCGGGCACGAATCATCATGATACAAGTTATTCTCTTCCATGATTCAGGTGGGTTCCAGCTATCCATCCTTTCTGACATCTTGTATATGAATGAAGAAGGGTCCAAACTTTTAAATGAAGAGAAGTGTGTTAATACATGTAACTTACGGAAAAATATAATTAATTATAAATATGTCAAATTTATCCCGAACACCCTGTATATACAAATATCAGGTAAAAAAAAAGTCTAAAATTTTAAGTCTAGTTCAGATAGCCAATCAAGAGCTGAAGGATCTGCCTCAAAAAAGCCTCTCAGGTCACTAGGGTAGGCTCTTATGCTGCAGTTCACAATGTGCCGGATGGTTTGATTTATGGCCCCCACAGTCACATTGCGTTGTAGGTGATCTTCCCCACTTGTATAAGCTGTCTGCATAGATACCATATCTTGTGCGTATCTTATTTAGGCTTTTCCATAGGTGACGTGGAAGCTCAATCCCTTTCGGATTTTGGTTGGAAAGGATATAGTGGCGATTTTTCTTTCCAAGTTTCCAGCCATTTTGAATTAACATTGAAATTGCTATTGACTAGTTCTTCAGCCAGTATTAGTGGAGACCGTCGGGATTTAAGGCGATTCATGTTTATATATGGGAGGTCTTCATGTATCGGGATTGCTGTTTATTTTTTTTTGTATTCTTTTACTAGAGCATTTTGTCTGCGCAAGTTCGGTGGTGCAATACTGTTCAAAGTTGGAATCCAGTAGAGTGGGATGGATTTGACACAACCTGTTATTGTCCTCATCGCTGCATTTATTTGTGTGCCGATTTTCTTGATTAGAGGACTGTTTAGCCATACTGGTGAACAATATTCTGCCGCAGAGTAGACTAAGGCCAACGTGGAGTATCACAGTGTAATAGCAGAAGAACCCCATGTAGAACCACACAGTTTTTGTATGATGTTATTACGGGTTCCGATCTTTAAAGAGAGATTCTCCAGATGTCTTTTGAAAGATAGTGTTCTGTAAAGGGTAACACCCAGATATTTAAGGAAATCTTGGTGCTGCAGCATTGTGTTGTTAAAGCTGACCTGAAGTTTCCTATTTGCCAATTTGGTGTTTAGGTGAAAAGAGCTAACCTCCGTCTTATTGAGGTTTGGTGTTAGTCTACATTTATGAAAGTATTCCCCAATGGTTCTAAGGTCATTTGTGAGAATATCTTCTGTTACTTCAATGCTCTTGTGTTGGATGGCGAGGGCTATGTCATCAGCATAAGCAAATTTTTTTGACCTAGTTTTTGGTAGATCAGATGTATATAAGTTGCATAAAATTGGTGCTAATACTGAGCCCTGTGGGAGCCAATTGTTCAGCTTTCTCAGTTTGCTCATTTTGTTTCCCAGCACCACATGGAAGAACCTGTCAGAAAGCATGTTACCAATAAGTCTTATGATGGATTGGCATGGTATGACTTGTATCAGCTTGTATAGCATCCCCTCTTTCCATACGTGTCGTATGCAGCAGTAAGGTCAACAAACACAACAGAGGTTTTCAACCATCTCTGGAAGCCTGCTTCGATATGGGTAGTAAGGCTTAGTACTTGGTCCATACAACTACGTTGAGTCCTAAAGCCTGCTTGCTCAACAGATAACTTCAGATATTTTTGGCCCAATTCTATTAAGGAGTCTCTCGAGGAGCTTATAACAGCAACTGAGGAGTGCAATTGGGCGATAGCTCTCTACTTGATTTTGAGGCTTGTTGGGTTTTAATATGGCTATTATTTTGGTTCTCTTAAAGGCTGTTGGAAGGTTTCCGGTCCTTAAAATGTAAGAAAAGAATCTTGATAGCCATTGATGAGCATTTTTTCCACAGTTTACTAAGAATTCAGGGTGAACACCATCAAAGCCTGGTGCTTTGCCAATTTTCACCTCCTTCAAGGCCTCAGTTATTTTGTATGTGGTAAATTCTCTTGAAAATTGGGAACTGCCATCTGCACTTTGTCGTAAGTTTTTGAGTGGTTGTTTAACTTCCCGTGTGTGTGTGTGTGTGTGTGTGTGTGTGTGTGTGTGTGTGTGTGTGTGTGTGTGTGTGTTGATGATCTCAAGGGGCTCTAGACAGCTAGGTTATTCGACAGGCAATTTGATCTGGAGTCACCAAAGGATCTTTGCGAGTGATTCGGTTACTTCCATCTAACTTCTTTAATAGACTCCATGCTTTTCTACTGATTTTTTAAAGTCTAAGTCCTCTGTAGTTTTTATCCATTTTTCTCTGCGCTCATTATCAAGCTTCTGGAGTAATTCGTCAGCTATGTCGCAGTCACCAGATTCTAAGTAGACTTCGTATAGCTCTTCGCAGTCTTTATTCCAGCCAGGTATGTATTCCTTTCGGAAACCCCTTGGAATATACCTCTTCGCTGTTGATATGACTGCTCCAATAAATCTGTTGTAGTTTTCACTCACAGGAGGTATCCATCTTACTATTTTATCAAGTTCTTGTGAAAAATCCTGCCAGTTCACTTTTCTAAATTCCATCTTGGTCGTGGAATAGACCGTATTATTGGTATTTGTATTCCTACTTCTACCAATACTGGGTGATGTTGGCTGTGTGGAAAATCTTCAAGGACTTGTCTTGTTGTGTTTGCAAATTTTGGGTAACAAAGCAGAGGTCTGGGTTGTATTCCCTCTTCCATGCTGCAGCCTTAAAGGTTCCTTTGTCCTTTGCATCAAATATTAAGCTAAGATTGTTTTGCTCAACCCAGTTTGTTAATGCTTCACCATTTTCATCATTATTATTGTAATTCCACATGGTGTGATGGCTGTTAAAATCTCCTATGTAAATAGTAGGATGTGGAAATATGGGAATTACTTCAGGTGGCCATTCTACCAGGGGAGGCTTATAGATGTTAATCACTGTGAGATCTTCAATTTTGGCTATGATAGTGTGTATATTCTGATTAATATTTGCTGATATTAAGTGGGCATTCTCTACATTATTGCATACATAAGTTGCACAGCCATGAGCTTGGCGATGTTTAGCTCCTAGTATATCGTACCCTGCAATTTTTCCTCTAGATTTCAATTGTTCATTAGATGTGTGCGTCTCTTGAATGACAACTATGTCTATATCATTTTCTCGAAGGATTTTTGAGAGATATTGACTTTTAGCAAAGCTGATTCTTTCAATGTTGAGTTGGCAAAACCGGAAATTAGCACCTAGTTTTCTTTTCATGTGTTCTCTTCTTTTCTTGTGGTCCTGAAAAGGATCGTTTGGTGATTGCATAGCTTGTAATTTCATGTGGCTATAGCCAGGAGATCGTTAAGATAGGTCTGGCTGCCAGTAGTCGCTCTAGCTCATTTAGCATTACCCAGGGTGCACCACGTAGAGGCGAGCTAGGAATACACCCTAGAGAGATAAAATACATGTATATGTGTATAAATTCAAAAACAGACGTCACAATGCACAATTATAACAATGCCTGATCACCCATATATATGATGTCAGTAGCAACTGAATTCAATGCAAAGATGGCTGCTCTGCAAAATTCTTCCGTTTCCACTACTGAATATTTAAATCTACTGGAAGAAGTTCTCTCAGCCGTTCAATTCCTATTAAATTCTGCAGAAGGCGGCGAAGAAATTCAAATCCAAGACGAACAAAATATACAAACTGTTTGGAAGTTATATTACAAATGTACGAACGAAACATCAATTGGGCGTGACGGGTTTTGGAACCATTTAGAAAAACTGGACATTCTAGAACGCGTGAGTTATTCTTTAGCTAAGGTGTGTTTTTGGAAAAACGTCACAAACATGACAATCGCCGGTAAAGCTCTAATGTGCATCGTGCTGTCCGATCGGTGTTTTAGACTTAGACAGCAAGAGAAAGTTTATCCCAAAGAGATAATAGAATCGTGGGCCTGGCCTGGACATGACGACCCCAATGCAAGAGCAGGGCAGGATTCTCCACTGTCTTATTTCCTACGCGTGGCTAATTGCAACAAGTTCATGGGCCGACACAACAGATTTGTGGATCAATTTTATATATCCTCACTTGAACTTCAGGAAATTCCCATTCGGGCTGACACGTTGCTCTTGTTACTGAGACATGGGATGAAAAAAGTCATCTTCCTTTTCGATGGACTACCTGTTCCTATCGGAACATTTATTTTATACTTCATGGAAGAGCTTATCTTCAGTCAATTAAATGACGCAGAAGGCAATAGGATTGGGCGCTTTCTGAATAAAGTAAAATGCGTTCAATCGATTCTTCGTGTAATTCCCCAACTCTCGCTGCCCTTTCTACAAAATATAATTACAGACTATAACAGAATGCGTCATCTGCGTCTGATGCGAAGGTTGGATTTCTCTGTAAGCCCATTCCTTGAAGTGGCATTTCCTTGGGTGCCGTTACTCAAACGTCGTTGTTTGAATCCATCAGAACTGACCCATCTTTGTCGTTGTAAAATCCGAAGTTGTCTGTACCAGAACTGGCTGCTTCCAGAAGGTATTGAGCAGCTGATGCTCCCTCGGTATCTTAGAAGGTACGTTGATATTTTGATGGACTGAGTCGTTATTTCTGTTCATGGCTTGCAAGATAATAAAGAAATGTTGATTTCTATTAGAGTCTCACGATTATGTTTTTTATTATTTTTGAAATGTCTGCGAATATGCTTGTATATACTACATTTTTTAATCTTTTGTGTGTAACGTACTTAAAGAACTGTGAAATAGTCATAGTTTTCAAATTATGAACCATATTTCTATGTCATTGTTCGAACTGATTCGCAACAATCTATCACTTGAAACAACGAACATTCAACAATGTGGTTTGATTAGTTGTTTGATCAGTGGCGTATCTAGAGCTTTTGCCGGCCGTGGCGGTTCCTGAGTTTGTCGCCCTTCTCAATACACACCAAAATTACTACAAAAAAGTCCAAAAGGCATATAGCATTTCTGACAATCTGAGGTTTAGTCACCTCACCACTGGTCAGACTAGCGGGTGTTTTCGCGGCAGCTCCCTGATCTCCGTAAACTCCCAAACGCGCAGCACTATGATAGATTTGTTTAAATCTAGATACTAGACCAGGGGTGGGCAACTTTTTTAAGGGTGCGTGCCAAAATCGCCAAATCTTTGATGTAAAATTTTCTCACGTGCCAACCGAAATTTGGAGAACATATTATTATTTGGTGTCTTTTAAGTATTGAGAGGACCTTTTTAAATAATCAAAAAGCACACTAGAATGGTAAACGCAAAGCATATTGTAAGAGTGATTATTGTAAGTCATCTAAGATTGAATTAATGCAAAAATTAGTGACGGAACTTTTATTTAAAATTCTTCTACCCTGTTGATAGCGTGCATATTTTTATTTGTTTTTAAGTGTAATTCTAGCTGCCTTATACAGCCACACAATTTAAAGACGCAATTTTTAACATCAGCAAGAGTAAACAAGTTTCTGATTTTTTTTTTATGAAGATCAGTCAGACATAAGTTTTTTCAAGTTTCCCAATATATTGCAGTACACAATCTCATAGTCGTTTTACTTTACTGAAGCACAATAAAAGAAAATAAAATTAAAGATATAATTTTATTACATCTTAATCCCTTAGGAGTAATAAATAAAAATTACAGACAAAATAAATTGTTATTTTACCTACATAATAAGAGTACATTCAACAGAAATTAATCTTTACCATTTTTAGCAGAAAACATCAAATCAAAACTAGAGAAAGAAAAATAGTGGACATTTTATTTATTTAGCATCAATGAGATTTCTTCTGCATCACTGATGACAGATAATTTATATCAGGTTTATATTTTGCAACATAGGTTGCAAAATATAAAGAGATGTGCATGCGCTACTAGTTTCATCTGTAAGGCTACTCCTGTTACGAGACTTAACAAAGTTCATCACCGCGAGCAATGATTCACAAGAATATGTAGATGCAAAAATTGATATTAATGCTGTTTCAAGGGAAAAAATGTACAGCGGTGGACAAGATACTGTAGTGAGTTATATGAAGAAAAACTAGATTCAGATAGCGTTGGGAAACTGACTGAAGAATTGAAGCAGATATCGCCACCAGGTAATGAGCATGATATGGACATTTTAAGGGGAGAGGTAGAAAAAGCAATAGGACGGCTAAAACACAACAAGAGTCCTGGTAACGATAACATTACTGGAGAAATTAAATATGGTGGTGAAAGTATGGTTACAGAAATGCATCAACTATGTAATATGGTATGGAAAGAAGGGAAAATGCAGAGGAGTGGGTGAAATCAATATTAGTAACATTATACAAGAAAGGAAATAAGCTAGAATGTAAAAATTATAGAACAATTGCCTTGATAAGTCACCTTGGTAAAGTGATGATGATCATATTGACAGAAAGATTGAGAACACAATTGGAAGCATACCTTGCAGACGAGCAAGCAGGATTTAGGAAGGATAGAACTACATTTCAACAGATTTTGACAATGAGGTTAATAGCAGAGAAAGCTAGGAGAAAAAACAAAAACATATATACTTGCTTTGTTGACTTTCAGAAAGCATTTGACAGTATTGACCAGAAAGTGACATTAACAGTTCTGGAATCCTATGGAATTGATAAAAAACTAATAGCTATATTAAAAGATGTTTATCAGAATGCAGTTGCGGCAGTTAGAATAGGTGATGATTTGGGGAAATGGTTTAAAACAAGTAGAGGTACTAGACAGAGAGACCCAATATCACCAAGCATTTTCATCGCACATTTAGAAAGAGCAATGGACAAATTGAAGGAAGTTACCAAAGGAATATCTGTACACGGAATAAGAATTAACAATCTGAGATTTGCAGATGACATTGTTATTATTGAAGAAGACGAAAGAGAACTACAAAAAACACTGAGACTGTTAAATGAGGAAGGGAAGAGATTTGGACTTGTTATGAACTTGGAAAAATCAAAGACAATGGTATTTGGTGAGAAGAACATGAAACAAAAGATACAAGTGGATGGAACTGATATAGAAAATGTAGAACAATTCATATATTTGGGAAGTAAACTGACACATGACTTGGACTGTAAAAAAGAAATAAAGATCAGGATTGCAAAAATGAAGAACAAATCTGAAGGCCATGGATAACATCTGGAAAAGTAAAGTGATCCGTCTGCAAACAAAACTAAGAGTATTGGAAACATGCATCTTCAGCGGGGTACTGTACGGATCTGAAACGTGGGTAATAAATAAGGAATCAAGAAAAAGAATTTTGGCATTTGATAGAACTTGTTACAGGAAGATTCAGATTCTAAGAATAGGATGGGTACAGAAAATCCCCAATGAAGAGCTCTATCAGAAGATGCAACCAAAAGAGAATCGAATGCAGAAGATTATAAAACGGAAGCTGCAATTATTTGGACACATCTGTAGAATGAGTGAGGACCGGAATATAAAGACTTTTATGTTTGGTATTTTGGATAGTTTAAACAGAAGAGGTAGACCATACAGAGAATGGATAGACGATATAAAAGACTGGTGTGGAATGGGTGTACAAAAACTGCGACACTGTGCACTGGACAAAGAAAGGTGGAAGAAGATAATGAAACAGGCATCAGACATCAACGGGCAGTGAGCCCATGGTTAGTGATGATGATGATGATGAAGGATTTTTAAACATACAAAAGTTTCGGGAATAGCATTCCAAGTTCTTAATACCTCTTTTTCCGCACTTCTCTCTGTTACTCCTGTCTCTAATAGCTCCTTTTCAATATTTTCCAAGGCAACTCTGAGGTCAACAAATTTCTGCCACCAAATTGAGCTACTTTGAAAATCAATCGACTGCATTTAAAAAGCATCAATATTTATCCATGAAACATACTGAAGTTTATTTACAGATGTTTTCGTGTCCTATAGTTTGAGGTTCAAGTAATTTACATGTTCGCAAAAATCTGCAAAAACACCAGTGTACAAACCCACACGATGTCACACATTTCTTTATAACACATTTGTTGATTAGTCAAAAAGGGATTTATCTCATCCAGGCATTCAACAAATCGTTTCTGAACAAGACCTCGACTAAGCCAACAAACATTCTTGTACATTGTTAGTCCTTTGTACACCGAATCCACTTCATTCAATAGATTCTGAAATTGTCTTTTATTCAAAGCACGTGCAGAAATGTAATGAACAACTTTGATTGCTGTTTGCATCGCTAATTGAAGTTCCTTTACGCCAGCATTTGCACATAAATTCTCATCATGCAGGATGCAATGAAAACCTATCGATGGATGACCAACATATTTTGCAAACAGATTTAAAAATCCTGCTTCCTTATCAATCATGCTGAGGCACCATCTGTTGTAACGGATACCGCTTTTGAAATATCTTTTTGTCGAATAGATAATTCGTTCATAGCTGCTTTACATATTTCAACCCCACTGATAAGCTCAGGTAGTGTTACAAGGTTAATCCTCTCTTCGCATACTTCGTCCCAACAAAATCGAGAGTAGTAGGGATCCCACTAGTGACAACATCAAGATTAAGATAAGATAAGGAATCATACGTGATTGGTTGTTCATTTGATGACGTCATTGTGGTCGTGACGTCATGAGATTGGAACGTTTGGAATTTCCCTGTGGGCATATGTCTCAGTGAGGTGAGTTCTTGTGTTTTGGTTCGCGTATGGAATTATGGGTGATGGTAGAGATAAGGATTCGTGTTGTGATTGGTGGGGCACTAGTGACAAGATCAAGATAAGATAAGGAATCGTGTCGTGGGTCTGTGTTGTTTTCAGATGTAGATAAGTGACGTTGTTGTTTTGAATGGAAAAGGGAGATATATTAGTGGATAAGGAATCATGTCGTGATTGGTGGGACACTTCTGACAAGATCAAGATAAGATAAGGAATCGTGACGTTAATGTTTGTTGTTATCAGATGAAGATAAGTGACGTCATTTGTTAGTTGTAAAAAAGTTACGTTATTGTTTTGAATGGAAAGGATGATATATTAGTGGATAAGGAATCGTGTCGTGATTGGTGGGACACTACTGACAAGATCAAAATCAAGATAAGATATGGAATCGTGACGTTGATATTTGTTATTATAGATTTTGGAATGTTTGGAATTTTGCTGGGCCCTCCTCTGTCAGGGACATCATGTGGTGTGTTTGGTGATATTTAGAGATAAGAATCGTGACGTTATGTGTTTGGAAATTTCTGGGGAACATATGTCTCTCTGTGATATCACATGGTGTTTTGGTTTGGCTATGGAATTGTGGGCGATGTTTTTGAGATAAGACATCTTGGAATTTTCCCAGGGTGAGACACATCCGTCATTGTCGTCATGTTTGGTTGTCTATAAATGGGTGTACTAATTTCCAATACATTATGGGTTATTTCTTTCCTGTTAAAGGGTGGGAATTCTTAGAGTAAGTCGTGATGGCAGGTGTGTTTTGAGCTCTTTTGAATAATTTAATTATATACTAGTGTCCCTCAAACACACACACTTTTTGTTTTGTTTTTTCCATAGCTCATCTGTATTTTCTTCTATATTCATATTCTAATTCAATTCAAATTTTATTCATAATTCATCCGAATATTTTGATTTCTCTAAAATTAAGATCGTAAAGTTCAATAAATAAATAAATAAACAAATCATGTGTGAATTCACGGCGATTTCGAAAGTGATCTTACTTAAACATATATAACAAATCATGTTTGTTCTTTTAAGTTTACATATTTATTTCACAGATATTATTTACAATGCAATATGCAGAAATAGGAATTTACAGATATCACGAATGGATAAAAACTATTCAGTATTAGAATTACACTTACCAAAACATATGTGCATTGATTATTGAAATTACAATTGTCAATTGTTATGTTTAAGTTAAAAAAAATTAACTTACATTTCTTTCCAGAATGGGAACATCTTGGTACTATGCTTTTCTGAATAATTTAATTATATGCTGGTGTCTCTACGGTATTTTAAAATAAATAAATTAAAATAAATGGACAGTTAAATGGATTACAAAACCTTTTGTAATCCATTTAAATGTTTGTATGTATTCTAGAAATTCTAATGATAATTTAATATTACATACAGCTTTCCAGAATGGCTCTTCTAAATACGAATATTCCAAAAAAACATTCCAAAATAGTTGAATTTTACATCCACACCACAACACAAATACAAAAACCACAAAGAACGAAATTTCTGTAAATACTGCAACCTGAAATAGATGAGTAGTTCTTCCTTTAGATTTCAGCCTGTAGATGCTATGTTATCGTCATGAGCAATACCCCCCCAGAGAATGGTTATTACAACTTGCGGTTTTCTTCAAAGGGGGTCTTTCATGAAGATGACATGAGTCACATCCGTAAATTGCGGTATTGTTCAAAAGGTATCATTTTCTTTTAGAAATTTCTTTTGCCACCACAAAAAATAAATAGTTATTATTATTATTATTATTATTATTATTATTATTATTATTATTATTATTATTATTATTATTATTTAATTGATTATTAGCTCTGATCGTATATATTTTATGCTAACTTTCTGTTACAAAATTCTAAACTATTTTAACTTTCGAAGAATTTATGGCTCACCCATTATTTTTACATTACCAAACACAAAGCACCACAACACAAAACAGCAGCTGCAATGGATGAACGATTACCTTAAATCCAAAGTCACTCGACCTTTAATTGATTATTTCGAATTTTTCTCAGTGAATATACTTGTAAATAGTATTTCAGCAAAATAAAATATGCATTTGTGAGGGGCTGCATGAACAAATAAGACTTTTAATTCACTGAGTCAAAAACAGTCTCTGGTTACTTTATGGTATGAAATTTCACAAGGAAAAAAACGTTATGGTCTTACTTAAATTTGTATAACACATCAATGACACCATTTGTTCATTTAAATTAACACATTTTATTTGAATGAAATATTATTTACAAATTGTATTTACTGAATCTAACATACAGAAAATAAATAAATTGAAAAATACATCAGTGGTTCTTCCCATGCTTGTGGAATTGCCATTATGTGGTTTTTGACAATGTGACTCTCATCTGAAAGTTAATTTTTCATTTGGTTATCGTTGGGAATTTATTACTGTAGTAAAATTAAGGGTTGCATATTTATTTTTTTTAAACCAATAGATATACTTCTGAGAATTATTAAAAGCACAGAATCTTTCGTTATGTTTCAAAAGCATTTAAAAGTATACGTTATGTTTTCACATTTTGGGTATCCAATTTCATTTAAATCAAGAACAGGCCTCCCTATTAACCACGTTAATGTTTTTGATTTTTCTCTTTCTTTGCGAGTAATATTTGATATTTGCATGTTGATTCTATCATCCAATTTCTTAGTTTGTTCAGAGATAGTGAACCAATTTCCCACTTCAACTGATGGTTATATTTTATTAACCAAGGATTCTGTTTTTTAACTCTTTCAGGTAATTCTTTCCAACTACAAGGTGATTTTGTCAATGCATATCTTACAATAATTCCATCAGAAATACAAATTTCTTTAGGAAATAAATTTGAACTCTTATTCAAAAGAAATTGGCAATCAATTATCCCAATGATAACTGAAAATTCGTATTTTTCACCCACTGTCGATTTTTCATAATCATTTTCCTTCATTCTTCTTCTTCGATTACTTGATATGGCACCACAAATAAATAGTTATTTATTTATTATTATTATTATTATTATTATTATTATTATTATTATTTAATTGATTATTAGCTCTGATCGTATATATTTTATGCTAACTTTCTGTTACAAAATTCTAAACTATTTTAACTTTCGAAGAATTTGTGGCTCACCCATTATTTTTACATTACCAAACACAAAGCACCACAACACAAAACAGCAGCTGCAATGGATGAACGATTACCTTAAATCCAAAGTCACTCGACTCTGTGGTATTTTCTTATAGTACTGTTTACACTTACCATGTCCTACCCTGACTGTTCCTTCAAAAATGAACCTTTTCCACAGATGACTCAATGACATGTTTTCAGATGCTGCTGGATATACTATTGGTGTGTTTTTATCTTACTTTGTATAGGGAAAGGTATAATTTTTATATTTGTTATCTGGAGAATACAGACATTTTTTCTATACCAAACTTTAAGAGTTAACTCACGTTTTGGGTTAATTATTTGCTCTCTTTCTGAAAAACAACCAAATTCTAACAGTTCGGATTTTCGATTATGTAAACGAATTGTTTTCAGATAACTCAAATAATGTCAATAGGTAGCATTAGACAATTTCTAAAATAATCAATACATGGATATCAGTTTTCAAAACTTTCCCCCCCGTTCCTGGCATTAATTTCACAGTTGTGTGTTTTTTTTAAATAATTAAACAGAATTGCAGTAAAATATAAAGTTGTGGATTTAAATATCAAGTTCTAATCAGAATAACTGAGTAAAAAATTCACTGTGGAAAAACACATCAACAAAAGAACACATCTTTGTTCATTTAAGTTTACAAATGCATATTTTATTTTGCTGAAATACTATTTACAAGTATATTCACTGAGAAAAATTCGAAACATAATTACCTAAAATATTTCACAATATTTAGTTTAGACTCTTAACATTTTCCAAAGAGTTCAATGAATAAAAATTTTGTTACTCACTGTTTCTTGATTACATTACATCAAAATAGCTGGTCATGCAAAAGAGTTTTTAAATCAGATACCATGGTAACCACACTTCCATACATTTGATATTGTGCCAGTCCGGAAATGACACCATGCCTCCCTAAACATTCTGTGTATTCTTTTGTCAGCAAATACGCACAAACAGTTTTTGTAAAATGTTCGTAAATGTCCCAAAATAAAGAATCTTTATCTAATTGGATAAAATCTTGAAAGTCTAATTTTACGATTGATGAATTTAAATGATTAGTGACATTTTCCCCATGATAAATAGATGGTAATTCAGTTTCCAAAAATAGTAAATGATTATCAATGTCGTATATTTTTGGTCTAAATATCTCAGCTTCTTGACAACTAATAGAAAAAACTTTACTTCCATCAGCTCCTGTACCATCAAGTATTAGATCCCCATCTTGGCATTTCAGAATATAACACTCACCAAGGTCCATTTCATAGTCAACTCTTCTTTGCAAGTAGCCAAGGATATCAGACCACTTCCTTTGTAACTTTTCCCAAGTGGTCCTCGATAAATACATCACAATATATGTGTCTTCTAAAATAATAATCGGTTTCCATCCTTTTAGAGCTAGATGCAGAGTTTTGTCTCATGCTATTTTCCTGAAGAAAGAAAATTTCAATCACTTTTGTGGCTCACCCATTATTTTACTTTCCTTTCCTGGATACCAATCACCACAACACAATACGATAGCTGCATGGGATGAACGAATTGCCGTAACTGCAAAGACACTTGATTCGTTTGTTTTTCCTTATAGTAGTGTTTACCTGACCCTTAACCCTGACTGTTCCTTCCAAAATGAAACTTTCACGCAGATGATTCACGGACATGTTTCTACATGCTGTTGGATATGATGTTGATGTGAGATAATCTTACTTTGAGACATCATAGGGTAAATTTTATCTCTGTGGTTCAAAGGGTATTCTATATTATTTGTCCTTATTATGTTAAGTATTTTATCCTTAACTTTCATGCCACAAACTAACCAGAGCCTTTTTTTTTGAAAATCCACTCAGTGAAAGTGTGTCAACTCTTGGAAGCAAAAGGAAATGGGTATTAAATTAATAGGCAGAATTTTAGTGGAGAATATTTCACCTGAAAAGTGACAAAAAAATAAAAAGTATCGTAGCATTCAGATAACAAATGAATCAACATGCATATATCAAAAATACTCACCATTGGAAGAGAATAATCAAAACACATTAACAAACTTAATAGCCAGACCCATTCTTCATTTAAATGATACCAAATGATGAAAACAATATGTGCATGAATTTCAAAACTTTGAAAAAGCTGATGAAATTCTTGTTCGTTGTGATCATATATATTTATTTGAGGGTAAACATTTTTTTTCTTTACAATTTTTCTTCATTTCTTTCTTTCTTTCGAGCTACTTTTCATTTGAAATAAGAATAAATAATTATTTATTTGTATTGGAAAGAATATCTAATATAATAGTTGTGTTAAAATATATATATAAATATCCCTACTGTGAAATAATTGTCAGGCTGAGAAGACAACAGTCAATTGGGACTAACGGAAATGAGTTTTACATAGTTGAACTATGTAAAAACCATAGTTCAACCTGTTTTGAAATGTCACATGGAGAAAATTCAGATGAATTACACGTAAACACCAATGACAAATCATACACTATGAACATCAGCGCAAATGTTAAATTAGAAGAATAAGAAAGGAAAAAAAACTATCTTTTTCACTTTATTTAATTTCTGTATGTTAGATTCAGTAAATACAATTTGTTAATAATGTTACAGTCAAATAAATGGTAACATAAAAATTAACAAAGTATATATATTACAGAATTAATATTCATTTGAAATAATAAGAAATAACTATTTATTTGTTGTGCTGGCAGAAGAAGTTTCTAAAAGAAAACGTTACGGTGAGTTCAAAACCTTGTTTGTCTCATATCCGTTACTTAAATTACTAATGCTAAATAAAAAAATAAATAAAACAAATAAATTTCAGTTACAGAAATAGTTTAAAAGCACAAGGAATCGAAGGTAAAATTATTAGTCATATTGTTTTAAAAAAAATAAATGTAAGCATTAATTTACTACAGCAATAATTTCCCACAGGAACAAAGAGTTCCAACCTAAACACATGATTTCTCACCTACGTACAACAAAATTGGCAACCGGATAAGAAAGATGTCTTTAAGATGAGACTTAGTGAAAAATCTACAGTGTTGGAAAATAAATTCACATATATTTTATTTATTTATTAATTTTGCTCAGGTTTTCTGTTAGAACATGTTAAAATTTAAACTGAATTTTAAAAGTAAAATAGAGAAAATAACAATCAATTTGAAAAAAAAAATCATTTCACTTGTCAGAATTCCATACTCTAACAGCACTCTGAATTCGAAACCGGAAATAACACTTACCCTAAACAAAACGGTGCATAGACTTTCCCACCAAGCTTGGGAAAACATAGCATGAGCAACTGTGGGAAAGAAATAATACAGAGAACCAATTGGATAGTAATCTAAATTAAGTAGTCAACTAGCTTTTCTAGTTATTTACAGAAATATCTTTCAACTCCTATGTTTTGTGTGTTTTTGTGGTGTGAATATATGTTAGCCCCCAATAATCTATAATGAAAAAGTCAACTGCATTTTCAGACCTGTGTTTGTCTTCTTTGCTGTGAATATATGTTAAAAATCAACAATTTGGAATATTCAGAAAACCTAGATAGTACCAAGATGTTCCCATTCTGGAAAGAAATGTAAGTTAATTTTTTTTAACTTAAACATAGCAATTGATAATTGTAATTTCAATAATCACTGCTTTTATGTTTTGGTAAGCGTAATTCTAATACTGAATAGTTTTTTTTCATAAGAATAATCATAGGGTACATATTATAGTATCAACATGGATACATTAGCGACTTTTCATGTCTAATGTGTGTGTGTGTTTTAGGGACACCAGCATATAATTAAATTATTCAGAAAAGCCTAAACAATGCCGCCATCACTACTCTACTCTAAGAATTCCCACCCTTTAACAGGAAAGAAATATCCCAAAATGTATTGGAAAATCATAGGCAACCAAAGACAAAACATGACGACAATGCCGGATGTGTGTCACCCTGGGAAAATTCCAAGATATCTTATCTCAAAAACATCGCCCAAAATTCCATAGGCAAACCAAAGTACCATGTGATATCACAAAGAGACATATGTTCCCCAGAAATTTCCAAACACAACGTCACGATTGCTTATCTCTAAATATCACCCACAATGCTAAACACAAACTCAACATACCACCTGATGTCCCTGACAGAAGGGGGGGGCACCCACCGAAATTCAAAACATTCCAAAATTAATCTTATCACTATCCATCACCCATAATGCCATATGCAAACCATACTTATCTACAACTCATAACAATACACTGACGTCGCTTCCCCCCATTCGACCTACCCTTATTTTGTTCATAGTATCCCACGAATCACGATACGAATTCTTATCCACTAATAATATCTTCCTTTTTTATTCAAAACAATAACGTCACTTATTTACAACTAACAAATGATGTCACTTATCTACATCTGATAATAACAAACCTTCACGACATGATCCCTTATCTTATCTTGATTTTGATCTTCTTCCAAGTGTCCCACCAATCATGACACGAATCTTATCTCTTATCATCACCCATAATTACATACGGGAACAAAACAAACAACGAGACGTCACACACAGATGATCCCCAGAAAAATTCCTAACATTCCAAACCCATTACGTCACACACACAATGACGTCATCATCTCAACAACCAATCACGTCACGATTCCTTATCTTATCTTGATCTTGATCTTGTCAGAAGTGCCTACCCTACTACTGTGGTGCGAGATATATGCGGGGATTTTACGAAAAAAACTGAAAACTTTAGTTTCCGAAAATCCCCACATATATCTCGCACCACGACTTTTATCTTCAATTTTGGGAAAAAAGTGCGCGTAATATTGTAGTAAATACGATATGTTTATGGCAATGTTAAAGGAAATTTGCTTTTATATCTAATAAGTTAAACATATTAATTGACAATAAATACTTCTAATTCATATTTTAATGATTACGATTTAATAAAATCCAAATCCCCATATATACACTCTTGAGAAAACGGATAAGTTCTTTACGAAACACGAAAAGATATATCAAATGATGGTAAAGGAGTCACGCCACGTCTGGCTGCCTGATGAATGATGCAACAACTGAACTGGAACATTGTCAGCATCCAGTATATCGCGGAGATAGATGGCTTGGAAACAGGATCTTTGTTTCTTATTTTCTTATTACTTATTATTACTAAAACAGTTGGTAGGGTTTGCTTCTTTATTGCATTTTATCTGTTATCGCTGTTCTCACCTTAAAAAATAATTACTTATTTTTTAAGGTGAGCCCTGGGTTTCGTGCGGGAAAAAAGTCGTTGGCGTGCCACATTTGGCACGCATGCCAAGGGTTGCCCAACCCTGCTCTAGATTAATAGCAGGGTTGGGAAACCCTTGATAGATAAAGACCATAGATAAAGAATATAGTAAATATGTTTTCAACGGTTTCAATAACGACCCAGATGATATCAGTGTGTAACAGATTAAAAAAACAACATCTAATGATGAATCAGGCATTTTAGCATTTTTTAGGGTAAAAACGGAATCATGCTTGTTAATTTTTATACACGCATCAAAAGGGCTAAGCAAGAACCCTAATATAATAGAGGGAACCGCAGAAATATTATTATTACCAGGACCCTAAATCTCTGTCGATGGCCTTAGTTATACGCAAAATTAGAGCAAGAAAAAAAAAATGTTTTCGCAAATGTGTACTGACAGTGCGGTGCCCGTTGCTGAGACGCAGCCGCCACGGTATAAGCAATAACCAATAAAGCGATCTCCTTACTATGGGTTTTTTTGTTTTATTTTTAAGAATTTGAATTATAGTATGATAGGGAAATGTAACGGTTTTGTTATATTTATATTTTGTTTATTTTAGTTGTAAGTATAATTGTTAAAAACTAATTATTAATTAAGTAGTAAAAAATTACTAATTTAACATAAATAAAAGAATCGTCGACAAATAAAATTGTCTCACGTGAAATCCCCCCAAAAAAGTGCCGGCCGGGGATGATCCCCCCCCCCCAGCTACGCCACTGTGTTTAATACTACGCAAAGATGGCCGAATTAAAAAATCATTCAGCTGCCACCATAAGAGACCTTGAATTTAATGGAAAAACTCTTAGCAGTTAAAGCTCTTCTAAATTCTTACCAAGGCAATGGTGAACAAAACCAAACAACTGATGAAGAACAATCCTTTCGAAATATTCTGGGTTTGCATTACAAATGTAGAAACGAAGCAACAAATACCCGAAAAAGCACTTTGGAATCATTTAGGGAAACGGCACGCACAAAATGCCTAAGGAGTATCAGGTACATCCCAGATAATGTGTACTTTTGGAAAAATGCCAGTAGGCCGACAAATATCTCTGACGTTCTCCGTTGCTTGATATGGTCCGATCATTATAGTCATCATTGAGACCAAGATAATGTTCATCCAAACGAAATACCAGATACATGAGTATGGCCTGGCCATGACTCTCCTTTATGATATTTCATCCGTGTTGCTAACATTAGCAAGATCATGACTGCATATGACAGGGTGGTTGATAGTTTCTATATATTTATATATATTTCTATACGAATTCTGAGAGGCATATTCCTTCTAATACTTTAATTTTTATTGTTGAAATATGTAACTAAGAAAGTAGTTCCCAAACCTTTTTTGGATCGTGTCCCACCTCAACGCCTCAAAAATTTTGATGCTCCCTCTATCATAACAGTCAGCCAAGTTCTGAAAAAGTATATAAATATGTTCTTCAAATAAAAAAGGAACATAATTAAAACTACTTTTAATTTGACTTTCTTCAATGAATAAATTTTATATTACACTTTGTATATTATAAAACATAAATCGAACTGAGCTCGGGAAAATAAAATCGAAGCTAATATGATCATCCTTGAGCTTGATGTCTGCTGCAAAGAATTTTTATTTGAGGTACTAATGTACCTCAATTTCAATCTCAAATCGCCACGGTTTGAGATTGAAATTTCTTTTTTTCAGTCACAAGTCATTTTACAGCATTAAAGCTGCATTCAACTAAATATGACGACGGGGAAGGGCAACAGTAATTTTTTGCAAAACTAGTTGAATTTGGGTATTTCGTGTCTGTATCGTCACAAAGCCATGCTATTGTTCCTTTTATGTTGAATAAAGTTCTAATAGACTCCTCCTTTTGCATTTCCGAGAGTTCTTCTTGATACTGCATTGCCACAAGAGTTAGGTCCACTAGCATTGGCTGAGTTATCCAAGATGGACAATTCTTCTTCTTATTGTGCTATCTTCTATCGAAGGTCAGCGACCATCTTGGCGAACAAACTGCGCTCTTGTGCTAATCTGAGCAGTTGTGCACTGCTCTTTCCTGTCCACGTCTTGATGTTGTCAAACCATGATATTCTTTTTCTTCCTCTAGTTCCTTTGCCACCAATTCTTCCTACCAAAATAGTTTGTAGAAGTTGGCATTTGCTGTTTCTCATGATGTGGCCAAGATATAATGTTTTTCGTTTCTTGATTATTTGTACAAGCTTTGCCAATGGATTTTAAGACATCTTCATTGGTAATTTTTTCTGTCCATGATATCTTTAGCATTCGTCTGTATAGCCACATCTCAAAGGCTTCGATTTTCTTGATGATTGTCTCCTTCAATGTCCATGTTTCAACTCCATAGAGCAGAATAGACCACACGTAGCATTTAAGCATTCGGCATCTGACTTCCATGTTTAGGTCTTTATTGCAGAATAGTGTTCTCATTTTCATGAAGGACTGCCATGCAACTCAACTTCAATCCTTGTCTTTATATCTATTTCTGGATCCCACCGTTCATTAAGCCAGCAACCAAGATATTTATATCTTGACACTTGATCAATATTTTCCCATTGAGTGTCAGTTTCATTGATGAGGCTGGATGTTTGCTGATGATCATGTATTTTGTCTTGTTGATGTTTATATTTATTCCCATTCTTTGGCTTTCTATGTATACTCTGTCAATGAGTTTTTGGAGATCCATAATATTATCTGCAATTAGCACGGTGTCATCTGCATATCGAAGGTTGTTAACAATCTTTCCATTTATTGTGATTCCCTCTGAGCATTCTTCCAATGCTTTTTTAAAGATTACCTCTGCATATATGTTGAACAGGAGTGGTGAGAGCACACATCCTTGTCTCACTCCTCTTTTGATGTTAATATCACTGGTGGTAATGTTGTCTAATTGAACGGTAGCTGACTGATTCCAATACAGATTTGTTATTAGTCTTATGTCTTGTTCGTCTAGCCTTATTTGTTGAAGGACTTCTATTAAGTTAGTGTGTCTGACTTTGTCGAATGCTTTTTCAAAATCAATGAAACACATAAAGACAGATTTCTGTTTTTCTATGCATTTTTATATCAATATTTGGGTACAGAAAAGGGCCTCTCTAGTACCAAAACCATTCCGAAAGCCGAATTGTGTTTCACTTAGAGTTTCTTCACTTTTTCTATAAATACGATTCTGAATTACTTTCAAAAATATTTTTAATGTTTGGCTCATTAGACTAATAAGTCGGAAGTCACCACAGGAATTCGCTTTGGGTTTCTTTGCGACAGTGATAAATGTAGATTTGAGCCAATCTGATGGAAATTCATCACTTTCATATATTTTATTAAATAGTTTTTCAAGAAGTTTGATGTTATCTGGTTCTATTAATTTTAAAAATTCTGTTTGCACACCATCTGGTCCACTGGCTTTTCCTGTTTTACTTGTTCGTATAGCATTCTCTATTTCGCATTTCATGATTGCTGGTCCTTGAATGTTATCTTTTATATTTATAGGCTTCTGTCTAGTATCATTGAAAAGTTCTGTTACATATTTTATCCAAATCTGTGCTTTATTCTCTTCTTCTAGAACTATTTTTCCATTTTCGTCTCTTAGAGACACTATTTGCTTTTTCCTCAGTTTTCCAGAAATTTCGTTGATTTTCTTATACAGATTGAAATTATCATGTTTCTTCTGAAGCAGTTCAATTACATAAATTTTTCATCCAATTTTCCTTGGCTTCTTTTATTTTTTTCTTGATGATGTTATGTGTTTCTGTATACCTGACAAGGTCTTTGTTTTTGTACATTCTTCTTGTATCAATAAGAGAAAGAATCTCATCTGTCATCGATTCCTTTTGTTTTATATTATTCACATAACCTACTTCTTCAATACTTATTGTTACGATGGCATTCTTTAAGCTATTCCAAAGAGATTCCACACTTTTATTTTCTTCTATGTTAATCTGTTGTAATCGCAGGTTAAGCTGTGTCTTGGCACTTTTATTTATGTTCGGGTCTTTCAGTTTTTCTACATCAATATTATTTTTCTTCTTTTGTGATATTTTAGCTGATTTTAATCTAAGACGTACTTCTGCAACTATGGGATTGTGGTCTGATGCTATATCTGCTCCAGGATAAGTCTTTGCACTCTTTATACTACTGTGGAATCTTTTATTTATCAGTATATAATCAATTTGATTTCTGACAATGTTACGTTGGTTATCTTGAAGCGATTTCCAAGTGTACAGTCTTCTGGGTGGAAGTTTAAACCAGGTATTTGCTATTGTTAGATCTTCTTCCTGACAGAACTGGACTAGGCGATCTCCTCTGTCGTTTCTGGTGCCTAAGCCATGTTCGCCAACAATTTCTCCATCACCCCCTCTTCCCACTTCTGCATTGAAGTCACCCATCACTATGTTTATATCATGTTTCTTTGTTAGGTTTTTAATCTCTTTTAGGTGTTCATAAAACTCTTCAACATCTTCTTCACTTTTGTCAGATGTGGGTGCATAAGCTTGGATGATATTTATGTTAACGAGGTTTCCCTTAAGTTGTAACAGCATTATCCTTTCAGAAAATGGAATCCAATTTATTACTGATTTATTGATTTCTTCATCTACTATTACAGCTACACCATGTAGATGTTTGTTCTCATCATTCCCAGAGTAATACATTGTCGTATTATCTTGTTGACACTTTCCAGATCCTGGCCATCTTGTCTCGCAAATTCCCAAAATCCGGATGCCAAGCCTCTTCATTTCTTTTGTGGCATTTCTTAATTTGCCAGCTTCATACAGAGTTCTGACATTCCAAGTTGCAATTTTAAAAGTGGACACCATTTTGAGCCCGGAGATTCTTCGCACCCCTGTCCCATTTAAGAGACGCCGGGAACTTGGGGCCAATTGTAAGGGTTTGCTCGCCATGGTGGTTGTTCTGGAGATAAGGTAGAGCAGTAGTTTCTCCGTTTGCTTTCTGCTCTGCAGTATTACAGACGTACACAATATAATCATATTGCCATCTGCAAATCTCTGATCACAAGCTTTTCCGCCATCATTTGGCTTCAACCTTGTGTCAGTACTGACAATGCTGCTTCCCAATGTCAGGGGCAGTGACCCCAGCAGGTGCTTATTTAATGGCGGCACTACTCGCCATGTCACCGAGTTGTCATTGGGCTTTGTGAGGTTTTAAGTGAAACAGAGTTGCCACTTCTGCTCCCCCACGCGATGGACAATAAATAGATGGACAATAAATTTCTTTTAAATCAGAATACCAGTCATTTAAATCACAGGCCATTTTGCTCAGGTGATCAACAATAACAAGCACAGCAGCAACACAGTTACCTCACACTTATTTAACCAATAAAAGTGGTCAAATGTTTTGGCTGAAACATTCCTTTGACATAATTGGAGAAATGCAATGAAGCCAAATATCTTAGCCTTTGCATCAACAAGGTCTTATTTGTTTTGCAGTTGCTTATTTAACATATTCAGCTTTTCAAAGATATCTGTCAAATAACTCACAAATGCTTCACCATCAACTGTTTGTAGGAGTTTCGTTTCAGGTTTGTTATTCAAAAACTCACTAAGAATATCATATAGTTCCATGAATCTTCTCAAGCAATTCCCTTGCGACAGCCACCTCACCTCGATGTGAAGCAGTAGTCTTACATGGTCAGCAGTTTTATTCTCGCAAAATTGTTTGAAGAGACGCTGACATTTAGCATTAGCTTTGATAGTGTTGATACAATTTATAACTGAATTCAATATCTCATTAAGAACAGGTGAAAGTTTTTTGGAAACTAAATTTTCTCTGTGAATAACACAATGCACAAGCAACATTTCAGGATTGTCCTTCATTAATTTTTAACAGCCACGTTTTTTGCCCATCATAACAGGAGCACCATCTGTAGCACAAGATGTAATATTTTTCATTGATATTTGAGCTTCATCTAAATAATTTTTGAGTTTATTGTATATATCAATGGCAGTAGTGGTGGTTTTCAATGCTTCACAGAACAACATCTCTTCAGTAAATTCACCATTGTCAATATATCTTACATAGGCCATCAATACAGCCCCACTGTCTCTTACAGTTGATTCATCAACTGTATTGAGCAATTCCTTCATCTCAACTTTTCAACAAGTTGTGTTTCCACATCTTTAGCATCTCATCTATTCTTTTGCTAACAGTGTTATTGCTCAGTGGCATTCCTTTGACATCTTTCTCCAGAACTGTTTTAGAAAGGTTAATATCGCTTGTTTAATTAAATTCTCCCCTATAGTATGATTTTTTACCGATTTAGCTATGAGCAGAGAAATTTCATAACTAGCTTCAAGAGTGCGACTTTGGGGTAGTAGTTCGTACAGAGAACAATGAATCTACATCTTGATCTTTTCTCAAACTTCTCCTTTAGAGACATAAATTGGTTCAAATCATAGTTCACATAAGCGCTATGTTTCGCCTTCAAATGTGCTTCCAGACGATCTTTTTTTTTTTTTTTTCATTCATTCGTTGGTCAAAGTGTTCGCACAATAGACAGAATGGTGACCGTTCATTCTGAGGAGCGGGTATGAAACCGAACTTGAAATACTTATTTGAATACGACGAACTTTTTTCTTGCTTGCATTACTCATTTTATGTATGGGATTAGGAACTGAAAGGAAAAAAATAGGTCTATAAAGTATACTTCACATATGTGGATTATACAAGGAAATTAATGGAGTATAACATGTATTTAGACTACGAGTACTACAAACACATATAATAAATAAAAATTTAAATAATGAAAAAGTAAAATTTTAAACGTCTACCCTCACAAGCAGAGAAAAAGAAACAACGAAATATGATAGATTATGTTTATGTTTTCCAGTGTCAAACGAACCTAATACAATTGTGGCAAAGGCTTTATTTTATTTAAATTGATAGTAGTGCAACTTTTGGGTAACCAGAAAACTAACAACATGTAAAAATGTTAATAAAAAACGTCTGCTAGCATAAAAAACATTGCAATATGCATAAAAAAATCAAACAAACTTGCCTTGTTGTTTCTACAACAAAAATTGCACAACGTTAAATTGGCACTGTTTACTTTTCAGAAGTGACGATCTAACCTTAACACACTTACTGACAGTATAACAAAATATAGTAGCCGACCATTGGAATTTACATTTTCGTGTCAGACAACTCCTAGACGTGGCATTCCCATGGCTTCCGTTGCTCAAACATAATAAAAGGTATTGACTCTCAGGAAAATGAACAGAAAAACAGCATTACTCATCTTGTTGATGTGCATCTGGATTCAAAACGTACGTAATATGAAATACCCATATGCCAACTTGTAAGGAATTAAGCTTTCATTTGTATAAACCTGGTATAATTTGATCACCTGAATATCAGATATAAATGGTTTCATGAAAGTTCAAGAAAATAGTATTTCTCTATATTTTTTTTTACTACGTATACCCTCCGTATATGCAAATACAACAATTTAACGATTCAATTATCAGTTTCACTTTGGAAATATATTAATTGTATTATTTTATGGTGTGTATTATGTTATTTATGAATTGTGAATTATAGACCCTTTGTTATTTATTATTGTACGTTGTATTCATCATTTTTGTAAATTATTATTGTATATATTTTTTCTTATATATTCTTAGGTAGAGCCTCCGTAACTCAATTGATTTGAACGGAGCCATTTAGTTGAAAAAAGAAAAAAAAATCTAGGTTCGAATCCAGTCTGTGACGCGAATAACCTTTATCAGGGCTGTGCAGGGAAAGGCAAGGTAGAATTTGTAATAAATTTTATTAAAAACTCGGGTTTTTAATAAAATAATATACATTTTGTATTATATATTTCAAATGCACAAAACGTGACATGCTAGAACTCAGTTTGGCACATATCATTCAGGTAAATAGTACATCATATTCATTAATACAGTGACTGATTAATATTATTAATATTAATCAGTTTTATAATATAATATTAATATTATCTTATAAAATATTGCTGAAATTAATGTGTAGGCTTGTATAAAGGCTGTCAAAGTCTATTCTACAAATAGGGTACAAATTAATTAGCTTGTGATACACACAGGATTGTCCATAAGTCACAAAAGGTTTAAACATTTAATAACGTTTTATTTATTAATTATTTTACATTTTTTTAATAATTAAACTGGAGATTTTTTTTCTTGGTTTTGGAAAAACCACATCACGTAAATGCCTCCCATTTTCTGCTTGACAAACAACGGACTTTTTCTACGCTTGTTCTATGAGAGATGTTAATGTTTCTGGTTGCAGATCCCTAAATTCTACAAGAATGTTCTCCTTCAGCTGTTGGATTGTCTGGGGCTTGTTTACACATATCTTTTCCTTCGGGTAACCACCATAGCAGAAGTCGGGAGCCGTCAGATCTGGACAACGTGATGGCCAATTAATTGCAGATCCTCGCTCATAATCGAATGCTGATATTCAAAATAAAATTGCACGATTTTAATTCATTGTTGGGTTGTAAACTTATCCGAGTGATCCTTAGAATATCTGAAAAAAATGAAAAAAATTTGAGCTGGTTTCAGAAGGACTAAAATCACTGACTTCACCGTTCTAGTTGACACAGTGGACAGTGTATCCATTCTCCAACTAGCAGGCTGTGAATTCGAATCCCACCGAGTGCATGGTGCTTTGTGAATGTCTTTAAGTCTGAGACTACCACCATAACCACACTATGTATTAAAGACATGAAGCTGGAATCCCATGTTTGGCTTCTGGAGCGTTCCGGATTACCTGACTGTCAGTTCACTTGCAGTGCTAATGCATTCTAAGTTTACAACCTTTCACACATAGGATTCATATTTAAAAAAATTGAAATCCCCTTCGTTAAGACATTGACGGACTGGGAACGGCGGCATATATTAATATGCAAGAAAATAGCGAGTTGGAGCTTCTCCCTCACCCTTGCATTATTTGCTTATCGTTCCAGTACGGAGATGAATGAAGACCATGTTGAATGTTTTTGAATTTAAAATTTTATAATGCGCTAAAATAAAAATACCAAAATGATGATAATGTTCAGGTTATTTTTCCCCCAGAAGATCAAAACGAGGAGATCTAGACCGAACATACGCACAACTGTAACGTCTGTGGTAAAATGAAAAATCTGTAATTTATAAATTACTAAGATGAGTAGCGTAGGAAGAAGCTGAAAGTTTATTCAAACATCGTTGAGGTTTTAAATGCCCCTCTATGATTCTACTTAATCTATAGGATTTGGGAAGCTTGCATTTTTCCCTAATCTGACTCTTCGTGGTTATCTGAAGTAACTTGAAAGTAAAGAAAACAAGGAACCCTTTGGTCTCTCAGACCAAAGCAATGGCTCAGATTATTCAGGAGATAAATCGAAATGCCATTAAGAACATTAAATTATATCTAGTGGAGGTATTATCATGTTGAACAATCTGAGCAGAGGCCCTCTAGAAAAGAAATGAGGGTCCTCGATGACATGCTCGCCATTCTAATACTGAAGATTACCCTCCAATAAGTAATACGCTGAGGACAAAATCCATCTATTAGCAGGTTTTCTGGGCGGAAAATCCTGCCCTCGAATCCCTTTCAGAACGCAGTTCCCTTTCAATTCCATTCCTCTGTGACGCCGAATGAGTTCCAAAAGAAACTCATCCAGTTTCATATAGGAATTTTTCCTAGCGGGATCTGGGATTAAATACCCCTCGTCCCCCCACAAAACACCACCATATGAATATTAACTTTTAATTAGGTCTTTTGGACTCGAAATTGCACTGATCGATCGGTTTTCACGAGACCAGTTTGTAAGAGAAGAATATACGTTAATTCTCGAGAACGTTAACACTTTAATTCAGAGGAATACCCAAAAGCCAATGATTAAAAAGTAGAGAGAAATAAACCATGCTCAAACATAGAAATTAAGTAATGTTTTATTTGTTTATTTATTTATTTATTTATTTTAAAAAAAGAACAAGTTCAGAATTCTGTTGACGCAATATTTGTTTGAACAGATTTGCAACAATACACATAAATATATGTAAGAGTGAACTTAGAATTTTGTTGCAATCATAGTTGGAATGGATGGAATCGTCATAAACAGTTCGTTAACATATTCAGAAATTATATAATCTACACAGTTTCGCTATTTCCTTAGCAGATGATTTAAACACATTAAGAAACGTTTAAACTGAGGCAATGGAGAATTTCAAAGTTGAGATAATTACCAAGTATCTAATCTGTTTTTAATTTATATCTGGAATAAAAAACTGTTTTTCTTTCCATGATAAGATTTCTATTAATCATCGAAGCAGATAACTACTACACGCCAGTTATTGACCTGCAAACGAGTGTCATATAATACGACAGACGATCCTAACATTTCAGGGTTTTTTCTTTTTCTTTGTGATTTTCTGTGAGTTGTCAGTTTTAGCAAACGCAACTGATTCAATCCTTATTTACGAAACCGCATTCCATTTTTACAGTCGAGGTATGGAATTACAAACAAATTCTCATCTCCGTCTTTTCATGAAGCAGTAGAATTCGATCTAGAGATAGTTTACTTCAAGCATGCGATAAAAAACGTCATTAGACTTCACTTAATAAGGAAATTACAGAAGCTTTGAGTCCGGAACTCTCGCTGCCATTACTGAAACTATAATTGTAGATTACTCATTGCTCCGGTTAATAATACGAAGAAGTTTCTATTTCACTAGCAGCACGGCTGTCATTTTTTGCACGAAACTTTTATAGTTTCTGTATTCGGCAAGGAAATGATGTTGGATTTAATATCCACTTAATTTATGTAATTTTATATCGCCGCATTGAAGCCTTTTGGCTCTTTATTTTAGTAAATCATTTTCTTTCCTTTATTATTGAGTCAACTTCACAATCAAAATCTGAAATCAGCAATACAATGCTTTCATTTGAAGTGCGAATAGTTTTAAAATATTAACATTTATTTTATTTCTGTTTGTACATTCGCATTTGAATGTACAAACAAATCTTTTTCTGAATCCCCACAAACTCTATACACTCTTTAGTTGAGCGTTTCCCCGTCGAACTATTGAGGTTTTACTATAACTCTGAACACCCAATGATTGCTTCCTTGATCTTCCTGTGCATGATGCACTTGATATGTTATCGAACAACTCAGTCGAACTGGTTGATAACTCCTGATATTATGTAACCGGATGTTAGCTTTACATGACAGCTAGAAAAACCCAAACAACATTAGTCAGTGCAGTGGAAAAATTATGTAGTATGGTATACACTGTATGGAAAGATGTCAACGGAAACCTCCATGGACAAGGTGCATCGTGCCATGTAACAAGTCATGTATTTGTAGCCGGTATACTCGTATATTGGAGGAATATGATGCTACCAAGTCAATGCAACTGTGCCTTGGTGAAATGGCTGCGAGAAGAGAATTGACTGAGTTTGAAAGAGGCATATGATAGGATGCCATGCAGGCCTATCTATTTGGTAAATTGTTGAAACTTGGGCCATCTCAGATCAACAATCAGTGAAACCATACCGAGACGGAAGCGCAGGGAGTCAACTGCAAGTGCTACCCGCAGTGGACGACCTACCACACTCACCGAACGTCATCGTGGGGTGCTACGAATGGTAATATGTAAAAACCACCATTCGTCGGCCGACATTGAATGCTGAGTTCAAGGCATCGACTGGAACAGAATCTGCACAAAAACATTCAATATTGTGGTCCTACCATGGAATCCCAGTTTGTGATCCTCAGTTCTGAATGTCTTTGTGCAGATTCTGTTCCATATGCAAGCCTCATGTTACCGAAATTAACATGCAGCGTCATCTTCAGTGGTGCAAAGACCGTATACAGTGAAATTGGAAACTTGGAAAGCTGTGTTATGGAGCAATGGATTACGCTACGCTTTCTACCGAGCAGATTAACCGGTGTCGGTGTGGCTGATGACTGATGAACGTCCCTTAACCAACGATGAAATTCGGAGGTGGAGGTGTAATGGTATTGTCTTGTTTTTACTGGTTTGCAGTCGGACTTCTGTTTGTCGTGCCACGATTGAACTCCGAAAGGTATGAAAAGTATGTGAACATTCTGGACAATGCAATGCTTCGTACTTTGTGGTGTTTCTAGGGAACTGACCATTGTCTCTTTCAGCGAGACAATGCACTGCTTCATAAGACTGCTGCTGTAACTGCATGATTTGTGGACATGAATGTCACCACACTTGACTGGCCTCCACAGAGCCCTGATCTCAATCCAATGTTTAATTCACAAAGTAACCGACAATATTTTTAAATAACTTGCTTTATTAGAGTAAGAAACAAAAACTAATAAATTAATATAAACAAGAAATTATATCATTTTATAACTAGTAGCATCGTCAAGGGTAAAAGGTATGCAAAAAAGCATCTGAAATAAAATCCATTTCCATATAAAGTTTGAAAATTCACATCTGGGTTGCAATGGTAAAGTTTTCCATCGACTTTCTCGTGATGTTAGGATAATTGGGGTACGGAAGTATTACAATATCAGCTAAGCGACTTCTCTACCTTATACATAATCAATCCCTCATTCCTGTTAAAGGTTCCACGTGAGCGAATCGTGCCAACATACAGCATATTTTAAATGGAAATAATAAGAAAATTTCCTTCGGAATTCAGCTAAGGCGTTGTGGCTGTATTCCGTTCTATGTTGAGGCTTATAGATTAGATCTACAGTATTCAGGTAAGCCTGGATTCTTTTTCGTGAGAAATGGAGAATTTAATCTCAAGAGATGAAAAGAAGGAAATGCTAGACATCTTACGGAATCAATTTATTCTTGATAGATGTCATTAGATTGTGGCTTTTAAGCTATTGGTTTCAGAGAAGTGTCACTGATCATGTATACGATACAGAGACCCCTTCCATACCGCGGTGTAATATTTACACGTATCGCTTCATTTCTTAAAGATTTAAATATTAAATGGCTGAGATACTCTTTAGATAAACAGCCACTTCAAGAAATATCTAGGGATTTGTAAAAGTCACTGTTCCTTCAGGAAGCCTTACGTACAAAGAGAAATTATGCAAAGCAGTGAAGGTAAACATCTCAGCGATGTTTCTCATAAGAGTCAAGCTTAACTGCGCATGTCTAATATACAATATATAATGCAGTGGAATTCAACTATAATTCCGTACTTAAAACATTTTTATCATGTTAAGTTATTCACAGAGGCAAATCTCTAATAGGAATTTATAACATTTTGTGACATTTCAGCCATCGATTACTCTAAGAATCACTGAAGTGAATACGAGAAACATTGACATATGCTGTATTTGCATCACAGACTTGTGTCCATATTTTATATTACTAACAGTTTATTTTTATTACATTCGTTTAGTTTTTTGTGTTTACTAAAAATACATAAACCTCATTATTTATAAAAATTTATTTGTATAATATTCGTTCATAGTTTTACCAAGATGTTCAAATTGGAAGTGAGTGATTAACTTCCGATGCCTCTAATATTTTGTGAATTCAAGAAACGAACAAGAGTCAAGCAACTAAAATATGCAAGATAAACTTCGGAGAAGAAGCAAAGTATGAAATTTATTAGTTATTACGGAAATGTGTGGATATTTTCTTGCAATTCGTATTGGTGTTTTGGTCAAACACAGGTCTGTTGGTCCCTAAATGAAATCCTGTTGTAGGTTTTGGGGATATTCAAGTCATGTTTTCTTTTGAATTCTGCAGCTGAATAAAATAACCACAGTCGTCGAAGTCTCCACCGCCAATATGCACAACCTATAGGTGAAATATTAAAAAAAAAAGGATTGTCTAATTATAAGAGAATCTTATCATCAGAACCGTACACTCTTCCATCGCTCAATCATTGGTGTTAAAATCGAGTAATGAGTTAGGAAAAAATTCCGTATATGCCGTAATTTCTAGGCCTGATTAGTATCTGTTTCGAAGTTTGCAATACTATCGTGATGAGAATCTTGAAAGTTTCGAAGTTAGCTGAAAGCAACTCCTGCATTCTTTGTCTAACTGCTATCTTCTATCTCGTTTGTGGAAAGTTGGTAGCGAATCACAAAAACATGAAAAATGTATATCTGATTAAAGTGTAATTCGGTGTAGCTGTGTTACTTATAAAAATGAGAAGAAAAAGGCGTGTAATGATGACATGACTAATAAAGCAGAGCGAAGAAAATGACTCCTCTTGTGGAGCTCAAATATAATACTCTGTAAGCACACCTTACTGTTTTTGTTTTTCACGCGGATATTTCTCACTTATCTTACTGAATGTATAACGAGATTGATCTTGACGTTTTTCTTTCTACAACGATGATCACATAATTATATTTGTAATTAATTTGTATATTTGTGCATTTAGTACCGTGGGGTAGGTGGGTTAACGGCTATATACTTCGGTTGTCTTATTCTAGAGACTAAATATAGAACTTTTTTTCAAGTCATTTCACATTCCAATAAGTACGTTGGTGCTCTCACCAAAACGAAGTCACAGCGAATCTGAAAATTAAGTCAACAATTGTTGGTTTTATACTCTGTGGATCAGCAATTCCCCCTTCACTGCTGAATACAACGATCATTATCTTCTTTACAGATCTAAGGAAAGAACTCCTCACATCACCAAAACTTGTAAAATGTATCTCTACTAGATGAAACGAAATAACTATTTTTTTTTGCTCTACGAAACTTTCTCAACCGAAGTCCGAGTATCAAGTCTTTAAGTTTGCATAAGACCATTTGCCAATTTGTGACTCAAATGTAGCTAATTCATCTGATATATTAAATTATCTCTATAGAAATGTAAAGGGAGGATCGCTTCCTATTAAACTTGCGTGTTAAACAAGGGATGTTCCGCAATTGAATCCCAAAGCGAGATTCCTCCGAGATAACTCCAGAGAAAGGGCTTGCAAACGAAAAAAAATCCAATAGGATCTCACACAATCAGGTTAGCCTTTGTTTTCGCATGCAACTGTCTTTAAATCGGAGCAAACCTATGTTTTGTTACAAAACTTGAGTCGTACTAAATCTAACAACAAATTAAGCCACAGATAAGGTTATGATTAATTTAGTGTCTAATGTAAAATCTTACTATAATATATTAAAGAAAATATTTTTACATAAAATATCTGCATTCTGTTACTTTTTCTATAGCTTTTCTGTTAATGAAAAAAACGTTCCATCATATTTTCCCCTTTTCTAAACATGATTCGGTAGTTGATATTTCCAATTTAAAAATGTTTGAAATGAACTTTTTTTACGGATTCTCTTTAAAACAATATGACCGTGCCACTAAGTCAGTCAGTAGGATCATTTGAAACTTTTGCAGGAAATAATTTTCTAAATTACTTTAAATGTAAGTAAATGTTACACTACAACTGATTATTTGATTCGTATTTTTTATTTTTTAATTTTCTTTTTGTGTGGCCAAAATCATTTACTTTACACTACACGTTGTGCCGAAGGGCACAGTGTCTTCATTTCTCCGATCAAAAAAAAAAAAAATGTTCTCTCTATTTGTTGAAATTCTGTGTAAATATGTTTCTTTCACTTCTTTTGGTATAGAAGAGCAAAAACGTTTTTACCGGAGCCTACGAAATTTGATTGATTTTCTCTGTCTTCAATTACATTTACTTTAAACTTAGCATTTTTCAATATCTTTCCTAAGAGTTGCCAGTATTTTTTTTTAATTATCGCTTTATTATGTTTTCACATAATTTCTTCATGTTAAAATCGATTTCCGTGTTCATATTCGGTTCACCTGCCAAATTCTGTTCACTTAATTGAACTATAATTTCTCGCTAGTTGAGTCTCTTATTTGGTTCATTATTAAAAGTTCTTCAAATGTGTAGTGGATCATCTATGATGTCTTTTTGCATTCTTGAAATCCTTTAACTCAGAAAAAACCTGCCACCATGTATACGTAATTCCATCTTCATAACTTCCTAACGTTACCGTGCATATGTTACAAGTTATTAAGATTGATGAGACTCTGTCCCTTTCGAAATTTATGCGATATTGTCCTTCAGTCATTGCAATCATTATATTAGTTCCAGTCTGTTACACCAGATCACTACCCATTAAGAAAATTACGATACTTTCCCAATGGAAAGGAATAAAAAAAAACTCAAAATATCTGAAATCTTTGATCTGATTGCAGGAAGATTATAGCAAATCATAAAAACATGAAACTCAGTTCAATGTAACTTCATGTTTACCTGACGTTACTTGTAGGATAAGCTGATAATCTAGCATAACAAAATTAATTTTTTCTTATTTGCGAGACTCTAAATAATACAAAATGGTAGCATATTATTATTTTCTTTTTTCTTTATTTTATTTTAAAATTTTCTTAGGTTAATGTCATCATTTTGCTGGACTTATAATATATTGATGATTATACGTCCAGCAAAATGATATATTTAACAATGTTTTGTATTACAATGACAAATAATTAATTATCACTTTTTATATGTGCTTTATTTATCGCAGTGGCAATAGAGAGCTGTCTTTGCCACATCACATTCCATCAGCTTAGCATTCTTGAAGCTATGCTCCATACTCGAAGCATGTAACTAGCTATCAATATCTTACTAAGATTGCTATTTTTAGGAAGCAAATATGATATAACGAATATAATATATAACTGATATAACATATAACGAACTCATTATTATTTTTAATATTTTGAAAGCTGAAAAGGGGTCATCAGAAATGAATAGGTAGATTGTACATTGCTGTTACCTCCTCGACTAAAGGGAATCACAAGTGTCCAGTATATATCCGAAAAACCTCAATATCATCTGCAATCTGACTCCATACAATATTTGTAACCCTTATCCGCTTTCTTAAGATTACTTCACCCTTTTAATTTCACAGGAGGACGATATTTAGGAGATTAAACTTTGAATGTTTAGAAAAATTTAAGAGTGAAGTTTTAAATTGCCCCCTGTAGTTGAAAAGTTGTCTCTTATGGCCAGGCTTGTAGCACGGCTTACTTTACATCAAGATTGAACATAAGGAGTTCATTCTATTTTACAGTTATAGTTGCTCTGGCTCGGACCATGCTATGGTCGTCTTCATACAGTTTTGTGGAAAAATGACACACGACTTACTTTACAGAAGTATACATCAGTTTGAAAGATATTCTTGAAAGTGCCTATGCTTAAAAATCAGAATAAATTTGGATGCAAAACTTGTCACATTTCTAGGATTTTCTCCCTCTAATTATCATACAGTTCCTGCACGCGAATATCTATATCTGTGTACCGCTTACTATAAGTAAATAAATTCTTTAGCACCTTTTTTATTTCTTCAAAGGAATACTGCAGCTCCGCTAGTTTTAACTGACTTTTCGGAAATAGGGGGAGTAGTTGGTTTTCATTTTTGTCATCACTGATAGCTGAGCTCACGGATATTCATGGTTTTAAAGGAATTAAGGCAAAAGTAAGAGAATCTCTTCCATCTTGCAATCCTAAGCTCCATATCGTATTTATTTCATGAAGTAGCGTGAGTTCTGCGATTGAAGTTTTTTTTCTGAATTTAGAAGTTAAAATCGGAAAGAAAAAAAATTGCATTCGTAAAAGATCAATTAACTCGGGGAAATGGCTGCAAAATGTGTAAAAGTGCTTTAATAATACGAAAAATACGAACGGTAACTTACTGCATATGCGTTATTATTAAATACCATCATGACTTCACATGCAGACTATTAGTATAACATATATTTTGTTATAAGTGTTCCTGATAATGATTTTTCTTAAATGAACAAATTAAACTTAGTGTCCAAATTAACGACAGTTTTAAATGTAATTGTTTACTTTCTTTTTCGGGAGAAAGCTAATGCGATCATTGCTTGAATCTTTTATTCTTAAGTTACTCGTAATTAATCTAATTTACTAATAAAAGTTAGAAAGTCAGTTTCAAGTTAATCCTATTACTTATCTTAATTAAGTAATTTCTTCTTACTTGTTACATTTGTTGCACGTTCTCTAGGCTAGTTTCATCAATTACTTCCCAAACGAAGTGTTTTGTTTTTGCTGGGTCTTTAAGTATCCCCAAGTAAGATAAGAAGAAATCACAAGAAAAAAAAACTACTAAAAGCCTTTAAGTACAAAATGGAAGCTTTCTTTTTATTTTCACTTATTCCTCCTCTTCGTTTCGAACAAGAGAAAAGTTAATCGATTTTTCGGAGACTATTGGCTCAGAACGTCTGTTATCTGATCAAATGAAAAGCACCTATTTTCTGATTATTTATGCTTACCTGAATGTCTTCATTATAATTTGATTAGGAGGTATATTTCACATGAGAACAGATAGAGTTTGCGTATACACCTTATCGTGGTATGATGTGGAAAACATTTTCGTGTATTTATTTTGAACACGAATTTATTATTATTTATTTTTTTGACAATGTCATTAATTAATGAACAATGTGCATCATGTTCTGCGTTATCTGCACAAAATCCATAGAACCTTATCAAATGCTGAAAGAGCCTTAACCCGATAAAAGGCATTCGAATGGTTCGGAAGGTTTAATGATTGACGAATTTCGATTGAAGATGACCCTGGACGACAATCGACATTCCGTATCCACGATTTGTAGCTACTGTTCGCGAAAAGGTCATCAACTGTTGGACAGCCAGCCTGTGAAACAGGAATCCTAGTTGGATCTTGTCACCAATTCTTACTGAAGATCAAAAAGCAACATGGCACCCCACCACACTTGACCAAGCGTAATTTCTTTTTTATTTCCTAATCTAAAATCTATGGTTAAATGATGAACGATAAATCTTATCGGATAGATCAACTCAAAGCCAATTCTTTAAAACAGTTCCAGAGATTCTTTTAAAAGTGGGAAAAACTTAATATAAAAGGTATTTATTTTTTTAAAAATGTGTTTAATAAATTAATTATTTCTAAAATAAAAAAAAATTAAAAATTGTAATATTTTCGCTTCAGCACCTAAATTTATTTACCTTATTTCATTTTTTTAAAATATCAAGATGATTTTAAAAATTCTAGAAATTTTTAAAATCATGTTTAAAAACACTTTGAAATCTAGCTGTGGAGTAAGCTCACTCAAACATTCCATTACACAGCGGCGTATTCACAAGAGAACGACACATTACAATTAAATGCTCTGTATATACCTGTCTATCGGTCTCAATTGCGCCGATTAAACATTCTAGGATGTCTTTACCTAAATTTCTCGCCTTGGTTTATTAAGTGTAATAGTAACAAATCTTAATATCGCAAATGCCTGCATTTTTACATTGAACGTACATTTCTACTCATTTATTTATTTATTTTTTGAATGCAACACTTACTTTAGAGGCACGTTCAACTTAAAACGAAAGGAAAACATGGTTTTCAAAAGTGCCTCAATTCTCAATTCTTTATTTAATTCTATTCTCTCCTGCGAACAGTCAGACCGAGGAGGATAAGAACTTGACTGTCTTGAATTTTTTTTTTTGTAATTATTCCAAATCGCAAATTTCAGTATAATTCGTTCTTCATAGTCCTGACAAACAGTTTTGCGAAATTCACATAAAAGAATGACTTAGGCATGGAAAAGGATAAGCCAGAAGTATTCGAATGATTCGATAGCTGAATGACTAAGAAACTCCCCTCTATTAAAGTGCAGTATTTGATCTTAATTATTCGGTGCCTTGAGGAATTTTTACCCATCTGAATTAGCTTATCTTTTGAAAAAGAATGCAGCGAAGTTATTTGACTTTGAAGAGTTTTGTTTGTTTGTTAGAGAGTAAGTGCAGAAATCAGTCTGAGGCATTATATAATGATAGTAATTCGTTTAAGATGCGAAGCGTCTAAGAATGGATGTCAACGACTGATGAGAATATTGTTAATCGATATGTCTTTATCACCCCGTGTCTTTTCGGGTAGTTGGATCTCATCATTGTAGCTGTGTACGATAATCGTTCAGATGCAGTTGATTTTAATTCTTGTGTCCATAAGTGGTATTTAACTTCACCGGGAAAACCCTAATGATTGTAATAACGGCGATTAGATATAAGAAATTCTCTATGGCTTTATTTAGTCATCATTATCGTCATTCTGCTAGGATTATTTGCAGTTCAACTTTCTTTTGGTTAGAATAAATGCTGTTGATTTATTTTTCTCTTACTAAGCACTTTAAAAAAACGGAAGAAGTTGGCCAACTATTGCAACAAAGAAAGAAAACGATAAATAAAATAGGAGGTATAAAGAAAAAGTAAATAAATAGAAAGAAAAAGACATGAAAATGAGAAAAAAAAGAAGAGAAATAAAAGTAAAAATAGAAATAAGGATAAATCCCGAAAAAATACAGAATGAAGAAATAAATTAAGCACAAAAATGAATAAAAGAAATGGATATAAGAAATAGGAAAGAAAAAAAAAGAAGGAATAGCGAAAAATGAAAAGCATAGAAAGAAATAACAGAATGGATATATGTAAATTAAAGAAGAAGAAGGTAGAAAAATAAAAAAAAATGGAAAAGAGGGAAAATACGAGACAGAAACGGAAAGAACAGGGTGGCCATAAAATAACTTTCCCTCTTTGGAGGTATCTGTGGCTAAAACCAATAAACGGAATGAGACCAAATTTTATACTGAGACTTTTGAAGGCATGGGGAGATGATTTCCTCGAAAAAAAGATTTAGTACCAAAAGTCGCCGATAGGGGAAATTTTTGCGCTGGTGGAGCCGAAAACAAGGCAGATAATTACATTAAAGGCAGATAAAATCAATAATAACATTTCGACGGTGTAAGTGACAGCCGCGTCACTCATTCCAGCTGAATATTATTATTATTATTATTATTATTATGTGATACCTCCAGGGAGTCCTAAGACTCATCGAGGGAGAGTGTGCCAACAGGATCGAACGATTGATCCCTGTCCAACTACGTGGCGCGTTACAATGATAATAATAATAATAATAATAATAATAATAATAATAATAATAATAATAATTAAACTAAAACAACAATTTGCGAGAGACAAAAAATTAATGTAGTGATTGAACTCACAGGAAATAATGTTTTATTCGTCAGAATCAGGGTCCCCAGGACCACATACACGATTTTCAATGTGCTGACCTTTTATGCCAGCATTACTAAAATGCTAGCATAAAAGGCGCTGTACTGAACGTTCAATGTGTGGCCGTGCTCCATCCTGCATAAAAATTATGGAATCCAAACATTGTCTTTGCTGCAATGCAGGAATGGCAAATATTTGACAGCTTTCGGCTCCGCCAGCGCCAAAATTTCTCCTATCAGCGACTTTTGGTACTAAATCTTTTTTTTCGCGGAATTCATCTCCCCATACCTTCGAAAGTCTCAATATAAAATTGGCTACCCTGTAGAATAAATAACTACAAACTAGGAAATAACAATGAAAAATGGGTCATCACTAAATGCCGATGTGGGATTTACTGAAAAAAGATTTTGAAGTTTTTGCAAGCATTTTTAACTGTATTATAAAGAACACGAGTTCGGTGCTAGAAAAGAAATTTAAACATGACTTGCGAAATCCGTCCAGTGTAAAAACAAGAAAAGTAGATGTAATGTTTAGCGTGACACGCATTGCAAGAGACTTTGAATCTTTCTTGTCTTTCTTCTTCTTTTTTTGTCATTGTTGAGATTTTCGATGAGGACCTTTTTTAAAAATCACTTGTTAAGAACATTTAATACATATCACGTCTATGGATCGATCTAAAATTACCTACAAAAGAATACCAAACGAGTAATTTAATATGAACTGGTTGCTACGAGAAAGACGTTCTTGACATTCGCTTGAAGATAAGTTATTAAGTAAAATTGCGTGTATTCTCGGTTGTTTACATATGTTATGGATGAAATCATTCTATTCATGGCTTTTGGGCCTGGAAAAAATACCATCGCCGTATGAGATTGCCTAACTCACCGTTATTCGAAAAAAAAAAGTTTTCATCACTGTTGCTCATGTTCTACAATGAGAATCGAACCAAGGTCATCTTAATCTAAGCGTGTAGTCGCTGTAAAGTGAATAATCCCCGGAGACCTTTCAGTTTCTTGGCAGCTCAATGAGAACATTTGCCTATTGTGATACAGTGTCACCGGTTGATCACAAGCAGAACTTTACATGCGCTTGTTCACTGTTGCTAATTTATCACTTCAGAGATGCATTTATTTGTTCATCAAGAGTATGAAGTACCTACCCGTACATATAATTTATGACTTCGTTGTTCATTAACTGAAATGTATCGCAACTAAATGGGAATCTAATCAGAAAATAAACAGATCCACGCAAGATAAACAGAGTTTCTCAACTGGTTTGTTACAAAGAGGTTGTCAATATGATTAGCTCGGGATTGTGTCTTCAGTCTTGAGTTATTCTTAATTAATGGTCGCTGCCAGCAGACTAAGTGGAACATTTTGTTGAACTACAATGTATGTTCAGTGAAATCAGTTAAATAATGAGGACTATGAGATGTAATGACAGTGATAGATGGTCTATCACTGTGTATTTGATGTTGCAAATAAACAATGATAGAATTTATCATCATAGAATGAAAAATACTTCGTGTGCTTTGATAATGAAGATCCATCCTTATTCAAATATTTATTTCGTATTTAAAAAAAGTGTTATGTGAAAAAGAATAAAGGTTTAAAAGTCACTGTTACTGAGTAAAGTAATGTTTTTTCATGAAGGAAACTAAAGAATCTATTCAATTAAATTGAAAACCTGAAAGATATATTTATTCTATACTTTGATTCTATTTAAAAAAAACGAAATATATATATATATTTCGTTTTTTTATATATATATATTTATATATTTTTATATATATATTTATATATTTATATATATATATTTTATATATTTATTTATGTATATTTATTATATATATATATATATATATATATATATATATATATAAGACATTTATCATATTTTTAAGATTTTTGCTAGTAAAGCAGAGACGACACACTCACAATTGAAAGTACGCCATAACACAATAATAAATCTTATATATGTCAAGTATTTTAAACATAGATATTCAATATGAATAATAATCAATATAGTCCTTTTTAGGACTTCCAAGGTAACAAATGGCGATGCTGTAGCCAATGAAATTTTAACTGAGGCTTGGCTATTGCCGTTACCCAGCCATGACTAGAGCTTTTTAGCTCAACAACACTCCATCCAAACAGATTTACTTCATTCAGATAACGGGATAAAGAGTCAAGGACTCAGTTCATCTCCCAGTTCTTTTAAGAACTTTAAGATGAATAATGGTGAGAGGGTAATGGATGGCAATGCTGTAGCTAATGAAGTTCTAACTGAGGCTCGGCTATTGCCCTTACCCTCCTGCCATGATCAGAGCTTTAATTGCTCAATAACACCTTATCCCTGCACTGTCCTCTACAGATAACGGGGAATATGAAAAGCATTATTGCTTCGCCCCTTTAAGCTAATCCTTATATAAGGATATAAGGATGAACCATGGTGTGGTGAGATGCGCTGATTAATACCCTTGGAGGGTAATGGTTGGCAATGTTGTAGCCAATGAAGTTCTAACTGAGGCTCGGCTATTGCTGTTACCCTCCTGCCATGATCAGAGCTTTAATAGCTCAATAACACCTTATCCCTACACTACAGATAACGGGGAAGATGAAAAGCATTCTTGCTTCGCCCCTTTAAGCCAGTCCTTATAAGGACTATATGAATCATCTCCTGTATGACAGAGCAGATGTCTAAATGAGGAGATATCGTTAATGGCAGATAAACAATATATAACTGAATAACAAGCTCAAGTAATGTATGAAGGCGTCATTAAATTATATGCATCCTAGGATGGTTTTCGTGCGTGGATACTGAAATATCTGTTACGAACATCGACGATGGGATTTGGAACATTTATTATAGCGTACTTAGCTTAGGTTCAATAGCGTAATTTCCAATATCCTGTGCTATTACAATATTTGCACCTGGGACCTGCTGTATTTCCACCTAAGTGATCTGTTTTGGATACTTCTCCGACAAGTTGGTATAATATGAAATTACTTCGCCTCTTGGCATTTCAGCTGAGTTCTTCACATTGTTATTTTGATCTTTATGAATAAATAAATATTTATCACACCTTTGTATAGTTTCTTTGAGAATAGTTGTGCTATCTATAGAAATTTAATGTTGGCTTTTTGCGGGGGACGCAGAAATATGTGTAGAGAGGTGCGGGAATAATCCACGCATGAAATACAGTTTCAGTTCCTTTAGGGTATTTTTGCTTATTAATAATCAATTTACCATTCAGATGGGTATGTAGGTTTAGACGTCGCAAACACGAAGCTGTAACTTTATAAGTTCATGAATAAATTGATAATAAGTACATCAAAAAGTTTGCAATCAGAATCAAAACAGGTGGGGTATATGCATTTTATTCATATACTCCACCTGTTCACCTGTTCATAGCAGAACAAAATATGAGAAAGAATATGAAAAAAAAGACTATGAGAAAAAATATGTATTTCGTAATATGGATTGAAACACCATCTTTAAGTAATTGCATATTTTCCTGGATTTACGATAAGTAATAAAATTACAAAAATCTGAAAAAAATACAAAAAAACATTTAAAAATGCGTATGAGTACTTCGTCTTCTCTTATATGCACGGCTTCGTGTGCTTTTCTTTGAAATTCATTGAAATTATTCAAAACTCCACGAATTTAATCAGTTTTGTTCCATCAGGTGAAGCTTGTTCATAACTTCATAAATGCTTTCTTGTGTTGATGACTTTCTAAACTGAAGCTTCCGAAGAATGAGACACTAGCCTTACGACAAGTTTGAAGTTCCAGTACGATATCAAATATTTTAATGTTTTTGTTTCGTCAACGAAGATAATATTATTTAAACATAAGCAAAATCTATTAAATGATCTTTTGGTTCTTCTCTCCATAGCATAGACACCAAATTTGTTGTAACTAGGTATTCTTACTGAATCCGTTTATCCGAATTAAATTTGCAAGATGTGCAAATAATAATAGCGCCTTTTTTTTGTCTTGAATCCTCATTTCACACCGAACGTGAGTGAATGTACTAAACAAATGTTTGCTGCTTAACGATTGTAAACAAGCAACAACAACATCAACAAAAGCGACCCGAACTTGATTGCCATATTTTAACTTTTAAACATGATATAATAAAAAAAGATTAAATAAATAAGAGGTCATACATGTCTGAGAATAATCAAGAATGCTAAAATATTGGGTGTATGTTACAGTATTCTTTGATATCAAGTTGGTTCGGGCGTGTTCATACAATGATTCCGTTCATTTTCTAACTACCACAACACATCTTCACAGTTAGAAGAGTTCAAAAGGACAATTAAGTGATTACAACTAAACAATTTATTATTATCATCACCTACCGACTAATTTCAGGATAAAATATTCCAAAAACAAAGAGATCCTTATGATATGGACTTTTTTGGATTGTATTTTGGATTTGTTAAATTGTGAATGAAACTATTTTATGCAATTTATTTTTTTTTCATTCACATTTAACATTGCTTATTATGTATTAATCATAATTTGTATAAATATTACTTATTGTTCCTTAATTAAGGATTACTATTTAAATATTTATTCTAAACTTAACCTACTATTAATTTATTAAATAATAATATGTGTAGAAATTTATGATAACTAAAATATATATGTAAAGTAACGAAAAGTGTATTATAAATAATTGTATACGTAATGAAAGAAGCGCTGATTAAGTAGCTCAAATATTCTGTTTATTCTTATTTGTGAAAATTTAACGTTATGTAATCACTTATGTAAGAGTAGAGCGTTGTATTACATTAGCGAAATGTTTACGTTCATGCGTTTTCATGGAGACGCATGAAATAAACAAGCACGAGTCGAAGAGTGCGTGACCTTGGAACTAGAAAAAAAAGGGGAGAATAGGAATTTTAATGAGAGATAAGTAAGAGTTTTGCGGAGCCTGAAGGAAAGTAGGATATAAGCAAAGAAGTGAAAGAAAATTATAAATTCTTTAGGGCAGAAATCCAAGAGCATAGTATTTAGAAGTAAGCAAGAAACGTAGTGAATCTTATACTCAACTGCAAGTGAAATCAGCTGTTGTTATAGAGGAAAATTGATGTCGTAATCGGATAAATAAAGAACTGGACATTCAATGGGAAATTCTGATTAGTTCCAGTTAATCTAGGATTACGTCTTAATTCTATATTGCCCTGAGAAGAATATAATGAATTTATCTAGTTGCAGAAAAGTAAACAAAGAAGGATATCAGTACCTTATTGCTGTCGTTTAGAGTAGTGAAGCGCGATTAACAGTAGTTCAGTTAAAGCGTTGGAGAATTTTATTTAATGTGTTCCGCTAGCTCAAATAAGTTAATTTATAAGTGTGCTCGCAATAGATTGATGTATTGAAGATTATATCTGGTAAGAGTAGTCATACATGTTTGTTTATTCTAACATTAACTATAGCGTATCTCCGAAGTTCAAGGTCCGGAATAAGTTTGCTTGGAATATTGTCTACCTTGATTAGTGCCTGCTGTGAATTTAAACATTAAGTACAACTGATAGATGTGTGCAGACTGATCAAATGAGAAGTTTTGTTTTATTAACTTCAATTAGGAAAATTTATAATTTTGAAGCAGTGAATTGTATGTTAAAGTTTAGAACATTGAATTGGAATGAGTGACTTAGCAAGATGTATTAAGTTATTTGTATTTGTTTCATTTAAAAGTAGAATTCATGTATTTGCTATATTATATCGTATATTAAATGTTTTGTTTTGTTAATCTAAATATTGTGTTTACCTGAACTCCCTTTTATTGCACCGTTCATAAAAAATTCGAATCTTGCGGGTGCCCCAAGTAGAATAATAATAAATGATTCGGCCTAATGAGAAGACTGCTAACTTAATTAAGAATTGATCCTACTATTTTATATAAACTAATCTAAAATAGGGTGGCGCAGTATAATTATAAATTTCTCTACTTTTGGATCGGTGATCAATTTGCGATTAAGTGTTATATTGATAAGAGTGACTTGAACCAAGATGGCGGATTTAGAACATAACATGAAAATAGAACGTCACGACAGATTCAACATCTCAAACTACATCGAGATGATCTCATTTAATTTCAGTAACAAAAAAGATTTACTTTTTGATCAGTGTAATGAATATATCAACATACTTCACTAAGATATCCACATATTGGGTGATTTTAGTAAAATCGCAGGTCTTGAGCCTGCATCGCTCATGCGGTATCGAGAATGGCGTCTGGATTGAAAGAACTGAATTCGAATCCAGTCTAGAAAGCCAAGAATTTTGGCTTTCTAGAGTTGAACGCGAGTTGAGATAGTCGGTTCATACAGAGGTGAAAAGGTTTCCATCAAGGAAAATCGTTTTTTTCGTCCTCAAACAACTTGACTCCAAACGAAACTACTGACTAAACATAATTCATTCCAAATATCTAACTTGGTATTAAATCTGATTCTGAAAGGCTACGAATTTGCTTTCAGACTAATCTGGAATTAACACCATGAATGAGACTAATTTGTTCATTTTCAACGTAATTCTGATTTCTTGACCAGATACATTCAAGAAAATAAATTCTATGATTTATTTATTATAGTAAATCATGTATTTATTAATCATATATTTAATAATTATGTATAAACATATTTTATTATTTATTTTAGGTGCGTTTGGTAAAATGTTTAGTCATCTATTATATATTAGTTTTATCCATTCATATGGATAACTCGTATGGTTCCTGGAATCTAACTAGACAACCGTTTATTAAAATTCGGTGTTTGGAATTCTCAAAAAAATTCGTTGGGCTGTCGTGTTGCAATTTGCAAGCATCGAATCATACAATTCGCACATTGCAATTCTAAGTGCCCCTTATAATCGCAAGCAGAAGGCACTTACAGTGTATTGATTATATGTTAGATTGTCGATGATCCACTACTTTCAAAGGTATCTTTGGTTTGTGTCAAACATACGCCACCGTTTAGTTTTTTTCTTCCTCCTATAACTGAACAAACTTTATTAACCAAGTGACTTAAAATAATAATAATAATAATAATAATAATACTCTTGCTTTATTTTAGCGAAATTGCATGAAAATGTTTAGTATCTGTATTAAAATTTATCGAGTCATTTGAATTTTTTTTTTCAGCCGGGTAATTTCAATAAAAATAGTAAAGAAAATGTTCACATGTCTGTATAAGAATAATAATATGACGCCACCTTTTTGTGATTCAATTATGTCCCTAAGTTATGAAAAAATATTTTCCAAGTTGCTTACCTTACTTCATATATTATAAAATTATGTACTTTATTCTCGCCAGATGGCAGCAAAGTTGTCTAATGTTTAAAATGGCTGTAATTGAACGTATAGTAAGTGATTCACAGAATCACGGATGCGAGTAGAACTTTTGCGAACTTGTTATTCGTACAACGAAAGCGTACCCTGATTTCTCAGATTTTGTTTACAAAACTGGGATTGCTACACAAGATTAGTAACAATATGCCTGCCTTGCTTAGTTTGGAAATGCCTTCGAAGCTACGTGTCAGGTATCTAACCAGTATATTATGTTTCTTCGCTGTGTGTGTGTGTATGTGTGTGTGTGTGTTGTAGTGAGCTAAGCAGATCAAGTTTCTGGGAGAAGAGAGAGAGAGAGGGCAGAGTTTTTGAACTCAGCGAGATTATCTTTTCTTAAAAAGGCCTTATAAAGGTTCCTCTAAACCTTGAATTCGGACGAGATCCGAATTCAAGGTTTTGCAAACAAAGGACAAATGTCATGTCGATTTCCAACTGCACTGCATGAATGAAGAGTTATTGTAGGTTAGATTTAAGTAAACATTAATTTAGTCAAATAGAATTCAATTGTGAGGATTAATTTCCGGAAATCAAATTTAGATTTAAATTTAGATTCAAATTTTAGAATATATTAATCTAGTTTAATGGTCTTATCTATGATTAGCACTCAGACATAACACTTGTTTTTTGTGAACTAATATTTTATTTACTTAACTGGAGCACATTATTTAGAGATTTTGTATGGGACCACCGAGGGAATAATAATAATCAATGGTTGCTATAGGAAAGCAATCATTTTGTGATAGACAGTATTGAAATTTTGTATGAAAAAAAAAAAAAAAAAATATATATATATATATATTTTAGAGTCAAGGGAAATCACCTTAGACCCTTTTCATTTGAATAATAATCTTAGCTATAATTTGGCAGACTCTTTCAACTCTACTATTAGATACTGGAGATCGCGTGATTCCACACACGCACAGGTGTACAACAATAGAACTTTAACTCGGACTGTAGTTCAAGCTCATAACTGTAATTTACAGTCGAATATTATGGCTTTATAGTTGTATAGCTTTAGAGTGTGTCAATGTTAATTTAAGTGTCTTTTATTGTCTTTCTATGTTCTTATCGCCTGAAGAAGTCATTTTTGACGAAACATGTTGCGTTTTTTTCAAATAAATGTCATTGTGTTATAATTCTCGGGTTTAAGTCAGTTAATTTAAAAAATGAATATATATATATATATATATATATATATATATATATTTTTTTATATATATATATATTTTTAAAAATATATTTAATAAATTTTTTAAATATTTTAAAAAATATTGTTTTTAAAAATATTTTTCAAAGAAGCTTGTTCAAGTAGAACTACTAATTTTAGTTAAACAAAACCCAAATTAACAGTCTTGCTTAACTAAAGGTAACAAAATATTATTTAACTAAAGTTGAACGTTTTGTTTAGCTAAAGTTAACAATTTGTTCTTTAACTGAAGCTAACGAGATATTTTTCATCTAAAATTAATGAAATATTCATCGAATAAACAGAAAAAATTAACACAGTAATGTTTAAAAAAACGAGACATTTTGTGGCTATGAGACCATGGGTTCTTTAATTAATACATATATTTGTATAATCCCGCCTACTAGTTTCGCTAGCGACTGCGTAGCTTTGTCAAGGCTCGACCGGCACACACAAGAAAATATGAGAGAATACAGCGACGTTTCTGTATTCTCTCACAGTAATGTTTAACTAATGCAAAAAAGTATTTTTCAACGAAATTTAACAAAGCATTGTTCAACAGAAGTTAACAAGTGATGTTTAACCAAAAGAGTTAATAAAGTATTTCTCAATTAAATTTAATGAAGTATTGATTAACCGAAATATTGTTTACGTGTATTGTTCAACTAAAATTCACAAAGTAATTATGTAAATAAAATTAAATAACCGTTGTTATAACACATAACTTTACTTTGTTAAAGCATTTCTTAAAGTAATGAACAAAATATTTACAGGCAGCCCTCGGTTTACGACGGTTTAATTGACGCAGATTCACAATAACGCCGGATGCCTGCGCGTGCTTTCTTACTGTAGTTTGATCTGACTGAGAAACGACCCTAGCAGGCACTCTAGTGTTTGAGTGTTTACCAAGCTACTACGACGTATATGTATCAAACCTAGTTTTACTGTTGAATCTACTTAATTATTCTATTTAATTTTTTTAACGTATATACGTATTCAAATTGATAAAGCACGTAATTACATACCGTGTCTGATAAAAGAAGTGCAGAAAAGTTAGCAGAACATGGTATTAAAAAGGCGCGGAAATCAATCACACTTGAAAAGAAGATGGCGGTGATTCAAAGAATGGAAGATGGGCTAATGTCTGTAGAAAATGGACTTACCTCCATCGACTGTTATTACTACAATTATGAAAAATGCAGATAGAATAAAACAGTCTGCGCAACAATCTACGGCAGTACTAAATGCAAACCAAGTACGTTATAGCAGGGGTAAACTTCATGAAAAAATGGAAAAATTATCATTATGAGTGGGTGACTTGAATCAGAAAAACATTCCTCTGACGCAGACTGTTATAACTGAGAAAGCAAAAACAATTTTTGAATATCTTAAAAAGACGAAGATGAAGAAACATTTTTAGGAAGCAAAGGTTGGTTCATGAGATTTAAGTCTCGAAGCAAGTGCCCCAGTGTCAAATTATGTGGTGAGGCGGCAGCTTTTCCTAAAGAATTTCAAGACTGTGCAGAACAAGGAAGGTATCCTCCTGATCTTATTTTTAATGTTGACAAGATGGGACTCTACTGGAAAAAATTGCCATCACGCACCTTCATTTCCTGTGAAGAACGTTCCGCTCCAGGTTTTAAAGCTGCAAAAGATAGACTTAGCTTTTTTTTTTTTTTTTGGGGTGCAAATGTCTCTAGAACTTTGAAGCTTAAACCAATGTTGGTGTACCATTCACAGACACCACGTGCTTTCAAGGGTCTAAAAGCCATGCTGCCACTCTATTGGAAATGAAACAAGAAAGCTTGGGTTACACAAGACGTTTTTATAGATTGGTACACAAATTAATTTTGTCCTACAGTGCTTCGCTTCCGTAAAGAAAATCATTTGCCAGCCAAGGCATTGCATCTCTTGGATAATGCCCTGGACATCCTCAAAACCTTGCTGAAGTAAGAACACCATTGGATGTCAAGGTTGTTTACATGCCCCTAAACACAACATCGCTTTTGCAACCAATGAATCAGGGGATTATATCAATCTTCAAAGCCTATTACCTCTGTATAACATTTATGGAAATGATAAGAGTCTTGGACACTTCAGGAAAAACTATTAAAGACTATTGGCGGTCATTCGATATTTTGAAGGGCATTAACAACATCAGGGCAGCTTGGAACGAAGTGTCAGCAAAGTGTTTAACCCGTTAATGTACCAATTAAAAATCAGAAAGCGGTCGTTTTTCTGCCAATGTTTTGGGCGCGGTATGGGCGAGGGTGATTTGCTGGATCAATTTCATCATTATTTGAAAAATAATGATGAATTTGTGAAAACGCAAACGAAATAGCCGATACACGCCATTGGCAACTTTTCTCGGCTGAAAGGAAATAGGCACAAGCTTGTCTGGAGTCTATATTCGGTTGTATTTATATGTGAACCAAAATGCAAAATCAATTTTGGTGCAATAAACAAAAGACGTATCACAGACGTCTTTGTATGTTAAGGGGTTAAAAGGAGCATGGCGAAAATTTCTTCCAGCATTTATGCAAGAGGAGAATGTTATTGAAGACGTTACCAAGTTTGCGCGAGAGGTGGGATTGGATGATATTACAGCTGAAGATGTGACACAAGTCGTAGAGGGCAATGATAAACCGCTTTCCAATGAAGACTTAAAAGAATTAGCCAAACAATTAAGTCAACATCCAAAGGAGGAGAAAGAAAACGAAGAAGGTCCTCTGAGAGATATAAAAACTGCCGATTTACAGCGTATCCTTGCAAGCATACAGATATTGATTGATGAACTCTGCGAAATGGACCACGATTGGGAATGGAGCGCGAACGTAAAAAAGGAGTGGAATCACATCTATTCGACCTTACACTGAGCTCTTTAAAGAAAGAAAAAGAAAATTTAGGCATTTAACACTGGATACATTTTACAAAAAAAAAAAAAAAAAAATACAGGTGATCCGAAACCAGGAACTTCAACATAGAAATATGTAATATCTTTTCGAAGTTTCATATTTTTTGTATATAATTCTGTTTTGTTTTCGTTATTAATAATTTTATTTTAACAAATATGTATGCATGTATTATCAAAGCTTTAAATATAATAATGTCACACATACTTCCTGTGCATATTTTTTGACTGTGTGGAACATAACTTTGCACATAACTTCGGTATACGCCCATTTATTCAGGAACGGAAGTGAGGCGTAAACCGAAGACTGCCTGTACTTCTGCAAATGTTAACAAATGAGATTATTCGATTTTCGAGGCGCGTCATTAAAAATCCTGCTGGCTATGATAATTTGATAATTAAGAAACAGAAACTGGTTGCCGGTTAGTAAATTTTTACATCTTTATGCCTTGTTTTTTTTTGTAATTTCAAATAGACATTGAAATTACAAAAGTACATACACATATTTAAAGGAAAAAAACAATTGTACGTGATTATGGTTATAATTAGTTCTCTCACTCATTTCGCATGCCCTATTCTGATAACAGTTTACGTGGGGGCTATAGTCTCCAAGTTTCACTAGTTCCTTTTTATTTCTTTTATATAATTTGTTCTCTTTCCCGGACACGCACGCACGCACGCGCACGCACACACACACACACACACACACACACACACACACACACACACACACACACACACACACACACACACACACACACACACACACACACACACACACACACACACACACACACACACACACACACACTAATTAGAATGAATTCAACAGTAAATTATGTTTTTTTTTCTTCTGATGGTAACTTCAGTACCAGCAACAAATGTCATTGTTATGTCAAGCACCACATTCCGAGCAACATTAAATTATAACCGACCTTTCCAGTGTGCTACCATTTTATTCGTACTTGTCAGGAAATAATTGAATGTCTTTTGGAGCGTCAACATCAATTTTCTTGACCGAATGATTCCAGTAAGTGAAATCGTTCCTGAGTCTTATTAATTTGATTTCTGTTAGAACTAACAAGCGACTGCAGAATATCAAGATTATCATATTTCACGCAAGTTTGGTCTCGAATGTTTTTTTTTTTTTTTTTGTTGGACTCTTGAGGTCAAAGGATGTATGCCTGCACGGCGCTTTTGAATGTGACTCTTTAGTTTCCACGACCTGAAATGAAATTTCATAAAAGGAATTTATTCCATTTGGGTAATATTTCTGAATTGTCGTTAATGCAATATCGACTATTTTCAGTGTTTCAATTTAGCTGTTAAATTTTTTTAAAGCACTAGTTAAGGTCCACACGCCAATGATAAATAATCTTCTCTTTACTAAATAAAATAGCTTCCATAAAGTGATCTCTAACGACAATGGTCTCCAGAAGAACCCTGCAGCTTACAGAGACATAATACACTCGCCTCATAGCCTTAGTTGCTTCTGCCATAATCACAGATAACAAGAATAAAATCAGAAGGTTTCACTAAATGTGAGTTATGCTTAGAATAATGTCGGCCTGGTTGGCCAAGCGGTTAGCATATCCGCTTTCCAGCCAAAAGGCTGAGGGTTTGAATCCCGCCGTGGGCATGGATGCCCATGGTTGTGTGTGGAAATACTAGCGATGGTGGCGGGCGGTAGATGATGTTGGTGGATTGAGTGGTGGAGACGGAGAGATGTAGAGTAGGTGTCCTCCCTCGATGCGTCTTTGGAGTCGCTGGAGGTGTCACGTAATAATAATACTAACAATAATGTTACAAAAAAATTCAGTTCTTCACCAAAACCGACAGAACTGAATAGCTATTAGAATCAGGATAAAATAGCGATATCCCGAATTTATTCAAATTTTCCTGTGAAGAAATGATGTAAAGAAGTATGGAAATAATTGCAGACAATCACCATAAAAAGTGGGTGAGTTCCATAAGATCATTATTTTGTAGTGATTATTTGTTATCACGTAATGAAGTGAGAATTTCGCTTTTAGGTGAATCTCACAGTATGTAATCGATTATTTTGTTTTCTTCGCCAGTTATACAAGCGGTTCCTGGATTTGGAATTGTCTCAAAATTTGTTGAACCATCTTTGAGAGGCACACGTTTTAACTGAACAAGAGTAGGAGCTAAACTCGTCAAAAACTCTCTTCTAGTTTGATGAAATTTCTGAATTAGAACGCATACTGTATATATTCTGATATATCATCTTTGATTTAAGCGATTAAGAGGATTAGGACGAAAGCTATAAATATTACCAATTTATCAATCATTTTTGCAATTTGACCATTATAGATGAAAGCACTTCCGATAAATGAATCGATTATTTAAAAGAGAATCAATAGAACATAAGCTTGTGTGCACAGTGAACTAGAGTGTTAATCACCCCATATTTCTAACGGAGGTGATGAGAAGTAGCATTAATATATTAACCAGTCTGAGTTGGTTTTCCTGTATACTGAGGACGCATAAACGAAAATAATTCATAATTATGACCTTCATCGTAATTTTCATCTAGAAGAAGCGTCTAGAATTTCAATTTCTTATGTTAAAGGATTATCAGGAAAAATCGCAAGACTGCTTCGCCAGATTGACCTATTGACCTACAAGTTTATTTTCGTGCAGTTCGAAAACTAAATTCCTTACAAGCCTCTTTGATATCCTCCAGATGCAGATATCCTCCTCTCTTTTATCCTGAAGTTTACAGCATCCCTTGTTCATGCAGCCTTTGTTATTACGAATGGACGTGTCTTTCAGCTTAGACTCACCAAGAATACACTAGGAGTACGACGGTGTGCTGAAAAGTTGTGATAATCACCATGGAGGAATTGAGGTAGAACCTCAATTGAGGTGTTTATCAAAAATCTTCAGCTCTCCCTCGTATATTTTACTTTAATAGTCTGATAAGAAATAAAGAAATAAAGAGAGAGAGAGAGAGAGAGAGAGAGAGAGAGAGAGAGAGAGAGGCCTTATCCTAGCTATGTTAAGCACGCCTTAGAATTCCTAGTGGAAAAGTATTGGAACAAAATTCCTATACATTAATAAGTGCTTTTACAAAAGTTGTTTGCCTTCTAAAATTATAGATTACATTATAGATTAAAGATTATATAAAGAAAGTTATAAACTACAGATTCATAGTCCGAACCTCAACAAAAATGATTGTCTTAAACTTTCTCAATTTTAGAAAGTCAATCAAATAACCACCAATTCCTGTGTTTCATAAAATTGTAATTATTTAAATTTATTTACTCGAATTCTTGCAGAATAGCTGTACATAGATTTATTTTGCTGCAAATGATAGCATATACTGTCACACACACTTGTAATTTAAATGTTGCACTTATTCCATTTTATCTCTTTTCAACTGTGTTGACAATGTCTAGGAAACCAAACCTCGCCGAAAATTCCAGAGCTATTATTTTTTTTCATAACGTTCTCATGCATTCTCTTGCTCTATAATTTTATAATTATGTCTTCCGCTTACATTTCGATATTTGGATCTAATTGGACTTCAGTTCAGAACTGTGGTTTCCAACACTTATTATTATTATTAGGAGATACCTTCAGGGAGTCAGCAATTCATCACGGGAGACCATACTATTAGCACCAGCCATCATGCTTATTGTTGAATTCATTCACGCTACTTGCACGCACAACATCCAAAGGCAATCCATTCTAATCACGCACCACTCTATGAGAGAAAAGTGGAGATCTCATTCCCTTCTTGACAGCATTCTCAACTTCTAAGGATGACTTCGAGTACTTTCCCCACCCTCCATAAAATGAAAAATTCCATCTACTAGAATTCTTTATAACCCTTTCAGAAGTTTGTAAGTCTCAATAAGATAACCCCTCTTTCTCCTGTTGTCTACTGTTTGCAGCCTACAAATTCTCAATCTGTCTTTATAATCAGTATTCAATGCTATATCATTTTTGATACTCTCCTTTGCACTCTCTCCACTGTATCAGAATCACCACGGAAACCAGAAGACTAGACCTAGTCTCAGTAGTTCAAGTAAGGTCTTATCAAGGTCATGTAAAGAGGCAAAATGACTTCCTTATCTTTACATGTGAAAGGTCGTTGCAACCTTGCAATTATCTTTTGAGTAGTATTTGCAAGTTTTGCTATATGACCCTTGAACTTCAACTTGCTATCTATTAAAACTCTAAGATCCCTAGCGTTATCAGTTTCTTCAAGCATAATTTCACCGATATAATACGACATTGAATATCTGATCACACCAAAGTGAATGACTTTACATTTACTGACATTCAGCTGACACACAATTCCAGCCTATTCAAATCATTCTGCAAGCACTGCTTATCAGCAGCATTCCTGATTTCCCTATCTATTGTTGAATCATCAGAGCAAATAGTTGTATGTATGCTTAATAATCCCTTCCCAATGTCATTAATGTACAGATTGAATAACAATGGAGAAAGGATTGAGGCACACCACTGGTTATCTTGAAGCTTGCAGATTCACCCCTCCACCACATATGACTTTTTGATATCTGTCAGTAAACCATCCTATTATCCATGATAATAGTCCGTACCATAGCTTATAATCCAAACCAATATTCTAGAATTTACGCAACAGTCTTCCATGCTGTATTCTGTCAAAAGCCTTTTAGCAAAATCCAAAAGTGTCACGGTGTATCCATTCCCCTAGTCTAGTTCAATTGTAACATTATTATAGAATCTGAGTAAGTTGCTAAAACATGACCTTCCCTTAGTAAACCGATGTTGCTCATTGCAAAGTAAAGATTCACTGTCAACCCATTTCTGAATGCTAGCCGTGACCAATTTTTTCAAAATATTCCCCCCCCCCCCACCAGATACTGATTGGTCGAATACAACGGTCTTTGCACCACCCTTGTGCAATGGAATTACCATGACACTTTTGGATTTTGCTAAAAGGCTTTTAATACGAGTCTCAGAACAGGGAAGAATCTTCCCTGTTCTGAGACTCATATTAAATAGCCTGGTCAGAGGAATAGTCAGTTCAGCTGAAAACTCTTTTAGCACCCTTGCTGATATCCCATCAATTTCTATTGCAGAGTTCGTATTCGGTTTGCGCAACAGCTCTAATACCTCGTCCTTATACACCTGATATGTATGAGATGGAGGTATTAGAACAATTGCTGTCATTTAATTTATATCTAATACTGAGTTAGTAGATTGGATATATAATTTTGATATTGGTTTTCCTCTAGTTTTCCACTTTTACCTTCAAACTATAAAAATATCCTAGAAGTCATTTTATAGCGTTACGCATATTTGATAAAGTGTAGCGATTTGTTAATTTGTAGAAGTCAGATTATTAGATGAACTAATATCTCCTGGTAGAAGATGAAACATAATAAAATAAGAAATAAACCTGTTGTTATTTTTATTTCATGAGAATTACGTACATCCAATGCCAAAATTTCATGAAAAGTTTATTTGATAACAAAAATTTTATTTGGATTTTCTGTGCACAATGTTCCATAACTCTGTCTGCTGGGAGATCTGTTCAGACTACGTCAAGACTCACTCGGAAGCAGGCAGCTGCTTAGGATTCGAATAAAAGGTGTACAGACTTCGTTTGTGAAAAAGCAAGCTATTGAAACGCAGTCTGAAAGGAAACTCTCCAGAATATCATTAAAATAGCGAAAGGTTTTGCACAATTCTGATCCGAATAAGCATGATACTGTGACTGTTATTTGATTATACATGCAATATTGCAATAAAAAAAAGAAGCTTATCACATGATTAATATTCACTAGCAGAGTATGAAATAATAGTCGATGATACGATGGATATTACTGCCATTCTTTACTTCAGAGAGTAAATTTCCAATGATTACTAATCTAAAATTCTAAAATAAAGAAAGCAACAGTTAAATGAGAAGAATAATAGAAAGAAGGAAATGAAAATTTTAACTATCAATACATCAAACAAATAAAATCAAATCAAAAATAGAAAGCTAAATTTAAATAATTACAATATATACAATATAAAAATAACATATTGCAAAAAAAAAAGGTAGATGGATGAATTTCGCACAAACACTGCCCTTTCGTCTTCACACACTCACCTTTGTGCTTTAGCAGAAATTCGTGAATGCTGTACTTGACAAATTGTGATAGACACGTTCTAGCGTCATTGATTTTATTCATTGGCAAAGCCCAATGAAGCATTCTCTGTTGATTTTCCACTCCAGCGATTGTTTTCACTTCTAGTTTCTGCTTTTATGAACACGTGTGAAATGTCACACTTGCGACTGTCCACTAGAGCGTGGATCATCAATGACCCTACATTTTTGTATGCTGTTCAGTTTTCTTGGATAAAGAAAAACAAATCTTGAAAGATTGGCTTTCATTTTAATTTATTCTTAAGTCTGGTGTTTCATCTTAAAAAATATGCAGACGGGCAACACGGACCTCATTTTCTTAATTCGTAATCCAACCTAACCCAATCCAAATTCATATTTTTTTTTTTTACTTTATGAGTACATTAGATGTTTTCCAGGTCGTGAGAGGAACCACGAAGTACTCGACAGGAAACGAACCTCGGAGACACAATCCGAGATGGGATCAATGAGTGCTGAAAAAAACAGTCATTAATCACAACACTAATAAAAGCGAAGACCAAACTAACTTTTATTAGCTTGGTCTTCTCTGCTTTTCTAACTGGTCAGACTTCACATACTTTCAAAATGTTTATTAAAATGTTTACACAATCACAGTTGGATTATTATTCCCGAGAGGTTGGCTATACTTCATTCAATTCAATACATTATCCATCTTACTTTTTATACATCTTTGGAAACTCTCTGGTTAATTTTGGTATTTTAAATATGAAGTGTAATTTAATTTTCTTTCTCAATTTTTAATTAAAATTTAGTTAAACGTTAAGCAAATTAATCGTTGACGTAGTTAAGTAGCTCTTGTAACCTGTCATATTTAACAGCTAATCTATCATATCAATATTCTTTCATACTTTTATTGGCGCGTAGTCCTTTGAGAACTTAATTACTCATCTCATCAACTCCCAAATTTATTATGAAATATACTAAAATTAATGATAGAATCTTGCATTATTATAACATTATTTTTACTTTCGTGTTTCACAGTTTCTTTTTATCTGTCTTATCATACATCAGGGTTGATTTTTTTTTTTTTGAAATTCATATCCTGGAGTTTTTTTTTTTTTAATTATCAATTCTCTTAATCTTAATTCATTCTCCTTTCAGTAAAAAAAAAATCAATTTTTGTATTTGTTTTATTTGTTTTTTGCATGGTCTAGAGACCTGGCTCTAGATATCAAACATACAACTTTTTGAAACCATTTCAGACCTTCAATAAGTGGTCTCACACCGGGCAATGAAATTCATCGTCCACCTGACAACGATACAAACATCAATATTAACTATGGGATTTTAACTGTAGCCTGTTGGTTGGAGAGCGAATACGCTAACCATGTGGTCAGTCATGCAGGCAAAATGTCATGGCCTTCTATTTCTGGTTCATGAAGATGTTATAGCTGGGTACTTGCAATACAAAGGATCTCAAGTATATTCCAGTTTTCAAAATTTAATATTATTTTGCCATTTTAGGTAGCATTTCCACACAACAAAGGCAATGGTACCGTGAAATAATGGTTATCAAGAATTTCATCAAGTTGAACAAACATTAAAGAGCTCTGAACAGCAAGGTAACCCCTTTCATTAAGATAATGCATCCGCTGTCTTGCACATGGAAGGTTTTATGTTTATATTTTAATCTTATATCTGCTTGAATGTTGCGAGGGATCAGTTGCAACACGGTCACATTCTTCTTCTTCTTCTTTTTTTTTCATTTTTTTTTCTCTTTTTACCTTCAGGTGTCGAGGTTTTTCTACTCATTTAACCACAACGTACGCAAGGATAAGGTGGTTAGCCCTATGCCTCCCGTTGTATCCTATATCTGTAGAGGCGTTGAGTTTTCAAGACCCGTTTGCCTGCTTGCAGGATGAAAAACTCCAGATAAACTGGGGAGAAAACCCCTGCTGTCCACGCCTCAGACCTGCTAATTTGGCTATATCTGAGAAAGATCCAAAGCTTCTCACGTCAGCGACAGGAATCGAACTCAGGACATTCCTTTCCCAGGCATATGGTTGCGAAGCCATAGTCACTTGGCTAACCGCGAGGACATTCACATTCTTATACATCACAAAATTTATTTATAAGGAGGCGTGTGTGCACTTACCAGAATATTTTGGATATCCTCCTGAGAAATATGAATGCAAAACAAGAAGATGAAGAATTTTGAAATCTGATAAGGAAAATGTAAATTTATAAGAAACAATGGTCAAAATAAATTTTTTCTTCATTAATTTTAAGCTCAGAGTGGAATCCGAAAGATGCCCTTTTGGGTATCCTTAAATCATCCTTAATTGGGTATCCTGAAGTACCGAATGATATCCTTGGGTATCTTTCGGGACTGTAGTTTCTCTCTTAGATTCGTTTTGGAAGGTAGGATTATCTAAGAAAAACGAATGTTCTCGATTTTTTTTTTTTTTTTTTTTAATTTTAGCAATGCCGTTTCTTGGTGTTTTCTGTTATGATAAACCTACAAAAAGGTTTGGCATAACTGAATGAGCACAGAATATCTCTTGGGAAAAAACAAACCCTGAAACTTAGAAGAATATATTGTGTCGTGCATCTTATTTCCCTGTTCATCGGACTGCATTTCATATTCCAGTTAGCACCTGAAGATGCCAGCGCGAAGATGGCATTTTATTTTACACTAACGTATTTGTGACGCCCATAAACGACTTTTCATATTTGTACGTATATCCACATTTGTTTTGTTATTTATTTGCATTTCAGTCAAAAACAAATGCATTCTGTTTCCACTTGGACAAAATGGCAAACTACGGCAGATGATTACTGTTCATGTTTTCTGTTTTTCAAGGTTTAAGTTCCTATAGCTAACAATTTTTTCAATCTATATCTACTTAAAGATTTCCACTTAATTACTTCGAGTATTGTAAAAAAAAAGCAATCGGTTTTTTGTAGAAAGTTAAATATTGGAAACAAAAATACAAAATCACAAACCACTAATCTCTCGGAGGAGAGTAACTTGTTACTGACTGATAGTAACGAATTGAGTAACGACGTGAACACTTTGTAATCAATGTCGGCAGTGATTAACCGCATTTGTGGCGACCGAGAAGAATTACCACGCAAATATAGAATCAACAAAAATCACGCTTTAGTCATAGATCATTGATCTGTAGTTTGGGGGTTAAGCCTCTAAGCACATAAAAACAGAATAGAAAATAGAAAAAATAATTAATTATAACTGGATAGTTGTAATGAGAATTGTATTAAGAGGATAAAGGAAGTTTTTTAGTCGTTGGTTAATGAACTAAATTTCTTTAATTTTAATAACTTTAATTATAGTGATAATTCTTTGGACGAAAAGACAATGAGTTCGCCTCGCATAATATTTTACATACGTAAATGATGAATAAATATAATCAGAAATTGAATATCGTATGAATTTTTCATTGAACTGAGCGAATTGTTAGAGCTTATAATTGTTTGCAGGCCTCATCTAGAACGAGAATTGGCAGATGGAAAATTTTCGTCGATCGCCGAATTAAGAATTCCAGAATTACTAATATTAATTAAACATTTATAATAAATAAAAATAATATAAATATATTAAAACTATAAACAAACATAACATAAAGAAGACTAAATAAAATTGAATTCAACAAGTTTAATTACAGTTCATTAAGCAGAAATTAATTTTAAAAGGTACCTACATTTATTATTATTATTATTATTATTAGTCAAAAAAAAATAAGAGGGCGCTTTAGCAGCAAGCGGTCGCAAGCACGCTATTTCGATGCTCCCATATTTTAAGTTGCAAAGTAGATCTTTTCTTGTGAATTAAAATTTAAAGTACATCAGTGAATTCCGTTCTTCAAGACGAACATATTGATGTAGAAACTGTAAGTATCTGTTAAGTAATAAGTAAAATATAAGTATTCAAAGTTCGAAGTATACGTTGGTCAACTACGCTAGAAGAGAACAAAGGAAGTCGCCATATTAGAAAATACAGCAAGATCGTCAAACAAGAAATATGAAGTGCTACAAATGCCAAGAAGACTTAACGGGGGAAGAAAACCACGTAACATGTAGGAACTGCCAGAGAAACATGCATTTTTTTATGTTTAGGATTGTCTGAGACTACTTGGCAGCGAAAATCAAACAAGAATCTTGACGAGTGGAAGTGTCCCCATTGCAGAGACAACAAAGGAATGTCGCCTTCGACCGCAAGCGGAAAACAGCACATGCAGAAAACAACCGCAGGCAGTAAACAGCTATCAACAACAGAGGGAATTAAAAACAAAGAAAACAACAATGGAAACGCAGGTGAGCCAACTTTAAATGCATTACTTGAAAATAGATTACAAAACCTGAAAGACAGTTTAATCGATTTAGTTGGAGAACTATTTAAAAAACATACCGCACAAATTACAGAAAAATTCAACCAATATGAGGAATTTATTAAATTTAATAATAACTCTGTAGAAGTTGTATTACAGACCGTTAGAGAAATTAAAAACTGCGTCAAAGAGCTAACGGAAAGACAGCATAATTTAATTAAAGAGACAACGGAACTACGGCAAGAACTAAACTCTTTAAAGCAACAGTAAGAACTCTCAAACCAACAGCAGCACAAAAATGATCTTCTCATAAATCGTCTCCCAGAAATAGCTACGGAACATCTAAGAGACACCGTAATACAACTAAGCCAAAAAAAAGGTTCTCCCATTGAATCAAGAGACATACAGTAAATGCATCGGTTACCACAAAAAAGGAAAAGAGAAAATAATACCCGTCCTTCTCCCGTCGTAGGGCGCCTCACCAACAGCCCAATAAAAACTACACTTATAAAAGCTAGCAGGATCAAAAAACCAGTAGTCAAGGATCTGAAAGGAGACCACGACAACACCCCAATATACTTGTCTGAATACCTAACGCCATACTATCGGAAAATATTCTACCAAGCAAGGAAAGTAAAAACAGAAAACAATTACCAGTTTATATGGATAAGAGACAGCAAAATATTCCTTAGAAAGACACAAGACGCTAAACCAATCGAAATAAATCCGTAGACGACCTCAACAGGCTGCCACATTGAAAGGAATATTGACAACTCGTAAAGAAGGAACAGCACACCAACCAACATGAATACAGACCATGAAGCAGACGTAATCACCCCGGAACATGATAATTGCCACATTCTGAAATCAATAACGGAATGGAAACAACTGACAATTCCCAAAAAAGGACTATCTATTCTCCACATCAACATCAGAAGCATTCAAAAATACTGGCTGACCCTGCAAGCTTATCTGAAGGAAGATATAGACGAAACAGACATATTTATACTGACTGAAGTATCTCCGACAAACGAAGAGGCATCCACCTACCAAATGCCACACTTCCAACAACAAACACTGCAGACAAACAAAACGAGGCAGTGGTATAATAATATTTACCAAACATAAAATAGAAGTAACAGAAATAAACTATAAATTAGAATACGCAGAAAACATATGCATCGAAATTAAAAACATCAAACAAGAAAACTCCCTGATATTAAACGCAATATACAGACCACCCAACTTAAACACCACAAAATTCCTAGAAGAAATAAACAGATGGTTTCAGCCACGGAAGTAGGTACCTCAGAAAATTTGATAATAATAGGAGACATTAATATAAACATTAGGAACATAAATAACAACACAGAACAATACCTAGACCTATTATCGGCATATAACATAACCCCATCCATACAGTCGTATACACGAGAAGAGATAGTCGGAAACACAACAACCTCATCCTGCATTGATCATATAAATATAAGGGCCCCTCCAAACAGCTATACAGCAGCCGTCATAACATGCAAACTGGCAGACCATTATTTCACAGCACTACGGTTACACACTGAACCAGAACCCATAAAAATCACTGAGACTACAAAACAGTATTATAGCATTCTAAACGAAACAATAGTAAACGATGAAATCAGAAAAACAGACTGGATGCAGATAGCATCTTTAGACGCTGCTGAAGCTGTATATAATAATCTTAAACTTGCATTTAACAAAATATATAACAAAGCATTAACAAAAATAAAAATACGCCCCCAAACGAAACAAAATCCATGGATAACAGACAACATACTAACAGACATACAAAGAAAAAATGCCCTATGGAAACAACTTAAGAAATCGCCGAACAATATCGCTTTAAAAGCTGAATACAAAAGAAAACGGAATCTCCAAACAACCCAGATTAGAACGGCAAAAAGAAACTATTACAGCAACAAATTAACAACAGCTCAAAATGACATAAAGGAAACCAGGCACCTGATTAATGAAATGCTGGACAATATACACAGAACCACTGCCTCAGAAACAACAAAACACAGCTTTGCCTGCGACCCCAAATCCCTCAAACAGTTGGCAAACAACTTTAATCAGCACTTCATGAACTCTGTCCAAAAGCTACAAGAAACAACCTTTCCTCACACAAACGAACATTCTCCACTAGGTCCACGAGCAACCCAGTCGATGTGGTTCCCCACAGTAACAAAAGAAAACTAACACTGGCAATTCAACAAATTAACCCTAACAAAGGACCGGGGATGGACGAAATCAGACCAAAAGACATCAAGAACCACTCAACCAACCTACTTTCAGTTATACAAAAACTGTTAAATAAAATCTTCGAAACGGGACACATACCTGAAACACTGAAGACTGCATTAATCACACCCATACACAAACAGGGAAAAAGAAACATAATAAGTAATTACAGACCCATCGCCACGCTGTCTGTAATCAACCAAATCATGGAGCGCATTGTACATCAGAAACTCTCCACATACGTTCAAAAATTTCAAATCATACCCAAAACACAATATGGCTTTCAAAAAAGTAAAGGAACAGCAACACTCCTGGAAAATTTCACAGATCTAATAAATGCTGCATTGGATAAAAACAGAATAACATTAGTGGTATTCATTGACCTAACAAAAGCATTTCACGCACTAACACACAAAACCTTGTTAACGAAACTAACCCATATCGGAATTGGAGGTCGTCTACTCCAGTGGTTTAAAGCATACACGAAAAACAGAAAGCACATCACACGTATAGGATCAGCATACAGCAAAGAGGTACATGTAACCTGTGGAGTACCACAAGCAGCTGTCCTATCTCCCATCCTATTTAACATATACACACACGACATAAGCCAACTCCCCCTAAAAAGTAAAATCTTCCAGTATGCAGACGACACGGCCATAGATCCATTCACAACAATGCAAATATCGCTTACACAAATATGCAACACGACATCAATCAAATCACTAACTGGTTAACCGAAAACGGCATATGTATAAACCCTGGAAAAACAAAGCTAATGGTATTAAAAAAACCCCAAATCCTGCCCATAGAAACTAAATATCTCACTATCCGACATTCATCCTCCTATACACAAAGCGCAGAACCTAAAATCACAACCATCACACAGGTGAAAACAACACGCTATCTCGGACTTCACTTCGATGCTGATCAAAGTTGGAACAGCCATAAAAACTACCTACATACCAAGCTTAGGATAATAGCAAGCAAACTATACAGATTAAAAGACATTGCCCCAACCCACATAAAAATACTAATCTATAAAGGATTATATGAAAACATTTTAAGATATGCAATCACATCATACGCATTCTGCGCAGACTACAGACTTAACAGATTACAATAGTTACAAGATAAAATGGTAAAACTGATATTCTGGAAACAACCCACTCTTATGCAGGAAGCACGGACAAAACACAAAATATTTAAGATCAAACACTTATGCCACTACGCAGTCATGTTAAAACATTACTACAGCCTGACCTATAGAGTAACCAGAACAATATATCAAATAACAAGACCAGGTCAACAAACTACATAACATATAAGTACAACAATCACGACGGCAAAGCCACCCGAAACATCTATGTACCTGACATGATAAACAAACTGCCGTTCGACAACAGAAACCTAGGAACATACAGAGAGCTGAAACAGGCACTATATAAATATTATAGTGAGAATGAAAATTAGAGCAATTCCTGTTTCTCTCTCCCCCACACGCACGCACGCACGCACGCACGCACGCACGCACGCACGCACGCACACACACACACACACACACACACACACACACACACACACACACACACACACACACACACACACACACACACACACACACACACACACACACACACACACACACACACACACACACACACACACACACACACACACACACACACACACACACACACACACACACACACACACACACACACACACACACACACACACACACACACACACACACACACACCTATGACAAAGCCCCTCTCAAAAAAACCATCACTACAAGAACACAAAGAAACAAACATGCCATGTCTAAATCCAACCCTATCTGCACAAAAAAAAAAAAGAAAGTAAAACTGCAATAGCAATTGAAGTCTTCCAAGCACGTACCAACTAACAGTAAAATCAACAACTGGCTTGTGACCAGTATAGGAACATAACCAAGAAACCACTACCATCTATCATCTATTATCTTCCTCAGATAAGCTCTGCTAAGCTTCGAGGAAGAAATTATTAACTTGCAAGTATCTGTTATTCACAATTGTAATGTGTTATAAATATATATATATATATATATATTCTACACATATATATATATATATATATAATTATAACAGCATCTATGTATGCAATTTATCTGACACATAAAAAAAATAATACATAAAAAAAAATAAATAAATTATTATTATTATTATTGTTATTATTATGCATATTCTATACTCAAAAATTTTCTATAATCTTTATTGTAAATATTAGAAGAACATGTGTTGTAAATACATAATACAGAGGCAAAAACTATTTTTAAAAAATTTAATTGAAATACAATGTAGAAAATGTAGCACTTTGTGCTGAATTCTGTAAAACTATGTTGCAATGTCACTCAAGATGTTTATTGTACGTGTAAATTGAAAAAAATTGAAAAAAATAGAAAAAAAAAATTTTAACAGATCAATAATAAAAAAAAAAATATGTATGTAATTTTTAGAAGTTTTAAATTTTGTAATGTATATAATCTTATAATGTAATTATTATATGTATGCAAGACATAATAAAGTGTTTAAAAAATATTAATTTATTTAGTAAATAATAATATTTGGTTAACCGATCAAGTGTTGATCAATTTTATTAATTAACTGAACCAACTAGTTTCGCCACACTTATCTGTTGGCTTCTTCAGGGCACTTACATATAGGTTTAAACACTCTCACAATTATGCGTAACTGCAAAACTGACAAGAATAAAAACTGACTAGAATAATTACAAATAAAATAGTATCGAACGTGAGTGAAACACGTATCGCGTGTACAAGATCAGCTAGCTGTTGCTGAGGAACTTTCTGTAGTTTGTATTAAAGTTCATTTCTTCCGTTTTTAAGGTTCTGATTAGGGTTTTCCATATCTATGGGAGTATTAGGCCTTGATTTCTGTTAAGGTTCACAGTAGAACGATCGACTGTAGCTTCAAGATGAGTTAAAATTTATTTCCAACAATCTGTACTTGAACGGCTATCCAAGAAGACTAGTCAATAAAATCCTTTTCTCTGAACCACCACAAAGAGAACAAGAAGAGATTCAATATATAAAAAATTGCAATTCCGTATGTAAGTGGCATCTCCAACAAGCTCGCCAATCTCCTCAAACAACACAAAATAAGAGTAGCATTTAAACCTATAGATACTATTCGTAAACTACTAAGATCTCCAAAAGACAACCATCCTTTCTACAAATATGCTGGAGTCTATAATATTCCATGCTCATGTGGCTCTAATTACATCGGACAGACTTCGAGAAGCTTCGAAATCAGGCAAAAGGAGCACATTGGCTATGTCAAAAACAACAGACAGGACATTTCTGGCCTATCGTCTCATTTCTCCACAACTAACCATGTCATCGAGTGGGACAAAAGCTGTTCCCCTTACTTAGAGGAAGATTACCATTAAAGAATGTTCAAAGAAGCAGCCACAGTCGCCCGTTCTACTGTGAACCTTAACAGAAATCAAGGCCTAATACTCCCATAGATATGGAAAACCCTAATCAGAACCTTAAAAACGGAAGAAATGAACTTTAATACAAACTACAGAAAGTTCCTCAGCAACAGCTAGCTGATCTTGTACACGCGATACGTGTTTCACTCACGTTCGATACTATTTTATTTGTAATTATTCTAGTCAGTTTTTATTCTTGTCAGTTTTGCAGTTACGCATAATTGTGAGAGTGTTTAAACCTATATGTAAGTGCCCTGAAGAAGCCAACAGATAAGTGTGGCGAAACTAGTTGGTTCAGTTAATTAATAAAATTGATCAACACTTGATCGGTTAACCAAATATTATTATTTACTAATTTATGATCAAGAAAACAACCTTCATGATTAATTTATTTATATTTTGTGTTTCAAGGGCCGGAATGCTTACATTAGGCTCTGAACAATCTTTTATATGAAACTACAAACTGGCAAGTAAATGTTCGGAGATCACTCTCAAGTATGGAGTTAAGTAGAATTTATTCCAGAGCGCGATCTGTAGCAAGGAATAGTGAAGCTCAAGAGAATAATCGATTAGCCACCTCCTATGCATCACGATAAAAACTCAGTGCTGTATCTAACCCCCACACTTCAAAACAAATCGAAATATATTTTTCACGGATTCTACTTCGAAAATTTAAAACTGCTATCAATGGTTGACTGAGAAATAAGAAGCTGTCCACTTAAGTTTGAAACTAGAGACGCATTTCAGTACAGTGTAATGCATCAGTAAGGACATATCGGATAGCATCCTGATACTTATTCCTAATATAACGAGAAATAAACAGTGCTGAATCGAGTAGCGAATTATCTTCCACTGTTATGCTTATCTGATTTCTGTTTCCTTTATCTTGCAATGTAAGTTTATTTCATTTTGCGACGTAAGGGCATTCGATGGATACCGAATGGATTATGATTGTTTGATCATCGTAGCGGGACTCTCTGGTTCTTTATCACTTCCAACAGTTTTCAGACTTTATTTTCAAAGGGTTTGAAACTTGCCGGTCTGGTTGGCAGAGTGGTTAGCGTATCCGCTCCAGCTAAAAGACTGCGGGTTCGAATCCCGCCATGGGCATGGATGTTTATGATTGTCTGTGGTGGTGGGCGGTAGATGGCGTTGGTGTAGATGATGATTGCAATTGGAGAATTGTGTGGAGACAGAGTTGTAGAGTAGATGCCTTCTCTCGATGAGTCTTTGGACTCCCTTGAGGTGTCACGTAATAATAATAACTTTATTTACTGATTACGACATGAAATAATAAAAGTAAATGATGTCGATATAATTTTCAGACTGTTTTCCAGCTAAGGAAATCCATCCCTCACATTAGCCTTTAATTTCACTATTAATGGATGAAATCAGTTCTTCAAGTGACGGCATTTGCATTGAATTGTTATCTTCAATAATACCAGTCAACCGACGGCACATTAATTATTGTATAAGTCTGTTTCTTACCTGTGTTCAGGATTTTTGCAGAAACAAGAGATCCAGAACTTCGCAAATTATACGAAGCATTCAACGCTCATGATTCTTCAAAATCTCTGCCGTCTATCTCAGGAATAAATCTCAAGTTTTTTTATTGTTGACTTCTTATATTCTTCTTATATTTTGGGTATCCGAATAAAACGTGCAAGAGAAACTAACATACGGGTAGCTTATCTGATGATTTTGAAAGCAAGAAACTTATCTGACGTGTGAAATATTGACGCTTCAAATAATTCGGACGGTTCAAATAACGTCTCAATTTTTTATTTATTTATTTTAAACGCAAAAATAAATAAACTAAAACTTAAAGCGTTTTAAAATAAAAATTATTGTTTTTTTAATTAAATTTTTTAAAATTTTGTGCTTTTAATAAATTAGTATAATGTAATATAATATAATATAATATAATTAACATAATATAATCGACATTTTCATTCTATTTATTTACGCGGCAAAATATCCATTGTTATTAATTTTAAGCACATGTAATTACTCTAATTAAATGAGGCAGGATTACAAATGCTGAACGTAAAATAAGGAAATCCAAATAAAATAAATATAAAATAAAAATTGAAACTTCGTAAAATAAAATAATAAAATATAATAAAAAAAAATTATATAAATGAAAAATTAAAAAAAACTGAAGAAAACGAAATGCAATAAAATAAAAAAATAAAATAAATTAAATTTAATTTAATTTAAAATTCAATAAAAAAAATTTGGAAGAAAAATAGCTTTTTCTTCCAAATTTTATTTTAATATTAAGTGAATGAAGCAGTTCGTTTAAAATGAAAACTTGAAAACAGTAAACTACTTATATTGAAAGCATAAGTAAGCACTTAAAACTAAATTACTGGTGATAGCTATAATTAATTGAAAACGTTAAGCAAAATCAATATAGTTTTTGATTGCGATGAAATCTTGTGGAAATATGTGATCATCATCATACGTATTTTGTACAAAGTAAACAATCAAATAAAGTATTTTCAGATACGTATATTTTGTATTTATAAATACGAATATACATTTAGCATACTTATAAAAATACAAAATACAAAAATTAATCGTATCCAAAAATAAAATTGTATTAACATATTGTAAAATAATTATTTATTAAAAAAAACGCAGGAGTGAAAAAAAAACGTTTCAATAAATCTGAATAAAACACTATACTTACATAAATTTCTTATTTTTTCATTTATATTTATTTCAAATAACGTTAAAATACGCGTAAAAGTCTTTTGAGGCTGCATATTTTTAAGATGCAAATTGAACATTTCAGTTAACAATGGGACGTTGAAATCGTTCCCTTAGCAACACGTACCCATGATGATTGCAATTATCAGAATAATGACATTCTTTTCCGGTGATTGTTGTTTAATTGGTTGTCCAGTAGTTAGCTATTTCCTTATGCGGCTTTTTATTTCCAAGTATGTTCACTTCTAATTGATTTTTCTGGCATCTTTTATTGCTTCGAAGACATTCTAGAGAAAATGACATGCTAGTTGAAGTTGTCCATTCATATTTGCATATCTTTCTTAGAAATTTCTCCATTGCACAGATTAATTGAACTGCCATGTGCACATGGCAGTACGTAGAACATAAAGAGAAATATATTATTTTACATTACATTTGGAACAATTCTCGTATATTATACCTTTTCATTTAATTTTGTAAATGTAACATGTGCCTACGAAAGGTTATACACCTTTACAGAACAGTAGTACTGTTGGTGGGCTAAGAAATCCTTTGGTATTTTTCTTTACATAGTCCGGAAACCTAGACACGTTTTTGATCTTGTGAATCAATTTTTGTTATTACAAGAAGCCTTGAAGCAACGAAAAAAAAAAGAAAGAGAGGCGCTAAGCATTGCTCTTTATAAATTCTTTGGACTGACAATAGATTAAAGAACATCGCAGCTATGGGATTACAAAAAAGGAGATAAAAGCACTTCAGAAGAGTGGAAACGAAATCCCAACTCTCAGTGGTATCACCAAGAGGTGTCAATAAATATTTTCAATTCAGTACATGGACAGGGTTATGGAGATGGTGCGAACTCTCCAAAAGTAAGCTAGTGTATAACACACGTATTTATGGGATTCTAAAATCTCAAACGACTGCAAACTGACGCATGTTTTGTAGAGTTAACGGCTTATTGCCTTCAGCATTATTTGAAATCACTATAAAAAGTGGATCAAAGAGAGGACACAAATCGCGGGGAAAAAGGTAGGACTGCAAATATAGAGACGTAGCCATAGGGTGAAGAAACAAGATTTAGAGAGATGAAGTCGAAAGAGAACCCATTAGTAGATGCAATGACAAAGGAAGCTTTACCAGTCTGGAGAGCAGATCGATTTCGAGACTCGTCGATGCTTGTAGAGAAGCTGATACACTTCCGTCTGAGCCAGTAATTCCGTGTACAGCTACTGAGATCTGATTTATAATTAGTAACTACATAATCATGTAGACAAATGTGTAAAAGTCTGTTCAATTGTTTTTAATTCAACTTTGCGCGACTATTCCTTCTCGAGGTATGCAAAAATTATTAATGCAACATCTTATTCTCTACCCTTCTGATTACCACACATTGTTAGTTTATTTCATTTGCTACCTTTATTCTAGTCACACTACCACTTACCACTATCAACTATCAATTCTCTTTAGCTTAAAATGATTTAAAAAAACAAAAAACAAAATTGGCTTTGTATAATATTTACTGGCTTTGTTTTATCCTTTGACTATACGTTTTGTTATTTGTTGTGTGTAGCAGAAGTTGATGTCCTGTCGTGTACTTCAGTTATGTGGTCCACACTTTTCTCTTCTATTTTCATAGATAAATACATTTGTGTTTCGGAAATAAACTAGTCTTTATTCCTTCTTTATTAAATTCCTTCAACGTTTCTTTTTATTTGATATATTTCAATGTACTTCATTATATATTTCGATATTCTTGGAATTCAGCATGAAAAATGATTAACATCAACATATATGAGATTGCGTAGACATACTTTTCGAGTTTTATTTATTTGTATTTTGCATTCTTGTTTGGTATTTTTTTTAGAATCGTTATATCTTCATTTATAAAACCGTTTGCTTTGTGTGTTTTCCATTCCTATTGCGGTGAAAGGTTTAGTTTCATAGAGGGCTGTTCTTTTCCTTTTCTTTTATCATACTCATACCAGCCAGTGAATTAGAAGCTTATTTAATACCATACTTAATCTCTTTTAGCCCGAATTACAGTGCAAATTTTATATCTCTTCTTTATTTTTACTTTATCTATTATATTAATTTTATTAAATCCTATTAAATCTTTGTCGGCTGTGCCATTGTAAAATATCTCTTTTCTTTGTCTTTTTGTTTATCAGTTTATTTATCTGCGTATTTACTTAAACTTATTCTTTCCCCTCTTTTTCTATTGTTAGTGAGACCTCGTGTTGTACGTCTATCTAATGTAACAGTCCCTGAGCAATCTCACAATATCAATTAAGATATTTATTTGATCTTTAACGACTGCGCCACTTAATTGACCTTTTTATGCTTGAAAATCAGGGCGAGAAGATGACGAAGGTTAAGTTAATACCTCTATACAATATCTTTATATGCAAGTCGTGGCTCGTTATTCTATTCCCGCAGGCTCGTCATTATTTTCGGGATAGTGCATTGGCTAAGGAATGAGAACCAGGTTGTTACAAAACAAAAACATATTTCTTATCAAACTAAAAGATGTGATACAGAGCACATAAGAGTTAATTAAAGATTAACTTAATCAAAAGCACTTTAACACACAAATTTACTTGCTATCTGAGCAACAGAAACTGTAGTGCTTTCATTACTGGTTTGCCTTGATATAAAATTGTCTTCTATGACACAACTTGGCTTACAAGCATGCATAAGTATTCCAGGAGGGATTACATTCATGTTTCTTTCAATATATTCAAAACTTAAATGACACTAATTCAGACACTGTCACAATCAACCTGTGAATTAGACATACTCAACAATACATAATTTTCCATTATTTCACATTCATTTTTCCCGCTAGTTAACAAGTAACCTCTCTCAATTTTTTCCGATTTCGAGTTACATACACATAACATACTACAACAAATTAATGGCTTACTTGCTAATAATCTCAAGAGGACAGTCCGACATACATTCCGTTATACACATTGGAACTGGAACGTCCTTCGTCCGGTCGATCCTCGAGAACTTTTCTTCGTCGAACGCGCTGGGGGTAGCTACCGGTAGCCTACAGCGAGCTGGCAGCGGTGAACATCGGGCGACGACGGCGGGAAAACGATTCTCCTGGATTGCGAGAAGGAGCTCCAGCAGACTTCGTAGGTGAAGAGCCAAGGACCAAAAAGCCTAGATAGAACCTATAACCTATAACGTTACTGGCTGGATGGGTGAAGCAAAAAATGCTTTTCTTGTTCCCCTTTATCTGTGTAAATGATACAATGGATGAGGTATTATTGAGCTTTCTGCTCGCCCTCTTGGGACCTGAAGTTAGCTATGGTCGGTTTGTAGTAGAATTGATTTTGGTCTTTTATATGTGCAGTGTATTGCTTCACTGTAGTTGTTAGCTTGCTTGATCAGTGGATTTGAGTGCACGGTTGCCTTGGAAAAGAATTTTTCAGCTAAATCACGGAGATGAGAAGGGATGTAAGGGATATTTACTTCTCGGTGGATCTGGGAGTTTCTTATGTACCATGGAGCATCCAGGATCATTCTTAGGCACTTATTCTGGATTCTTTGTACTTTATGTATGTTAGTTTTTGAGGTGTGACTCCATGCTGGAGAAGCGTAGGAGATAACTGGGCGAATTACAGTTTTGTACAGAGTTAGCTTGTTTTGTAGATCTAATTTGCTTTTGCGGTTGATCAGGGGGTAGAGTTGTGCAATTACTTTGGATGCCTTCACTCCTGTTAGTTTGATGTGGTTGCTAAATAGGAGTTTGTTGTCTAGTTTCACTCCGAGATATGTAATTCTGTCTCCCATGGGAATCTTGACTCCGTGGAGTTGAATGTCATCCTTGCTGGTGATTTTTCTTCTGGAGAATAGTACAGCCGAGCTTTTTAGGGGGGTTTACCTGGATCCTCCAATCTGTTAGCCAAGTTTCTAGCGAACGGATACTGCCTTGCAGCCTTCTAATTGCCATTTGAGGGCTGAAAGATCTTGATAGTATCGCAGTGTCATCCGCATATAGTGCTGTGATGATATTTCTCGGTTTTTTTTTGGGGGGGGATATCAGCTGCATAGACCGAGAACAGTAGAGGTGCTAAGAGTGAGCCCTGTGGCACGCCTGCACGGATCTTGCGTCTGGTTGACACTGTTCCATTTAGTTTGATTTCCATGTGCCGGTCACTTAGGTATGCTTTAATTAGTTTAACTAATTTTATTGGAAACTTAAATTTTATCAGTTTGTAGAGAAGGCCCTGATGCCATACCTTATCAAAGGCCTTGGCTATGTCGATGAAGACCGAAGCTGAATGGAGGTTCCAGTTAAAGCCTCCTGCTATGTATTCCACCAATCGGTGTATTTGTTGTACTGTGGAGTGTTCTTTGCAGAATACGAATTGCTCCTCTGGGATAATTCCTAGCTTGTCAGTGATGCTTGTAGCCTGGTGAGGATAACCTTTTCAGAGACTTTTCCAAGACTTGATAAGAGGCTAATGGGTCTATAGTTTTCTTGAAGTTGGGGGTTCTTGCCTGGCTTTTTATAGGTATGATGTCTGCTGTTTTCCAAGTTGTCGGGAAGTGCTGAAATCTGATGATTGCACTTGTAATGTTAACAATGTGTATTATTACTTTTCTTGGTAGCAACTTTAATATTCTGCTCGTGATGCCATCTGGCCTGGAGTCTTTTTATTGTTTTTAGTTATTTCCCCCTGCGGGTAGTGGGAGAGATGGGTTCGGAGTTATCAGTGAGATGACTTAATGCTTTCCTGATCTGGCGATGAATTTTGTAGATGGAGTTAATGTTTAGGGTTTTGTTCGACGGGCTGCACTGCTTCTCCAGGTTGTCTATAAGGGCAACCTGGAGAAGCAGTGCAGAAGCAGCCTTTACCTTGTCTGTGTGTGCTGTTCCTTGTTTGGTTTGTACAGGAGGTAAGGGTTGACTTTTGGTGCTTAGGATTTTTAGGAATTTCTATATGGAGTGATCTTCTGAGTTGATTGCGGCTAATTTGGTTTCCCATTCTTTATTTCTGTGGTTTTGTAGAGCTTCTCTGACATTTCTGTTCCGATTGTTTACCATGATTTCTTCTGGAATTCTATTGGTCGAGTGGTGGATAGTGGTTTGCGTTACTGAGGTTACTTCTTTTTGCATTTGGCTTGTTAGCTTGTTTATGGCTATATATCTCTTCTTTTTTGTGTATGATGGGCGGTGGACCGATGTATTCTGGTAGAATTTTTGTGAGTTTGTTCCATGCTATAAAAGAGCGCTGGGGTGAAAGTTGTTCTTGATTGCCTAGCTTGAGCTGAATGGGGTTGTGGTCTGATGAAAGTTCTTCTATTGTTTCTAGTTGGTATTAGTAAGGGATGTTTTTGAGTATTGCGAAGTCCAGAACATCTGAGTTTCCTGTTGGGCTGTGATGAGTGGGGTCGGTAGGTTCAACCACGATGGCAGAGTTATGCATTGCGTAGTTGTATAAAGTGTGACCTTTGGTATTCATGGACGAGCTAAACCAGGCTGTATGTTTGGAGTTGAGATCCCCTGCTAAGATAATAGAGTCTTTGAATCGGAGGATGGAGTCCAGGTCATTTATCAGTAGTGGGATTTTGGGAGGGTTGTAGGCTGCGTAAATCTTTAGACTGCCTGCGTTGCTGGTGTGTACCTCCACTCCGGTCACCTCTAGGTTCCTAGTTGGTGGGTCAGGTAATGTGTTGTGGTTTAGGTAGCTTTTTGTTAGACGGCTGTTGCTCCACCTCTTGCACCAAGTCGATCCTTTCTGTACATGGAAAAGCCTCGAAGTCTTGAGTTATTTGCTGGTCTAAGGTTCGCTTCATTCACTAGAATGATGTCAGGTTTGTATCTGCAAATTATTGGAGTTCCAGGATTTTGTTTGTTATTCCATTTGCGTTCCAAGTTAAAATCTTTAGAAAGTTTGGTTTGAGTTTTCTACTCATGGCAGATGGCTTAATATGGACTGGGTTCCCTTGTAGGAATCGCTTTCGGAAGGATGGTGAGGGTCTTGTCCTGCTGAATTCTTCTTGCAGCACAGCATGGTGGAGAGCGAGGCAGTTAAGATTGTTTCTGAGTTGGCGCCTCGCTGTTCGTAGGATGTGGGGGGGGGGGGTCTTAGGTCTTGCAGCCTCGGCATACGTTTTTGTTATATTGGTTGGTTGTATTCTCTCCTGTGTTGTTGAGGTGATGTGAGATGGTGGGAGAGTTGCCCGCCTGTTAGTGGGATCTTTGCAGGGTGGAGGGATGATGTTATTTCTTGTTATACTGCGATTTTTCGGATGGGAAGTGCACCCCTTGTAATTGGCAGGGTGAGGTTCTCCACAGTTGTACAGAGTGCTGGTGTTGTTTTCGGCTTGGTGCAGATGCTTGTCTGATGTTCTTCACCACATTTTAGACATCTGCAGGCTGCTTTACAGAGCTTTTGGGCATGCCCAAACTTTTGGCATCTATGGCATTGTCCTGCCGATGCTTTCTTTCTTAGTGGCTCTGTTGTGATTTTGAGCTCGCATATATTAGTTAGTTCGTATATCTTTTTTGGGTGTTGGATATTTCTAGTACTAGTGGCATAAGTTTTCTGTCTGATCTCAGCATTCTGCTCAATTTAACTGGGGTCAGGCCTTGATTGACTAGATCGGCAGTGACTTTGTCGGTCGTGATTCCCTCGACAACTCCTCTGAGCACAACGTTCAGGTTCTTTTCACTAGCCAGGGCAAATGTGTGAAAAGGCAGCATGGAGTTGTCCAGTAGTTTTGTCATCATTCGGTAGTCTGTGACTGTTTCAGGCTGGATCTTTATTCCCTCGTCTATGTTTCTGGCCCAGGAGAAGTTAATGTTTTCTTCTCTAAGCGATTTTGAAACGGAGGTCCACTTTTGTTTGTCTCGGAGGATTACCGGCGGGACCTTTTCTTTATTTCCCGAGACTGCTTGTGTGGGCGCCTCTACTTCCGTGGGGTTGTCTGCAGTCCTGCGCCTTTTGCTTATGTGTTCTTCTTTTGTTGGTTCTGTCTGTCTGTTGTCCTCGGATAGGGGGGGTAATGTTTTGTTCTGTGATATCTTCTTCGTGTTCTTCGGGTTCCTCTGCTTGTGTATACAGTTTTAAGTAGCTTGGCCATTCCGTGTCGAACTTTTATAGGAGGACTTTAAATAGTTCTAAAGCTTCGTCTCTATTTACGTGTTGCAGAAAGTCGTTAACGCTCTCCATTTTTAGCGTGTGTGTGTATTAGTCACTGTGCTGTTTTAGTTGGCGGTTCAGGTTCAGGACCTGCCTTATCCCTTTCTTCCGCCAAGTGTAGGCCGACAGTTGAAATCTCCTTCGAGAGGCGGAAGACAACTGATGGGCAGGGCAGGGAACAGGAGAGGGCCTGAGGAACTTCCGTAAAAAGCTTAAAGCTTACCTTTACCTGGGCAGGTGCTGGTAGGATCATAGGCAGTACAATCTTCAGAGTCACTTCACTATCTTGCTGGTAACAGTTCTTTTGGTAAAGAGAAGCACAGTAATCCACTCGAAAAATCACGATCAATTGGCGGCATCACATTCAATCAACAATTCAACCACTCTCAGTCGTCCTCAGATTAATCTCAATCGCCTAGAACCACGTGCTGCATTGCCTTTTATTCTATTCTCAGTCTTTTGTTCTAAATTCGGAGTATTCCAGGGTTAGCCAGAAGCAATGAAAGAACTGACGTCATTCTCGTTGGTCGCTTGACCCTACGATTTCGGTGGTCTTCGGCGCTAATCTGGCTTAACTCTTATTAAGCTTTTAACAAGTCTAAAGTGCAACTGCATTCTAACAGTAGATTATTCTTTTATATTTTTATATCTTACTAAGTACATTTTTTTAAAATTCAGACAAAACAATTGGAATATCTCTAGCGAAATTTCTCGCGGGATTTTACAACAGCACATACGCGGTTTGGCTTAGCTTCCATAAGGTGTTGCATCAGTGTCTACAGCATACCATGCGTTCACCTAACTGTCTCAGATTTGACGGAAGAGAACATTCCTCATATATGTAGTTTTCTAACATGTCCCGCTTTATAATGAGTATATGGGACATGTTAAAAAAGAAACATATAACACAACAGTATCTGGGGTTTATTATCGGTCCTTTCTGGTGGACAGGGAAGATGGTGGAAATCGCTATCATACTCGCTGAGCAATTCTTGCACGATAGACAATAACATTGTCGTTCATGAAACAACTGTCACCTGCTAGACGAAAACTGGGTTCAAATCCCGTCTAGAACATGATGGATCTTATAAGGACTTTTCATTTGAAAGCGACTTAGCGGGTCTCATAGGAAGTATTTTCCCTCCATCTCGTAAAACAGTGCAACTGGTGAACACACGATTGGAGATGATAACTGCGATTATAATTGTATAAGAAGACATGAAAAGTAAAATAAAAATTATTAATTAGTAAATAAAGTAGAAAAAATTCTACTGTTTTGGAAAAACAATAAAAAATAGGAAGTTTAAATTATATGAAGATATTTAAACATTGATCAGAAGATCTGCTGCAAAGGAGATCTCATACATAAGCAACACACATAAGCTAAACGAACAAGAATATCACATGTATCCAAGATAAAAGATGACAATTTCATAATCAACTACTCTTTTTCGTATTCTATATGATGAAGAAAGGCTATATAAAGAAATCTAATATTTTGATACTTTGAAATTAAGTGCTTCAGAAACACAATTATTTAAGCTTACAACGAGACAGATTAAATTGTTCGTTCATGTGATGAGGATGAATTTAGAAACGCTAGTCTTATAGTCATGGTCAAACAGAATGAAAACATCATAAATTGAGGACAAAAGTGGATCCATGTCAGTGGCATAGCTAGAGCTTTTAATTTGAAAGCGACTTAGCCGGTTGACCTGGGATTGACTAAGCAATCCCAGGTCAACAATCAGTCATACCATGCTGACATGGAAGTGCAGGGAGTCAACTGCAAGTGCTGTCATCAGTGAATGGCCCACCATGCTCACCGAACAGAACCGTAGGGTACTACGAAGGATAATATGCAAACACAGCCATTCATCGGCCAACACATTGAAAGAGGTGTTCCGGACATTGACTAGAGCACGAGTCTGCACAAAAGTATTCAGAACCGAGGCTCACAACATGGATTTACATGATTCGGGTAATATGCAAGCCCACATTACCCGAACCAACATGCAGCGTCATCTTCAGTGGTACAAAGAGCATGTGCACTGGGACAGGACATGGTAGATTGGAAAGCTATGTTATGGAGCGATGGATCACGCTACACCCTCTACCCAGCAGGTGAACGGGTGTGGATGTAGTTGATACCCGGTGAACGTCTCTTATCAGTGTGTAACCACAACTAGGAAATATGCAGATGGCGGTGTGATGGTATGGTCCTGTTTTTCCTGGTTTATCTTCGAACCTCTGCTTGTGGTGCCACGAACATTGAACTCCGAGAGGTATCTGGACAAGGGAATACTTTCTACTTTGTGGCGTTTTTACGGAACTGATCATGGTCTCTTTCAACAAAACAATGCACAGTGTCATAAGGCTGCTGCTTAACTGCGTCGTTTGTGGACATAAACGTCATGACACTTAACTAGTCTCAACAGAGCACTAATTTCAACCCTATTGAAAATAGGGTTGAGATCAGAGCTGCACGCTCTAGTTCATCCACGGGGTCACTCTGCACTCCAGTTTCCCTATTGAGATGAACTGGAGGGTAGGGTGAGGTCAAGGGACGTCCGCCCGACAACAGTCCAGGACCTCATTACATGCCTACAAGAAGAAGAATGGTCCAAAATTCTCATTGATCGCTATCGTACGTTTGTGGAAAGTATGCCTCGTAGGATTGTTGCAGTCATCGCAGCGATAGGAAGTCGTACATCTTAATGAGGTGGACGCCGTGGCTGTTTGTTCCTCACACTATGGTGTCCGTTAATTTCTTTCCAAGCAGTGCATATACAGTATATGATAAATCTGTGTGCGTTTGTGTGTGTGTGTGTGTGTGTGTGTGTGTGTGTGTGTGTGTAGCTAAAATTATTGTTGTGTATCTTCTTTTATGAATTTATGTGACGTGTAACTGTCTATTAAAATAATCCATTCTCTCACCAGAATTATTGATATTTTACACGAGAAAACTTTGTCAAAAACTCTTCGCTTTTTTGTTTCTTCAAAGGCACTGTGTACACGTGTGCATTGAAGTGAAGCATCTACATGAGAAGTCCAGATTCTCAGGAGATATTTCAGCACGCTTAGATAAACAACGAAACAGTTTCCATCACTGAATTTCTAATCAAGTTCAAAAAACTCATTACGCGTGCTTAATTTTAGTACGATGAACTATTTACTTTTATGTTAAGTTCCTTTGTTCAGCTAGATTACCTACGTCATTCTTCACCGTCCACTGTTTACTCGTCTTGTTTCTTCTAATAATTGCGCTATCTGCTCAGAGAATAAGATGCGTGATTTACGTATTTGCATTAATTTAGTGCTGCTCAAATAATGTTGTCCTGCAAATAATATATATAATCACGGTGACGAGACTTTAAATACAAGGTTTGCATAAAATTCAGTGAATATCACTGTGTTTTGTTTTGGAATGTTTGTATTATTATATAATTTCTGTACACAAAAAAAGCACATCCGTTTATTCTCATCCACAGTGCTAAAATTCTTTCCAATTTTTTTTTGTAGAAATAGCAACATGAAATTTGCTATGCAAATAAATAAGAAAACAGAAATTTATAGAAATTTCTATAAATTTCTATAGAAATTTATAGAAATGAAGTAGTCACAAAAATATTGGAATATTCCCAGTTCATTTATGGTATTTATTCTGTTACTAGAGGGGCGCGCCAGCCAAATGTGCAATGTGTGCGACGACTCACACAGGCGCCAGGATAGTAAAGGCGCCAAAAAGGAGGAAATACTTAAAAAAACGTTTTTTTAAAGTGATTTTTTTATTGGAAGGAGGGGGGATAGGGACGCCAACTAACGTTTTGCACACAGGCGCCGGACACTACTGGCGCGCCCCTGTGTTTCTATTATATAAACAACCAAACACTACTTAAAGTGGCCTGTCGCATCAGTGAATAAAACAGCAACTGGGAACAATGAAGAAGAAAAAAAGAAGAAAGTATATTTAAGAATATAAATAACAGGTTCATCATGAAGGTCTGTAATATCAATTAGCGTTTCCTTATATCAAGTAAACTGATTTATTTTTAAAATCACTTCTAAAAGAGGCTTTAGAAACTATAGAACATTAGTGCGATGTGGTGGTAGGACTTCACAGAAATAACCTATTGATGTATTTATCTAAGGACTATAAGCTGTGGTCGTTGAATAATGGTTGACGAAGGCTGTTCCAGAGAACAGAAGTAGGGACAATTCGAGTTTGATGGGTGCAATTCGCTTTTAAATGGATGTTGAAGCTTCTGCTCACATTATTAGAGATTTGGAGAAAAAGTGGAGGAATGATGGGTTGCCAGTTGAGTGGACATTGTCCATGTCTACGAAGAGTTGTTGAAGCTTGCGTATGAGAGAAACGGGACATTGATTAAGCAAATGTTTTCTTCTGATGACCATCAAGAATTTTAAACAGATGGTTGCACCACTTCATTAATTTGCGGTTGGACTGATTAGTACTTTGTACATAATTGATAGTTGGAATGTTAAGAAGCGGTAAGAAGCAGTGTCTTGATTGCAAAACAACAACAAGCTTTTTAGATATAGAATAGACTAAATTCATGATGGGGCCAGGAAACTTGAAGTTACGTTTAAGCCGAGAAGAGGGATAGGAAGATCTGAATAATGCTAATAATAAAGAGACGGGATCAGTTGCCATGCTTTTATGAGGGAAAGACTGTATTTAGGCAGTAATCCCATGTTATATTCCTTCAGTAAAGAATGGCGTGGTGATTAATCTTTAGGGTATTGGTTGCCGAATCTTTAGGGTATTGGTTGCCGAAGTACTTGAAGCTTATTATGTCTAAACACTCGAGTTGTTCCAATCCACTATGTCGATCAATAAAACAGTGGGTAAACTTTGAAATCATTCTCTATGTACAGGAAAAATTTAATTTAAGCAAAAGACAAGACGCGTAGGGCACTCTTGGGCAACAAGAGAAGCTGTGGGTTATGGCGAAAGATGAATCAAGAAACCTAATTACGAAGGGTAGAAGAAGAATGCAGGATGGCAGTTTTTTGAGTAAAAATTTTATAGATCATCCCAACTGATTCTTTTGGTGTGACAAAGGGCTCGGTATTCCGTAAGGGGAAGAAACCCGGTTATTCCAAGTTGCCCATAGGAATGGTAACTTTATCATACTAGTAGGAATAAAGTTTACAAAGCATCAAGTACATTGGGAGAGTAAAGAAGCTTATCTGGTATCCTACGAAGTAAATGTGCGACTTTGATTATATCGTTCTTACAACAAATATTTCAGCATCTTTTACAGCTTGGTCAATTTGAATTAGAAGAGGAAGTAAGTTAGAATATTAGACAGGAATAACACTTCGCTGTTTGGGTAGTTGAAGAGCAGAAAATCAAGCTCCAAGATATAAGTACCGAGGAGGTCAAAGCGATTTTCATAGTATGGAGAGTAATAGAGGTAGAATAATTACTGAAGCATGGGCCAGGAAATCTTGAGCTAGAGTTGATGATAAAAGGAGGAGTTTAGACTAAGCTCAAAATATCGGCTATTCAGAATGAATAAATTCCACCCGTATACCGGAAGATATTAGATCACACGTTTCTATAGACTGAAATTTCCTGACTTCTGTTCAGGAAATTTCTGTCTATAGAGGGTAATGTAAGTGCAGTCTCACTTCAGTTAAACAACAACAACAACAACAAAAAACAAAGAAAGTGACTGTATTCAATATGTAGTGATGTATATCTTTTATCTCCGTACTTGGACATAAGATAAAAATAAACGGAATATAACAGCTATTCTATACCCAAGAACTTTGGTGCTTCCCTTGGTGATGAAGGTCACTTGTAACTATAGGATTAGGTTAGCATTTATCCTATTTAGGAAGATGACTTCATTGTCATTGGAAATACTTACCAGATCACCTTAGTGACTTTGAATGGGAGAATGATAAAATGAGGCCAGTAAGACTAACTGAAAAACGCTGTCCTGCTAGGATGGCTTTCTAACATTTTATAGTAGAGGTAATGTTATATATATGTCGGCATCAAAATGAGAGGGTGGACCTGGAAAGCAAAGGATTGGGGGGGGGTTGTCAATTCCAATGATTTTATGGTCATCAGACGACATGCAGTTCTTCAGATGACTGCATGGTGTACAACTAAGCCTTCAAATATATTCTCTGGTGTCGAGTGAATGTTTCTTAGTTCACTAATGTTGTTAGTTTCTATTGGATGGACATCATATTCTAATAGCCAGCGAGAGTATGACGTCCATTCAAGAGAAAGGAATAGCTGTAGTGGGCCAAGAACATCTGCAAATGCTCCAAATGCAATCCCAGAAACTTTGCAATCTTCTTGTAGTCGTTTGGTGCATTTACAGGTGTTCTTGGCCCACTACAGCTATTCCTTTCTCTTGAATGGACGTCATACTCTCGCTGGCTATTAGAATATGATGTTCATCCAATAGACACTAACAACAATAGTGAACTAAGAAACATTCACTTGACACCAGAGAATATATTTGAAGGCTTAGTTGTACCATGCAGTCATCTGAAGAACTGCATGTCGTCTGACGACCATAAAATCATTGGAATTCACGGTGTTCACGGACAATTCATCACGGGAAAATTGATCGAGGAAAATTCATCGCGGGGAAAAATTGATCGACAGGAAAATTCATCGCGGGAGAAAATTTATCGAGGCATGTGATATTTGACAGTAAATTGTAGCTGAGAGATACCGCGAACTCTGATGTCAGTATAGTATTGGTTTAGTCTTTTTTTATTTGTTTCTTTTTTCAATAATTTCTAGATTGTAACTGAAAATAAATAAACCATCATGTATTATATTTGTAGTGTTTTCTTTTAACTTTTATTGACTGGGCGTTTCAGCACATACTAGTAATGAATGTATCTCTCGATTACACGCGACCTAAGCTGCAATTTTTTCGATCGCGACCTCCGCACGGTTAACCTCCCAACCAGCCAGGACGTATATATATCCAGCAAATCCTGGATACGAGTCAGACCACCTGTTGAAAAAACATGGGTATCAAGTGCATTTGACTGTCATATCCATTAGAAGGTGAGATAATACTTCCCACTGACGAGACCACTTAACCAGATTAGCTCGCTTAGGTAGCTACGTTCAGTTACCTATTGCTAGAAACGCAGTTGCTTGCTGTTTGCTCGGTAACTTGAATATAAATTATATTTATTACCTAAAAGTTACATTTATTTTTTCTACTTGCTTTATCGTATAATTATAGTTTTTAATGCCAGTGCAAATAAGAGATCCTTTCATATTTCTTTACTTAAGATTGTGTCACTCTGGAGAATAATGCCACTATCATTATTATTTTTTTTTTGCTAATTATCTTAGTCGCCAATACATTTTATTCTCCCAGAACTTGATTCAAGATAATTATTTTTGTCAGACAATTATTTTATACTTTCATAAAAATCCGAATCTTAACATAAATACAGCCTCCATCTGTTACAAATTGTTTCCTTTATTTTTTATTCATAATCTTAGAAAATTAGTTCGACGAATGCATGAAGGTTTCTATCTTTTACGATATTACCTTATAGACAATCATACGTAAATCTTGAATCATATCACATAATGTATAATATTTATAACGTAATCTGAAGTTCTTTGCACGTCAACTTTCTTGGTTTTCTGGAATCACTCATTACATATTGAAATGAACGGCTATTATGAAGTAAACTGTTATGTACATTTGTTATTGTTGTTATGAACCATCGAGTTGTTTCCGACTCCTGGCGACTCCACGAAAATACACTCTCCATTCTGATCTGTCCCTGACCATGTCTTTCAGAACCTCCAAGCGCACTCCAGTTGCTTGTTTAACTGCATCCACCCATCTAATTCTTGGTCTTCCTCTTCTCCTGCTCCCATCAACTTTATCAAGCATCATCATCTTCTCCAGACTGTCATTTGCTCGCATAATATGTCCAAAGTATAACAATTTGGCTTGATGATCATAGCTTCGAGGGAGTAATCTGGCTTTATTCTGTCTGTCATTGATTTATTGGTTTACTTTGCAGTCCATGGTATTTTTAGTAAGCGTCTACAAACACATAATTCAAATGCATCTATCTTCCTTCTTTCATTCTTTCTCACTGTCCAACTTTCACATACATACGGCACCACAGGGAATACCATTGCTTTCACGATTCTGATTTTTGTTGTGAGGCTAATATCTTTATCTTTAAAGATCTTGCTTAAATTTGTCATTGCTTTTTTCCGAGTAATAACCTTCTTCTAACTTCTTCGATACAATAACCATATTTATCAATTCGGGATCCTAGGAACACAAAATTGTTAACTGCTTCCGTTTTCTCCCCATCTACTTCAAAATCATTAAGTTCATATGTTGGCATAACTTTTGTCTTTTTGAGATTAAGTTTAAGACCATATTTAGCACTTTCTTCTTTAACTTTCATAATAAGTTCCTTCAAATCTTCTTTGCATTCTGCTAGCAAGGTGGTATCATCTGCATACCTCAAATTATTAATATTTTTTCCACCAATTTTAATTCCAACTGGAGACTCCTCCAGCCCTGCCATTCTTAAAATGTATTCTCTGTACAAGTTAAACAGGTACGGAGATAAAATACATCCTTGTAGCACCCCTTAAGCTATTGTGAAATACTCAGTTTCTCCAAGATCTGTTCGGACAGTAGCTTCTTGTTCATAATAAAGATTCCTCAGAAGGATAATGAAATGCTCTTGGACTCCCATTGTTTTTAACACATTCCATAGTTTCACATGATCTAGAGAGTCAAAAGCCTTGCTATAGTCAAGGAAACAAAGGTAGATATCCTCGTGATATTCCTGTGCTCTTTCTATTATCCATCTCACATTGGCGATTTGATCTCTTGTTCCTCTGCCTTTTCGAAATCCTGCCTGTTCATCTGGCATTTCTCTCTTCATGAATGGTTCCAGTCTTTTCTGAATAATCTTAAGTAAGACTTTACTCGCATGAGAAATCAGTGCTATAGTTCTGTATTTTTCGCACGCTCTTGCATCGCCTTCCTTCAATAAAGGTATATAAACTGATTTTTTCCATTCCCTAGGCCATGTAGTTGTGATCCAAATTCTCTGACATAGAGCTGTTAAAATTTTAACTGCCTCTTCTCCCACGGCTTTGAACAGCTCAATGGGTATTCCATCCCTTCCTGGTGCTTTCTTACTTGATAGCTGTTGCAGTGCCCACCTCACTTCACTCTCCAGTACCACTGGAGAGTGAAGTGTATAATCCTGTTCTTCAAATTTCTCAGTAATTTTGGAGTCGTTTTTGTAAAGGGCTTCTGTATACTCTTTCCATCTTTCTTTTATGTCTGCCGCTATGTACATATTTTCTGCTAATTTTGATGTTATGCGGCAATTTTGAAATAGCGATACTTTCCCTACAGTTTCCCTACATTTTTTCTCTACAGAAAAAAGTTTTCATAATAGAATTAAAATTGTATTTCGCCTTTGATGGCTCATCCCCCCTCCCCTTCCAAACTATCACACTCACAAATACTACTAGGTAACATGTGTGCGCCTTCTTGTTATTTGAATTCGTTATTTTTCCAAAATAATTGTACCAGATCGCTTTCTTTTAATATTCCGATACTGAAATTAAATTGTGATTATTAAAAATGAGCAAATTTTGTATATTTTTTCATTTATATTATTTCCTGATAAATATTAATCATTAAATTATGTGATATTAGGGAAATTAATGTTTAAAAAATAGGGTCATCATACAAAAGCAATATCAGAATAAAATTTTTAAAAAATATTTTTTAAAAGAAATATTTTTTGAAAATTTTTCTTATATGGGAAATTTTTTTTTTTTCATATATATCCGGGATGAATTTTCGTGCGATAATTTTTCACACGATTAAATTTCCCGCGATGAACTGTCCGGACAGGGGAATTCACGATCCCCCCCTCCAAGAGCAAGGGTACGACGGTAACAACATGAAGCAATGATGCTTTTATGCTTGGTGATGGCGCTGGAATGATGGTGTTGGGCAATGGTTGTCTGTCTTCTTAACTCCTCGATACAGTAGCGCTTTAACCTTCTTAAATGAAGAACATTTAAGAAGGTTAAAGCGCTACGTTAAATATGATTAAAAGAAAAATTATTAAGTTAAATTCTGAACGTAATTTTGCTTGTTTATGTGAGTTTCCTACAGAGCTTATTTACATCATCGAAAAAAACAAAATAAGAAAATAATGAAAGTTCTTTTCATTAAGTGCAAATGTTATGCATACATTCACAAAATCCGTGATTCATTGCAGGAATGTCTGATTATCTGCTGACATTCCTGCGAGTTGCATTAAATTAGAAACTTTGTCATGAAGTAACTTCCAAGGCTATCTTTAATTAAATACGACAAGCATTTATTTCGGTAACTATGCAAATAATGATTCTGCAGATTTTTTTAGAAGTTTTTTAGAAACTTAGTTTTTTAATGGACATGTCCTTTGATTAAAAAGTTATCTGAATCAATGCAGCCCCTAATCAATCATAAGTTGGTTGCCGATTCATCGGTACAAAACTGCTAAATGCGTAGAAACATTCCTATTGTTATTATTCACCTCTAATTAGTGGTTCTACAAAGGACTATTTTTAAGAGTTACAACTTTTCTCCCATTAATCAGTTTTGATATTTCAATTTCTTTCGGACTCTCATTAAATTAATTCAGGAATGTTTTCGATTAATTTGCCATTAATCGCAATTGACACAAACGAGCGCTATAGACACAAACAGATGCTAACATAGATGTGAACTTAAGTTTCAACGCAACTACTGAAATCCCACACTGAGAAGTATCAGTCAACTTAAATTTGTTATCGTAAAATTTGTCATTAGCGAGAAGTATCATATCTTGTAACCGAAAAAGAATAAAGGAAAAAAATAGAAAAATAAGTATATGTTAACAGATGCTATTCGATTAACTCAAATATTTGATTGTAAACCGCATTTCGGTCACGTGCGTAAACCTCGGTCACGTGCGTCATCACGTGACCAAGGTAACTATTTAAGAATGCTGCTGGCCAGTAATCGTCAACAGCGTTAATCACAATAGAAGAAATCAAAGGATCTTTCGGAGTTCGATAAAAGAATTTATTGTGGGTGCTTGCCTAGCTGGAGCTGACTTGTTTCTCAAAAGATGAGCTATCTAGGGTGTTTAGGCGGTAGGAAAAATAAACCATATTGCTTTTCTAAGAGATGTAACTGTGGTCATCTGTCAGAAATGAGACGCCGTCGTATGAGAAGGATTGTATAGATAAACAGAACTTCCTGTATACAGCAGTTGACCGAAGCATTTAATGAAGGTTGTTCCCGAACCATATCTCACCGAAGTACGCGCAGGGAATTGAAGAGAATCGGTATTGACAGGCGCATTATACAGAAACCATGCAAAAATTAAAAATTTCTATCTCAGTATGTGAAGTTGAATAAAGCTGAATAAAGAGTTCAGCATAGCCCATATTTAAATTATATATTTATATATTCCGTGTAGATAACTGTGCTTATAAAAAATAACTAGATAAACATGAAATGCAAAAAAAAAAGAGTTAATTTCTGCCTTCACTAAAAATAGATTCGGTCTAATTTTAAATCCCTTGAAATTAATACGTAATAATTATTTCGGAGTTAATTAACATCGCAAGTGAAAAATCGTTATCTTTTGAAAAACTCCGTTTGTTAATTGGAAACGTCTTTTGTTTTTCATCTCTTTCGGGCATTTTTTTCACTCAACTGCTGAAGGAAACAAAATATCCTATTTCAGAAAAGCAAAAGAATTGCGATTTGTTTTTTGTAGAGCGTTTGATTTGAAGACAAATTGTTATATCAGGCTAAAGGCTAAGAATTTAATTAGACTGTCAGCTACATGAAAAAAAAGATTTTTTTAGTAAATTTAGTCAGAATTTCTTGACATTCTGAATATGCTAAGAGGTTTCAGGTAAAGTGTTACACACACACACACACACACACTTGAGGATTTAATTTTTTTAGGAATATGGTAAGATTACATAATTAAATGCACACCGTTTTTTTATATTTTTAACGAGTTTTACGAACTATCTTAGAAGCATATCGATGTCAATTAAAAGTTTGACTAGTTTCTGTAGTACTGTGACGAATGAAGTATAATATTGTAAAATATACTCTTAAGACAGTTCAAGAGTGTATGCCAATAACAATAAATTCAAGATTTTATCTTGGAATTCCCATTACATAATAACATCTTTAATATGTTTAATCCAAAGAGTTTGGAGCTATTTCTGTTGAATTCCAGAAGTCGTAGTCATCCAGACTTAGTGCTCCTTGATTGTCATTACTACTGAAGTGTTGAGTTTCCTAACGTAATACGAAAGCTAGAAATATTCGTAAACTCCCAAACTAGATTATTTATAGCGTGGCGTGTATATTTTCTGTGATAGCTATATTTGCAATTAACGTTGATTCTACGAAGACCTTCTCAGATCAATTCTGATTGATGTACTTTCAAAATTCCTTCGTGTAAATTCAAAATCTTGCTTCTTCAAAATTCTTACGACTTACAAAAACTTTACACGCCTACTCTTTGACATTAAACTGATATAATTTATGTAAGTCGTCTGGGTAGAGTCTACAGGAATGTTAACTTTGAAAGAATTTTTGTTGTTATGCAAACTGATTTCTTTAAGCAGCGAAGCTTTTGCATCTGTGAAAGGAAAAGATTAAAGAAAACAAGAAAAAATAAAGCATATGTATTGGTAACTTTTTATTTGCTTATTGAAACGATGAAATTTAGTTATTAAAAGTATTTGTTCAAAAGTACATCAACTGCAAACAAAGACATTGCGTAAAGAGCAAAAGTAGTTAATCTTAAATATTTTAATGCTTTTTATTCTTTTGAATAAAAAGCATTAAAATATAAAACATTAGAATCACTTTTCGAGTGATTAATCAATTAACACGATTTTTTTACGTTATGCGAAATTTTTTTTGTCATCTGCAGCGAGCGGAAAAGCTGGAAGTAATTAAGAAACATGAAAGTGATACTAGTAATACAATGACTGTGCGAGACCTGAGATATAGCGAGTCTACAGTTCGAACTATATTAAATAAGAGAAGAGAATACAAAAAAAGAAGGAAAAGTTGCCACTCCTTTAAGCATGCAGGTCACCTGAAATAGAAGCTATTTAATGATCGAGATGGAGCGTCTTCTATCACTCTGGATTGAGGATTATAACCAAAAACGAATACCTCTTAGTACACGGAATATTCAGGCAAAAGCTCCCAATATTTTTACCTCATTGAAAGAGATCAAATTTCAAAAGGAATGTGAAAGCTTTACTGCGAGTTTAAGATGGTTTCACCGTTTTAAAAATCGAACTGGACTTCATAACGTAAGAATAACTTTGGAATCTGCTAGTGCTGATAAAGATTCTGTGGCCAAGTTTCCTGAAGAATTGCAAAGAATAATCCAGGAGGGTGATTATGACGATCGGCAAATATTCAACGTCGACGAAATTGGTCTCTTTTGGAAGCGTATGCCAACAAAAACTTTCCATTTAAAACTGAAGAATCTCAATCAGGATACAAAGTATCTAAAGATCATCTTACACTTTTATTAGGAGGCAATGCAGAAGGAGACTTTAAACTCAAGCCTATGTTAGTTTATCGTGCGCAAAATTTAATATTTAACATTATTGAAGAAATCAACACAACTGAAAAAAGAACTTGGATATAATAAACTGGATAATGAAGACGTGAGAAACTTGCTAGATTCCCATTCAGAACAGTTAAAGGAGGATGATTTCCTTCAATTAGAAGAACAGCGTTGCATATGAAGAAGAAGATAAGGAGTGAGAACAAGACGAGAATGTTTCGAGTAAGAAGCTAATTGCAAACAAATTTGAGCTAGTTTTCAATCACATTGAGCATGCTAAGGAAATTTTGTTCGATGCTGATCCTGATATGGAACGAAGCTTCGAAGTCCGCCGAAATCTGGATAAAGTGATCGCCAGCTATCGCAAATTGCATGACAAGATGAAAAGTCGAGCACGATTCAAACATTTTTACTTAATTTGTTTAGTAAATAGTAGCTCAATCAAATGTTTAGACATTAAATAAAACTTTAAGCAATTGATTTTTATTAATTTTGATGATTTCCTCTAAATATGGCTTATACTGTAATTTGTTTTTTCCCCAAATTTTCGCTGACCGATGAATGAATTATAATTATTCCTATTGTTTATTGTATTCGCTTAACGCGATTTCGTTTAGCGCACATTAATTGATGGATTGGTTAATCGCGTTAAGCGAGGATTTCTTGTATTCTGCGCGGAAATTTTTTTTTTGTGTGTGTGCGTGTGTGAAGTCGTCGTAAAACGAGAACCATAGGAAAATTTTGGATTGGAAACTGATAGAGTGAATTTTGGTGTTTGGGAGTGCAGTTCGGTCTCTAAAAATCCTTAACGATTCTAAAGTTCCTAAATTTGATTCTAAATTGTGTATGTCAGCAGATGTACTCATTATAATGATGTTATCTGTAGATGCGTAGAAGATAATATTGTTGAACAAGCAGTAACTGTTTAAAAGCTATTAAGAGGATACCTATTTAAAAAGGTGTATCCTCTTAATAGATTTTAAACCGTTTTGCTAGCTGAGCACAAATACTGCTGTAAAACATATCAATTAACTTTTGGCGTTGAAACTAAAAGGAAAGGGGAAAGGAAGAATGAGCATGCAGTAAGGATCGTGAAGAGTATACTGGCTAATATAAAATCTTTGTGTAGTAATGATTGTGTCATTTTAGGTGGAAGATGTTGCATAGTCCATTGAGGCTCCCATCATCCTAAACTCCATGTTTGATCTCTTTAGCAAAGGTCTCGGTTGATGTAATGTAGCCGTTTAGCTCACTAATATAAAATAACCAGAAGCGAACAAAAATATCTTAAAATGTGGACGATACGAATGCTTACAAAGGCAAAAGATGATGATGAGTGGGTGTTTTCTCCCGAAAAGTTTATTATATTTTCTCCTATAACAGACAAACTGGCAACCGGATGCACGCAGATGATAAATCTAATACACTGTCATCTCTTGTGGTGTTCGCAGTAAATCTTTAGAACTCCTTATTATAGCTTCTGATTTGCCATATTTTCTTATTATTTCATAAAACGTGATGACATTTCCATAAACGTCTACCAGAAATTAATCATTAAATCTGAATTATTCTGCAATTAATGAATTCCTTACACAAGTATTTGCTTCAGTTAATCCACTAATTTGCTGTAGACTACTGCTCTTAATTCTTAATCTTCTTAGTCTTAAACATAAAACTAAGAATCCTACTTTATTCTTAATTAAGGGGCTCTTTCACAAGATAGACTTTGCATCTTCCTCTCAGTTCTCCCTCTTTCTCCTTCTGTTATTCCAGGAGTGAAATAGAAACTTGGCAGATTTATCCTGCTCGTGAGTTAATTTTCATGTGTCATGAGGGGACTGTTAGGGTATTTAATGATAGAGGAACTGTAGAGAAAGTCGCTCGTGCGGAATCATCCAACACGAGCCATACAATATCGCTTTAGTGACGAGCGCTGTTTCATTCTTCCGTTTAATGCTGGCGTTATGTCTTTCCCTCATTCGTGTCGTGTTAAACTGTGCAGATCTTCCTATCTACAGATAACATTAACTGATTTTCATCAACTGCTAATTCATCGGTTTAATTTTCTACGAACTTATCCAGATAATTTTCATTTACGGGCATTTCGTGTTTGTCTTGGAATGCATAATATATTATGCAATCACGTTTAAAAAGGACAAAAGTGCTAAAAAGTTTGGGTTGCATGTGAATTGTAACTCTCTTCGGCTGTTCAATGAAAAGTTGGGTGTTTCAATCAACCCTGGAGGCAAATAACAAACATGGTGTTTATTGACAGAAATATGTGAACTTTGTATTTTTTTCAAATAGTTTTTAGAAAACGTGCATTTAGTGCACGTTTTTATTCATGATTTGTATAAAAATACATTGAGAAATGCGAGCAAATATTTTTTAAAAAACAAGAAAAAAGCTAATTGCGTTTTTGAGCTTTTGGGGATATATTTTGGCAGCTTCAATTGAGCTTTACACGAATAAACCTGTAATTTTGGGGAGAATTGGCTTAATGCATCATTTCATATTGAGACAAATTTGTCATATAAAACGACCAACAGATTGATTTCAAACACTTAAGAAAAACTTTTTTTTAATGCTTGGCATTAAAAAAGTTTGTTTTTTAAGGGTGATAATCGACCATGTATTGTTCTTTCAAAACATTAACTCGTTTTAAAACATTAACATTGATCAGAATCGTTTAGGTTAATTTTTATTCTATCATCAATGAAATTTGAATCGTGATTTATACAATTTAGTGAGAACTTATGATTAGTCACTGAAGCTTTTATACATGATAATGGATGACCTTATTGTGGGATACACGTCATTATTCATTTTGCATAGTAACAAGCCAAAAAAAAAAAATCGCAGTTCCAATACACGCACAGGGAACCAGATAATCTTCATTCGCAAATGACTGCTTCAAATTGACCTATAAGAGAGAAAAACTGCAAGACATTTTCTTTTAGTATTATAATTATTGATCTCAAGCAAGTTTTCCATTAAAATAAAATTAATTAAGAAATGTTTTATGCATATGAAAAAACGCTTCTAAATTGAAACTGCTGTGGAGGTGTGACAAACGCCGCTTTTAAAATTACAGCAAAATCCAATTGGTTATCAATAATTAGTTACTTTTTGCAAGGTTACCTTCTAGTCGATTTATTTTGATGAGCAACAGGAGTAAGACTATTCCTGAATTATTCATCTGAAGTCAATTTTTGTGGACCTATTTAAAACTATTGTTTTAAGAATGTATTATCTGAAATAAAAATTGAAAAAAAATGCTCAAAAATTTTGAGGACCAATTAAGATTTGCAAAAACGTCAATGGAAATCGCTTCAACTAAAGACAATTACGCGAAAGAAAAATGATACCATTACAAATATCAAATCTCTATCTTATTAAAAAAAAACTATTCTTGGCCCAGACAATATTCATGAATATTGTCTAATGACAATATTCATGAATATATTAAGCTTTCTTTCACGTCATAGCACGAGTAAGGAAAATAAACTCTAGTAATTGGTAAGGAAAAGAAAGAAGTTCCTTACACAGAAAATGAGATGTAGGAAGAAGGCAGGTGGCGAAGACACTGATCGATTTGCAATGGGATCCAAAAGCTGAGGGAATTAGTTGCGGCAAAAGAAATGGACAGGAACACACACACACACACACACACACACGAGTACTTGGATGACAAAATAAAGGAAAAGAAGAAAGAGACAGTTACATTTCCCCGCATTGTATTTTTTTTCCCTGTGCGCCAATCACCTGTTGATCTTATTTTAATCAAGTAAGGAAAAAACTAATAAACTAATTTCGAAACACTAACTACCTCTGGCGGGATGCAATGGCATCCTTCCAGATGAAAAGTGGTATGCACATTAATACCGTGTAATAATTACTGGCTGCAGAATTAGTAATTATTTTTGAAGATACACGAAGAGTATTAAGGTAACGAACTTCCTTGAAAACATTCTGAATGTATTAAATACGCAGGCAAATATTTATTTTTCTTCAAAAACACAGCAGTTGTCAGATTATCATGCTTGACATCTATTAGACAGGTTTCACACCCGCAGAATTTAAATAAGATTGAGCAAGATGTTCTGTTAGCAAACAAAGTAATTATGAATTAGAAAAATTAAAAGATATTTTTCGGATACTTTCTGTGCTGCTAGCGAAGTCTTAATTATTGTTTAGTACGCAAAGTGATAAGAACATGGATAATCTGTATTACAACACGTCAAGTTCATGAACTTTACATTTTCCAAGGTGTAGTGTACAGTTTCACATGTATTTATTCGCAAGTATGTATTTATATGAGGAGGTCTAATAAGCGTAACTCTTTCTTTCTCTCTCTCTCTCATCGACTAATTGTCTAGTTCCCAGTTGCAAGGATGTCGCAAAATTTGCTTTCGGCTGAAACACCTAACGTCAAATCTATCTAGAATGCGAAACAATTTTATGAGTGGTTTTACATGTAACCTGTCTCATACGGAGGAAGAAGGATTTCCCTCTAGAAAAGTATTTTTCTTTCACCAGCCTAAACATTTTCTAACTCTGCTTTTATTCTTTTTCTATTAGTTTATAATTTACTACAATTTTCTTATTTTACAAATAAGAAAATGTTTTTTTTCAAAGCAGGTTTTCTCTCTTGCGGTTTGCATTCTGTATAGTTAAGTACTATATTACACCTTTGTAATATAGTACTTAACTATACAAGAACGTCTTTGGAGTTCATAACACAAACAGTCAATAATTTTCTCCTCCCTCCAGTTTATCGGAATCTACGACACTGCAGTACCATCCTCCTTATATTAGGCCTAGTGGTCTATTAAGTTCGTATTAGGTATGGTCTATTACGATTCGAAACAGCATCGAGGATAAGGTGGTTAGCCCTATGCCTCGTATGTCCTGTGTGTGTGTGTTCACGGGGCCGGTTTGCCTGTTCTGGGGGACGACAAATCCACGTTTCCGAGAGGAAAAAAACCCTATCGCCGTATGAGATCGACTAACTCACCTTTAGTCGAAAGAGACCAGATAAAGGTTCCTCACTGACGGGAATCGAACCCAGGTCTCTGAGACCAAAGGGCTTTATCTATACTGACTGAACTATGGAGGCTCTGCAGTACCACAAACAAACAAAATTCACTTTAAAATAAATTATCCTATAATTAGAATAAATTCTTTAGAATAAGTGGATTCCTGTAAAGTTACAAATATATATGTATACACACGAATACAAATATAAAATTACAAATCTACTTCAACTGCCTTTTAACATTTCAATTTTCTCATGGAATTTCAACCTCAGGTATTGATATATATTTCTGAATGCATTGTACTTGAATATGTTCCGCCATTTTTATATCATTTCTTGTTACAGTTATGAATCTTTCAAATTACTCCATATGCAAGAATATCTTTATCCGCATTTTTTATTTCACCCTTTCTCGCTGATTCCTTTTACAGTAATCTTTCCTCAATTTCTGTTTTTTTTTTCAGTAACATCCAAACATTTTACCCCTTTCTAATATTTATCTTCTATACTCTTACCATTGTCTTCTCAAATAATATTTAGTACTATCGTGCACATCTTAGCTTTCTTAGATTTCTTTATATACCCTCCCAAGACATTTGTTGGTTACTTGTTGGGAACTTTCTGTACGCTTACTTATCTTATTATTATTACGTTGCAACTCCAAGGAGTCCAAAGACTCATCGAGGGAGGTACCTACTTTACAACTGTCTATCCCCACCACTCAATCCACCAGCTACAGCAAACCGCATCATTTTCATCAACTGTCTACCACCACTGGTATTTTCACAAACAATCACATCACAAACATCCATGCCCGGGAGAGATTCGAACCCCCAGCCTTTTGGCTGGAGAGCAGATACGCTAATCACTCGGTCAACCAGGCCGGCTTTGTTTTTGTCTATGGTCCGAGAAAAGCTTCTTTTAAGAAAGAGATGGAAGAAATTTTGGGTCATTAAAAAAGAAGATAACACAGATAATCTTCCAGGACTACCTAAGACTACCTCTTCAATTTCTTATGCCCTGATTTTTCTGTTCTTGCAGATGACTTTACCACGTGTCTTTCTGGCTGACTCAGCCGATGTGGTCTTCGGGGTCTTCCATTAATTCCCAAATTTTGCACATGCGTATGTTGAAACATGTAATCAAGGTCCATATCCTAATCTGAAATCTATCATTTTCTTACCAATATTATTAGCTTTTCTCCATTTTTTCAAATTTTCTTAGAACATTTCTATAATTTTTACATTGGTTTTTATATGAGATGAATTTCAAAGAAGAACCAATAATTCTGAAGAAAATAATAATTTGATTAGTACTTTCATTGCTTTTGATAATAGACATAGTGATGTTCTTTATCCGCTGCTCTTATTTAATCGGAATAAAATAAATAAATTAATAAATTAAATTAATAATTAAAAAATATTTAAAAAATATTTAAAAAATATTTTTAAAAATTTTACTCTGATATTGCTTTTGTATGATGACACTGTTTTTAAACATTAATTTCCCCAGTATTACATAATTTAATGATTTATATTTATAAGGAAAATATAAATGAGAAATATACATAATGTATTCATTTGTAATAATAACAATTTAATTTCAGCATGGGAATATTAAACGTCATCTGGTGTAATTACTTGGGAAAAATAACGAATTCAAATAAAAAAGAAGGTGCACGCATGTTACCTAGCAGTATTTGTGGGTGTGAGAGTTTGGAAAGGTAGGTAAAATTTTCATAATAGAATTAAAATACAATTTAAATTTTATTATGAAAATTTTGGAAATAAAATTTCATTTTGACGCGTGCACCCATACCTGTTTCGAATGACAAACTGTATGGAAAGTATCGCTACTTCAAAATTGCTACTTAATATCAAAATTAGCAGAAAATATGTACATAACAGTTTACTTCATAATAGCCGTTGATTTTAACATGTAATGAGCAATTCCAAGAAACCAAGAAAGTTGAAGTGCAAAGAACTACAGATTACGTTATAAATATTATACATTATGTGATATGATTCAAGATTTACGTATGATTGTCTCTAAGGTAATATCGTAAAAGGGTGAACACGCAATCTGCGAACTAATTTTCTAAGATTATGAATAAAAAAATAGAGAAAACAATTTGTAACATATGGAGGCTGTATTTATTTTAAGATTCGGAATTTTATGAATTTATAAAATAATGTTTTGACAAAAATAATTATCTTGAATCAAGTTCTGGGAGAATAAAATGTATTGGCGACTAAGATAATTAGAAAAAAAAAGATAGTGGCATTATTCTCCAGAGTGATACAATCTTAAGTGAAGAAATATGAAAGGATGTCTTATTTGCACTGGCATTTAAAACTATAATTATACGATAAACAAGTAGAAAAAAAAAACAAGTAGTAAAAATAAATGTAGGTAATATAATTTAGATTCCACTTACCGAGCAAACGGCAAGCAACTGCGTTTCTGGCAATAGGTAACTGAACGTAGCTACCTACGCGAAGTTATCTGGTTAAGTGTTCTCGTCAGCGTGAAGGATTATTGCACCTTCTAATGGATATGATAGTCAAATGCACTTGATATCCATGTTTTTTTAACAGGTGGTCTGACTCGTATCCGATTAACATTTCTGGCTCTAAGGGTGAAGGAAAGCGATCTGACATGGAAACAATGACTGGAAATGTTTGTGAGCTAATTGCTCGCCCTGGGTGGGCTTGGAGGTTAAATGTCAGAAGGGGGAGATTAGGGTGGCTTTGGGTATTTTGTATTTGGAGCAGTCTGTGGCATCGTAATTTGTAGCTGGTTGAACCAGTTCATTGGGGCGTGCAGATGATTTTGTGAAGAACTTTGTTGCTGTAGTTTGCAGAAAGGTGTATATGTAGGGGACATCTGTGTCTTGATGGAGCTGCACAGTTCTAATGAACCACGGGGCGTTTAGGATCATACGAAGGCATTTATTCTGTACTCGTTATAATTTGAGAATGTTAGTATCAGCGGTATGACTCCACGCTGGAGAAGTATAAGACGGACCATCAGTTTGTAGATAAGCAGTTTGATTCTGGTGTTTAGTTTACTGTTCCTGTTGATTAGAGGATAGAGTTGAGCAATGGCTTTTGATGCATTTGCACAGAGAGCCTTGATATGAGAGTTGAAAGTTAGTCTTCTGTCTAGTAGTACACCAAGGTATTTGACTTCTGTTTTCCAGGGGATTTTTGTGTTGAATAGGAGGATGTCCCCTTTGGGAAGCATCTGTTTTCTGGTGAATAGTGTGGCTATGCTCTTCTGGGGGGTTTACTTGTAGTCTCCATTTGGAGAACCACTTCTCAATGTGTAGTAGGTTTTCTTGTAGTTTTTTGATGGCAATGTGTGGTGTTAGAGATCTGGTTAATACCGCTGTATCATCTACGTATAGGGCCAAGATGGATGACAATGGATTGTGTGGGATATCAGCCATGTATATGGAAAACAGTAATGATCCTTGTCGGACTCCAGCCGTGAGACGTTTCTTGGCTGATACTTCACATTTGACCTTGATTTGCATATGCCTGTCGGAAAGGTATGATTTGATTAGTTGTACCATTTCCAGTGGTATTCCAGCTGAGATCATTTTGTGTAGTAGTCCGAAATGCCAGATTTTATCAAATGCACTGGCTATATCAAGGAAGATAGCCCCCGTGCATTGGTGCCAGTTATATTCAGTGGAGATATATTCTACTGATTTATGTATCTGTTGGGTGGTGCTGTGGTACTGGAAAAATACAAACTGTTCTTTAGGGAGAATGTTTAGGTTGTGTACAGAGATTTGGAGTCTGGTGAGTATAACTTTTTCTGCGATCTTATCCAAGTTTGAGATGAGGCTGATGGACCGATAATTTTGAGGTAAGTATGGGTCTTTTCCGGTCTTATGGATTGGGATTATACCTGCCACTTTCCAGCTGGAAGGGAAATGTTTGAAACGGAGGATGGATTTTATTATATTGGTTACGTGTACAATGGCTATTCGAGGCAGCAGCTTGATTACTTTATTGGTGATGCCATCTGGATCAGAAGCCTTCTTGTTCTTTAATTTCTTGATTATGTCATATATTTCTGCTGGAATAGTGGGTATAATTTGTTTAGAGCAGGTTTCAGAGGGTTTTAATGAACATCTGATGTGTCGATGGATCTTGTATATATGATTGAAGTCTAGATGTTCATATGAGGGTTTACATTGCTTGTCTAAGTTTTCTGCTATTGCTTCTGCTTTATCTGCATCAGAGTGGATAAGGCCCATATCTGACTTGAGGGGTGGGGGAAAGGTTTTTCGTTTGTTTTTGACATTTATTATCAGTTTCCATATGGAGTGATTGTCAGGAGTGATAGAAGTCAATCTTTTTCCCCATATTTGACTTCTATGTGCTTTAAGGGCGTCTCTCACCTCAGAGTTAAGTCTATTCAGGATTCGTTTGTCTTGTGGTGCACGGGTATTATGAAATCTTTTTCTTGCTTTATTTTTCTCCGTGATAGGCCGATAATGATTATGTCATATGATGTTTATGACATGTTTATGAATGTTTATGATGTTGTCTGGTAGGTTGCTGAGCCTGAGGGCAGTTGGGGCTGCAGTGACTGTCATAAGGGCTGTATTAATTTGTTGGGTAAGATCTTTAACAGCTGTTTCAATTTCTTCTTTAGATTTTACAAGTGGTACAGGACCTATATATTTTGGAAGTACTTTGGATAATTTATCCCATGATATGAATGTGTGTGGGGAACGGGACAGTTTTTCTTGGTTTTCCAATTGTAGCAGTATAGGATTATGGTCAGATGAAAGGTCATTTAGTGTCATCAAAGTGTGCTGGAGTCTCACATTCTGCAATATGACTATGTCAAAGACATCAGCAGTGCCACGTGTGTTGTGATGGATTGACTCGTATCCAGGATTTGCTGGACGTATATATATATATACGTCCTGGCAGGTTGGGAGGTTAACCATGCGGAGGTCGCGGTCGAACAAATTGCAGCTTAGGTCGCGTGTATCCGAGAGATACACTCATTACTAGTATGTGCTGAAATGCGATAAAACTTAAAAAATTATTGAAAAAAGAAACAAACAAACAAAAAAAAACTAAACCAATACTATACTGACATCGGAATTCGCGGTATCTCTCAGCTACAATTTACTATCAAATATCACTTTCACTTTCACTTTCGCATTCGACTCTATCATTATCATCATCGGACTCGAGTAACATTCGCTCAATCTCTTCAACATCTGATGGATTATCCTGTCTATATATTTTTCCAGCCATTTCCAACGGTAAATAAATAAATAAAAAACTAAACCAATACTATACTGACATCGTAGTTAGCCGTATCTCTCGGATACAATTTACTATCAAATATCACAAACCTCTACATAACACATGTTAAACCAAACTGACTTCAATTTTCTACCGAATAAACCTTTGAGCGAATTTTTTCTGCGATGATTTTTCCTGCAATGAATTTTCCCTGAGTTAAATTTTCCTCTCGATGAATTGTCCGTGAACCATCAGGGCGGATGCGACTATCTCCTACAGAAATGGAATATGGCAAAAAGCCCTTACTGTGAATGCACCCATATTCTACAGGCTATGAAGCATATCGTCAGTTAGTGCTCTCTTCGCCGTTTTCACGGCAACCTGCAGGAGATATATGAAGTGAAAAAGGAGGCTCTAGAGTGGCTTTCAACATTGGACATTGAACCATAGTTGAACTCTGCCATAAAAATACATACCTACATACATTTCTAGTATTATTGGTAACGCTGTTGACTATTATTCTGGAAATGTGGAAGTATTGTTCCAAACGACATAAAACGTGGTACAAGATGACGCGATTTAACCTTTATCGGAAAAAAAGCGTGTCAGTCGCATTCAAGAATTATTTCTCCTTTTTTGTTACATATTTATTATGCACACCAAATTTTCCATTATTTGTATTTAAATACACGAAACAGTCAATTTCTAAAAAACGCAAATTTGCATTATTAAAAAGAGCCGAACGGTAATTACATTTTGCAACAGTAAAAAGGAAATTCTCATTTCAGGAGAATTCTAAAGCTCATATGCCGACCAAAAAACGAAATGTGAAAACAAAAATCACTCTAAATGTTAATCAGAACATGAGAAACTTACTTTATTTCACGAAAGTGAAGTCAGAAAGCTAATAGAAAGTCTTCCTACTGAATGATCAATTATAATCATGTCGACATCGCTTTCAACACAGGACTAATTGCTTCTTTGCGAATGGATCATTTTGGTAATTCAGAATTAAAAAAGCGAAGGACAATGAATCAACGATGAAGCAAACCTTTTCATTAATTGCATATTGTTCACTCTGTAATTATAAAAGCAAAGTCGAAACTATTTCTGTCGTTAGAGGGTATTCACTTGATACGAAATTGTGGTACTAGGCGAGCGATCGGATAATAAGCTTCGTTTTGAATGAAACTTAACGAACGACATTGACAAGCATATAGAATAAGAATAACACGAGCAGATGAATCTTAGAAAATTAAAAAAAAAAGTTTCTTACCCTATTTAAAACTAATAATTTCATCGATTGTATTAGTTGCCAAAGTTTTCGAAGTGACAGCTGAAGCCAAGTTAAAACGAGGTCACTTCTACGAAAGTATCGCATTTTTCCGATGACGAGTATATTGATTTTTAATAATTACTATTATAGAATTTAAAAACGTTTTTCGAGATAAAAATAGTTTATTTTTACATGAAAAATCCATGGCATCTTAGACAAACATCGTGGATTACGTCACACTTGCAATGTGACGTAATTCATTGTCCGAGTAATTTTTAGCGTGATTTCTGTCCATAAATTCGGTTAAGAGATTTAAAATTAAAAACATAAGTCAAATCGATTGATATAAATATTAGAAAAAAATACGCCTAATCATAGAAACTCGATTATATACAGATGGACGGATGAAGTAATCCTAATATCTTACGTATAATTGCCAAACAACAAGCACACGAATCACTGGTCAAGTATCTGATATAAAAACACATAGAAATTCTTTTAAGAAGAAGGTATGTAAACAGACCATTTACCTGGAATTAAAGCTCGACCCAACAGACGAAGGAAATTACTTCGTTGCTGTGGAGACACAGCTCAACCTTTAAGCTCAACCATGGAAGCTCTCTGTACTGAAACAAGCCTTTGAAATTACGCATCTGCAATCACTATACACAATAGTTAGTAGTAAGCCGAAAGAGAAAAAATACAATTAGTAAAAATAAAATTCACTGCTCGTTAAGCTATCACTTCCGGTTGCAATAAACGGAAAGTTCCTGCAAGTTTTTCTATTTATCAGTTAAAAGTTCTGTTTATCTCATAATCTTCTTTTCCTTTAATGTCTTACCTCCAGGGCCCGTTATTTATATTATGGCGGTCCCATCAGCATAGCATGCAATGACCAGACTATGTGAATAGGAGAGAACACATGTAATTGTCTGTGAGTCCCTGGACAGTTAGGCTCTTTTATTTATTTATTTATTTTTTAAAATTACCAGCTAATAAGACAGACAAACTCGCATTCGGAAAAAGTGCTTATAAAAGAGCTAGAATTTAGTGCAATATTAACTACGACACGTTTTGATCTTGTATTTTGTCTCTGCAAGTGATTGGATCGAAACAAGGATTGGAATATTTCAACTGTTTTTTTATGGATTCCTAATCCAACATTTCCGTAAAATCCATTCGCCCAGAGTCCCGAAATTACTTGACTTGTGAATAAAAATAACTTACACGTGCTACCACATTTTGTAAAACGCACCTAATAGGAATCATAAGATCTATATTATTATCCTTATAATGTTGATTTTTAACAAATTCAAGTAATCTCTATAACAACTAATCATATTTTTTCTGCAATTCTAAGTTATTCTGTTACTCATTAACAGAAAATAAATTGTAATTAATACATGGGCAACAAATACTGTGCAATAAACACCGCTTCAAATGATGAGATCCTATTTTGAAACCCAGTATATCTTCTTTGTTATCCTTCGTCTCAATAATATGAACAACATCTGAGAATATTCAATTAAAAATAAACTTATGATATAAAAATCTAAAAATCCCTAGCAAGAAAAATCCTTCCTCCTATATCTTCGATGGAGAGAGGTAACTTCAGCTATAAGATGCACCCAGAATATCGAAGCTTCCTGTCCATTTCTCTCTAAAAAACAATAAAGGACACAAAATATTTTAAATCGATACAATAATAAAAAAAAACATTCACCGAGACTATCCACTCAAAACTTCGTGGAATTACGAGTGTAATAAAATTTAATTAAGAGATTTCGTTTTTTATTTTATGGATACTACATTTTCTGGTTCCATTAAGGAAATAGCTTTGCGTCGGATTTCCTTTTTTTCGATGTTAATCATAACAAATGGTCATACGTGATATTATTTTTGGGAGTAAAAAGAGGTAGCTGATGTTATCAATAAATTCAGAAAAGATACAGTGCCACCCACCATACTTAGGTTAGGCATCGATAAATATAAATTATTCATGAGTCTACTGTTTAGTTCACTGCGCTGTGGAGATTAGCACTGCTCTCAAGAGAGGCATTTTTGTTTAATGGGACGACCTTCAATGATATCTGATTTTAATACGCAGGGGTCTCACCTAGATAAATTTAACTTGTTTTCTCTATAGTTAGTATCACAGAGCTGTCAGGAACGTTGCAGTGAGCAAATATAAGGAGAAAATGAAATGCTCATTAAGAGATGAAGCGACTTGCAGGATTATGGCTGACAAAACAAACGTGAGTTGTAACTTAGGGAGTAATATTGGACAGATCACCACGATGCAACTATAATCACCCATAATTAACTATTATAATTATTAGTTTGGCGATCAAACGTATTGCATGACTAAATCATCCTTGCGCATCGGTATGCTAATACGCAATAATGTCTTCAAGGAACTAGGCTAGGCAACAAATTCTGTAAAATATCATCTTTCGTCTATTCCATCGCCAAACTAATAACTTGTTTTCAACAAAAATGTTCTTGCATATACTGATTCAGTACACGTTTTCTCTATCGTTAGTGAATGATGAAAACAAGTAGAGCATCTTTCTTAGAAGATGATTGTAACATAATTGTAACTATGAAGAAACTTTTAAATTTACAAAAAAGTATGGTATCCACTAATACCATACTTTCTGCAATAGCACGTGAAACTCGATTTCAATACTTTCCTCACCTTAACAAATATTTCTTAGGGAAAAACCTAGGCTTATGCTTATCATTACAAGTGTGTAGCACGGCACGCATACGACTACTTGATTGCTAATATCTAAGTGGAAATTCTCAAGTTGAAATGGGGCTTGTACAAAATGGATAAACAGGACAATTTTTCAATCAAATATGTATTTATTACGGATATATTTAAATATATCTGTGATCCTAATTCAAGATGTACATAGTGTATACAAGGGATTTGAAATTGGAAGTGAAGTGATCATTATCCGATTATGAGCACAATAATAGTGAGTATTAGATTGAAAAATTTGTACGAAAGTTTAAAAAGAATATGAAACTTGTGCAGCATTTAGAAGTGTAGATTCTGTTATACAAAAATAATATTGGAAAGAGAGTGGATGCCTTTGGAAATTAGACGCAAACCACTTTAGAAACAAGACAGAATATATGAAGAAAACTTTGATTGATTGAATCAAGGTGCATTTGGTGAAAATAGAAAAAGATAAAAAAAAATCAGAACACCACGGTGGACTGATGAAGTTAAAATATAATCTTGAAGAAAGTCAATCTGTAGAAAATGAAACATGAACAAGATTACTGTTAGAGTTTCCAAAAGGAAAGGTATAATCAACGATGTATTTGGATAGCTAAATAAAAAAAAGTCCAGTGTGTTGAGAAAATGATGAGAGGTTGCATGGTATTTTGTTAAGTACGTGAACGATGTGTTAGATCATTAATAACAGCAAGCAGCTCATTTCCCTTCCAGCTTGGACTGTAAGTTCAAAAATGGGCGACAATTTGCATTATGAGCTTTGAGGTCTCAAGAAAGATTAACTCACCTTAGGTAGTTCGACAGCATGTGATCAACTTTTAGAAATAATCAAATATGTCATCAACATCACCTGAGTTAGGAGAGCCGATAAAGGCAGGAAATCATGCCAACAAAATAACACAAAATAATTTTCAGTCAGCGGATATTATATGGAGAACATTCCATGCTAACCTTAGGTAGGAAATTTTACACTTCACAAAAACACGTTTCGATCTTCTTGTGGAGGGTGTGATGTATGATGTAATTAGGAATGTTGAGGTGAACTGGTTGTAGCGGCCTCGAATAAATGATCGGGTTTTAATGTATGTAAGTGATGTACGTCGTTAATATCTATGTATGAATTGAGACCACGGATGTTGATAAAGTTGATTCGTATGACGTGTTTGTCTTTTGAGAGGGAATGAAATATCTGTTTTTATAGATTAGGGTTTAAGTTTGTTATCTGTCGAAACAAAAAATACAGCTTTTTTTAAAAAACATTGTTGCATTTTTGTATTTTTTTAAATGTTTGTTAGAGCCTTCGTAGCTCAGCCGGTATAGACTTTGGCCAGAAAGACCTGGATTCGATTCCCGTCCATGACATGAGGAACTTTTATCTAGTCTCTTTCGACTAAAGGTGAGTTAAACGGTCTCATACAGAGCTGTAGGCTTTTTCTCCAGGAAAATCGGCTTTTTCGCCTCTCAGAACAGGCAAACCGTCCCCCTGAACACACACGGATCTAGTCAAAAATGCATACTGGATCCCTGATTAGAGGGAACAACCTCAAACCGATGGATAGGTAAAATTGGGAGGAAGCCCACGCGAGAAACATACAAACAAAATATTTGTTTCTTTGTGGGAGATTTTTTAAACGTATACTGTTATTATTACTTTTAAACGTACTATTGTTACTGCTATTTATTATGCATCTTTCGTGGGCGTCTAATGTTGGAAAACGTACAGAGCGGTAGTAGGCGTCAGGAATGAAGGACTTCTGGACATAAATACCCACAGAAAAAGTGTCTGAAATGTTGATAATGAAACTTCTAAGAGGTATGACAGGGCAGAATAAACAATAAATGGATTATAATAGCGTTCGCTAGGTCTCTGAGCTTCCTGAAGGGTTTCGAACAATTTGAGTCTGGTGTACTACGGTATCTAGCTTCCGGCAGAAACTTTACTGGTGTATCCTCAAACGGAAGAGGTGCTGGCTCGCTAGTTAATTAATTGCGGTGTTCATCATGTTCAGAAAGGCTATTATTTTTAACTGCATTTTATATGTGAAAACAAATTAGATGAGAGATACCGGAAACTCAACTCTGGAGAAAAGCTATCAATTACAACGAGTTTGTGACATTTTCTACAATTTGAGATATGATTCAGGAGAAACAGTCGCCTCGCTAGAGCCACGTTTTTGGAAATAAGCGATTACCATGAGGAAGTTAAGGTTGACTAGTTGGGTGAGACTATATTACGCTCATCAACTCATTGAAACCGAACTGTGATGGATCGATTCTTAATTGGAATTTGTGAATTATAAACTTTAGTATTGCAAGTAATATTTATTTTACTACGGAGAATGTAAGCAATAATATTTCACTAAGGAAAATGAAATATTTCCCTGAATAGGATAAAAGTATTTGTGTTAATAATATATATATATATATATATATATATATATATATATATATATATATATATATATATATATATATATATATATATATATATATATATATATATTCGCCCTCTGATATATATATATATATATCAGGGGGCGAATGCTGGTCTTGAAATTCATTCTTGCTCTTGTTATCATTCAGGGAATGAGAGGTGTGATTGAAGTCTGATTATCGGAATAATGAATTACTGATAATTTAAAACTATATATTTAGAAATTTATGTACGTTTAATCATATAAATACAACATTTATTTTACAAATGATATTCTATCTTTTTCAATTTAGCTACTAGAATAAAAATTACAGTTCTTCTTCATGAACTGGTCAATAACATCATCATAAAAAGTTGGTTGTAACTTAATTTTCCCAAGCAACACACACACTTGTAAAGGCTGGCTGAAGCTCACTGGCTAGAGCTACTTTGACTACGTATGGTCCGAGTTTAAGCAACAGGGTGAGATGACGTGGAGGGAGCGAAAATGGCTATGCGCGCGCATGAAATTACAGTGCTGAAGCGAGGACCTGGATGCTCCCGCAACCGAGCAAGCCAAGGTAGGTTGACTAGCGTTGGCCTTCGATACACAACGCAAAGCTCAATTATTGCCGCGCAAGCTTAAGACGTCTTCTGTCTACAAAAATAAAAGCCTAAATGGAATGCTTATAAATGCATGCATTTATTAACAAAGAAATATTACTTCTTTCTCAAGTAATGAGCTTGCGCAGCAAGCATAGCAAGCATGGAGAATTCGCCACTGCTATTTTCAAATTCAGGTGCTAATCCTTGAAGTTTCTTTAATGTAGACGACGAACCTTTAACAACTATTATCATTTCTTACTATCTCGTCTGAAATGTAAGAAGAAAAGTATAGATAGAATTTCATATTCAATATGTTTTATTCTCAGCTTTTACTGAACACAGTGGTCCTGAACGATCGCTAGGTTGACCATAAATGACGAAGAAAATACAGAATAACAGAATTGAAAGAATTTTTCTCGAAATCACATTTTATTTCCAATAATTATTGATAACCAAATAAAAACGGAAATTAAAAAAACAAGTGTGATAACAAAAAACATCACACATATCGTTTTCGTCGTCATTTTAAGTCAACCTCGCGATCGTTTAGGACCACTGTGTGAAGATCTAACACTTACCTTTATTTTTTTCCTGGTAGTGCTTTTCTGTCTTCAACGCAAGTCGTACAAGCCGCTTCCCACGAGAGTTGGATGCGTCTAAATTCATTTTCATAAAGCGAGTAAGCACAAGATGAAAACAAGAACAAAAACACACGAAACAAGAACAAAAACACACGAAACAAGAACAATATCCCACTGTATCTATCCGATAACCAATAGACTGAACAATAGACCAAAGAGACTGAATACAAACAAAATAAATCGATCAGACCATGCGGCTCATAGACCGGTTTCAACAGGTCTGCGATGAGTCATCCTACAGCGTTAGAGGTAAAAAACACTATCTGGACATAATTCCTGTAAAAAGACTAATAACCTGAAGTAAACGGCTACTTGTCCACTTAATGCTCTTTACCTCGATACCATGATGCCATGTAGTGCCCTTTCCAGCTGGCTAATCCGCTTATTATTACACACAGGAGATTGTGCTTTGCACAACTGAAAAGAGCGCGAAACAAAACATTAAAATATACCTAAAACTCAATTCCGTAAAAAAATGACCCTTTACCTCCGGTGTACAGATACATATCTCAATGTTGTTTTAACACCCACAACATTAGAGTTAAAAGACACGATGCAATATGTGGTATCTTAAAGAACCGAGAAGAACAAAAAGGATGATTATTCAGAAAGGAGCCAAATATCAAGACTGAGGTAGGCATAATAAAGAGATGGTAGTGTTGTCATAATGAATATTCAAGTCTGTAGATCGAACCGAAACTTGATCGGGCAAATGAAGATAAGATAGATTGAGGGTTGTTTTGAAGAATATGGCTCGCTACTTTTCAATAACCATCTCAAATATACGCGTGTAATGTATGAAGTCGTATAAGAATGTACAGGTGTTAGGTTGTAATGTCCAAGGCATCAAAATATTTTCTCTCCGAATCCTCCAAGGAACATTGGTTGCATGGAGGATGCATCAGCGAATGATACATCCTTAGGCTTCGACATATATTTGTAAAATATGCATCAACGGTATATACATTATGTGTGTGTGTGTGTGTGTGTGTGTGCGTGCGTGTGTGTGCATGCAGTTGATGTTTGCTAGCTATTGCCCTATCGTTAGGGTAGTGTAACAGGAAGAATTAAAAATAAAATACCTCTGATAATAACATCGAAACAAATGTCCTCCTTACATTGGCACAAGTAGTGGTTCCAAATTATATTTTCTAAATTATTTTATGTTCTTTCAAGATATTGATCGAATAATATCACCAATATCCGACTCGGTTGCAAAATTTATAGTCAGTTAAGAAGTACACATTTTTATTATATTCTTAGCTACATAACCCTCTCCCAGCCCTATTTCCTATCAAATTTACTTCGTAACATGAAAATATTGCAGACTGCAGACTATATTATCGGAAACGCAATATAACTAAAGATAAATTGTGTTTTTTAAAGTGGGATGTTGGCATAATGTATGGAGCATAAAATATCCCGGATATGGCATTCCTTTTTAAAGGAATCTGAACGTGATTCCTTTAAAATGATATTTAGAATCGAAGAATTATGCTTTGGGAAGTTTAGATTACTATCAACAATGGCAGAAAACCCAGTAAAGATGTGCTCTCAGAGTTACGTAAATCAAAATGGGATCTCTGAAAGTGTTTTTTAAATTCAAATACTTTTAGAATAATTCTTTCAATATAACTGAGGAGCAGCGCATAACATTTGTTTCTGGTAAACAGAAAACACACCTTCATAAGAAAAGTGACAAGCCGTATATTTAAATGGATATTTTTCACCTCCTTATTAGACTAGGACTACTTTTATTGGGTTAAGTTGGTTAGAATTACTTCCTAACATAACTAAGGCTGCAAAACTTGTGTATTATGTCTGTTCTTCCAAACAGAAATTTGCCTTTTTCACCGAGGGGTGAATGTTATATCTTTCTTGCAACTCTGCGATTTTCTGAGCAATCTTTTATTATTTTCCTGATTTATTTTCGAATCTGGAAGATTTGTGTTCATATGTATTCAACATTTATTGATCTATTGTCCAAATAAATATATAAATCATATATATCTATATTATATGTCTTTATATATTTTATATCTATTTAAATTATATGTTGAAACTTGATTAGTTTATATAACAAAAATATGAAGTTAAAAACCACTACGATACCTCCTGATGCAGTTGACAGTACGCATTTGAATCCCATCAAGTTCAAGAGGAATTTGATTTTTTTATTTTTTATAAACAAGGAGTTAGCCCGTCCAAGATCGGCAGACTGGTGGTGGTTAACCACACAAAGGTACTTTATGCAGTTTCCGAAACACTTCCAAATTTTCTTCCATTACTCAAAATTATTTATTATTTCGCTATAGAAGAATCTGAACAACTGAAAATCTTACGTGAACACGAACAAGTAGTTCAGAAACGAGTCTATAGAATGAATAGAAGTAATCAAACACTAGAGCTGCACTGTATGAGTTATTATAGAAGGGCAGCCGTACCTAAGACATCAAAGGCAACCAACAGTTTAGATTAGAGTGATATAAAGAACATTTTAATAATTATTATTAACTTATTAATTGTTAACATTTAATAACCTTAGAGAGTATATTAAGAGTATAATATGCCCTTAATCCACGGCAGTGATACTATTGCATGACAAGCGACGATATGGTGCAGAACGCAGCTGATAGATTATCCTCATAGACTGAACTGTTTCGGACTGTAAATTGAAAAGAATCAACCAGTTGTCTGTAGTACATTAGTATCAGTGTCGTATCAATATCAACGATGAAATTCATCTAAACATTCATACCTATGATGGTATTCCAATTCACAGCCCAGACATTACTTCGCACTTCGCCAAGGAGGGCGCTTTATAATTTGGAAGCTACAGTATCGATACTAATGAATACGCTTCAAAGAGAATACGGGAAGGTCCAATGATCGAAGCAGAAGTTAAAAAAAATTAATTAAAAAAGCCTCTCGAATCTCCAAATTATTATTATTGCTATTGTGGTTATACTTTTTTTCTGTGCTTGCATTCAGAAAACTTTTAATGATAATACAAATAATTTTCAAATGACGTCTTGAGGTTCGTTAATGATGAAATGAAAAAAAGTAAAGACGTTACAAATTACTGCAATGCACCACTAAGGAAAGCTATTTCGATTTTCTGTATCTTTAATCTTTAATCGACATAGACGAAGAAAAAACGTTTTTTTCTCAATGAAAAAAGACTTCATTATATTTTTCTTAAAAATTGATTTTCGATTATGAAACTCATAATTATCGGATAATAGCGAGTTTATTAGCAAGACATTGTTTATAAGACATTAGGTAACAAACTGAAGAATTTGTTTCTAAATTTGGAAAGAAAATATAAAAAATATTCTTTGAATGAAATAAGTTCGATTTTTGGATTAATTAAAATTCTTAACCAATTAATGGCAATTTAAAGGGTTTTATCTATAAAACCTACCTTATTAAAATTAATGAATTAAATATGCATTAATTAAATTAGATTTTACATTAACTGCCGTCAGATTTTCTTTGTAAACGGATAAAACAAATTAAGTTTGATGATTCAGGTTCAACGATGTGTCATCTATTTTTACGTATTTTAAGATTACGGGTGGAAGGGGTGGTGAAGCGCAATACATAGCCTCTCCCACTCAAATGTCAACCTCACCTTCCCGTGGTCCATCCTGTTCTAAAAGTACAAACGAGGCACTGGCGACCGAGTATGGGCGGTATAACCTTAACACCCTAACAGAGTAAATGCTGTTAGACCTTCCTGTCCAGAGACGTTAGGTAGCAGCCCTACCACTGGACTTACTCAGCGACAGGTTAGTAACCTGCCCTGGGGAAATTCAAAATACTTTCAAGTTTCATGCAAAGAAAAGCCGAACGGACTGTCAGGGAAAAGACCACAACCCAGGAAACGGTAAACGAAATTGGAAAAAGGAACACATAATGAAGATTGCAACATGGAATGTGAGAAGCATTGCACACAAAGAAGAAGAACTTGATAAACTTCTAAACCAAGCTAACATAAAGATATGTATAGTAACAGAAACAAAGAAAAAACAAAAAGGTACAAAAGAAACAAGCAACTATATACAAATCTACAGTGGGTAAAAAAGAAGAAAGAGCAAAAACAGGTATAATGATTATGGTACATAAATCCCTAAAGAACAATATTGTATATTACAACTATTTGAATGAAAGACTAATAGAAATTAGACTCAAGACATTAAGAGGCCACATAACAATAATTGGTGCATATGCACCAGAAGAGGGAAAAGAAGAAGAAAGTAATATATTTTATAAAGAATTACAGAATGCCATAGTTAAAACAAACAAAACTGACTATTTACTGCTAGCAGGAGATTTAAATGCCAGAATAGGAAACAAAAAATACAAAACAAACATAGGTAAATTTGGCGAAGATACATGTAATCAAATGGTCGCAGATTGCGCGATTTTGTCATTTATAATAATATGAGAATAATGAATTCAATGTTTAAACACAAGGAAATACATAAATATACTTGGTCAGCCAGAGGATACACATCCGTAATTGACTACGTTATCACAAATTTTAAATTAGCGGAGTTAATTTTAGACGTAAGAGCATATCGAGGCTTTGAATTAAACTCAGATCATTATATGGTATCAGCAAAAATTCGTTTTAAACCAAAGTGGCTAAAAACACATAGAATTGAAAATTCTTACCAGCCAAGCTACAAAATTTCTTCATTACAGGATCCTCAAGTTAGACTACAATATCAAAAATGCACAAACTTAAAAACAGAAACCACACATGAATCAAGTGACATAGAAGATGAATGGAAAAATTTGAAACAAATTCTCACAAAAGCAGCAACAGAAACCTTAGGAATAAAGCACAAATGGATTAGAAAAAGAGAACTACGAGACTGGAACAAAGAAACAGAAAATATAATAAAAACCAAAAAGGACAGTTACAAGAAATGGCTAAATTCCAAAACAATAGAAGCAGAAATAGAGTATAAAAGAAATAGTGCAATTGCAAAACGAGAAGTAAGGAAAAAACATAGAGAAAGATGGAACAATTTCGTAACAGAACTAGAAAAGGATTTATTTAAGCCACAACCCAAAACCTATAAAGTAATAAAATACATGAATAAAGAAATAAAAGAAAAGATAAAAATACAAACAATAGATTTAGAAAAATGGGTGACCTATTTCCAAAATCTCTGGACAGATGAAAACAATGAATTAAAATTTTATAAGACAAAGAATGACCTAATAGAAAATATCACAATGTTAGAACTGAAAAATAAAATAAAGAAGATGAAAAATAGGAAAACGCCAGGAGAAGACAATATAAATATAGAACTATACAAAAATGCAGGTGAAAAATTTAATGAAAGACTTTTAAAATTTTTTAATATGGTTTGGATGTCCAGAAAAACCCCTAACTCTTGGAAAAAAGCACTGGTCATCCCACTCTATAAAAAAGGAAATAAAGACAATTGCAATAATTATAGGGGAATTAGCCTGCTGAAACAGGATATAAAATATATGCTGGAATATTAAAAGAGAAACTAAGCAGCATTGTAGAAAACAAATTACTAGAAGAACAAAATGGCTTCCGAAAAGGCCGATCCTGCATAGATCCAATTTTTACTTTAAAATTATTAATAGAAAAGAGAAGAGAATTTCAAAAGGAAACACATGTGGCGTTTATTGATTATGAAACAGCGTTTGACAAAATTAATAGACAAAAATTGTTTAAAATATTAACCTATTTAAACATACCAAACCAACTTTTACAATCTATTCAAGAAATATATACAGGAAATAAAATAGCAGTTAAATTAGAACACACCTCAGAATGGAAAGATATATCAAGAGGAGTACGATAAGGATGTACCCTCTCACCTCTGCTTTTCAATATATATATATAAATGAAATATTAACAATCTGGAAACAGGCATAACCCATTTGGTATACAAATGACCCCGCAAATGAAGATAGATACACTACTATTTGCAGATGATCAAATAGTATTAGCTACATCAGAAGATGACTTACAAAGATCATTAAAATCATTAAATGATATCTCAAAGCAATATAATATGACAATATCCAAAGAAAAAACAAAAATAATGGCATTCAAAGGAGAAAACCCAATAAGAAGTAAAATAGTGATAGATAATAAAATACTAGAACAAGTAAACACTTTCAGATACTTGGGATGTGATCTATCATACGAAGAAGAAAAAGACATAGACACTAAAATATCAAACTTTGTCAAAGTAAATGGCATAATAATTAATATATTTAAGCCATCCCTGATACAAAAACACACTAGAATCAGACTATATAATGTCTTGTCAAAACCAACTCTATTATACGGAAGCGAAACATGGACCATGAAAAGGGAAGATGAAAAACGAATTCAAACAGCAGAAATGAAGTTCCTCAGAAAAACAGCTGGATATACCAAGTGGGTATACCACAAAACAAATGAAGAAATCTTACAATTCCTAAAAATAAAACCAATTAATTACTACATAAGACAGTATAAACAAAAATGGCTAGAACATTTAAATCGAATGGACAACAGGACAAACAGATACAAAATAAGTGGAAAAAGAAGAATCGGAAGACCAAGAAAGAGATGGCATGAGACCGGAACAGACCACATGGCCTATATTCCATGTTAGGAAGAAGAAGAAGAAGAAAGAGAAGATTACCAGTAAAATATCTTATTTCTAAAAGAAATACTAATGTAACTTATATTTTACTTTCAATGTTTGAAATTAAAAAAAAAAAGGTTTCATAAATAAGTTTCATATGTTTGCTAAAATACTAAAATATTTGTTCCTTTTAGTGTTTCAGGCAATCTAATTATATTTATTTTATGATAAGAAAGTTTTAATACGTTAGTATAGTATATACTAAGTGTATCCTTCTGATGTAGTTTTTCAAGTTATTATAACCCTAAGAGAAGATAGGACTGGAAAAACACATTGGGTTAGATGTCAAGATAGGTTCTCTGCATTTCACTGAATTCGTTTCCCAACTATCTGTCTTCCTCCTTAGGATAGAATTAGGGATCCCAGATAGATTGGAAAAAAATACGGGACACTTATGACTGAGGGTGAAAGTTTAGTATGAGCATCAATCACATATGCCAGTCTTACAAAATGATTCTAACTTTCCAAGTGTGTGCGTGGTAAGGTTTATTATGCACACACTTTACGCTAAGATGGCTAGAAAAGGAACGGCAAGAGAACCAAAAGTAAGGTGGAATTATGCAGTAAATATTTCATTGGAAAGTATAAGTAAACAAATAGTAAATCCAATTGTTAGGCTGCATATGTTCATTAAGCCATTAAATTGCCTTCAAATTGTTTTTTACTTACTATTATAGATACAAAATAGATTGCTAATACAGTAATGCTCTTCTCACCTGACAATATTCTTATTAATCAATCAGTCTTGCTCACTCTTGCAATACTTTTCTGAAGAATGAATTTCGTAAAAACCTCCGTACAATACGGGAAGTCTGGGATCCCTAGATAGAATGGGAGAAGAAATATAAGCAAAACAATTTTATGCTAAGATGGCTAGAAAAGGAACGGCAAGAGAACCAAAAGTAAGGTGGAATTATGCAGTAAATATTTCATTGGAAACATATATCAATGTTCATTACCTGAAAAACAAATCTGGAAGAAAATTGGTGATAGGAAAGTATAGTAATAAGACAAACGTAAATATACTACTATCGCAGTATCTTTCTTGTAGATATAACACTATGATGTATACAAGTTTTGAAAAATGAAGCTAGCTGAATATTATGCTATCATCAAATTCCTGAAAGTGTCATTTCTCGGAATAGGAATCGCTGAAACTTTTATGATGGATAAAGCAGATTTTTTCATATTTTATTGAATTTGTACATAGTGGGCAGTTACAGCAGAGAAAAGCAAAGGATAAACCAAAATGAGGAAACTGTTGACAAGGTCTGGAAATTCGTGCTTGGAGATCGTTGAATAATCATGTACACATAGGTGACACTGTAAAGATCGGCGCTAAATCAGTTCACTCCCTCTTGGTATGAATAAAGGACCTGTGTTTGAATAACGAATTTTGAGAAACATAAAATTTGTGAAGGGGAAAGATTGCTCAACACATTCTACCGCTTCTAATCTAGATGAGTTTTGTTTTTAGCAAAATTGTTACTAATCTCCAGAACTTCAAAGTTTCATTCCCTGTAGAGATGTTTTTCTTGAGTGTTCTCATGGTTGTTCACTTCGAAACGAACACGTTAATCAGAAGTGTGTGTGTGTGTGTGGTGGTCGACTGAACAAATTACGTGAAAATGTCGACACCACGAGGCGAGGAATGCTTCTCTATGGAGTTCGGTTTGCTGAAACAAAAAAATTCTGCCTACAGCGAGTGCTAATTTGCATTGACAAAAGTAATACAACAGGAAATGGAATTACTCCTTCCTTCATCGTACTGACTGATGTGGCTACCCTCTGAGATTTTGGGAGATCACATTTGAGAACAAATTGCTTGTATCACCACTTTCTGAAAATTTTCCATGTTCAGGAAATGTATTCGAGTTGATTGTATATAAAAGCCAACTAGCGACTAAATTTCCTGATTGCGATTTGGTAATTAGAAGAGCTCAACGGTGTAGCTATGCTTTTAGCATCGTCGGTAAATCCGTAGCTAAGTGCCTCTTACAGTGTTAAAATTTTTGAAAATTCGTAAAATATTCTGCCACTGGCACCATCCTAACACGTGACCTTGGCAACTGCCCCAGTTCGCCCAAGCATCGCTATTTCTCTGGAAGAATTACGTTTCAATACGTTTTGAAGAGCCCTCCTACGAAAAACTGTTGAATGGTATGTAAGATATGTTGCTTGATTGGAGAACCTTTCTCAGAGAGAAAGAGAGAGAGAGAGAGAGATTCTTTCATTTTAATGATGTTAAAATGTTAAGGTAACATGTTAAAGTGATGTTAAAATGTTAAGGTAACATGTTAAAGTGATGGTAAAATGTTAAGGTAAAATGTTAACATGATGTTAAAGTAACAGCATGAATTACCCACAGTTTACAATTCTGTTCGTTTAGAAGACATTAACTGGTTCCACCATAAGTCTTCATGGATGTGATGAAATTCAATGGACAGAGTTTAGGATGTCGATAGAAAACATAAACATTAATGCTGTTTATATAATCTCTTGTGCAAAAGCATGGTAAAAACGATACGCTCCGAGTCCAATAATTATTATCATAATCTTCATTTTGCTTCCATATGATGATGCAGCTACTCTACAAATCGCAGTTAAAGTGTTCGCACCACATTTCTCAGTTCCTGATCGCACAGGATCCGAACCTTGATGAACAAGAGTTGTTTTAGATTTAAGCGTATTTGTAATCATAACATGGTCATCTCCAAAGTATTCCATTATCCCACTTAGAAACGTTACTATGTGCAATAATCAGTGCAAATGTAACTACTGCACAATAACCGACGTTTTGTTTCACTATTTGCTATCTCTGAGACCAAATATGATAGATATCAAATGAATTCATGAAGTTGCATTGAGAGAATTTAAAGAAAGCAAAATTGTTTCTTTGGTTGCTTTCCGCATCGCAGAGCTTATGCGTGTCATTCTTTCATTTTATTTGAAAACTGAATAAGGTCTAACGTATAGGAATTTTGAGATTATCTTTGAAGCACAAAATTTGGATTAGATGAGAAATACCTAGAAGTGGAACGTGTTGTACGCTTTTACTCCCAACAAGGAACTTTTTAGTCTTTTTTTTACATTTAGAGCCTAAATTTTTCTTGGCATCCAACGTAAGGATAAACGAATTAACCTTTGCGTTACACACACACACACACACACACACACACACACACACACACACACACACACACACACACACACACACACACACACACACACACACACACACACACACACACACACACACACACACACACACACAAATTTTGGGGTCATGTTGTCATCCATCATTACTATTGTTTTCTTTAGATTTATCTTCAACCAATTTGACTGGACACTTCAGTTAATTCGCTTAATTTTATTTATAGATATTCATTTTCTCTCACAAGAGAGCAATATCATGCACAATACAGTTGATTTAGAACATTTTCAATAATTTGAACTCCTTTTTTTCCAGTTTAATTCAAGAAATAAAACTTTCTAGGGCTGATGTAAAGTGTTTTGGAGCTATTGTAATTCATTATTCTTAATCTGTTTATTGGAAAATTTTCACTTTTCTTATGTCATTTTTTGACCCATGTTGAGTAGCTTTAGGTATATCTCAGGGATTCAGTGTATGCATCTTCTACACCAGGGCTGTCCAACCTTAGGTAATCCGAGGGCCGCATTAGAAAAAAAATATCCGAGGGCCGCATCACAATGTGTATCTGGTAATTTGATGAGTATAGTTCGCCCACCGATTAGAGATCCCTCGACACTTCTGCGCATGTCGGAAAAAGGAGAATCCATTCTGATAATAGGGTAATCAATCTGTCTTCTGGGATGAGCTTGTTTATTATTACAAGGTCGGAAAATTTAGCTTTTCTTTTACGAACATTGTAGTTTTTAAAGTGTAACTATTTTGCTTGTATAACAGTTGGAAAAATGTACGTAGAGTATTAACAAAATTAAAAAAGGTATAGTTTAAAACAAAAATTTAACTAAGTTTATTTTTAAGAAAGTTTTCTATAAAATAAAAATAATTACATAGAAAAACAGAAATTTTTTCAAATGAACTTAGATATTCTAAACTTACAGTTGAGAGAACTGAGACACTTTAATGTCCTAAACCGATTAATTATTTATGACTTGTTGTGACTCTTTTAACAAACCCATGCAAAAAAAAAAATGTTGGAAAAAAATACCATTATCAAAATTTTTTTAAATTAAGGGGACATAAAATCCACATTGTTTCAAAACCGAATAAGTAACCATTTAAGTAACCATTATCAAATCCTTTTAATCTTCAGAGTCATCTGAATCGGTGTCCGAATCGCCATTGAAAGTATTACAGTTTTGAGCTGTAATACTTTCAATCGCCTGTTCTGAAAGCTTAAAAAGTTTCGACATGTCAATATCTCCAGTTACGTTGCGATGGCGAATGAAACTTTTCACTTCTGCCCAAACATACTCAATGGCATTAATATCGCAATGATATGGTGGTAGACCCAAAGCTAGAAATCCATGCTCTTTGAGCATCGTGTCGAATTTAAATAGTTTAGTTGTGGGCGAGTTTCTTTTCACCAAATTAAGCAATTCAATTTTTCGCATATCTGGGGAATGAGAAATGTTATTTGCAGAGAGAAAATCCATAAGAACTTGCTTCTTATTAGACCAATTTGGTATAATAAGAAGCAACTTTGTTTAATCGAATAGAGCGTTATTCGAATATGAAGCGTTATCAATTATAACAACAGCATTTTTAGGAAGGTTTAGAATCAGTTTTTCTTCTGCCCACTTTTCGAAGATCGTAGAATTCATTTGCCCATGATAATCTTTGGCTTCGTATAGTAAGTTTGAATTCGATAAAAAACCCATTTCTCTACCCGCACACAAAATTATTATGCGCCGCGAGGCATTTCCGGTTTGTAGCACTCTACATTCTTCTTTAGCCTATCAAAGTTTTCCATGAGTTAAATTACTATCAATCCAAGTTTCATCTAGATACATAATCGGTCTTTTCTCCTCCCTGAAACGTCTTATTGCTCTCAAATACTGCGTTCTAGATAAAACAATGTCACTTCGCTCCATGATAAGTTTCCTTTTATTCTGGGACTTTTTAAAACAAAATCCGATTTCATGAAGTATTTTCCTTAAAGTTTCTCTTTTCCAAGGAAAATTAATTTTTTCTTTAAGCACAGGAATCAATTTCGAACAGTTGGCTCTCTTTTCTCGACCACGTAAAATTCGTGATAGTTCTTCTTATAACGTCTACATCAAAATCATTCAAAGCTACGGTTTCGATGGTTTTCTTTCTCTGGCGCTTTTTTTTTTTTAGGAGATTTAAATTTTAGCTTACCTTTTGATACCCTACGAATTGTTTTAACAGTCGACCCCGATACGCCCGAAATTTCACTTGCACGTTTCATGACTTGAGAAAGGGAAACAAAGAGACGGCTTTCTGATGATTCTTTTTCGCATAATGTCAGCACATTATTCAATATTCTTTTGCAAGAGCTACTGAAACGTTTAACAACAGAACTTTTTGACTGTACTGGATCCATCTTATAAATTAATAATAAAAAAATAATGGAAAAAAGCGACAACAAAAATCAAGCTACTACTAGTACAGCGACAGTCAAGAAAGCACGTGATTTCGCATGTTGGTGACCAATTCGTACATCCTTCATTTCTTTCTCCCCTTCAGCATGAATCGACTATTCTTGGCAAAATGACAAGGTGAGACCTACAAACGGTGGGCGAACTATAGTAGACATAACCTCGATGGCTGAACAAACGAACAACACAAATTACGCGCTCACGTTCCCCGTGAGAGCGCCCGGAGCATGCGCGTTGGAACAAAACAGTATAAGAATGCTTCTTTGGCACATCTAATATTTAAAAAACACGTGGGTATACAGTGATGTAAAAACATCAAATAAAATTACCAACATCGCGATCATCGATTAGTGATAGAATTAAAATATTTAATACACATTCGATTCAAATTGTTATTTTATTTTTTTCGCTCATAAAAATCAAAACCCACAGGCGAGCCGCACAAAATAGCACCGCGGGCAGCATGCGGCCCGCGGGCAGTGCTTTGGACAGCCCTGTTCTAAACCATCGGTTACCAACGGGTGGTACGCGTATCTCCGGAAGTAGGTGCTGGGCCGTTCAGGGGTACACGAAAAATAATCAGTAATGGCGGAAAAACAAGTAAAGTAAACAAAATGCAAAACGTTAGTTATGGAACAATAATTGTTAAGTTTGAACCGGCTAGTGATCTGCATACTAATTATTACAGACTTTTCAGATAACACAAATAAATATTATTAATAATAATAAATCAATAGCTGGTTAAATACTTGATCATCATCATTATCAATATTTAAAATGAAGCTATACTTATTTCTGTGTTACGAATATTGTAAAATTAAATCTGCCGTTTATACTTTTAGTGTAGGAATTTTCCTTTCCCAATTCTTCACCTCATTTCCACTATTTTACATTAAGATAGGCACTGAACAAAAGTGTCAAAACAGCTATTTTAAAAACAAGTTTTTAAAAAATTTTTTTTTTTATAAAAATGGGTTTAAAAAGGGGTACACCACTAGAAAAAGGTTAGGAACCACTGTTCTACAGCTTAAAATTGGAATAAAAAACTGAGGGTTCAGCGAAATCAAATGCTTTTTCGAAGTCCATGAAGTCAACTCGAGGTTTATTATATTTATTTGTCTTTTCTAAAATTTGTCTAAGAGTAGAATATGATCAACTCTAATTACGTCCGAATTCCTATCAGCTCCTATGATCGTTTATGCCTAAGCTGATGAATTCGCTTAGAATAAACTAATATCCCTGTATTTTTTATATAAATTTTACTTTTTTGCATATAAATAATAATTATTAATGCTCTGTTCATCAGTGTTTCTAGGATTACTCTATGTTTTAAGCAGAATACTGGAAGCTTTTTCAGGAAATCAGCACTCTCTTCCTTCCAAAGTTCAATAATCTTTGCTTCTCCTGGAGCAATTCTCTGCTTCAATATGTTGAAGACCGTGTCAATCTCTTGCCTCGTAGATTTTGTCATCTAATTTAGAACTCATCTTCAAGTTTTAAATTTCTTTCTTTGTCACTTTAAAGTTCTTCCTAATATTCTTTCATTCTACTTGTATTTCATTTCTATCGTTGATTATTTCGATCATTTTCTCTTTAGAGCGACTTTTTTTTAATTTTTTTTTAAAGGCCATTGTATGACTTTTGTCATCTAATTTAGAACACATCTTCACGTTTTAAATTTCTTTCTTTGTCACTTTAAAGTTCTTCCTAATATTCTCTCATTCTACTTGTATTTCATTTCTATCGTTGATTATTTCGATCATTTTCTCTTTAGAGCGACTTTTCTTTATTTTTTTTTAAAGTCCATTGTATGACTTTTGTCATCTAATTTAGAACTCATCTTCAAGTTTTAAATTTCTTTCTTTGTCACTTTAAAGTTCTTCCTAATATTCTCTCATTCTACTTGTATTTCATTTCTATCGTTGATTATTTCGATCATTTTCTCTTTAGAGCGACTTTTTTTTTTATTTTTTAAAGTCCATTGTATGACTTTCATTTTTGTATTTTCAATGGCTTCTTATATTACTCTGGAATGAAAAGATCAAACGTGATGCGTAATTTATTTTATTGCCCGATTGTTATGAGTATTTCAGAGTATTCTATTGAATTTTATTAGTGGCATCTCTTTCTTTTATTTCTGTGCGTTTTCTTAATAACTCCGAAGTGTATCTTGCACGGGAAATAATCTCATATATTTCCATGGGAGAAGTTTATTATAGTACTTCTTAGCTTTGTGATTAATTTCATTTAAATCTTCTGCTTCTTCGTTTCTCTCTGATTCTGTTATTTGAAGATTCTCCTTCAAATTAAATCCACACCAGCTTTTTTTCAAGTTTTTATTTCTCTCAACTTCTGATTGTTTTTTCATTTGGTTCCCATTTCTTATTAATTTTAATTTTAAATATCCTCATTCTAAAAGTAAAACGGCGCAAAATTATTCACTATAATACATTATAATGTGCAAGTGATCACGCACGCGCACACACATTTAGAACTCATCTTGAAGTTTTAAATTTCTTTCTTTGTCACTTTAAAGTTCTTTCTAATAGTTGTTCATTCTAGTTGTATTTCATTTCTATCGTTGATTATCTTATTAGGCATATTATCGCGCGCGCGCGCGCGCGCGCACACACACACACACACACACACACACACACACACATGCACTCAGGTAAAGCATTGATTTCTCTGTAGCATATCGGTGAAGAGCTGAAAACATATTGTATCTTAGTGGGTTCTGAGAATTAAGTAAATTGAGCAAATTAGCTCTTTGTTCCGTATAATTAAACAGCAAATTAATAATCAGCCACAAAAATAAATTGTTCCTGTACAAGTTTTAGATTATAAAGTTTTTAAAATATATTTCATGAAATAAAAATGCTCTGTATTTTGTACGTGTAACTTTATATTTGTGATCTTCCATCAACGTTCTTAGTGCAGAAAGCGAACAAACTTTCTGGTACTCCTTGTCATTAATGTATTGACAGCAAGTTTCTAACTCAGTGGACGTTTGCCATAAAATCGCTCTTCTTTTTTTCCATCGTCTTACAAGTTGTGCAGTGGTGCATTCTGTTCTGTGATGTGCGTGCTCTCCGAGCACCAAGAAAGTTACCATGAACATCGATTGCCCATTATTAAACTGCCTGTACCGTTTTTCTGACGGTTTTGACGGTTCATTCCATTTTCAGTCTGACACGCTGACGAAACTGCGCTGAGTTTGAGGTTGTGTATTTTGTCAATAAAAATCGAACAAATCGACGAATGGCGAAACTAGTCGCCATTTTGACATCTAAACTCCACGACTTTTCTGCGTATAATGCAATTTAGACACGCCCGCCCGCCCGCACGCACACACACACACACACTGCTTAATAGCTTAATAGGTTTCTACGATGTCCTTTGGTTGGAAAAAATTCAAAATCCTGAGTTCGAATCCCATCTAGGATGCAAAGAATATCAGGGTTTTTCAATTGAAGGTGAGTAGGCTGGTCTCAGACGGAGGCATAAGGGTATTTAATCCCACAAAGCAGACAAGCTGGCAAATAGAACACACGCAATTCATAGACATAGCCTGAGTGGCTTCGGCCGTGAATCCAAATAAGCCAAGTATTGCACATTAAGAGATATCTAAGCATAATCGAAAAATATAGAAATTACATCAATATAATTAAGAGTTTATTCATATTTGATTTACTTTATTAATAAACATTTAGGTGTTTATGTATTTACATTTAATAATATTAAAGCTATTTTGCCTCTTTACAAGGTACAATATTTTGTCCGCTATCATAAGGATGGTGGACAAAAGAGTGGGACTATACCTCTAAATCACCAATGCAGATATACTAGAAATGTGTATGCAGCATACCAATAACGATGATGATAATAATAATAATAGTAATAATAATGATAAAAATGATAATAAACTTACTCATGTATCGTATTGGCCAGATTATTGGTGTCTGACAGGTGTGAGTTGTTTAAAGTAAAAGCAGAGAGGGTTATTCAGTATTTGGGTGAACATTTTTAGAGACTTGACCGTTACTTGTGATTTTAATATTTTTCCTCGACATGCTGTTTCGTGAGATGAATTATGGGTGTATAATAATCCTGTTGGATCCCTAAGTACCATCTGAGACCAAAACTGAATCGCAGATAGAAACATATTTAGACTTACGGTGTATAAAATGCACCGTAAGAAAAATGACAAAACTCGAAGCATTTCTGTAATGACACGAGATTTTGTTACTTTGATTTGCTCATGAAAATGAAAGAAGCTCTAGAGAAGGCACGCTATTTTAATCGAAATACGATACTTTGACCTGCTTTTTCTGATCTTAACATGCCACAGAATGTCTCATTGCGGCATTCTGAAACATTGCTATCATTGGAATTTCTGGTGTCCGTCCTTTTGAGAAATGGTTACCTCTAGATGCTGAGTGATGAATGAAATCTAAAATACACAGAACTAATAAAATGCAAGACATGCTACTAGTACTTTTCCTGCATGTTCTTATTTTCCTTAATTATCCGTGTTTAATATAACATGATTATAAGTTGAAGATTATAATTAAAGAAATTCAGTTCTTACTTTATTCAGCAAGCAAAACTGTTAGCAACTATGAAATTCATGTTATGACACTACAATTTAGAACGAAAATTGTCCTTTTTCATTGAGGTCGAACATTCGGATTCCTTCAAAAAGTGACAATATCCACCTCACTGTATCTGATCCCAAACTTAGTCCATGACTGTATAGTTTTTTTTTTTTTTTTTGTGTGTGTGTGTAAATTTCGAAAGGTAGAGGTTTCCACCCTCAAAGCATGCACACAAAGTAAGTGAATTTATGCTCTGCCAGATGTAATTCACTCGCCTCGTATATTTTAAATAATTCTTATTTTCTATGGCAGGGGGAGGGTCATTAACCTCTATTTGAATCTGAGGTTATAGCTCGTCGAGGCTTCATAAGCACTGCCACAATGAATTAAGTCGTAGCAAATAAACGATATTTCCTTTGGAGTAGCTTTATAGAAGAACGTTTTTCTATTACTATAAGTTTTTTATCGAGGATTTTTGTTTCATATCAAAAGAGGAAGACAGAAATCTTTATCGTAAAACATGTGACTTCCGTCTTATATGAAAAGAAATATCAACCTTCTATGAATTATTCATTGGTTATCTTCAGCAATATCACGGAAATAAATGCATGGAAATTGAAAGACAATTTTAAATGCAATGAAGCATCTGAATCCTTCCGGAAAATAATGAAAGTTCCAAATATAAAATTAAATAACTCTAAAATGTACTTTTTAAAGAATTTCAAGTGACGTGTAAAAAAAGGACATCTTCAATGCAATCACAAAACTGAAATAAAAGAAAATATTTTACTTCTAGTTTTCTTTTCAGATCCAGCAACTGTGTGAAAAGAACCGATTTCACTGCTGGCCAACTGTCTTTTCTTCAGCAGGGGCTCACGGCAATGCAGAAAATATCAACTTGAAAGTTTTTCTATAGAGAAGTTAGCGTTTTCGCGATGAATAACTCACAATAACTCATGAAATGACATCCGATCCTCTAAATCCGTGGTTTCCAATCTTCTTCCACTTGTTATGACAAGTACCCTTGCGTACCCCTTTTAAACCCATTTCTATAAATTGTACCCCTTGTTTTTAAAATAGCTGTTTTTAAATACTGACACATTTGTTCAGTGCCTATCTTAATGTAAAATAGTTCACTTTACTTGTTTTTCCGCCATTACTGATTATTTTTCGTGTACCTCTGAACGGCCCAGCACGTACTTCCGGGGTACGCGTACCCCCGGTTGGGAACCGATGCTTTAAATGAACGAAAAATAGAAATAGCCATTTTTTTTATTAGAATTCAGATAGACGGATTGCATGACAACGCAACAGAATGATATTATTATTGAGCACGTGACAACTTTGCATGGATAATGGTATTTGGCATATATTCTCCATGTAATTATACGAGTACATTATTCAGTAACGGAGTTATTTTAACATAAATTTCTTTTTATAAAATACGTTCTTCATTAAAACTCCATACAGACATAAAAACACACCTTTTCTTTGTTTTGTTAATATGGCTTTTATAATAGAGACTTCAAAAAATTTTGTAAGATACATTCTTTATTAAAATAGCAATAAATGACTAAACCAAAACTAAATAAATTCATTTGCAGTTAGTATAAATTAAATCAGCTCAGAAAACTGCATCTGATTTTTAACGGTGTCCTCCGTTCTACCTTTATTTATTTATTTTTATATATTTTTTAAATAGCTCCTACCTTCCCAGACGACTTTATATTGGAAATCCTGTCTTCTTTTATTCAAACAGCAAACTCATATCTCGTCCTCTTTTTATAATCCAGTCAGTATTACTAAAGTTCATTACTACTCTATAAAAATTATAATGCCTTTATTAATCCTTCTAGGAAAAAAAAGCTGTATACGTAGATGTAATTTGCCTATTCAACAGATAATATATATTCAACAGATTTCAATAAACAGAAATCAATACAAACATACACCTGGACCTTTAGTAGTATGTTTCATAAAATTGATATTGTCGAACTTTTAATACCTATATGTTGTTTAAGTTACAAGGAACATTAAGAACAAGGAACATAAGTTACACTTTCCATGAAGAACATTACTAAATTATTAATAACTTTTCATAGTTTATGACGTGCTACAGGACACTAGTGACAACACTTAAATTTAGTTCATGATTTATGTAATGACACGTCACAAGCGCTTTAATATTAACATTTCTTTAACATTTCTGGCTAGATGGGTGAAGCAAAATTGCTTTTCATATTCCCCTTTGTCTTGTAATGAAAGAACTTTGAATGTGAGCTATATGCTCGCCCACTGAGGGCAGTGAAGTTAGCTGTGTTCAGCTGAACTTAAGATAGCCTTTGGTCTTTTATATTTGTAAGTTTCTGCTTCATTATATTCCGAGGCTTCCTTGATTAACGGGTTAGGATGAAAGCTTGTCTTGGTAAAGAACTTTTCAGCTAGATTTAGGAGAAGGGAAGAAATATAAGGGATATTAACTTCTCTATGGATCTGGGTGTTTCTTATAAACCAAGGGGCATCCAGAATCATCCTCAGGCACTTATTCTATAATCTCTGAAGTTTTAGAATGTTTGAATTCGCGGTGTGGCTCCATGCTAGGGATTCTTAAGTGGTGACCGGTCGAATTACCATGTTGTAAATTGTTAATTTTGTTTGCGTGTCCAGTTTACTTTGTCTGTTGAATGTCAATAATGTATTGACATTCAACATAATGTAACTTATATGTTTGCTGAATAGGAGTTTACTATTAAGAATCACTCCAAGATATTTAACTTCAGTCTGCCATGGAATCGTTACTCCCAATAAATAAATGTCCTGCATGGTATGGATTTTCTTTCTAGTAAACAATATAGCTGAGATTTTCTGGGAGTTAACTTGAATCCTCCAGTCTGCCATCCACTTTTCTAAAATGTGTATGCTGGCTTGGAGTCTTTTAGTTGCTGGTTTTGGGCTCAGTGATCTTGCCATCAGTGCAGTATCATCTGCATATAATGCAGGGAATGTTGTTCTTGGGTTCAGAGGGATGCTACATAGATTGAGAACAGGAGAGGTGCCAGAAGAGATCCCTGAGGTACGCCTGCCGAGATCCTACGTCTGGTCGAAACCGTTTCGCCGACTCTGACCTGCATGTATCTATCTTTCAGGTAAGAATGTATTATTTTTATTAACTTGATTGGCAAGTTAAATTTTATCAGTTTGTAGAGAAGGCCTTGATGCCATACTTTGTCAAACGCCTTCTCTGCGTCGATGAAGATGATAGCTGTATTGAGTTTCCAGTTATAACCTTTACTAATGATTTCTACCAGCCGGTGCACTTGTTCAGCTGTACTATGGGCCTTACGGAAGCCGAATTGTTCATTAGGAAAAATTCCTAACTTATCTGTTTCTGCTTGGAATCTTGAGAGGATCGCTTTCTCCGTCACCTTTCCGAGGCTGGACAATAGGCTTATGGGTTTGTAGCTCTCGGGAAGGTGAGGATTTTTTTTCCTTGCCTTCTTCAATGGCATGATGGTGGCTGTGTTCCATGTAGTAGGGAAATGCTGGAATCTAAAGATGGCCTTTGTAATGTTGACGAGATGGACTATGGCCTTTCTTGGGAGTAGTTTTACTATTCTGTTAGTTATGCCATCCGGTCCTGGAGCTCTTTTACTGTTTAGATGGGAGATGATATTTATCATTTCTGCCGAATTTGTAGGAGTGATATGTTCGGAGTTAACAGTGTTTTGTCTTAAGGTTGTCCTAACATGACGATGAATCTTGTACATAAGGTTGATATTTAGATTCGTATAAGATGGATTGCACTGAGATTCTAGGTTATCTATTAGTGCTTCGGCTTTCTCTTCATCTTTGTGAACTGTCCCTTTCTTGGTTTGTATAGGGGTATGAGTTGCTTTTTGTTGCGGATTGCACTTAAGAATTTCCATACAGAATGATCTTCAGTATTGATGTTAGCCAATTTGGTTTCCCATTGATGGTTTCTGTGTTTTTGTAGAGCTTCCTGGACCTGCCTGTTTAGATTGTTCAATACTGTTTTGTCTTGTGGGGCTCTGGAATTGTGGTATCTCTTTCTGGTTCTATTTTGTACTCTGATTAGCTCCATGATTTCATCAGGGATACGGTTGGTTGGGTGGAAGACAGTGGATTGTCTGACTGATTCAGTTACTTTGTGAATTTGTATGGTTAAGTTATTTACTGCTGTGTCAATCTCTTCCTTTTTACTGATATTGGGCACCGGATCAATATGATCGGGAAGAACCTTGGCTAACTTGTCTCATGGTATGAATGTGTGCAGAGGAGAGAATTGATCTGATGAACCTAGATTAAGCACTATAGGACTGTGGTCAGAAGATAATTCGTTAACTGATTCCAATTTGAATTGATATCTTATATTTTTAAAGATGACAATGTCTAGTACATCCGAGCTACCTGAAGGGCTGAAGTGAGTGGACTCGGTAGGGCCGGCCACAACAACAGAGTTAAGCATTGCAAAGTTGAAAAGTGTGTGGCCTTTGGTGTTAGTTGATGAGCTGTACCAAGCTGTGTGTTTTGAGTTGAGATATCCTGCTATTATTATGGAGTCATTTGGACCAAGTATGGAGTCCAGATCTGTTGTTGCAGAGGAATGCTCGGAGGATTATAAGCAGCATAGATCTTGAGACTCTCAGCATTGCAGGTATGTACCTCCACACCGGTTACCTCCAAGTTTACTGTTTGGGGCTTGTCTATTATATTATCATTCAAATTACTCTTAATATATATGGCTGTGCCTCCACCTCTTGTGACAATTCTGTCGTTTCTGTACATAGTGTATCCACGGATTTTTGGGTTATTAGCTGGTCTTAGGTGTGTTTCACCAATCAAGATGATATCAGCACTGAGACGAGTTGCAAATTCTTGAAGTTCCAAAACCTTGTTCATCAACCCATTTGCATTCCATGCCATTATCTTAAGAGCTTTTGGTTTGAATTTATTACTCATGAAAGATGGCTGTTATAATCTTTTGAGTGCCTTGCATGAATCTCTTTCTGGGAGATGGTGAGGGAAATGTCTTTCTGAATTCCTGCAGCATGGTGGCAAGTGAGGCTGTTAAAACTGATGTTATGTTGGAGCTTTCTAGCTCGAGAGATGTAGGAGGCTTAGTTCTTGCAGCCTCAGCATATGTTTTGGCCATGGTTGTTCCTTCCTGTGAGGTTGAAGGCGAGGTGTTTTGGACTGGGGGACGATCTGTTTGGTTGCTTAAAACGTTGTTACGTGGAGGAGCAAGATTGACTTTTGTTGATCCTCAATTTTTTGGATTGGAAAGGCATCCCTTGTAGTTGGCGGGGTGAGGTCCTCTGCAATTTGCACAGCAGGCTGGAGTTGTGCTTGGCTTAGTGCATGTGATGGTCTGGTGTCCCTCGCCGCACTTCAAGCACCTGAAGACTGCTTTACATTATTTTTGGGCATGTCCAAACCTTTGGCATCTATGACACTGACCTGCAGATGCTCTTTTCCTAAGAGGCTCAGTTGAAATATTGAGTCCGCATACTACTGTCAGTTCATAGATCTGCTTTTGTGTGTTGCTTATTTCCACCAGCACCAAAGGCATTGGTCTTTTTTCAGATCTAAGCATCCTGCTCACTTTTACTGTGGACAGGCCCTATCTGGAGAGATCAGTGCTCACATCTTCAGGAGTGATACCTTCAGCTATCCTACGTAGAACTACCTTCAGGTTCTTTTCGCTGGGTGAAGTGAAGGTGTGATATGGGACATTAGTATTTTCCATAAATCTGGTCATCTGTCTGTAATTCATGACAGTAGTGAGTTGTATTTTAACTCTCTCATCTGAGTTTTTGGCCTATGAGAATGAGATGCTTTGTTCTCTGAGGGCTGACGAGACAGCGATCCATTTTTCCTTATCCCTTAATATGACTGTGGTATCTTTTCTTTAGGACCATAGAGTGCTTCTATCCCTGTTGTTTTGGGTTCTTCCACTTTGGTGGAGATTTTCCTCTACTTTTTGACCATTTGGAATTCTGTATCTGTTTCCGAAGGTCTGATAACTGCTGTCTTGGGATGTAGCATCTTCCATACTTGGGGAGTGTGCAAAATCTGATTGCATCAGAGTCATGGGCTCTTCACTTATGTGATCCATATTGTCCTCTGTGACTGCTGTGTGTGTGTGGGGGGGGGGGGATGTGTCAAAAGGCTTCACTTTTCCTGGCCAATTATCACTCAGCAGCTTTCCTAGTCTGAAGAATTCCTGTATACTTCCTCGAATTTGGCCTCATTCAGAAGTTTTGCCATGACAATAATTTAGAAATGTGTTAAGACACAGATGGAGAAAGAGTAGAGATTGCTCAGGTGTCCCGAGCAGGTTACAGATAATCCTGTGGACTTTTGAGGGTCCACTAGCAAATCCCGTAGACACTCTTAGGTGTCTACCAGCAATAAAATACAACTATCTGTCCTATGATAGGGAAAAAGAGTGTCACGAAATCACTTGTCCACAGATTGAAATCCTACTTCCTAAATAAAACCATAAATCCACTACTGGTCCTCATTGCAGGTGGGACCTGCCGGCCATTAGACCTCTTGCATGTTTCATGCAGGGGGGGGCAGTAGGAAACAAACTGTGTCTGCACCAGTGCAATGCGCGTTTCGTGAAAAACCTTGTAAACAAACTAATCAGGCTCAGTGTAAAATAATACGTCCGTTCACATCAAAATCCTTTTACAAGCGCTTTGTTAACCAGATTAATTTTTCTGAGGTTTCTATATAAACTTCAGAATGGCGTCTGAACATATTGAAATTAATATTTTAAATAAAAAAAAATTATTATTATTATTTAAGAAAGGTATTATATTGTGCTTATATTTTAGGAATAATTCTAAATAAAGATTAAAATAAATAGTCCTTATAAGGACTGGCTTAAAGGGGCGAAGCAAAAATGCTTTTCATCTTCCCCGTTGTCTGTAGAGAACAGTGTAGGGATAAGGTGTTATTGAGCTATTAAAGCTCTGATCATGGCAAGAGGGTAACAGCAATAGCCGAGCCTTGGTTAGAACTTTATTGGCTACAGCACTGCAATCCATTACACTCCAAGGGTATTAATAACCGCATCTCACGGTGATTCGTTTTCATTAAAATAAATAGAATTATGTAGAAAACAAATAACCGAAGTGCTAGTTGGACATTCATTGGTTTTAGAAGAAAAACTTAGACTCTTTATAAAATGATGACGAGTATTATGAAAAAGAAAAATTTAAAAAGTGTAATATTGTTTGCGCTGAATCCAAATTAAAATTTCGAAACTATCAATTGTGATTAAACTCACTTAAATTAAACGTGTTTCTTGTGTAAAGGACTAAAATGTTTTGAATATATCACAGCCTGGGATTCACGGGAGATCAAATAATAGCATTTTTTAATTTTTAATTTTTTTTTCCAACATTTAATTTATGTGATCATCAGTGTCTTTTTCTTAACAGCTCCATTGCTGCTACATTGACTTTTAAGTGTTACGGTCTATTCGCTAAGGTAATTTCAGTTACTTACTTCATGTCTACCTGTCCACTTCAAATTTCTTTTATGTGATATAATTTTTCTATGGCAGAAATGCTGTTCTCAACAGCACAATGGGTGACTAGCGAAGATATTAAAATATTGAAGGTCATTTCTACAGTTGAAACAATCTCTCAAAGCAGTTTACCAGATTGTCAGTCTCATGGGTACTGTGTAATTTCCGATTTTTTTTTTTTTGCTGTTTTATGTAAGTCAGAAATTCGTTCACTAATCTAAGTGCATTACTTTCAATGCATAATTCTTCGGCTATAATTATCGGACAATCAACCAGTCGAATGAGAAATGGCTAACTAGCTGACGAATGAAATCTGGCTTCTGGATTACAAATCGCACAAAAATCTGCCAGTGAAGTACGCTTATATTAGCATAAGAAATAATGCATTGAAAGTAATGCGCTTAGATGAGTGACGAATTTTTGACTTACATAAAACAGCAAAAAAAAAAAAAAAATCGGGAATTACACAGTAACCATGAAACTGACCATCTGGTAAACTGCTTTGAGAGATTGGTTCAACGGTAGAAATTTCCTTAAATATTTTAATATATCCGCTAGTCACCCATTGTGCTGTTGAGAATAGCATTTCTACCATAGACAAATTATATCACATAAAAGAAATTTGAAGTGGACAGGTAGACATGAAGTAAGTAACTGAAATTACCTTAGCGAATAGAATGTAAGACTTAAAAGTCAATGCAGCAGGAATGGAGCTGTTAAGAAAAAGACACTGATGATCACATAAATTAAAAGTTGGAAAAAAAAATTAAAAATTAAAAAAATGCTATCACTTGATCTCCCGTGAATCCCAGGCTGTGATATATTCGAAAAATTTTAGTCCTTCTTTACACAAGAAACACGTTTAGTTTAAGTGAGTTTAATCTCAATTGATTAAGTTTCGAAAATTTAATTTAGATTCAGCACAAACAATATTACACTTTTTAAATTTTTCTTTTTCATACTAAAGGTCGCCACTTAGATTATGAAAGTCCAGATAAACTTGATGAAGAAATAAAAAATTCAAAAGAATTGTTCAGAATGCAATTTTCTTTAATAATTATTGATACTGCATTAAATTCCATTAAGGAAAGATTTGAAATTCTGAATGAATGAATAATGTATTTAAATTTCTTTGTGAATTCAGAGAAATGACCGAAGAAAAAATTAAAAAATCTTGTGTTGATTTAGATGTTTCCCTTCAAATTAATAGAGATGGTGAATATATTAAAGATATTGATGGTTTGAGCTGATAACGTACAGAACGTTTAGCGTTGACAATGGCATTACAGAAACTGACCCATTAAAAAATTTGATAGATATTGCAAGAAATAACTTGATGTCATCATTTCCAAATCTATTTATAGCTTTGACAATTTTCTTCACATTACCAGTTAGTGTATCATCAGGTGAAAGGGGCTTTTCGAAATTCAAATTTATAAAAACATATTTAAGAACATCAGTGACGCAAGACAGGCTTAGTGATTTAGGATTGCTAGCAACAGAAAAGGAGTTGTCTGAAAAATTAGAATTATCAATGTTATTGATGAATTGGCTAATAAAAAAGCAAGAAGATCAATGTTCTGACGTAATGATTGCATCTGTTTGGGAAGTTGTACATTTTGCAGCTGTTTGATATAATATATACATTCATTGTTCTTTTTCTATTTTTATAAAATTAAAATAAATAGCCTACAGTATATAGAATATTTTATGAATTTTCCTTTGTCAATTAAGCTACATTATACTATCATAAAAACGTACTAATAGTAACATTCTGGGTTATGCTGTAAATTTATTGGCGATCTGCATTGTTAGGGTAAGGCTACACTAGTTTATTTTTCGAACATGTGCATGTGTTTTTTTTTTCTTGTGCATGTGTTCTATTCACTATTGTGAATAGAACACATGCACAAGAATGGTGATGTTCTGTACAAATGTTTTCCGTCAACGTGCTATCACCATTCTTGCATATGGTCTATTCACTGCTGTACATGTTAGAAAAAAAAAACCACTAGTGTAGCCTTACCCTCAAGGGCGGCCAATTATCTCTAGCACGCAGGCGTCTAACAGTCTAAAACCTGCCCTGAAGACATCTACAGGTCTGGTCCTGTCGTACTTGAGAGAATTCAAATTAACCGAAAACAACCAGAGCTTGTTTTCGGTTGACCTATTCCGAGATGAAATAGAATTTCATGTTCAATTTTATAAAAAAATTACTTCGATTATAAATATAGCACTTTGTTGATAATCATACTGGATGTGAAGTACAATCCAGAAGCCTTAAGAACTGATCAATAAAGTTCTTTACATCACTTGGTAATTAAAGCCTAATGAAGAGGATCTTTATTGCAAGAATGAAGTAGCTTTGTCTACTATAAGACTCTCCTCTTGCCCAAATGATTTGCCGACAGGCATGTAACGTTGTCCTCACGAATGTGCTACAGGGATATAATTGAAAAAGGAGGACTTTTATAATTGCCTAAAGCAGTAATCTATAATTATAGAAGATAAAGGATTATTGATCTTATGAGACAAAAATATTGCAAGAATTTCGGTGATTCTTAAAATATACAGAACCAGTTTGCTGTACCAGAGCATTATGACAACCGAGTCTGTTTCTGGCCAGCCAGACTGCATGTTCAGCCGGAAACAAGAGGGTGGTGGCGGTATCCTGGAACAGGGATTGTTTTTGTGTGATATCACAGGGTCGTCTCATCTCCAATGAACACACACATATTGACTGCTAATTCTTACATAAGAAATGTTTCGGACTAGGTGGTGATAATGTATCCCGCCAGAATTGGACTCTTCAAACAAAACAAAGACCAGTGTCACAAGGCTCACACTTGCAATCCAAGTGTGAGCACATCCAAGCATTTCGTGTGCTCTACTTTAAATTCCATCGAATATTTGTGGTCTCATAAGGAAACAGAGCAACCGCTGGTAGACTTCACTGCTTCGCTCGATAGCTGAATTCAGGGACATTATTCTATCTAGTTAGTCCAGAATACCCCAGACCACCTTCCGTGGTCTAGTGTAATCAATATCAAGACGCATGCAGGAGGTTGCCTCTGCAAAACACGTTACAGGGTGGGTAGGTAGGTAGGTGGCTATAATGTTTTGGCTCATGAGTGTATTTAAAATCATTTCGCTAGAGGATTCTAAATTAGTTCCCTTTACGGCATTTCAGAATAACTTGAAATGTTTGTTAATGTCAGAGAGGAAATTATTATATAATTTAAGGAAACATGCATTCGAACACTTTAATATGGGTGGAATTTCAGCATTAGAAGCTTATATTCGACGAAAGGCAGTTAATTTTGATGTGGATTTAAATAGCGTTTCCAGTGTTGTTATGTATGATATTCGTGTATATTGCAAGTCACATCGCTTGAATGGATGAAAGGAATCGATCAGTGAATGTCTCAGTTTATAATTGAATATCAAATAACAATGATCAAAGGCACCACATCCACTCTTAAAGACATTAAAGAATCTTCGATTTACTGATATTGGACATTTATCATCTAGACTGAGATAACATAGACTCTTCTCAAAATGAGTTTAACGTGTATTTCAAAGAGTAGCCTCAACTAGATCAGGGTTGGTAAATAGCAGATCAAGGTTAGTAAATATTTACTCTACTGAACTGCGTAAACCGTAACTAGCAAAAGCACACACACACACACACACACACACACACACACACACACACACACACACACACACACACACACACACACACACACACACACACACACACACACACACACACACACACACACACACACACACACATATATATATACTCTACACCCACAGTTGCAAACGACACCCTTCGACACTTCTGTGCATATCAGGAGAAGGAGAATCCATTCTGATATTAGGGTAATCAGTGTGATTAGTGGGATGAGTGTTTATTATTATACGTCGGAAAATTATCTTTTCTTTTATGAAAATTCTAGTTCTTAAAGTGGTAACTATTTTCCTTGTACAACAGTCGGAAAATTTACGTATAAAGCACGTGATTTCCATGTCGGTGACCATCATTTATTTCTTTCTCCCCTTCAGCATGAATTGACTATTTTTGGCATAGTGCCAGGCTCGGTTCTACGAAGTGTGGGCGTACAATATATATATATATATATATATATATATATTTTTTTTTTTTTTTAAACGTTTTAATGACTTATACCAAGAGATTAAAAGATGACATGGTATATTTAAAAAGACACTACTAGGTTACTAGTTTCGTTGAATTGATCAACATCTTCAGGTATCACAAAGAAATATATAAAGAATTACAGAGACTTAAAATTGCATAAACAGAACAAGTACAAAAAGATAGTAGCATGTTTGAAAACAAAATGCGAGCTCGAGTTCCAAATAAACGTAGACTACGCGCTGTCACGAGTGCGCCAATACTGAACAGAGGCAACGTGTGCGTCAGAGAGATTGAAACTTAGGCTGTTATTGATATGGGAAGAATCTAGAGAAATTTCTCTAGATTCGACAATCTTTCTCTCGAGCTCATCATAACACACATGGATGTTAGAAGTTTGAGTCCAGTTCACAATGTGTTGGCGGCCTTCGTCTGAGTTAACTGAAAAGAGAACGTGGCTAGAGAGAGCGCTGGCTCTAGTCTTGTTATAGGAGATACTCTATGGTGTTTTCCAAACGTAGAAGGATGGATTTAGCAGTCTGGCTATTGTATGGCTTTCAACAATCACATAAAATCTCGTACACTCCTGGAAACTGAGTTGGAAGATGTTTTCTCTTTAGGTTTACCAAGTATTGAACGAAGTTTTGGGAGCGTAGTGAAGCAAGTTCTGAAGTTAAACGTCTTCAGAATGTTTGCCAGTTTTGGTGAAAGAGAGCTGATGTAAGGCAAAGAGATGAAGGCACTGGAGGAAGAGGGATCATCAGAAGTAGTTGAGTGACTGGGGGAAAGAAATTTGTCAAATTTCTTACGAAAGAAACCATTATTAATAAAAGGTTTTTAAGAAAAAGGAGTTCATTTTCAATATCTACTTCTTCTGTAAGTAAAGATTTGGCTCGGTGAGCTAAGGTGCAAATAATACCACATTTTTGTGGCGGGTAGTGATGGGAGGAAGCATGAAGGTATGAGTATCAGTATGAGTAAGCTTTCTAAAAATTGAGATTTTAATACTCTCAGCACATCTGGTAAGTTTCAGGTCTAAAAAGGGAAGGCAGTCATCGGATTCCAGTTCGAAGGTAAAAGAGATTTTGTCATGACACTTGTTTAGGTGGTCTAAAAATAAATTGAGGTTGTTGACACCATCTTCCCAGATGAGGAAAATACCATCAATATAGCGATACCAAAATATTGGTTTAAGGTGGAAGGAGTTAATAGCTTTTTCTTCAAAATCGTTGAGAAATATATCTGCGAGAATCGGAGAGAGTGGGCTGCCCATGGCCAGACCTGAGTTTTGTAAGTAGATCTTATTTTCATATTTGAAGTATCCTGACTTTATGCAATGGGAGAGAAGAGCAAAGAGTTTTTTGATAATTTCTTCTTGAGAAGATCGAGGACTTCTTGAGCAGGAACATTTGTGAAGAGAGAAACAATATCGAAACTGGCCATTAAATCTGTTTTTTTTTTAAAGTTTGATATCCTTTAAGGCTGAAAACCTTTTAAGTTTATTTGATAATGAATGTAGACTACGCGCTGTCGCGAGTGCGCTAAACTGAACAGAGGCAATGTGTGCGTCAGAGAGACTGAAACGTAGGCTGCTGTTGATATGGGAAGAATCTAGAGAACAGAGGCAACGTGTGCTCTCTGACGCACACGTTGCCTCTGTTCAGTATTGGCGCACTCGCGACAGCGCGTAGTCTACATTTATTTGGAACTCAAGCTCGCATTTTGTTTTCAAACACGCTAATGTCTTTTTGTACTTGTTCTGTTTATGCAATTTTAAGTCTCTGTCTTTATATATTTCTCTGATTGTAATACCTGAAAATGTTGATCAATTCAACGAAACTAGTAAACTAGTAGTATCTTTTCAAATATACCATGTCATCTTTTAGTCTCTCGGTATAAGTTATTAAAACGTTTCAATAATATTTCCCACCGAGTAAAAATGAATTATGATGTCTCCTTTCCTGATGACGAGGCATTAAATTCACTGATCAAATAATATCTGAAGAATCTCAGAGCGATTGGATTATACATCAAATGACTTGTATTTCTCCAAAGATGTAAGTGCAATTCTATTATTCCGCCCTTCCTTAATTTTAAAGAATCGATAAAAACCGCTAGAGCTAAAACGATTTACAGGAGAGCAAAACTGCATCTTTTATCCGAACGCATTTGTGATACCAAACGTTGTCTTTCTGCTTATTTCTCTAAGAAGACCTATCATGAAACTCATTTATCTCATTCTCTACACAGTTCATCTCATCTTGGAATTATTTAACAGAAATTAACACTCTTAAAGCTTGTAAAATACAGAATTTAAATAAAATCAACCTCATTAGAAAATATGATTCTCTTAAAAAATATATACAGGATAGCAAAACTTCTCATTTTGACTCTACCTATTTAAATAAAGTTGTTATCAATAAGTCTTCCCATCAACTATCTTTGGCAGAAGAAAGCATACTTGCTAAAGGTCCCAACTTTGTCGCTGCTCCTGCATCCTTCCCTAAAGAACATCTCTTAACAAAGATAGAAAAGGCAGCTTCTTTATTACCAAACAAAGAAGCCAACCTCCTCCGTATGGAAGCCATTTTCGCCATAAGTAAAGCTAGACCTCCACCAGGCAACATTTCGTACTCTGAAAGAGCAGCAATTAAATCCTTAAAAGATAATAATAACATCGTTATTCTTCCGGCTGACAAAGGGAATGCGACTGTCATCTTAGACAAGTCTGATTACCATAATGAAAACTTGGAACGTTTAAACAGTGATACTTACTCAGAAATTAATAGTGATCCTACGATTGAACTACACAATAGAACTAATAATTTATTAAAAACCACCTTTGAGTTACAAAGAAACATTCGTCTTTCTCTTAGGTCACTTCATCCCTTGATCCCACGACTGTATGGTCTCTCCAAGATTCACAAAACCAACTGCCCACTCAGACCTACAGTTGAGGGCATACACTCTCCTACCTATAACCTCTCTAAATATCTCGCGAGTTTTCTAAGAAATCTTTCTGGAATTTCCTCTTCACATATTAAAAACTCTGTAGATTTTGTTTCAAAAATCAAGGATATCAACTTAAAAAAACAGATTTAATGGCCAGTTTCGATATGGTTTCTCTCTTTACAAATGTACCTGCTCAAGAAGTCTTCGATCTTCTCAAGAAGAAATTATCAAAAAACTCTTTGCTCTTCTCTCCCATTGCATAAAGTCAAGACACTTCAAATATGACAATAAGATCTACTTATAAAACTCAGGTCTGGCCATGGGCAGGCCGCTCTCCCCGATTCTCGCAGATATATTTCTGAACGATTTTGAAGAAAAAGCTATTAACTCCTTCCACCTTAAATCAATATTTTGGTATCGTTATATTGATGATATTTTCCTCACCTGGTGTCAACAACCTCAATTTATTTTTGGACCACCTAAACAAGTGTCATGACAAAATCTCTTTTACCTTCGAACTGGAATGCGATGACTGCCTTCCCTTTTTAGACCCGAAAATTACTAGATGTGCTGAGAGTATTAAAATCTCAATTTTTAGAAAGCCTACTCATACCTTCATGCTTCCTCCCATCCCTACCCGCCACAAAAATGTGGTATTATTTGCACCTTAGCCCACCGAGCCAAATCTTTACTTACAGAAGAAGCAGATATTGAAAATGAACCCCTTTTTCAATCTTTCTCTTAATAATGGTTTCTTTTCTCGGGCATCTCTGCCTCAACTTTGGCCTCAATCCTATTTAGCATGATCTTTAATAAAAGTTTGCTTGTATGAGATATCAAACTAATAGTTCTATAATTCTTGCATGCCTTCATATCACCTTTCGTATGTAGTGGTATGAAAACTGACTTCTTCCAGTCTCTAGGATATGATCCTGTCTTCCATATCCTTGTAATCAATCTATGAAACACTCTTATACCTCCATACCCTGTGGCCTTAATTTACTCTGCTGGGATTTCATCTGAACCTGGGACATTATTGCTGTTAAGCTGCTTAACTGCTCTTTCACCGAAACCCTCTTTGTCATTTTAATCTATTCAAACAATACAGCAATCCCTCGATTAATGCCACTCCGATTAGTGCGTTTTCGGTTAGTGTGTCATTTTTTTTCGATACCCAAATTCGATTAGTGCACCTATATATATCTTAAAAATAAATGTTACAGATTTTAAAAATTTTCTATTTATACATTTTTATGGCTAACTATTTTAAAAAATCACTCACCAGGATGAAATAATTTAGTTATCGATTTTAAAAAAATTTACAAAGTGATTTTTACTGGCATACTATATTATTTCCATGTACACCAGTTCCAAATTTACGTCGTCTGCTAATTACATAGCATTTTGATGAACATATCTCGTGCCTCCTTTGCAATTGTTTTCCGTACTTTTTTATTTTAAAGTATTTTCCTAACCTTCTAAAAGAATTACTGAGCAAAAAATTGGAAGTATGAAAATGATTCGAAAAGTAATCTCACTGGAAGAAAAATGTAAAATAATAAAGAAAAATGAACAAGGAGAGTCCAGAGCAGAGACAGGACAAAAACACAAAAATGGGTGAATCAACTATAAGAGCAATTTTAAGCAAAGCTGCTGAATACAAAGAGAAAGGTAAGTCTGATTCAAGTTCATCATGCATACATCGTGATGAAATCAAAGTATTATAATGATTGAATTAGAGAGACTTCTTTCTACGTGGATCGAAAATTATAACCATAAACGGATTCGGCTAAGCACGGACCTTATTAAATCAAACATTAAGTATCTTTGTAACCTTGAATGAAAGGGCTATCAATGATGGAAAAGAAGAATTCCACGCCATTGCTGGTTGGGTTAAGCGTTTCAAACAGAGAAATAGCCTACATAATATTTTAATCACAGGCGAGGCTGCAAGTGTAGATAACGAGGTGGCCACAAATTATCCAGAGATTTTGAAGAAAATTGTGGAAGAAGGAGGAGGGGGGGGGCTATTGTGACCAACAAGTATTTAATGTCGATGAACCTGGCCTTTTTTGAAGCGAATGCCTTCCAAGACTTTTCTAGCCAAATCAGAGAAATCTCAGCCTAGTTATAAAGTCGCAAAGTCGAATGAAATTACTGCTAGCAATATGCAAGCCATTTGGAAGCACATTCTTCCACATTGTGCAAATGATTTTAGAGGCTTTTCAAATGCATCTAAGTTAATTAAATCTCATTCTGAGAAATTGAGTGATTCCGACCTGCTAAATTTAAATGCACAGCGGAAATATCCTGAAGAATATGAAGAAAATTTAATCACTGACAAGACTAAGCAGATTTCACAGAAACAAATTGAAAATATTTTCTGTACAATTGAAGTTTTTAAGCAGCAATGCTTAGAAGAGACCCTGATGAAGAGAGAAGCAGTAAAATTTGCAGAAGTAGTAGAAGAGACAATAGGGCCATACTGTGAGTTGCATGAAAGAAAGAAACAGAATGCTCACCAAACTACGTTAGCTCAATTTCAGCTTCATGGTTTTCCTTTAACTAGGCCCTGAGACATACCCAAATTCTTTTATAAAAAACATTAATGGTCAAAAAAGAAATTTGAGGAACGAATTATACATTTTCGCATTATTATATTCGATTAGTGCATTTTCGATTAATGCGCCTGTTTTAAAGAACGCATTACGCGCATTAATCGACAGATTGCTGTACTTGCACATAATAGCTTTCAATGTAAGTACCTTTACTGCCTAAGATAACCAAGTCACATTTTTGTTGTGGGTTTAAAATTAATTAATGCATTAATGCTCTAGCTGGGAATACATTATTTAATCTTTATACACGCTCGAATAAATAAGCACTTTCTTAATTTTCAATCGGTAAATTAAGTTATGGTTTATGATTATTCCCGTATATCATAAGTTTTGTTATACATGACAACTTTTGTTTATAAAGTCATTCATTGCAGGCTAAACTTTCTTTCAAAACTTCGACGTTTATTTTTACGCCTATGCTGCTGTTTTAATTTCGTTTTTTTAAAAATGTAAATGCTCATAATATTTATACAGATATGTTACAAAGCTTGAAATAATACCTACAACATTACAAACACTAGCAATGCTCTACTTTGAACTTGAGCTGGTAGCTTAGCTGTTTTTTTTTGTTTCTTTTAAACTAGACAACATTTTCTAGTTTCTTCAAGCGTCTTAAAATGTCACTGTTATAGTATATTAGTTTCTGGGCATAAAAATGTTTTTTTTTCTCTTCCACTTTTCTTACTTTTCGAAAAAAAAAAAGAATTTCCTTCATGGGTTTTGAGCTTTGGACAAAGAAATCCTTCAATAATGTTTGTTTGTATGTATGTTTTTTCGAAGTACAGAAAAAACATTGTTTGTATATATGTATGTATGTATGTATGTTTTTGCGAAGTACAGAAAAAACATTGTTATGTAACGTTATTCATCATGGAAATAGTGTTTTTGTTTTAATATACAGTAAAGCTCAACGCGAAAGGATGTACTTCAAAATACATCCTTTTACATTGAGCAAAGAGACTTGCTAACTCAACTTGCGATATTAAACGTATTTTTGATGTATTCAAACAATTGTTTGTTTCAGACTTTTCTTCTAGTTTTTTTTTAGCATTCCTTTGTTTTAATATATTGCTAGTGATTTTGAATATGTTAATACTTCTTATGGAGATTCATGCGTAATTTAAAAGAGTTTATATCATCATGGACTTTTTCGTTGTTTACGCTACATGACTTGATAGTAGTTAGATATAAGATTCATATAAAAAGTTCTGAATTCGTCTGTTGTCTTCTCCAATGTTTGATTTTGAAAAATGGATCTAATGCTGTATGGTTACTAAACAGCTCCTTCTGCTTAAAAGAGAAAAACAAATCTGTATTTTTATTTTTTTTTCCTCTTAAAAACACTAATTTAAGGCTTTCAAATAAAGGCATTCATTTGATTGATTTGAAAGACATTTTTAAAGTATTGGCATTATTTGAAACAAAAGTAAAATATTTGAAATTTTCCAGAGGTAGTCGGTGTTTTGAAATATGATATTGCAGGAAGTAATATTTTGTTAAAGAACACAGCATGGTTAAATGGCTATGCAGTTAACAAGAAAATAGACTTTTTTTATCCTTTTATTATTTTTATGGTTTTATTTTGAACATATCTTCGTATTAGAAATAACGCAGTTGATCTGTTTAATATAGTACAGCAATCGATGGACTATATTGCTTTTCAGCACGTTGTAATTAATGAACATTGAATCGATAAATATCTCAATAAGAAAAAGGTTTCTGTCACTTCCATGCATTCCTCTAATCATTCTGTGTTACTTTTTTATTTCACGTAGATAGTTTAGAGAAGTAAATTAGAAAAATTTTCCCCAATCCAAGATTACTCTTTCGTGTCCTTCCCCTCCTTTTCCTTCCCAATCTGCTTCCGATTGAATGAGACTGCTTCAGCCATATCAACGCAGTAAAAGTTCCTCTAGTCAGCTACTAGAATACAACTTACCTCTCTCTTTCTTCAAGCGGTCTAACGACGTGAACGGCACACGCCACTTCCACTGAGCTACAGGCGTTACAAAGTCTACGCAAGGCTTTAGAATTAATCTAACGAAAGCAAATTTATGTCGCTTATGAAAAAGATACAGGATATCAATTGCACATCCTTGATTACAGTGTCCGTGGCTTAATCTAGAAGTGTGTGAAATTCCCTGTTGGATGCGTAATCGCCATTGAATGAAGAAGTATTAATCTTTTTAAGACTACCATTCAATCATGGTTTAAGTTACAACTATAATATAATTTCGTAAGTAAATTAGTCTCCTTAGATGAGGACCTATTTGTAATGTAAAAGAATAAAAATCAGTCTAAACGTTTCGGTAGTCTTTTTGAATGAACCATTCATTATAAAGCCATTAAATGCATCTTTACGAATAGGCTTAATATACTGGGTTTAACGATTATGACATTTAAAACTCGGCCTTTCACCCCCCGGCCATACCGGGGAAAGGCCGAGTTTTAAATGTAAGTATTAAGATAGTGAGGAATCAACAAGAAAGTTCACGGTTTTAGCTTATGCAAAATTTGAGCCAGTAATGCATGCGTGTGCAATGAGAATTAAGCTAATCTATTCAGAATAATCCAGCTGGTAAATATATCAAGCAGTAGAATAATCAATTTACGAACGTTGGTATTATTAAGAGATTCGAGTGTGCAGCATCATTTTACTCATTTGAATCTCACTAAAAGATTAAACACAGATTTAGTGAAAATGAGATATTTAAATATCGCATTTTCATTAAGCCAATTTACCTCTTAACTATGAATATTTAGTTTTCTATATTAGCATACCCGTTTATGTTATCGGGAGATGCATAAATTGACTATTTTAAGAGGAGAAACTGTTCGTTCTTCGTCTAATATGGTGTTACGTAGATCATCTATCTATAAAGAAAAAATAAAGTTCTTTCGCAAATAACCAAAATTAAACTCATGCCTTTATCCGAGGCACTGTGGTTAAAGTTTTTCACATGATTTATTTTTATGCATCAGTTCTAAATGAAAACAAGTGCAGTTTTAAGCCAAAAGTTAGTTCATATTAATTACTTCAGATTTCAAGAATTAATCACGAAATGAATGAGAAAATGGGTGTTCATTTAATTATCATGCAACAGGCAGATGTATTTGCTTATGGGATCGGACATTAGGATTATTGAAAGAAAAATAGTTGTGTTGAATTATTCTCTTACTGAGTGAAATTATAACAGCAATTACAGAGTAAACGTATGAATTAATCCATATCAGACATTGGAGTTTTCAGTTTGCTTTAATTTTTAGAAAACATCTTCCTAAAATATGTTTTATATAATTTTAAGAGCAGAAAAAATGAATTTTTGATATTTATGTAATTCTATTTTCAGTTAGAATAAAATAATTTTATTTTAAATAGTTATAGTCAAAAGTCCTAAAAATTAGAAATGGATGTGACTTTTATACAAAATACTGCTACAGAAACCATCAAAGGATTTATAAAGTCTTAGGACACATTCCGACTTTTAGTGGTTATTGTTGTTGATTTGCAACAATGGATAACAATCAACACGAAAATTAAATGAAACTTCTCGCTACGTTCGATTTCATATCCCCAGTTCCAGAGATGAATTTGTAGAGTGTCCAACATCAGAACCGCTACAACAAATATTACATACATTAAGTCATTGATTCACAACGTTCCAGAAACACTCCACGAGTACCTTAATTCAGACGGCCATGATGATGTTCTGAAGATCCATCATAGTTTATTTTTGCTAGAGGTGGATATATGTCGCAAACATCTCGTTCGGTCACATCTCGCAGATGCTTATTGTGACAGATTTAGTGACTGAAATTTGTGTTTGTGTCCGTGTGTGTGAGGGGGCGGGGGGGGGGACTGGATTCATTAAAGTCACTATCATGTTTCTGTAGCCATTCGTCGAAAACCAGTGATATGATCTTGTGCATTTTTTCTGTTTAAGGTGTATGTCACATGATCACTAAATGGTCAATACGAATGGGTATAAATCGTCAGTGGTGATTTTCATGTAGATTACACTTTATGTTTTTATGTGAGTCACACAATGCGTGGCTCTTACTAATGGTGAATGCCTAAAGTACATGGTTTTTGCAATTTCCCTTTAGAGACAGATATGGAGCCAATTTTCAAAGTCAGGTTAGGCCGACAGTGAACAGAAGTGGTATGACACCGGATAATGAAATAAATTATTAACCTAAAGAAATTCACAAGTCTGCAGTGCCAAAGCAGGATTCAAATTATGTGTTGGTTGGAGAACGAATACACTAGAGGTTTAGTGGTTATGCTGAATCGTAACGGGTAGGTGACTTTTCTTTCGTTTCCGCTTTCTCTTTGTCCTTCCGTTGAAACAATAGGAACTGGCATTCATTACTCCATGCGACCACCTGCTTTCATTTCTTTGGTTACCTATGCTGTGTTTCGTCGTCAACCTTAATCAGAGACGCTTGTGTTTATTGGACGGGCGTGTTATCTCGAAGGGTTCACTGTTGATGTATCCCATTCAGAAGTGTCCGATTTATACAGTGCATTCTGATACACTCACTCACCATAGTTGCTGACTTCAAGATCTCGTCAACCTTGTCATACTTGTTGAAAGATGCTGAAGGTTTTTGTAACAAGTGGTGAGTTTAAATAAGTAGGCTATATTACTAGCTTTAATCATTTTGCATTTAAAATTCAATTCAAGCCTTCAGAAATAAGTCCCGAACTCCATGCATCCAAAATTCATGATTTAAAGCATGGGATTCCGTCCTTTAAGGTGATAATGCTCAAGTTAGTGGTAAGGCAAATTGTTGGTTTACAAAGTAAAAGAAACACAAATTCTTTTATAGAAAAATTTAACTTATTTTATTTTAATCGTGGCTCATTTTTATCAGTACCAATTCTTTTTTCAGAAGTTTCTCTATTTCAACTTCCATTTATCGCACCAATCATTTTTGTGAATGAAAAACGGTGAGATCCTAAAAACTGTAGTCATACTGAAATCAATTGCATTAATACGATATATATATATATATATATATATATAAAACGAATACTAAATTTATATGATATCTGAAAATACCTAAAATGAAAAACTGTCTTTTTCAACTAGGTCATCGTAAATGTAGCCTTAGTATTGAACTGATTGGTGCCTATCTAAAAGGTTAACTGTATTAATACGCGACCCATCATATTGTTATTTATGTATAGCACATATTAGGCAAACTAATCGGGATTGTGTTGCCGACCTTTGTTAAGATTACTGCCCTCCCCCAAAAATATAATATTAAACGAAAAAAAAAATTACTGATAGGGAGAATTTTCCAGCTGTGTACCCAAAGATGAATGAAATATTGAGTTGTGTTGGAAAGATTGGATCAAATGATTGAAATATAAAAGACTTGAAATCAAATATTCCGATCTTATCAAACTTGGTTTTTTCAGTATGGAATTGAATTTTTATTCTTTTCTAGTCAGATTTCCTATAAGTGTCATTCAGTCTTTGTGCTCATATTGGTTATCTCCTTGAAAGAAATATATTCCTGTCTCTTTTTTATTTTTTATGTAATCCCTTCCGGTTTCAGTCTAATCTGAACGCATTCTGGTTACTAATTCAGTATGACAAATGACATTTATTGTTACCATAAATTTAAATGAGGTCATTTAATTGAAATACGACAAGCAATCCCTTTGAAATACTGGCTAGAAACAGGAATTCCTAGCTAGCATTTCCTAATATAATTCCTAATAATTATATGATTTTCTTGAAATTAGCTGAATCTAGTTTATTATTTCTTTTTAGCCCTAACATATGTTCAGGTTGCAATTAGATCTGGTGGAAATATCCTTATATCAGTAATCTTTGCCATTTGCAAGATTATTCAAGGGATCTTTGTTTTTGTTGTGAAATGGGTGCAATTTGGGAATAACGATCTAAGTATCCTTCCATTATTGCAATAATTTCGAGGGGAGCGAATATACGGTATGCTTACTTCCGAACTTTGGTCATATTCTGTACAATGTTTTCTTTATGTGATTCTATTGAGAACTTTTTTGATGCTTCAACTGTCTGAGGATAACTCTGGATATACCATCTATTCATTCGTCAAACCATTCAGCTTCATTATGACTCCTAAGGAGTCACAATGTCCTAGCGATCCCTTCTTCTCCTTCTTCTTCTTTTTTCTTCTTTTCAGTCATTTTCTGTCCACTGCTGGACGTAGGCCTCCTCCAGTTCTTTCCACCTTTCTCTGTTCTTGGCAATGATTGACGAATGTTCCCCAAAAAACTTTGACAGTTCATCACTCCACCTTCTCTTAGGACCTCGGCCTCGTTTCTCTTCTTTAGGAATCCAATTTGTTCGTATGGTGGTCCATCACTCATCTTCTTTTCTGGATAGATGTCCGGCCCATTTCCATTTTAGTCGCTTGTGGTGAAGAATGATGTCAGTGATGCGAGCCTGGCTTCTTATCCAGATGTTTCGCTTCTTATCTTTTAATCTAGCATCAACCTCTCCGTTTTTCTTTGAGTTGTTGTCAATTTATTTGCCAATGCTTTTGTTAGCGACCAAGTTTCACAACCATATGAGATGACTGGAAGTATACACTGGCTAAATGTCTTCCTTTTTATGAAGATATTTAATCCCTTCTAGGAAGTATTTAATTGCTTGCTCAGTGTATGCGATTCTCAACAGTCGCGTGTAACATCAAAATTATAAAACAGCAATCTTTCCTTCTCAGAGTTCCCTAGCTTACAGTTTTACATTAATAAGTAGCTATTGCCAGCTGCATTCAGAATCCTAAGCTTTGTTCTTTAGTGATAGATCTGTCCTTCCAGACGTTTACATCTCTGACTATTATCCTAGAGATTGCCATCTAAACAACGATTCATCATTCGTCACATTGATAACGGATTACAGATAGACAAATTTGCTGATCCTTTCAATTATTTCACCAATCTTAGTATAAGGAACCATCAATGGGTCCCCCTATTCCTATGAGTCACCTATTCTGATTTTAAGAACTATTTTAAGCCGAGATTTGAGTTTCTTTGGAAAGTTGTTTTCAGCTTGCGCGATTTCTGAATACGTATACTGATAAAACCTCGTTCTGTTCTAAATTATGGTGCGCAAGTAGAGATGCACAGTAAGGCCTAATAAGTGACAAAGAGAGCAGCTGGTAGAATGAAACACTAATGATTCGTTGGATGAACTATTTAGGATTCCAGGAATGGGATGATTTTATATTTGAGGTTGATTTCATAGTATTTTATGTATATGTTTGTTCATACAAATTTCAACAACAGATGAAATCTATGGCTGATACGTCTAGCGTAATTGGCCATAACATTAATTACGTGTTATTTTCCAAATACAGTGATTAAAAGCCCAACTATTGAGACCTTCTATAACATGATTATCATTCTGATAAGAAACAAAATATTCGTGTGAATCTCTTCTTAGGCTTTTTTAATTCCTTAGGAATAGTTGTTCAAACCAGGAAATGTTTTAACATTTTAGTAAAGAAATAAATGGAGTAAATTTCCGATAAATATAATACAATCATCTGTAGGTAGAAATCATTAATTTTCATTATTTAACATATTTATTGACAGTATGAAACAAAGTACAACTGAAAACATACGTTTTGTTCACGGATTCTATTATTAAACTTTCATGAGGACTCGCACCAACTGATACTGTATTTTTCATTAGAATTCTAACAATTGTTTCACGGCAGTCAACAGCTCGTGACATATTTCATTGTTAAGGCCTTATCGTACGTGGAGATGCTTTGAATCACTTACATTCAATAGCTTGAATACCTTTCTTCTCAAAAGAGAAAGTGAATATGCCTAATGAATTTCTCTTTTGTTTTTTAAGATATAGCTGATACTTGTGAATAAGATGTAATACATTTCAACTTTAATGGAGGCATCAGCTGTGCGTTACTTGCTTGATAAATCAATAAAAAAAAATTTGCTCCGAATGGTGCATTCCGAAATTGAGAAACAAAAAGTGACTTTGGCCAAACAGAAATCTTTCTCATTGTTTGGAGTGAACAAATAAGCTTTTAAACAAAAAAAAAAGTTCCTTTGTGTTATAGAAGAACTCTTTCTTTTACTGCACAGTTACAAACTAAAACATGAACATTATTTCACTTATTTGGTCAAACAACAAGTTGGCAGAAATAGCTAAATGGATATTACTGTTTACTAACTACGGTGACTTTTTTCGACAGTAGCAATAATCTGTACAGTACAACAGCATACGGATACCAAGGAAATGTTTATTTTATAGAGAAACTATAAAATGTTTTTTTATGTTTTTTGTGTATCTTAAGGATAAAAAAACTCGAATTTCCAGAAGTAAAATGTCATAATATAAGAGGGGTAACTTAGCTTTTCTTGAATAACTCTTTACGCCTTACTCAGGATTGGAACAATGATTGGAAATAAGATCTTTTCAGAATAAACCATCGTCATTACTGACGGAGCTACGAAGGATCTTTTGTTCTTCCTAAAAAGGACAAAATAGCATTAGGATACTCTTTAGCAAACTTGGTCTACTGAATTGTAAATATGCACTGTGTTATGATTGTAAAAAAATTAAAATAGACGACTAGCATTCATTAAATTTAAATGAAATTTAATTAAACGTATAATCTTTATGAAAATCAGAAGTACTCTAAGAAGTACTTTTCTAATTGCTAATGTAAGACATCACACCCACTTACATTTATACCATGAATGTTAAAGAAACAGAGAGAGAGAGAGAGAGTCATTTTTTTATCATTCCAACATATGAAAGACTGCATAACTTACAGTAGATCAATACTGTATGTGTGTGTGTGAGGAGGGGGTTGGTGGTCAAGAAGAGAGACGTAGGCTGTTGATGTTTTTCGTGAACAGGTGTTACTAGTTATAGTCCTTGAAAAATAGATGAGGAAAGAAAGCAGAAGATGGGAGAGATTTTGATTTTATAGATATGAAGTATGGCTATAAAAGCCAACAAATAGTTCATTCAGTAACAGTGTATAAGGACTCGGTTAACACAACGTTTCTAATAACAACAAGCAATATTTAGTTTATTTATTTCGTATGGGGTTCTCCTTTATTGTTCCGCCGTCCCTTCGGACAGAAGTTGAGCCCCCCCTAATTAGGGGTTAAGTATGTATTGTGACGATAGATCCGTGTTTGTGTTCACTGGGCCTGTTTGCCTGTTCTGAGGGACGAAAAACCCGAGTTTCTCGGTGGAAAAAACCCTCTACCTCTACGGCTAACTGACCGTTAGTCGAAAGAGACCAGATAAAAGTTCCTCACGTCATGGACGGCAATTGAACCTAGGTCTTTAAGACCAAAGAGCTTCGTCTATACCGACTGAGCTACGAACTGAAATATTTAGGTGAAAAATTATTATGCATATCAACAAATATATAAACAAGCATGGAAGTGATAGATGTAAATCGGAAAAAAGGCACATTTCTCAATAGCGTTTTTGCATAGTGACATTATCAAACAGTTGAACCTACAGTAATTTAAGTGCTGGCCTGGTTGATTGAGGGGTTAACAAAATCGCTTTCCAAGGAGCAGGCTGCAGTTTTGAATCCTGCTGTGGGTGTAGTCCAAAATGGTTTTAAGGGCCAAAAATTCGTTCTTTGGGTCATTGGACCAATGACTATATTAGGATTTCAATGTGGGATGGAAAGAATATCACAGACAAGAAAGGTATTTTCTCCCGTAAACAGGTTTTTATTCCTTAGCAAAATCGACTGTAGAATCACAATATTTCAGAGAATTATGTATACTGTTAGGATTAGGGTGCACAAGTTGGAGCAATTATCTGCTATACTTTCATCTCCCGATTAATATGAAATCCAAGATTGCTAAAGGTGGATGTTGGCTGCCTTTCCATCTTCAAAATATTAGGACTAAAAGGCCTCTCCTATACCTTTTTGTTGAATAAAATTTGCTATAGAAATAATTAATATTTAGGGAGAAAACAAACATTATTTAAGCATTATGTAGCAGCGTATTTATATGTATTATGTATTGAATATTTTTTTGAAAAACAAATGAATAAAAAATGAATAATCTTTTGGGACAAAAAACAATGGTCAGTATGATTACTTATTTTCGAGCCCAACGCCCTCATGTACTTGATATTCCATCGAATTATTTCAGCTTAACATAGCATTAAAACACTTCTCTACACTTGTCATTAATATATTAAGTTAAGAATTTAAAAGTTCTGTGTGTGCTGTTGTAGTGTGGTTTGAAGTATAATTGTGTACTCTCAATAAACTATAAGAACATCTTAGGTTAACGAGAATAAAATGCATGACAAAAAACTATTGTTCAATACTGTTTTATAAAACGTGTACGGAGGCTGCAAGAATTTTTTTTACAAAAAAAAGGGGTTTCTTTAACAAGCTTGAAAACTACTGCTCCAAACGTTTTCATCGTAGTAGCATTTAATATTTCGTATGTTTCTACAAGTATACAAATTATATTAATCATGCAGGCAATGAAGATAAAAACTCACTCTAGTTGTCCAGGTGTAATTGCTGAGGCAGCAAAAGCCAGTGCGTGTTGTATATGATACCTGTTTATAGTAAATGTTATTAGACTAATTTCTCAAATTTGTAGGAATATAGCTATAATTGCAGGGAAATCCCGGCATAGTGTTATAATAAAAACTGACATCTCACCAATAAAACCTGCCAAATCAGGAAAATTCTTTGGTCATAAAAAACTAGTATTTTCCTTATCGAGGTTGTCTTTGCATGCGTTGAAAAGAATAACCGATGAGATAGTTAACCACGAAACTTTTCAACAAAATTTCATTAGCCCAACTTCCGCAATTAATACCGATTAGTTTCGAGAAGGATTTCGTAATTTATTCATTAGAAAATTCTTTCGACTTGTGCTTATGCTAATGGATGGAGGTATTTCAGAATCTTAATTAAAGAGTTCATTAGTTCTCTTTTCACGGAAATTAGTTTTGCGGTATGTTTTACAAATTAACAAATATCTAATGGATTCGTTTTGTACATCTGTGTGTAGTACTCGAACAACTATTCTCGTGCTCTACGGATTAATATCACACTTCGCTTAGTATTTCTTTTTATGTAAATCTAATGTACATTAAATACTACTGTGGTTAGGCTTAGTGGTACATATTCTACAGATCAAGTATGAATTACATGGATTTAGAACATTTTCAAATCTTAGATCTCATTAAATTAGTGGTCTCACAACCGAACCGTGAAAAATCTAAATTTCGGTTCTCTGCAGAAAACATTAAAAAAATAAAAAACATTTTTTAATCATACGAAGTCAAAATTATACAAAATAATATAATTATATATGATTATGTATGCGTTATGATACTTTTATTTATTTATTTTTTGATTGCCTGTAAATTATGAACTGAGATTTGTTTGCATTTCTAGTTTGAAATGCAAACTAGACATAAACAATTGCCAGATGAAAAACAGCTGGTGACTGAAAAAACTAATTACTGTCAGTTTTTGCTAATTAGTTTTTCCTGTTTCTTGTCATATCTAGTGAAACAATCCTATTTTGCTAGACATGATCGTCTTGTTCATTTACTACTGTCTATTTATCATTTCAAAGGTCACACCAAGCATTTGCAATCTGCATTTCTTCAACACTATTTTTAAATAGTGTAGATCCTTATTCTAAACTGCATTCCGAAAAGACGAAAACATCTAAAAAGGTTGTTTTCGTGTTATCTCCCTAAGAAAACAAAAATGCACTTTTCAAATTGAGGAGGTGAGATGTGAAGTTATTTTCGTATTATGACGACTCTACCATAACATGTTATTTTCTAAGTATGCTGGAAACGTTAATCACAGTGTACTGGTGGAACACCTTCAATCATAATACTGAAAGAATCTAGATGACATTTGCGGAAAGGAATCCTCTAAAGAAATATAAGAAGTAACATTCTGGAATCCGATTAGAAAGAAAAAGAGTTTGAGGCTATTTTCCTTTCTGTTCACATTTTCTAATAGCTATTTTCTTGAAAATCAATATCCAAGTAGATGACAGTCAGCCTGTGTGAACTAAAGATGGTTTGTAGAATGAAATGAAAAACCATGGTTAACAGTGAGAAAATCCTCTAACAGACTGATGTTATTCATTTCGGTTGTGGAGAGAATTCCCTTTTAGCGATTTGTTCCCATTACATGTCTCTTTTGAAAGCACGATCGACACACCCACACCCACACACACATACAATCACGCCCCCCCCCCCCCCCACCCCCCCCCCCCCCCACCCCCCCCCCCCCCCACCCCCCCCCCCCCCCACCCCCCCCCCCCCCCACCCCCCCCCCCCCCCACCCCCCCCCCCCCCCACCCCCCCCCCCCCCCACCCCCCCCCCCCCCCACCCCCCCCCCCCCCCACCCCCCCCCCCCCCCACCCCCCCCCCCCCCCACCCCCCCCCCCCCCCACCCCCCCCCCCCCCCACCCCCCCCCCCCCCCACCCCCCCCCCCCCCCACCCCCCCCCCCCCCCACCCCCCCCCCCCCCCACCCCCCCCCCCCCCCACCCCCCCCCCCCCCCACCCCCCCCCCCCCCCACCCCCCCCCCCCCCCACCCCCCCCCCCCCCCACCCCCCCCCCCCCCCACCCCCCCCCCCCCCCACCCCCCCCCCCCCCCACCCCCCCCCCCCCCCACCCCCCCCCCCCCCCACCCCCCCCCCCCCCCACCCCCCCCCCCCCCCACCCCCCCCCCCCCCCACCCAAGAAAATGTGAACAGAAAGGAAAATAGCCTCAAACTCTCTTTCCTTCTAATCGGATTCCAGAATGTTACTTCTTATATTTCTTTAGAGGATTCCTTTCCGCAAATGTCATCTCCTTTTCGCGTTAGCTAGATTCTTTCAGTATTATGATTGAAGGTGTTCCACCAGTACACTGTCATTAACGTTTCCCACATACTTAGAAAATAACATGTTATGGTAGAGTCGTCATAATAAGAAAATAACTTCACATCTCACCTCCTCAATTTGAAAATTGCATTTTTGTTTTCTGATGGAGATAACACGAAAATAACCTTTATAGATGTTTTCATGCTTTCGGAATGCAGTTTAGAATAAGGATCTACACTATTTAAAAATAGTGTTGAAGAAATGCAGATTGCAAATGCTTGGTGAGACCTTTGAAATGATAAATAGACAGTAGTAAATGAAGAATATGCCCATGAAGAATATGACACATATGCCCACAGGGAAATTCCTAACATTCCAAACCCATGAAGGCACGCCCACAATGACGTCATTAAACAATCACATCACCATTCCTTATCTTTGATCTTCATCTGGTTTAAAGTGCATCCCGTACTACTAATGCTGTATCGTGTACCTAAAGTAAAGCAAAGTAAAGTGAAAAAATAATTCTTGAAAGAAAGAAAAAGATAGTTGAATTTGTATAATAATGAATATGCAATGGGACATATAAGGATGCATGCAGTTAGATTATATTCAGATAAACAGCATGGATATTTAAATTTTCTTCAGTATTTTAAAATACAGAAGAGCATACTGAATTAATTCATATTTCTTTTAATTCTCAGAAACTGCTGAGCAAAATAGAAAATAGAAAGAATTAAGCAACATCGACTCATTATGAGAATGAAGAATGTGATATTTAGCGCTAATACAAATCCTTTCAGTTTGTTTACGATAATTTTCGAAAACTTCTGATGCTAATTTAGTGCTTATTTCGTTAAAATCAGCATCGCAAATAAATTTTATATTACGAACCAATAACAGTTTACTTTTTTTGCCAAACGTGTCCCCATTTATCATGAAAGAAAACATCAATGAGAGGCAACAAAACTGAAATACTGGGACAATTCATCGAATGAATTTGAAGAAATACATTTTATTGCTTTCCAGATGTAATTTTACTTTCTCTAGGGAGTTATGTTTTAAATGATAATAAACAGCTCCGGCAACACGCCTGTTAACATAGAATAAAGGAATTAGTGAAAGCAATCATGAAAATTATGACCACGTTTGCACAGTTGCTGATATTTTGCCCAGAAATGTCTTTACAAAGTGTGTGATATGATGCCCAACAACATCAACAATTATCATTGCCATTTCATTCCGGTTATATATAGAATTGTTTGGCAGATCGTGAGGTGCCATCCTGGAGAGAAATGATGGTAAAGTTGAAAAAGGGATGAAACGTAACCTTCAAATCAGAAAATGACGTGTTAAGAATTTTAATTAAGACTGTTGAACCATTAATGTATTTTGTATAGTTTGCTAATGTTGTTTACCATTAGAAAATATAAAATATAATTTTATAGTTTTTATATTATTGGTTCATCTCGGAAATATGCACGACAAACGAGTAATATAAAAGTGCATTAAAGGATTAGTTTTGAAAATATTTAAAGCGAAATCGTAGTTTTTACAATAGCAATCAAGAAGTAATTAATATCCGAAATACATATTGGAGTGAATATAAAGTAAACAGATTATATTTCGCAAATTAAATACTTTACTTTCATTATCTCCAAAGTAAGTGCTTGCACTTACAACACAAAGCTGAAAATATAAATGGAAGGTAATGTAATAATCTTCTTCTATCTAAACCGGCTGAAAAACAAATAGAAATTGTCTCACTCCAAACAGCTATCTTATAAATATACTTATGCATTAAATGCTGATCCAATCTCTTGCTATCGAAGCTAATGTAATAATCTGCTTCGTTATTTCTTAAAGAGTCATTAAATCGGTTGCTCTTTTTAAAATTAAGCAACATATTATTTGTCGTCATCATCACCATGAGTATCAAGGATTTAGGCCTAGCATTGTCTGTTCCGGCCTTAAAAGACATCGTTGAATCTTTTAAGAGTACGTCCTGGTTTTCTTTTCCCTAATGGCTTGTACTTTAAGGCTTGTTTTGGTAATCTTTCTGTTTTCATTCTTTGAAGGTGTTCCATCCATTTATGTTTATATTTTTCAATTTTTTCTATTACTGGTTCTTGGTTTAATCCTTTCATAATTTCTTCGTTTATTTTGTGAACAAATAGAGTATACTTTGCAGTTTTTCTCATGAACTTCATTTCTGATGTTATTTATTTTTGTTTGTCTTTTTTGTTTTATTGTCCAGATTTCGCTTCCATACATTAAGACTTGTTGGGCTGATGTATTGTATACTTTTAGTGTGGTTTGTTTTTGAACTAGGTTTGGTTTAAATATAGTGTTAATTACACCTGTTATTTTTAAATATTTTGCAATTTTTACGTTTATATCTTTTTATTTTCATATGTGATTTTGCATCCTAGGGAGTTAAATGAATTCACCTGTTCTAAGATATTGTTATCTATTACTATATTATATATTATTTGTATTATCTAAAATTTAACTCCCGGTTATTTGAGATTCTAAGTTTATATTTTTTATATAAGGTTCTCAGTAAAAGTATTGTGAGCTAATAAATTATAAAATGCACTCCGTTTCTGCAGTACAAATAAAGATCTTAAAGAGAGTATACATGAAATTAAAAATATATATATATATATAGAGATTATTATTATTATTATTTCTATTATTATTTTAAAAATAACAATCTTATGTACAAGGATTAATTAGTATTGAATCTTTGCAGTTAGGCAGGCATGCTCGCTGATTACTGAAATAAGGTATTTTTACAAGTTATATGAGAATAAAGTTATTATGCGACGATATTAGACATTACATGCAAAGAGCAGTTATTATAAGATGATATTTCAACTTACATGAAAATATAAGTTACTTTAACACAATATTACAAATTTACATGAAAGTAATAGTTATATGGTCATTATTCACAGTGTTCTGTTAAATAGCAGGAAAATCTTTTCCTTCCCCATTTTTGGGAGGAGGGGGGCTATGATGTTACTTCTAAGTTGGAAAGTAGATTGTGATGCAGTCGCACTGCTCAGCCAGGAATTGATTCAGTTGATTCCGGTCTTGGTGGAAAAGATGTAAGATGTTGTTCTGCATGTGGTAATGATTCTGGTGTAGGATACGACTTCTCACCTTTGTCTGATGGTTGCAAAGAGATGGGCAGCTGCCTCTTTCAGTGAAATTGTTGTGCCATTTGGTCTGGTGTGTCGGAGATAGAAACTGTATATTACCCCTGAATTTAGAGAAACTGAATTTAGAGTCAACGGATGTAATTAAGACAATCAGAGGTGTGTGTGTGTGTGTGTGTGTGTGTGTGTGTGTGTGTGTGTGTGTGTGTGTGTGTGTGTGTGTGTGTCATTCACCTGCATCTTCGCTTGCGCAGTTGTTTAGGGTATTGAAACTAGCCAAAATGCTTGGTAAATTCTTAATGTCGTATAGCAAGAATCGTAAACGGCAAGTTCTTTAAAATTTTTGCTGTTGAGACGTTTGTTTTTCTTCTGTAGCAACAGCTTTCTACCTGCGATTGGGTTAGGAGATTGCGGTCATATCTAACTCAGCTTTTATGCTCTCCGAAACGAAATTTTTGTGGGAAGGGAAAAATGTTTAAAGCATAAATTCAAGGAAGGAATAATAAATTAGAGCATTATAACGAAAATTAATATATGGTTAGAAGTTAGATGAAATATGAGTGGTCCGCCTAATTATCAAGCAGAAGGTTTACTGCTTAGCAGCAAGGTAAATGTTTTTTTATTAATAGCTGAAAGTAATGCGCTGTATCTGAAATTATGACATGTCAGAATTCTGTGAATGTCTTTCATTTTTTGTAATTTATTTTCTTATTGATCTTTCGTTGGAAGTTTGGGTAAATATTGCTTCAGTCAAAGAAAGGTTGTTTGTGAAGGAATTATTGAATGAAACCTATTTAAAAGAGTGCCGGAAGATATATTGCAGCAATACTTAGCGTAATGTGAGACCTTTCAGCGAAATGTTTATTTTAAAACTAAATATAACATTTGCAACATATCTATTTAATTCTCAAATACTGCAATAGTTTGTATCTGTGTTTGCTTTCAGAAGAGAAGATCGATAATGTTTGGTGAATATACATCTTATCAATGAATATCGCGTCCGCACGGTTAGCCTAGTGGCTATGCGCTTCACAACCATATACCTGCGGAAGGAGTGTCCTGGGTTCGATTCTCGTCGCCGACGTGAGGAGCTTAAGAATCTGCCATAGTCAAGTTATTAGGTCTTGGGCGTGGACAGCAGGTTTTTTCCCCCAGTTTATATGGGGTTTTTCATCCCGGAAACCAGCCCTGTGAACACACGGATCTGCAGCCATAAATACTTAACCCCCCATGAGGGGACAAAACTCGCCCCAATAGGGACGGGGGAGGAAACTCAATATGAATAAATAAATAAATGAATATCATCAGCGCAAACATGAAACGAACGTTTCTGACAGACAAACGACTTTATTAGACTTACAATCAGCAGCTTTCTATGAACGTTCAGATGCCACAGCAATATTTCTGGCATTTGGGAACCCTCAAAATTCTTTAGAAATGTAAGCCTCCCTTTAAAATATCCTCTCTAACTTATGACTTTGTAATGGTTTGGCATTTCCGAAAAACAAACAAACAAACTTGCACACGCACAACCTTCGTTTATTACTTAGACATTTAATAGGGACATGCGTAGCAGACAATACAATATTTTAAATAACGCTTTATACATCTAAAAGAAAAATATAATTTGTTAAATACTTCTATAATATTTCGCCAAATGTAATATGAACATCATTCAGGGAGAAAGCAGAAGAATTGGCTACAATATCTAAATTATGAACTCAAGAACGAGTTATACAGTATGTTCATATTTTCACGTGTCTTGACTACAACTGTATAAGTAATGTGAATGTTAACTCTAATCTTAATCAAACATACTGTATACCTATCTCTAAGTTTTTGGAAGTGTTTTAATTGTTTATAATTTCTTTTAATTACATAATTATATCTACTTCTCTGTAACTAAACTCTAATAATGTTTCCTCCTACTTGTACAGCTATGTCCGAGACACGCGGGAGAATGCACATGTTGTATGACTCATTCTTGTGTTCATAATTAAAATGTTGTAGCCAATTTGTCTGCTTTCTCCCTGATGGATGCTAATAACATATTGAGAGAAATATCTAGGAATATTCCACAAATTTTAAAAAGATTTTATATTGATTTTTTTCTTCATTTAGTTTATTTTATTTGTGTAAATACCCTTCAAAAAGGAGAGGGGGTGGGAACGTTTCTTTGAACCACAGCATTCGGTTTGCTATTCTCACTTAAATGTTTCCAGTATTGGAATAAGTATTTTTAAGCGAATTCCGTTATCTATTATAAGAAAGTAAGTAGCGGCTCTTTATTTAATTGAATTTTCAACATTCACTTACTGTTTTTATTACTACCTTGCAATCTGTTACGACCGATATTTCAAACTCTCAGCGGAGAGGTGAATATAATAATTTGAGCTTAATCTCAAAATTAGCTATTTGGTTATACTTGAAACAGAATTATTCCTTCCAAATGGCGTCATAGCGTTTAAAGATTCATATGCGGCACAATTTATATGCCTAATATCAGACTCTATATTACATAAATACATCTAATTTGTCTTCACCTAAGTTGGCACACGCACGTGGCAGTTTCCTCAACACATATGGAATGGTCATCACATTAACGGTAACGAAACAGCTATTAAAACTATCACTAAGTCTTAATCCCGATTTATGCAGTGGAGTTTTGCTGCCAATGACTGGGATGCATATATATAAATAAATAGCATTCCTACTGTTATTCGTTACTTAAAAATCGTTTGTTATTTTTAAAATTTTTAAATATTCGCATGTCCAAAGAAGCAAGAAAAGTTATTTGCATAACGATATAATCTTTCCCTAATCTATTCGTAGAATTTTATCTTGTTAGAAATAAAATATCAAATGTCCTTTCTAGTTTTCCAAGATGAATGATGATGAAAATAATAATAATAATAACTGAAATCCTTTCAGATCTTTATAATATAATAATAAATGTTATTAGTTCTACATCAGTTACTGTACCTTCAGAAATGACATACTCGACCATACTCAACTGCTTTGTTTAGCTTCCTAATTACTAAAAACTGAGTATCAGAGAATATGCAAAAACTGATCTGGGATAAGGAAGCAAAATTTAAGAGATTTTTTTGAACAATCCTTACCTTAAATCTCAATTATATACACTGTTTTGACAAAAGAATCTGGACACCTTACGTGCCATGCAAATTGCGGATCCTACGAAATGCAAATATCCAGAGAGTGTCTCCATAAGTAATGAGAGTTGGGATGTGCTACATGTTTCGCACTATATACTCGATGTCAAGATGCCAGGTTCAGCTGAACTGACAAACTTCCAACGTGTGATGGTAGTTGGGAGTTGAATCAGTGATCTTACTGTCAGAGACATTGCTATCCGTATCAGGATACAGAAATTCACCTTTGTATACATCGAAAGTTGATGATGCTACCACAGCAGGAAAACGCCCTGAGAGTCCACCGACATCGAATTCGATGAGTACTGTCTCTGAATGTTCGAGCATCGCGCACGTCATTAGCGGCGGACCTCGCAGTCAAACTGGAAAATACAGAGGAACATTTGTCGGTCCTGTCTGCAGAGAGTTTCAAGCCTTAGATTACCATGGCAGAGCTGCTGCGACCAAGCCACATATCATCCCCCCCCCCCAAACGCTACGCGACGTTTGGATTGGTGTCTTTCACACCGTTCCGGGAGATTGGAAAAGGGTTATTAGGAGCAAAAGTAACTGGTAACATGAATCATGCTTTCAAATGTTTCACTCTGATGGTCGTGTTTAGATCTGAAGATCGGGAACGGTTCCAGCAGAACTGAATCATTCCAAGTGCCAAGTTGGTGGAAGCTCTTTAATAATATAGCGGGGGGGGGAGTTTCATTTGGATGGGGCTTCGTGGACTGGTGGACGTGCCCAAAACCATAATATCTGATGACCATCTGGACATCCTGAACAATTTCCTGCTCCTAAGTGAAAGTATACTTCAGTAGTCATCCTTGCATATATCAGTACGACAATGCTCCATGCCATACTGCACTGAATTTCCGAGACTGGTTTCGGACATACAGTGCAGTTGGACTGGCCGAATTCGCTCCAGACCACAGTCGTCATCTGCTTCAGCAATGAGGTAAGGTTGCGCGAGGAATGGAAGAATATTCCTGTTGCGACGTACCAGAAATTAGTTACAAACATGACCCTAAGGGAAGTTGCCGTCATTCCTTGGAAAGGCCGTTTCACCCGGTACTAGATATGTAATTAAAACGCATTTTTTGACCACAACCAGGTGTCCAAATACTTTTGTTAACATAGTGTATGTTGACTTTTTAAGGTAATACAGACTGAATAACGAAATCTAATTAGGAATGAACAAATGTAGTCGGTGAATTTTTCAAAGGAAATTTGAAGTATGAAGTTTGTTTTTACTGTTTCAGTAATAAGCTAAAAAAAAACGGAATAATTTCAAGCAATCATTTTTATTTCAATAAGCCAACCTAAAAATAAGCTAACATTTCTTGTAGTTTAGGTAATTTCTGAATATTTCATTAGAAGATCATTTCTTCTTAACCTCGTTGTACGTCGTTCCTTGTGTTGTAAGAATCCTTGAGTCTGCTTTTCTTCTTTTATGCCGCGCTTTCACCGCAACATGTAATCTGAGATTCTTGTTTATACGCCGATAGTTACTGCTTCCTACACATTTCAAGTAACATCTTTTGACCCAGTTTGCTATCCCTTTTTCTTGTGTTGTCTTTCGCAGTCGACTATACTTGTTTTCTTGAAATAAGAAGATAAAACAAGAACAGAAAAAGTAATTAAAGAAATATGAAAAATGTATTATTCATAAAAAAAAATAAAACTTGGTTGACAATAATAGCTCTTCAGGTGTTTCCACAGTTGTTGTTTCACGCTTACTATTTAAATTATTCCTAGGCCTCATTGAAACGTGCAATTACCAAATAATAGGTGATATTGATTGTATATTGCTCAAATATAAAAATATAATGCTATCCGCTGTTATTGCCGTTATAGTTTCTCTTTATATATATTATGGATCTTACAATATTTCGGCATCATTATGTCTTTTAGAACAGTAGCTTGCATTATTTTTTTTATCGTAGTTTGCTTTCGTTTTTCTATTTACCTTAAAAAAACACCAGATCATTACATGGCAGAACTTCACCTGTACCATGCTTTTCATTCTTTCGCCAACTATCGGCCTTCATTAATTCCCAGCTCGTCAGAAAAATCTGTGATTGAGGGATTTCGGGAACATGGATAAAAGATTACGTGGCCAATAATATGAGTGAGTTACATTTGTAACACATAACTAATACATTACTAGACATTATTATTAACACATAACTAGGACTATTGGAAAATGATACAACCTGCACGGCCAGGGACCGTATATTTAATTGTAAGAACGCATCCTCCAGAAACCGATCAAGTCCAAAATAGAAAACTCGGATTTCAGCAACTTAAAAGGTCTTGTCTATGAAGTAGAATTTCAGCACTTTGTTCGAATAAACTTAATATCCATGTAAAAGTTTGGTATTATTATCCTATAGCATCTTCTATCGATTAAACCAGTCATCGTGCCACATCAAAACCAAACAGATTCAATTCGACGTAAATCCCGAATAAAGAAACATCAGTTTGATTAATGAGTTAATATAAACATATTATTTTATACATACTGAATTTATATCGAAGTTTCATATTGAAAAACACATCGTTTGTAAATCATGATTTACAAGATATAAAGTACAATCTTACTTATACATCGACTGGATTATTATAGCACACCCACTGCTGCTACACAATCAATTTTTGGGCTGCTCCCATTGATCAGTAATCGAGGTACCTTCTTGATATCAGGGTTCTATTACTATTCCTAATCAGGTTATTCATTTAATGCCCTCATAGATATGGTTTTCGATATTTTACTCTCTGATTCGTGTCGTATTCAAGTATTTCAAAGTATCTCATCAACCAACACCTGCATTCATGCTAGAAGTTCTTGTCTAACTACTCTATATTCTCACGCACTTTATTTGTTTAGGATGAAAAACAAGGACTATTTACCAGCCTTCATTCTCATATTACAGAAAAGGCAGGAAGAAGATCCTTATGGGACCAACCAAATTGCGAATAGTTGAAAAGGATGTTTATTCCGAGATGATGTCATTTACTTCGGAGGCAAGAATCGAACCCAAATCTTTCTAAATCCTAGAAAAAATGCGGAAGCATCTATTTGATTGCGCTGTGTGCTGAATGGCTTTATTTCTCTCTCTCTCCCTTTCTTTGTGTATGTGTGTGGAGGGGGGGAGAGTGGGGGAGTGAGTGCGTGCATACCGCACATATATTGTTTTTTTTTGTTGACGAAAAAAATCTGAGGTTTCGGAAGAAAAGAAGTTTGTAGTTAATACAAGTTCAGAAACTAAACTTTGTTTTCAGAAATTCTGACTTTGGAACTAAAAGTCAAGAAGAGATTTCTCAATATATTTTCTTTATGATGGATTTCTGAAAACGCTCTTTTATTGTTTCTCATATAGTTACAGAAGAAAAAAAATACTTTGGTGTTTTCTTATGTATATACCTAGTATTCGGAAACCCTAAGAAGATTTTCGAATATCTGCATTTCAGAAACTCCACTGTAATCGATTGCTTTCCGAAAAATGTCTCAATATTTTTATTTTGACGAAACGAATCCAATAAATCGCTATTGGGTCCTTATCTCTGGTAATGACACCATTACAGATATGCCAAACACATTATACTGAGCTCAGCCTACTGCTATGAAGTAAACCTAACTGAAAACTTTACATAAAAATAAAGCGACTACTTTTTCTTCTTTTATTGTTATTTTTACTAACTTTTGTATAAAAACACACTGAGAGAATAAGTTATTTTATGTCGCTTCCATCGTTCGTTTCATTTTTGACGAACAAAGGAACTTTGTATGTGCATGTGGATGGATATGAGTATTTTCATCCTTTCCAATTTATTTATTTACTTATTAACCGAACGTTCCCATTGTTACTCACTTTTAATTAATGCCATTTTTTATTTTTTTTGTATATAAAAACTCTCTTGATTTATCTTATTATCATTGTTGCCATCGCACAGTGAAGTGTTTTCTATGTGTTTAAATAACTATTTATTCTTTCGTAATTAGAAAAATAAGCTAATGATCATTAAATTAGAATTTTCGAACTGTTCGTAGGTGCTCTGCTTCTGTTCTTACTAAAATGTCGTCTCTGTAGCCTAGTTCTAAACTCAAAGATGTATGTGCTTTTCGATATTAGAAACATGGAGTTTGAATGTTGGCAATATAAAAACATAAACCGGCTGTTTGAAGGAACACTTGTTACGGGAACTGTTACTTGAAGTATGAAGAAACATATAGAAGAAACAGGGAACAAACATCTGATTAGTTTCAAGTTCTAAAGTGGAGTGACCTTTGCTCATAGTAATGCTGAAAATAAGAGACACCAATAACCAAGAAGATCAACTGAAATCTCATTTGAATGATCCCAAAATGTATTAAAACCTGCAACAAAATGACCCCCCCCCGCCCTATAGATTAGTCTGTATAGACTAATTCCCTTTGTTTGGAATGACTTAAATTCAAATTTTATCTAGGAAGTGAAGGATCTTTATCAGATATTTTTAACTGAAGGAGAGTCAGCCAGTTTCATACATCTGGGGGAAAGGTTTTTTTTCCCTCTAGGAATCTTAAGTTTCATCTCGTAAAACAGTAAACATGCTAGAAGAGCACCCACGATTTCGTAAGCAGTTCGCATTTCTAAAAAGCCAAATTGCTTGGCCTTGAGAGGGCATTGAGTTTATCACGAAAGCGAAAATATGTTGATAATAATATAAAGAAGACATTGTAATAATAACTACAAGAAATCTGAAACCATTAAACCTGTGATTATTTCGAATAACTTAAATATCTTAGCGCTGTACTACAGATCTGATTCAAAGATCAACGTGTAATAGCAAGTGAATGCTGTATCAGAAAAAAGTATATCTGTGAAAGTTCACAATCTCGTAATTTTCCTATATAGTGTATTATTTACTTATAGAAATTGGGGTTCGGTTAAGTAACGTAGTACTTGTGTTATCCGAAAATGTGATGTATGTTCCCCCTCAGTCATCTGTATAAGACATGATGCTTGTTAAGTCAACTGCGCTGTCAACTGATAAGGATCACTGCTGGTCTCGTGGTAGGATTCCTTTAGCAATCAAATTTCACTAAGCTGACCGTGCACGTTTCAATATTGACGATGGTGGTATGCAGGATAAACTACTAATAATGTTAGCAAACACCGATGAGTTTCAGTACACCGGATGGCTGAATTCTTGTGTTTAATCAAATAAGATAACCTTGATCGATAATGCAATAATTCACCACCACCGCTTTGACAAAATATCAAGTGAAGGGCTCTTTTAAACAACATTTCTCTGGTACTCTTAGCTATTCATATATAATTTCAATACAGATATAATACAGATATAAGCCCTCCGTAGCTCAATTAAAAGAACGACGGTACATTGCGCCCTTCGATTGGAAAGAGCCTGAGTTCGATTCTAGTCGTGACGGGAGGAATCTTTATATATGTACTTTTTGAATTGAAGATGAGTTAGCCAACCTCATACGGAGATGGCAGGGTTTTCCCTCCATGAAACTCGGGTTTGTCATCCCGCATACAGACAAATCGGCCTTTCAGAACACACGCAATTTACAGACAAAAAATATTTGTGGTGGTCGGTAGATGACGCTGATGTAGTTTATTGATAGTAGAGGTTCGGCAGTGGTGGAGACGGAGAGCTGTACAGTAGATGTCCTTCCGCGGTGAGTCTTCGGATGTATTGGAGGTGTCACGAATAATAATAATAATAATAAGAAGAATAACATTAATTTTAGCTTTAATATTAATTTTTAGCATCGGGTTTTTTCATCCCGCATATAGACAAATCGGCCCTTCAGAACACACGCAATTTACAGACAAAAAATACTTGTGGTGGTCGGTAGATGACGCTGATGTAGTTGATTGATAGTAGAGGTTCGGCAGTAGTGAAGACGGAGAGCTGTACAGTAGGTATCCTCCCGCGGTGAGTCTTCGGACTTAGAGCTATCATGCTGATAACTCTAAGTCCGAATATTATATCAGCATGTTAGAGCTATCACGCTGTTATAATAAGGACACTTTCAACGGAAGAGAAATATGTCTGACATTTAAGAACATAGTTTCAGAAATCTGTCAGCTTTGAAGCTATATTAGTAAATGACAGGTGAAAACTTTTCACCTTCCATTTACTAACATTTACATTCGGCAAGGTGCTGTCATCCGCTTGATAACAAAGTTACAAAAAATTCTTTTTTTTTTTTTTTTTTCAAGGAGAATATTTTGGAAACTTTTACTCTCTCAGGTTCAAATGTTTAAAACAGACAGTGTTTGTCAGTTCTAAAGATGACAGTGCCTTATGGCATATTCGTGCTATTAAAGTACAAAGTGTACGGTCTCTTATACTTTAAAGCTATTTTGCAGAGAAATTTGGGTCTCGTGATAGGCAGAGTTGCAGATTTCCTCCTATAATCATCATCAACATCAGATTTCTGCCATGTATCCTGATGGAGTGTACAGGATATGATAGTACTACATGAAAAATTTACATCATTACTAACTTCCTATCTACAATTTTCCTCCAAATCAGCCTGTTACCTATCAAGACTCCAATATTATCAGATCTTATATTTCTATCTTCTAAGGCACTTTTTCCCGTATCAATCCACCTATATCTTCGTTTTACTTCGGATTTTTTTCTTGCCAACCTGGCAGAGAACACTTGTTTTGTTAATGTTTCCTCTCCTCTCATACCACCTGAGATTAGCTCTGCTAACGCATTCCTGGATGCAGACAGTGTCAAGTTCTTTCCTAATATCCTCGTTTTTAATATGATATTGCCATTGATGCCATCTGTTCAAGCCTCTAGTCTCTCTCAGGAACTCTCATATCTGCGGTCTCTAGTCTTTGGTCAAGTGTTTTACTTCTAACCCAGCTCTCAGATCCATAAATTGAAATTGGTTTGAACACTGCCTTGTATACAGCTAATTTAATATTTTCACTAATTTCCCTCTTATTCCATATAAATTTATTCAGCTGACTTCACACCATAAGCATATCAGCTTTGTTGATTCTGTTGTCTATTTCCATATTTAACTTACCATCTTCCCTAAAAATCGTGCCTAAGTAGCTGAAATGATGCTTGGTCTACAGGTTCTCTTTTCACAATGCAGTTGTTTTCAATTCTTCTACCTATTTTCATTGTCTTTGTCTTTGTCTTGTTACTGCTCATCGTCATACCATATCTATTACAGCAGTTATTCAGTTTAGTCAGGGAGTCTTGCAAACTTGTAGCGGATTTATTTAGAAGTATAACATCGTCCGTTTAAAGTACAGAGCTGAGTAATATGAAACCTTTCAGCGAAATTTCTATTTTAAAACTAAATCGAGAAATGTTGCGACATATCTCTTTAAATCTGAACTAGTGCAACAGTTTGTATCTGTGTTTGCTTTCATAAGAAAAGAAGTTCGATAATGTTTGGTGAATAAACATCTTATCAATGAATATCTCGCCAGCGCAAACATGAAACGAACTTTTCTGAAAGACAAAGGACTTTATTAGACTTACAATCAACAGCCTTCTATGACCGTTCGAAGCCATAGCAATATTTCTGGCATTTGGAAAGCTCAAAATTCTTTAGAAATGTAAGTCTCGGTCTCTCTTTTGAATTTCCTCTCTAACTTATGGATTTGCAATGGTTCGGCATTTCCGAAAAACAAAACAAAACAAACAACTTGCACACGCACAACCTTCGCTTATTACTTAGACGTTTAATAGGGACATGCGTAGTAGACAATACAATATTTTAAATAACGGATTTACATATGTAAAACAAAAATAGAATTTATTAAATACTTCTATAATATTTCGAAGAATGTAATATGAACATCATTCAGGGAGAAAGCAGAAGAATTGGCTACAATATCTAAATTATGAACTCAAGAACCCGTTCTTGTTCATATTTTCACGTGTCTTGGCTACAACTGTATAAGTAATGTGAATCTTAATTCCAATCTTAATCAAACATACTTTATGCCTATCTCTATGTTTTTGGAAGTGTTTTAATTGTTTATAATTTCTTTTATTTACATAATTATATCTACTTCTCTGTAACTAAACACTAATAATGTTTCCTCCTACTTGTACAGCTATGTCCGAGATACGCGGGAGAATGCACATGTTGTATGACTCATTCTTGTTTTCATAATTAAAATGTTGTAGCCAATTTGTCTGCTTTCTCCCTGATGATAACATATTAAGAGAAATATCTAGGAGTATGCATTAAATTTTAAAAAGATTTTTATTGATTTTTTTTCTTCACTTGGCTTATTTTATTGGTGGACATACCCTTCAAAAAGGAGAGGAGGAAGAAAAGAAAACGTTTCTTTCAATCACAATATTCGGTTTGCTATTCTCACTTAAATTTTTCCAGTATTAGAATAATTCATTTTAAGCGAATTCCGTTATCTATTATAAGCGAGTAAGTAGCGACTCTTTATTTAATTGACTTTTCAACTTTCATTTACTCTTTTTATTACTGCCTTGAAATCTGTTTCAACCGATATTTCAAACTATCAGCGTAGAGTTGATTATAATAATTTGAGCTTAGTCTCAAAATTAGCTATTTGGTTATACTTCAAACAGAATTATTCCTTCCAAATGGCGTCATAGCGTTTAAAGATTCATATGAGACACAATTTATATGTCGAATATCAGACTCTATATTACATAAACACATGTAATGTATCTTCAGCTAAGTTGGCACACGCACGTGGCAGTTTTCTCAACACTTATGGAATAGTTATCACATTAATGCTAACGAAACAGTTATTAAAACTAGCACAAATTCTTAAACAACCCGATTTATTCAGTGGAGGTTTGCTGCCAATGGCTGGGATGCATATAAATAAATAAATAGCATACCCACTGCTATTCGTTTCGTAGAATTTTATCTTAATAAAAATAAAATATCAGATTTCCTTTCTAGTTTTCCAAGATGAATGATGATGAAAATAATAATAATAACTGAAATCCTTTCAGATCTTTATAATATAATAATAAATGCTATTAGTTCTCCATCGGTTACTGTACCTTCAGAAATGCGTACCATACTCAACTGCTTTTGTTTAGCTTCCTAATTACTAAAAACTGAGTATCAGAGAATATGAAAAAACTGATCTGGGATAACGAAGCAAAATTTAAGAGACTGTTTGTGAACAATCCTTGCCTTAAATCCCAATTATATACACTGTGTTGACAAAATAATCTGGACACCTTACGTGCCATGCAAACTTCGGATCCTACCAAATGCAAATATCGAGAAAGTGTCTCCATAAGTCTGGTAATGAGAGCTGGGATGTGCTGCATGTTTCGCACTGTATACTCGATGTCAAGATGCCAAGTTCAGCTGATTGACAAACTTCCAACGTGTGATGGTAGTTGTGAGTTGAAGAATTGACCTTTGTATCCGAGACATTGCTATCGGTATCAGGATTCAGAAATTCACCGTTGCATAGATCGAAAGTTGATGATGCTACCACAGCTGGAAAACGCCCCGAGAGTCCACGGACACCGATTTCGATGAGCACTGTCTCAGAATGTTCGAGCATCCGGCACGTCATTAGCGGCGGACCTCGCCGTCAAACTGGAAAATATAGCAGGAAAACATTTGTCGGTACTGTCTGCGGAGAGTTTCAGGCCTTAGATTACCATGACAGAGCTGTTGCGACCAAGCCATATATCATTCCCCCCCCCCTAAACGCTACGCGACATTTGGATTGGTGTCTTTCATACCGTTCTGGGAAAAGGGTTATTTGTAGCAAAAATAACTGCTAACATGAATCATGCTTTCAAATGTTTCACTCTGATGGTCGTGTTTAGATCTGAAAATCGGGAACGGTTCCAGCAGAACTGAATCATTCCAAGTGCCAAGTTGGTGGAAGCTCTTTAATAATATAGCAGGGAGGAGTTTCATTTGGATGGGGCTTGGTGGACTGGTAGACGTGCCCAAAACCATAACGTCTGATGACCAGCTGGACATCCTGGACTTCCTGGACAATCTCCTGCTCCCAACGCTGCGTAAGTATACTTCAGTAGTCATCCTTGCATATATCAGTACGACAATGCTCCATGCCATACTGCACTGAATGTACGAGTCTGGTTTCGGACATGCAGTGCAGTTGGACTGGCCGAATTCTCTCCAGACCACAGTCGTCATCTACATCAGCAATGAGGTAACCTTGCGCGAGGAATGGAAGAATATTCCTGTTGCGACGTATCAGAAATTAGTTAAAAACATGTCCCTAAGGGAAGTTGCCGTCATTCCTTCGAAAGGCTGTTTCACCCGTAATAGAAATGTATTTAAAACGCATTTTTTGACCACAACCAGGTGTCCAAATACTTTTGTCAACATAGTGTATGTTGTCTTTTTAAGGTAATACAGACTGAATAACGAAATCTAATTAGGAATGAACAAATGTAGTCGGTGAATTTTTCAAAGGAAATTTGAAGTATGAAGTTTGTTTACTGTTTCAATAATAAGCTAAAAAAAGGAATAATTTCAAGCAATCATTTTTATTTCAATAAGCCAACCTAAAAATAAGCTAAACGTCTTGTGGTTTAGGTAATTTCTGAACATTTCATTAGAAGATCATTTCTTCTTAACCTCGTTGTACGTCGTTCCTTGTGTTGTAAGAATCCTTGAGTCTGCTTTTCTTCTTGTATGCCGAGCTTTCACCGCAACATGTAATCTGAGATTCTTGTTTATACGCCGATAGTTACCGCTTCCTACACATTCCAAGTAACATCTTTTGACCCAGTTTGCTATCCCTTTTTCTTGTGTTGTCTTTCGCAGTCGACTATACTTGTTTTCTTGAAATAAGAAGATAAAACAAGAACAGAAAAAGTAATTAAAGAAATATGAAAAAATGTATTATTCATAAAAAAAAATAAAACTTGGTTGACAATAATAGCTCTTCAGGTGTTTCCACAGTTGTTGTTTCACGCTTACTATTTAAATTATTCCTAGGCCTCATTGAAACGTGCAATTACCAAATAATAGGTGATATTGATAGTATATTGCTCAAATATAAAAATATAATGCTATCCGCTGTTATTGCCGTTATAGTTTCTCTTTATATATATTATGGATCTAACAATATTTCGACACCATTATATCTTTTAGAATAGTAGCTTGCATTATTTTTTCTATCTTAGTTTGCTTTTCGTTTTTCTATTTACCTTAAAAAAAAAACAGCAGATCATTACATGGAAGAACTTCACCTCCATCATGCTTTACATTCTTTCACCAACTATTAGCCATCATTAATTCCCAGCTCGTCAGAAAAATCGGTGATTCTGGGATGTCGGGAACATGGATAGATGATTACGTGGCCAATAATATGAGTGAGTTACATTTATAACACATAACTAGTACATTACTAGACATTATTATTAACACATAACTAGGACTATTGGAAAATGATGCAACCTGCATGGCCAGAGACCGTAGATTTAACTGTAATAACGCATTCTCCAGAAACAGATCAAGTCCAAAATAGAATACCCGGATTTCAGCAACCTAAAAGGCCTTGTCTATGAAGTAGGGTTTCAGCACTTTGCTTTAATAAACTTAGTATCCATGTAAAAGTTTGGTGTTATTATCCTATAGCATCTTCTTTCGATTAAACCACTCATCGTGCCACTTCAAAACCAAACAGATTCATTTCGCCGTAAATCATGAATAAAGAAACAGCAGTGGGTTTGATGAGTTAATGTAAATTATATTATTTTGCACATACTGAATTTATATCTAAGGTTCATATCTAAAAACACATCGTTTGTAAATCATGATTTACAAGCTGTAAAGTATATCTTTCTTATACATCGACTAGATTATTATAGCACACGCACTGCTGCTACACAATCAATTTTTGGGCTGCTCCTACTGATCAGTAATCGAGGTACCTTCTTGATACAAGGGTTCTATTACTATTCCTAATCAGGTTATTCATTTTTGTGTCCTCATAGTTATGGTTTCCGATATTGTAATCTCTGATTCGTGTCCTATTCAAGTATTTCAAAGTATCTCACCAACCAACACCTGCATTCATTCTTGTCTAACCACTATATTCTCACGCACTCTCTTTGTTTACCAGATGAAAAACCAGGACTATTGACCAGCCTTCATTCTCATATTACAGAAAAGGCAGGAAGAAGATCCTTATGAGACCTACCAAATTACGATTAGTTGAAAAGGATGTTTATTCCGAGATGATGTCATTTACATTGGAGGCAAGAATCGAACCCAAAACTTTCCAAATCCGAGAACAAATGTCGAATCATCTATTCGACTGTGTGCTGAGCGGATTTCTTTCTCTCTCTCCCTTTCTTTGTGTGTGTGTGTGTGTGTGTGTGTGTGTGTGTGTGTGTGTGTGTGTGTGTGTGTGTGTGTGTGTGTGTGTGTGTGTGTGTGTGTGTGTGTGTGTGTGTGTGTGCGTGCGTGCGTACTGCACATATATTGTTTTTTTTGTGGAAGAAAAAAAATCTGAGTTTTCGAAAGAAAAGAAGTTTGTAGTTAATAGCAGTTCAGAAGTTAAACTTTGTTTTCAGAAATTCTGACTTTGGAACTAAAAGTCAAGAAGAGATTTCTCAATATATTTTCGTTATGATGGATTTCTGAAAACGCTCTTTTATTGTTTCTTATATTTAAATGTGATATGTTACAGAAAAAAAATACTTTGGCGTTTTCTTATGTACATTCGTAGTATTCGGAAACCCTAAGAAGATTTTCGAATATATCCAATTTTGAAACTCCACTGTAATCGATTGCTTTCCGAAAAATGTCTGAATATTTTTATTTTGACGAATGCAATAAATCGCTATTGGATCCTTATTTCTGGTAATGCGACCATTACAGGTCTGCCAAACACATTATACTGAGCTCACCCTACTGCTATGAAGTAAACCTAACTGAAGCCTTTACATAAAAATAGCGACTACTGTTTCTTCTTTTGTTGTTATTTTTACTAACTTTTGTATAAAAACACACTGAGAGAATAAGTTATTTTATGTATATAAAAACTCTCTTGATTTATGTTATTATCATTGTTGCCATCGCAAAGTGAAGTGTTTTCTATGTGTTTAAATAACTAATTATTCTTTCGTTCTTAGAAAAATAAGCTAGAGATTATTAAATTAGAATTTTTGAACTACTCATAGGTGCTTTGCTTCTATTCTTACTAAAATGTCGTCTCCGTAGCGTAGTTCCAAACTCAAAGAAGGAAGTGCTTTTCATATTAGAAACATGGAGTTTGAATATTGGCAATATAAAAACATAAACCGGCTGTTTGAAGGAACACTTGTTACGGGAACTCTTACTTGAAGTATAATGAAACATATGGAAGAAACAGGGAACAAAAATCTGATTAGTTTTCAAGTTCTAAAGTGGAGTGATCTTTGTAGATAGTAATGTTGAAAACAAGAGACACCAGTAACCGAGAAGACCAACTGAAATCTGTTTTTAATCATCCCAAAATGTATTAAAACTGCAACAAAAAGAGTCAGCCAGTGTCGTACATGTGGGAAAGGTTTTTGTTCCCTTCTAGGAATCTCAGGTTTCATCTTGCAAAATAGTAAACATGCTAGAAGAACACACGCAATTTCGTAAGCAGTTCGGATTTCTAATAAGCGAAATCGCTCGGCCTTGAGTCTATCACGAAAAGGATAATATGTTGATAATAATATAAAGAAGATATTATGATGATAACTGTAAGAAATCTGAAACCGTTGGCTATTTCACAGTAACCACACACACACACACACACACACACACACACACACACACACACACACACACACACACACACACACACACACACACACACACACACACACACACACACACACACAAATAGCTTTAATAATGATAACATATAAAATGTATTAATTATTTCGGTTTGAAAATAATAGACCATCATCAGTGAATTTCGACTAAAAAGAATAACGGATTTCTCATTTTTATGGTAGGCGCAAACCCTTGAAATGATAATGAAACATTCTTATGATAAACGTTCTTAAACATATAAAACTCATTATGTATAGTCATTGAGAATAAGTATTTCTTGTTAAACATTTGCTGACGATATACCATCGTTCTAGTTGAAGTTTGGGGGATGCAATGGAAAATCGAAACTCTTTTTCAATAATCCGAAAATTGGAAGGGGAACTTCTGGTAAGACTTTTATGCAAATGATTCTATAGTGTGTGTGCGTGTGTGCGTGGTGTGTGTGTGTGTGTGTGTGCGTGTGTGTGTGTGTGTGTGTGTGTGTGTGTGTGTGTGTGTGTGTGTGTGTGTGTGTGTGTGTGTGTGTTGACTGATCGTTGCGCAAGACTGAATGTGATGTAGTATTGGTTAAACCTACTGTTTGTTTTGCCTTTGAACTAGTAATAATTCATTACTTACTGTCTTATTTTCAGACTTAAACGACTCGTGCATTTTGATACTATTTGTTATAATCTTAACTGTTTTAAGGCCAGTAATAATCTTATTTTCCTAATTATAACTTCGTGATACTTAGTGACTACTCCGGTGAGTCTCCTATTTGTAGCTACCGAAGAACATGGTTAATAAACTGCAAACAGTTTTGTGACTATAAAATTGAAATATGTCATCATATTTTCAGATTTGTGTTGTAGATTGCATACCTGAATCATCTCTAAAATTTCTTCTTCGACCTAAGAAAATAGGTAAATATTTTTTATCTGTTAATTATTCGGTCATTCATTGAATGGTTCACTTGAATGAATGACTGACGTTTTTAGGTTAATTTCTGTGATTGTTTATCTTATTATTTCATTTCAGGTATAAAAGTGTTATTAAACGACAAAAAAAAAGAAATTCGTTTAATTTAACGCCATTACGGGAAGCGATCACTCTAACATGATTCAGGAAAGATTGAACGTCCGAATTGCTATACACCTTATTTTTCGATGTACATTAGTTTCCGAAAACGAACATACGAACATATGACATGCTTTTAATGGATCCTCGACTAGGTTCCTTTCAATATACTTCATATTTGGGATGTTAAGTGGGATACCCGATTTATTTTGCTTTGGATCTGTTTTCTAATATTCTATCTCCTAATGAAGTGCTATTTAGGCAACAGCCAAGCAGCTGTAGGCATCCTGACTCTTAAACAGCGCCTATACTATGTATTCTTGGACTGGTTTATCTGTTTATCAGAGTAAAATCTCTTTCTACTTCAACCTCTGTATGAAAACACACTCATCTTCTTTTGTAGAAATCCTTTTAATTCAAATACATGTTGATAGTGTCAGTAAAGAGATTTGAAACCATGTCTCTTTATATTTAAGGTGTGCTCGACATGCACTCAAGGTATACCTTTCTAATTAAAATACTCATATAACAGTACTATACTGATAGGTGATATATCCGATACTCAATTACATCCACTTCTTTTCTAGATCCTGATATCATACTGTACATCATGCAGATTTATTAGTATAAATCTGTATTATGTTCCAATATTTTAAATAAATTGAATTGCAAGTAAATTCAAGGTATTTCATTGGTTATGCTCTTTAAAAAGATCATCATTATGCAGAGACAGAAATAATGAAATAATGTTCTGCATTGTATAGTAATGGATATTGTGAACTTATGTAATGAATTTTTGTAGTTTTGTTTTCAAGAAGATCGAGATCTTCACCAAAATGATGCTTACGCGGCAACATTAGCTGTGCAAGTATTGCTTGTTTCAGGTGCATTTTCAATATCCATAAACAGTCTGTTTTTGTGGCTTATCTGTTTAGTACGCAAGATATTGCCGAGAACGAATTTTTTTCTCTCATATCACTTTAATATTTGGCATTTTTACAAAACAGGGTTGAGCAACATCAATTTTATTCAGATCACTCTAATTATTTGCAAGGACTTTGAAAGAGAGTTAAAGTTCTCTCTTAAAAATGAAGAAATCTGAACAGCGAACTGGGAGTGAAAACCAAAGAGACTTCCAGAAAAAATAAAACCTTCTGGAAATGCTTCTTTACTTCTTTTCTTCAAGATGTTCAACAAGAGGGGGGAAAGGATTCACTAATGGGAAAAAACATGCCGAAATCATGTTTGCATTAACTGTCTTCTGAATGTAGTAAACTTTGGATTAGGACGCACACCAAATTCAAATGCTTCCGCTTTGGTCGTTTTAGGCAAAACTGATATTAGTAATTTGACATGGGCTAAATTGAATTCATGATCTAATATTTATCATTTCTATTAAATGGGCCTAGTGCTTTCAATATTTCAAATCGGACATTTGTATTTATAAAATTAGCTGAAACAAAATTAAAGGTCTAGAGTGAATAATCTAAAAATTGGTGGAATATAAATTTTAAAACCTATTGTAGCTTTTGAGAGGTTCATCAGTTTTCACAAAAGATCCACTACTATTACTACTGTTACTAGATATACGATATGTATACAGGATATAACAATATGCTGCGTGCATATTGTTATAAGAGCATGATAACTTTTATGAACAAAGCTTAGAACAAGAATTTTGTTGTTCCAGTAGTCTGCCTTCTTGAGCAAAGATATTCGGTTTCACTATAATTGCACAGTTATTAACGAAACGGTTTAAATTATCATTTGTTTTTGTTATAACTGGAATATTTTATTGGCAAAACGATTTCAAGGGATATTAATAATTTTACGTCATTGAATATCATGAAGTTTGGTATTTCTAATCAGTCTTAAATGTTGTTTATCCTCTCGGACCATTTCAAGGAAATTTTAAGAATAAAACTCTATATAGATTAGGTATTCGACAACGGTTGAAGATTAAAAATTTGTGTTAAAATAATGTTACCATACAAGAACACAATTACGAATGTACTGTACATTTTATGACCAACTGTAATCGTTTCTTTGCTTGTTATTTTCTTCTCTCGTTTCGGTCAATTTATAATTTATCAATACGTAGAAATATGAATGACTAATAAAATCCCAGAATCATTCAATTTCAACAAACTCTCGCTAGTGATATCCATACTTGTTTGATAACACCACTGCAAGAAATGACAAAGAATCCTGGTAAATTTTATTGCAGTTTATGTTGTCGGCGTTATTTTCTTAAAAAGAAAATAAAAACACGACTAAAGCTGTTTCTTAAAAACGAGAAATCAGAATAGCGTATTAACCACGCTACCGGCCAAGACGTCTATAGACGTTCACTTTATCATGGATGCGAAGTGCTTATTAAAATTGTAATACCATTGTTATAACAATGAAATATATGATGGATACGAAGCGTATGCGGATGCGTATTTGATCCATAACGGCCGGTAAGGTGGTTAAGAAAGAAAACCAAGGAGACTTCCAGAAAAAAAATAAAAACTTCTGGAAATGCTTCTTTACTTCGTTTCTTAGAGACGGTCAACAAGAGGGTAAAAAGGAATTGAAAGTATTGGAAAATGATTGTAAGTCTTCAAAAGTAAGTATACCGAATTAGAAATAGTTTCTAAAATTTACATGGAATAAATATTTAGAGTTTTTTTTTTAATTCTCAAAGAGCGAATTTATATAAATTTATTTTCTTTTCCAAGATCAGTAAATATTTTATGTGATTTCCTCTATGAAAGGTTGCAAATGATTAGTACCGTGGGTTGTAAATGACTCTTATATATAAAACTCAGAGCGGAAAGTCAGCACAAAACAAAACAAAACAACAACAACAACAACATTCTAGTAGTAAGACTTATACGTTGGTTAGACATAACTGGTAATTAGTTTACGGAAATTAACAACGCATATAAAGTATATTAATTAAAGGTAACTTTAATGAATAACTTCTATATTTCGGCAATGTCACATTGCCATCTTCGGGAACATAAATATATGGTACGTGCACTCAGGAACTAACACAAAGCAAATGAGGAAGAAAGCAAGAAACTAATATTGTTCCTAAAGTCCTAATGGTGCCCTCTTGTGGGCTAATTTGGTAGTCTTGGCAGTTGGGCTGAAGTTCTCATAATGAAAGTCTCCCAAATTTGGGGCAGTTTCATGCACCCAAATTTGTTGAGGTTAGGAACGTTTTTTAGAGCTGCTGAAGATTCTTTGAATAATCTTTCGTATTTAAACTTGCTGCGATGGATTATTTTTGTTTTCTTCCAACGAATTTTATGGTGGGTATCTAAGGCATGGTCTGCCAGCCCAGAGCGGCTGTACTGGTGAAACCGGATGTAGTCTTGGTGTTCTGAAATCCTGATATTTGTTGTTCTGCCTGTTTGGCCAAAGTAGGACAATTTGCAGCTGCAAGGGACCTGGTATACACCAGGTAGGTCTAGGAGAAGTGGTTGGTCTTTGGTAGAGCGGATAAGGGAAGCCAACTTTTTATATGGTCTGTAACAGGAAGTAAGGTCATATTTTTTGAGGATGTTGGTTATTTTTTCAGAGGTGCCCTGGATGTAGGGGATGGTGATAGACTTGGTGTAATCTTTATTGTGGAGGGGGGGAGGGGGGTTGTGGTTTACAGGTTTTAGTATTTTTTGGATTTTTTTGGGGTTATAGCCATTGGCTAAGAAAGTGTTGAGGATGTGGTTTAGTTCAATAGTCAGGGCCTTGTCATCTGAGCAGATTAATTTTGCCCTGTTATATAGTGTTTTTATCACCCCATATTGTTGTAAGGGGGGATGGGATTGCTGGTGAATGTATCTGCCAGTGTGGGTGGGTTTTCTGTAAACAGAGAAAACCAAAGATCCATCAAGCTGGCGGGTGATTAAAGTGTCTAGGAAGGGGAGGGTGTTGTTTTCCTCTTTTTCTAAGGTGAACTGGACTCTGGGATGTTGGTTGTTTAAGTGTGTTAGGAAGGAGTGGAGTGTGTCTGAGCCATGTGGCCAAATAGGAAACACATCATCCACATAACGAAGCCAAATAGCCAAACGAACCCACTATTTGGCTTCGTTATGTGGATGATGTGTTTGCTATTTGGCCACATGGCTCAGACACACTCCACTCCTTCCTAACACACTTAAACAACCAACATCCCACAGTCCAGTTCACCTTAGAAATGAAAGGATGAAGCCACGTCTTTCAAGACTATTTTGGAAGTTCAAAATTACTCAAGAAAGAAAAACACGATCTTAAGTTAGCAAACACAGGTTACCTGCATTCAGGGATCAGGAGACAGAAGATGGTTTTTGTTGTCAATTTATCTGCTTAAAAGTCAGGACAACGTATTCTCTGACATTATTACAATTAGTTCTTCCTCGAATAGCAAGGTCGAATACTTTCAGACCAAGATATCAGGTTCAATTTGATTTTGACACACACACACACACACACACACACACACACACACACACACACACACACACACACACACACACACACACACACACACACACACACACACACACACACACACACACACACACACACACACACACACACACACACACACACACACACACACACACACACACACACACACACACACACAGAGAGAGAGAGAGAGAGAGAACAAGATAACATTTAAACAACAGTTTGACTGGTGATACAGAACTATTCAAATTCAATTCAAAAATCTCAGAAGGGTCTGTTAGATAGCGTCCTAAAATATAGACTGTTCCAAGTAATGCTGTTTTTTTATATCATATGGGATCACTTCGTTGATGTTTAATTACTGTAAATAGTTGGACAGCTTATTTGAAATTGCACCAAGTGCACCGATAACTATTGGGATGTCTTTGGTGTGTTTAAGCCACAGTCTGCCAACTGCAATTGATAGATCTCGATAATTAGTAATTTTTTCCAGTTCTATGTTGTTAATATTGTTATTACTGGGTACTGCGATATCGATAATTCAAACCTGTCGATGTTCGATAATTGTGATGTCAGGTCTATTGTGTTCCAAATGCTGACCAGTTTGTATTCTAAAGTCCCAGAGAATTTAGTCCCATACAATCTTTATTTTATGCTGCCACCAGTTATCAGAAGTAGGAAAGCCATATTTTTTGCATAGATGCAAATGAATTATTTTGGCCACCTGATCATGGCGGTATTTATAGTTAGCGTGAGCTATCTTGCTGCAGGCACTGATTAGATGTTCTATAGCCTCATCTTTCTGATTGCATAAAGTGCATTTGCTGTTATTATTGATGTTCAAAACTTTTGCTTTCATTGCATTAGTTTGTAATTCCTGTTCGTGAGCTGCTAGAATAAATCTTTCTGTTACTTTGTTTATATGTCCATATTTTAGCCATTTCCTCGTCTTGTTCACGTCAATCAATTTTGTCCTCATATCTAGAAGAAATTGGCCATACAAAGGTTTCTTTTTCCAGTGCACATATCGGTTATTTTGCTGTTACTTTTTGTAATCGGATTTGTTTCCTGTTACTTTTAGAAGGCCCTCTTGTGTAATTGCTTCAAGCATTTGCTCAGAGCTATTGTCAATGTAACGTTTAAAGATAATTTCTTCTTCTTCCATAATCTGTCTCATTTGAAGAAGACCCCATCCCCTTATTCTCCTTGGTAGATACAACCGTCAACATCACTTCATGGATGTAATGCATGATGCATCGTCATTAACTTTCTAGTCTTATTTGTCCAGTCTATTATGCCAGCTGTGTATCAAATCACTAGTATAGCACAAGAATTCATTACTCTAATTGTGTTTAGTCCATTTATTTTTGTTTTAAGAATATCTCTAACTCTTTTGATGTATTCTGCTGTTTGCGTGTTGTTTAACTTTCGAGTGGAGAATATCACTAGCTTCTAATATTCCTAAGTATTTATAGTGTTCGTCAGCTGAAATTGCTTATATATATTTCTGTTGATGAAAACTAAAATTGCTGGTATCATTAATGCTTCCTCGTTTAATAGATAAAATTGCTCATTTATCTAAACCAAATTCCATTTTGATGTCATGACTGAAAATACGATTTGTGTTCAGTAAAGGGTCTATTTGCTGGGTCGATTTTCCTTATAACTTCACGTTATCCATATACAACCGGTTGGAAATATTATTATTACATTTGGGAATTTCATATCCAAGTTTTGTTTTCTTCAACATCATAAAAAAGTGTCAGAGAAATGCTGAAGATGTTGAGAGTTTATTTTTCACTTGGTTAGACTATAATAAGTTGTTTAATCAAAGTTGAAATCATAAGTTTAGTCTAACCAAGTGAAAAATAAACTCTCAACATCTTTCTCTGAATCCGGAGTAATTTAATAATAAGGTTGCACACCCTTTGGCAACTCCTATAGGTTAGGATGACCTCTCATTGCTTCTGCCTTTGTATCTCCACTACTGGGCCTGGCTCCCACTGACGAGACCTCAATAAAGGTCGAAACCGGTATGAGTAGTGGCCCTTGCCTTATATGCATAGCATTACACATATCCGCAAGGAGATGTGCTTTGCATTATGGGAGATACTTAGATAGGAGTGATGAGAGCTTTCTTACCTTTGCAACGAGTTGCCTGGTGTTGCACTACCTTACTCCAGTCCTGAAGATACTTTCAGGCACAAACTTTATTTGCTCACACTTGGATAAAGGATTAAACTAAACTTATTATAAATGTTGAAGATAAATGGCGACAAGGAATCACCTCGGGAAATTCCATGTTTAATGCTAATATCTCTGATTCGTTCATTATTGACTATTAAAGTTGTTTTCTATGATTCCATAGCAGCAGCCAGAAACGAACGTATGTTTTTGCTAATTCCAAATATTTGTAGTGATTTTAGGATCCAGGAGTTTGGGAGGGAATCGAATTCTTTCTTGCAGTCTATCCATGCCATGTTTAAGTTAGTTTTTCGTATTTTTCAATGTTTGAGAATCGTTTTATTAATAAGAATCTGGTGTTTTGTTCCCTTAGATTTTTGAAAATTGCCTTTTTGTTCAATCGGATGAATCTGATTATCTGATAAGTAGTGGGATATGTAATTTGCTATGATTGCAGTGAACAGCATAAATATAGTTGGTACGCATGTTATTGGACGATAGTTACTTTGGTCCGCCCTCTTTTCTTTCATGAAGAGAAAAGTGAGCCCAGGTATCATCCAGTCTTCCACTGAGCCTGCCTGCAACAAATAATTAAATTGTTCTGTCATTCGGTCATGTAGATTGGTTAGATGTTTTAACCAAAATCCATGTAGTTCTACTTTGCCAGGTGCATTCCAGGTTTTTTAATTTTCTTGCTTGTGCACCAACCAGTTCTTTATTTGCATTTTTGCTTCATTTTTGATTCTATTTCCTTAATCCATGAATCACCTTTACTATGATCAATAAGATTATCCCAGATTGACTTCCAAAATTTGAGTGTTTCTTCTATTTCTGGTGAATGATTGTTTGCATTGGTACTTCTCTGGAGTGATTGAAAGAATTGAAAAAAATACTTTTATTATTATATGTAATTTTTATAATTTTTAAATTTTGTAATTTTTATAATTTTTAAATTTTGTAATTTTTATAATTTTTTAATTTTGTAATTTCTACAATTTTATAATGTAATCATTATACGTATGAAGACATAATAAAGTGTTTGTTTTTTTAATTATTATATCTATATTAAATTAGCAGAGTTCCCAGTCAAAGAGTAACAAGAAACACAAAACGGAATAACGAAATCTTTGGTAAACGAGTCTAATTAGGGCCTTATCCAAAGGTCTAGAAATCGATTAGATATCGTCATAAAAAGTGAGATGTCCCTAAGAGTGCTGTTTTCTGGAGTTGCAATGATGTTATATCAAGGAGACTCAACTTTTCCAGATGTTTCATTATCGTAAAGTTTTATTAATTACGCCAAACTGACGCCTTTCGGGCCTTATATTCCATTCTTGTTGTTGTTGTTGTTGTTGTTCTTTGATAACAAGCATATTTGGACTTTTAAGTAAACGGTTCGATTCTAGTGAGATTACAACTTGAATATATAAATGACTGCTTTTTTTTATCCTTTATCCTTGAACTAATGTTTGACTTCCATATCATATTTTTAAAAAATCATTTTTGTATTTTTAGAAAGACTTGAGGTTGAATAATTTTAAGAAATAGAAGAATATATTTCAAAGTTAGTTGCAATCGAGAGTGATTCAGTGTCAAAGAAAAAATGGGATACTTTTTACTCAGGAAATGTTTCTATTCCTTTAAAAAAACAATTTCATTTGCGTTTGACATATTACTAGAAGTAGAAGATTATTCTCAGCAGTAATCTCACATCGTTGACTTCTTTTGTGTGGTATTACCAGTAACTGATTTGCACAGTCCAGAGTGAAATTTTATAGTCACAAAGCAAGAAAGAAAAATAAATATAGGAGAGTAACTGAAGGAAAAAAATGATGAATACTAAAAACAAAATGGAACAGAATGACGCGGGCACGCACGCACACGCACACACAATAATAAACAGAGAGAGAGAGAGAGAGAGAGAGAGAAGGCACAAGAAACGCATCTGATGATATGCATTAATACATTTTATGGTGATTGATCTGAAACAAAAATAGTTTCCTCCGTTTATTTTACGTCAGCAGCAAGAATCGTTTTAGGAAAGAAAAATCACACTAAAAGACAGGGTAGTGTGTGTTTCTTTCATACGAAGAAAGTATATACGACGAATAACAGTAAAAAAAAAGATGCGAGAAGAGGAAGAAAATTTCTTCTGTGAGTCAAAAGTTTACTTAAATGGAATAAGAGGGATGAACCTAAAGTGCTTAAGTGCTTTTCTACATAGAGTCAATTTTAGAGAATATAGTCAAATATGTAGCTTGCAAATAATGTAGCTTAGTAGAGGTGGTGTTTGCACTCTACAGCGCTTGACCGCACGACAAGCGCCGTAGAGTGCATACGCCATTCGAATGTAGTCATCAAATAGAGGACCGTTGTCTGAGCCATTTTTTCGACCGGTTCCCGAGTTCGTCGATCTCTGGCACGGGCAAGTGGGTTTTGTCTCCCGAAAACTCGGGTTTTTCGTCTCATAAACTGAAGAAAATCGGCCGTCGAACCTACACTATTTTGAGACATTAAAAATATTGTGTTAGGGTTAGGGACCACAAGAATGGCCGCACATGTTGAGCCGCCTGTTCACTGCGTGCCGCTTAATTAGTGATAGCCTTGGGCCAGCTATCTCTGATTGTCTACCAGTGGAAATTGAACTGCCCACTCAGTCTCCAAAAGTTAGATAAGAAAATGGCCTCGCCTACTCCCTATACGGGAACAAAAAAACGTTAGTTGATTTTATTTATTATTTTTTTTTTAATTTTGGCAAATATGAAATTGTTCAGAGTTCCGATGTTTGAGGATTTATAAGTTACAAATATCTGTTCAAACGAAATGAAATCCCAGAACATAAGAAAAACAGCTACGCTTCTTGAATTTCAAGTAAAGAATATATCTTAAGTTCAAGCTAAAGGAAAAGACAAATATGATTTACTTAGATATTTGTATATATGAAATATTAAAGCCAGACATAATGCAGTATTGATGTAACCAATATTTAAGCTTTAAAACCAGTTATTAAATATTAAAGAGTGGTTTAGTAAGAGTGAAATCTTGGGAAATACGCAAGAAATCGAGCTATGATGCAATTTTAAAATCAGTATTCTTGAATTGTATTAAAATCATACGATAATAAGGAAAAGTTATATGTGCTCCCATTTCTGAGATCGCATTCTTCCATTTTAAGCAGGAGTCCATTTCCCAGGCTTTTGAAAAAATACGCAAAGCAAGAACTTTTATACGCTGCTGAATATATGTCTGTTTCAAACATATTTCTGCTCAAAAAATCCATCTTTAAATCTGATTTACTATCGACCCTTCCACCTTTCTATCGTACCTTTCGTAAGGTGGAAAGGTCGAAAGATCAATAGTAATAGTACTAGTAATAGTACTAGCGTACCTTTCCACCGCTTTGCTACAAGTCGGTGCAAAGGTACGCTAACGTTTCCATGTACTGCAAATATCAACAGATTGTCAGATAGGGGCATGCCACTGTGCACCTTCATGCCCAAAGATTAGCCATTTTCAAAATTTTCTCTACGATGGTAGAACGAATCTCGTTGCCATTAAAATAGCAGTGGTTTGTTCCTGACAAAATTAAGAAAACAAAACATTAAAAGTCCTATCTCAGAAGACTGAGTTATTTCTTAAAGAAATGGATGCTTAATGATTGGACGCAGTTAAATTTTAAGTAACAAATATTATCTATCTCCAAACGTTTGTTATTTTCTCTGTCAATATAAAAGTTAGGAATTCGAATGGTTTAGAGAAAAAAAAAGGGTAAATATATACGTGATATGATCAATATAAAGGGAGTTAACTCAGCATGATTTTAAAATTTATTTGTGTTAAATGGAAGAAAAATAAATTAAAAATAGCATAAAAATATTCAAATCTCAAGGATTATTCCTGAAATCACATCATGATCTATAAAACCAACCTAACTGCAACATCATCAATAGTTTTCAGATTAATTTTAAAAGAACGAATGTTGGCGTGTTACTTTATTTTCCTTTCAGCCCAAACTATCAAAAAAAGATCCCCACGAGAGGACGGTACGATCATTCACTGATATCAAACAGGCTATTTTAAGATACTTTATTTGTTGAATACGCTTGTGTATCGTAATGACTAGATACTAATAACGAAAACATTGCAAAACAGTAACTTCGAGACATTAAGTTGCAGCAGTTATTCAAATATCCACGCAATGTAGATATTTTTCGCAACATGTTTATATCCGTTCATCGAAGTGCAATAATAATAAAAATAATAACAATAATAATAATAATAATAGATCTTTCAAACATTATTTTTTCAATCTCTAGACGAAATTATGTTGTTTATTATTTGTATTTAAACTGTTGTTTTTAGTTTAAATTAAGAACTGGGGTCCAATGTTAGTCCAAAACATGTTCTTAGCTCGATCAATATTCAATATGGATCGCTAGACCAGCACTGGTCTTGAGAGCACAGATTCACTTACTAATGTTTCAGATCGGTTATTTTTATTACATGAAATAAAAGCTTATTTGTGTTTAGTGACGTTCATCTGTTAGTGAATAACATGGTATAGAATTAATATAAACTCTATTTAACTTTAAACGCGAGTCTGACAAGACATGACGCTGATAAGTTTGTGTCCTAAATTTTCTAGTTTCCCAGCTGCAATACTAGGAAAATTGCTGTTTTATTGACCCAATGCAATCGAGAATTTTTATATATGTTTTTGTAAAATAAACAAACAACTGATGTTTTTTATATAGGGAAATATTGCCACTTGATAATGTATAATCTTGAAAACCGCATCTGTATTAATTATTCTTTTGAAATTAGTGACTGGATTTCTTTTGATTTAATAAGTATTTTGATTGCCTGTACTAAGAGAAATCCATGCTCTCAGACTGGCCTGTCGTCCTGGATATATAAATTATATATAAATATAAAAAGTTCTAAAAATATATAAATTTACTTTGATTGATTAAATTCTAGTAAGTTTGTGATTTTAATTTATCTTATACCATATCCAAAATTTAAACTGCTGCACGATCAGTAATTAGTCAGTAGTCATTCTATTGGTCATTCTACTGAATGACCAAGAGGATATAATATTTTGGTAATTTGTTAGCTGTTCCTCTCCGCGCACTCCTTATCACTACAATGTAATTTAAGTTGTTTTCCACACTTTTTTCATTCTCGCTAAAGTAGTACTTATGGTTTTCCCATTTCCCATCCTTGGCATATATTAGTAGTGCAGATCTTATAATCCACATCGCTAATTTTTTGGTAAATAATATGTTTTTGAAACGGGATTACATTACAAGAATTGCTAAGCTATGATTACAATTACTTTACTAATGTGATTTCGAACAATGTGTAAGCTTATCTTAAACGTTTTCCATCTCGGTCAGTGCTCAAGAGTTAACGATGGACTTTGGTGAAATTTGGTGTTTGAAATTCTATTCTAATTAGTTAATAAGTAAAATAAATTTAAGTCACAAAACTTGATTCATAGTAAGAAATTAAAGTTCAATTCTAGTCGATAACTAGACGAAGTTTTCGAAGCCGTTCTTCTTCTGGTTCTCGAGTTATTCGATCTTTGCTATTGAGAAGTATTTTTTCTTCCAAAAGTCGGGTTTTATTTCCTATAAACTGAAGAAAATCGACCGTAAACTCACACTATTTCACACAATAAAAATATAGTGTTAGGATTAGGGACTAGGAGATGGTGGCACTTTTCAGCCACCTCTTCATCAGATGCCATTTGGAATTAGTGATAGTCTTGGACAAGCTACCTCTGATTAGCCACATATGTTTTTACTATTACCGTGAAAGGTCGATGTATCCCTCTGGAAATGACTTTTTATCCATTATGCTATCACTCCGAAGAAAGATCGTTATAAATTCATTTCTACATACATACCATCTAGAGAAACGTTTACTGATTTTTTTCTAGTTAATCGCTCTTAGGAACGAGAGAGAGAGAGAGAGAGAGAGAGTAAGGTTTTTTTCAAGAAAATCGGTTTTAATCCGGTAACTCATGAAATGCATCCTAGCAGTGAGGGTCTCGGACCACACGACAGTGGCACGTGTTTGCCTGCTCTCCTCTTTGGAGGCCTATTAAAATTATTTATAGCCACAAACCTTTGAAGGCCCTCCAGTCTTCAAAGGTTTGTGCTTTTCCTTCTCTATTTGTGTAATAGAAATCATTAGTAGGTTTATTTAGTAGTTATTTATGTTTTTAAAAATAAGTTTTATTGAGCGAAGCATTTTGTTTTATCGCCAGTATCTTTTTTTTATTTAAACTTGTCGAATCGTAGTGTATTATACGATACCTTTTATCGCGCGAATAAATGTAAAAATATCCAGACTTGCTACCAAGTGTACACTTTTTTCAGTAAACTTATTTTCAAAGGTTTGAAACTTATTTTCAAAAGGTTAAAAATGTATGTATAGTGCATATGCCAAAGGTTTCGGCGTAACTAACTTCCGGCTCACTTATGTGCTATCTTCAGTGAACTTAAAATTAGATACTCTAAAATCTCCATCCAGAATGTCACAAATAAGTTATTCGTGATGTATAATATAAGGTTTACTGTCAGAAAGAACGGGTTAAGTTTCTTCCCTAAATGTATATTTTTGTGAGTTTCCTGTTACCTCATGGCAAGATTTCTGGTTTCAAGTTCAAAAACCAAATTGACCAGAAGAAGGAAAAATCTGTCATTTTCATATGATATTAGCTAACGCGCCTTCACTTGTAAAGGTCTGGTAAAGATTCTTAGCTTTCTAAACTGGATTCGAATCTAAGTGTTTTTAACCAAGTGGAATCGTTGAACTGGACTGAGTTAGGGTGGCTCTCCATGCTTTTTATATCACTGTCACACTCGAGAGTCACTGAACCAAAAACTGTTAAACAAAATATGTCTCACAATTTACTTATTCATGATATTATGCAAATCTCACTGACACAACAAAATGCCCATTTCATTGGTTACGAGATATGGCAACTTTGAAAAACTTTCCACCTTTGAAAAACTGCGAATCTCGGTCATTCCTGATAAACTTTTGCGCAAATAATTTTCGAGATATCGAAAAGACGTTTTCAAACTGGAATGGAGACAACCTAAAAGACCAAATAAATCTACATTCTTGCTTGAAAATTCAATTAAAAAAAGGATATTTTATTAATATGTGATGACCTTGGATCGTCTTGCCAGTTATAAATTTAGGTTACATAACTAAACTTGATATTTTGCAATGAAATTTCAAGTTGATCATTATTTGGGTAAAGGCATGGTTGGTTCCCCAGCTTTTTTTTCTTCCTTAATGATAACACTGTGTTTTTGTTTGCACACGAGTATGCAGGGGGGATCACATTCGCTATACCGATTATTACTTCTTATCTTCTTATCGCAACTTCATCTGTTTGGTCTCTTGGAATCCAGTTTTCATTGTAATGAAGATACGGTTCACAAACTAGCCGGAAATAGGAAGAAATACCTTGGCCGTTACGGTATGCTAGACTAACCTTGTTCTTCGCAAATATTTCGTTTTACTTCTACTACCACTACGAAAGCGATAGATTTTGTTCCCTTATTTGGGTTTTGCAATATGAGAACGAGGAAGCAAATAAGATTTTTCACAATTCGCATCTTCAATTATACACTGCGTATACGTTCAAATACAATTGTGTTTGCATGCATATTGAATCAAGCCTCTCTTAACACAGTGTTAAAGGATGTGTATCATATTCGTGAGACATAAACCTTAAATTATGTCAAATGTGTTAGAAAATATGATATTTTGCGTGGATTATGTGCGAGACAATACTCAGTGGATAGGTTCATTAGTAATTTGTACAGGGTTAATAGTTGTTCGGAGGTAAAACCCTTAAGAGCTACCTAAAAATACTCAACGTAGTACGGAGTAATCAGACTGATTAACTCATCTCTTACCAGCTCACTCCAACCGCTCTCACACAGGCATCTATGTAGCGCATGCATCTTCTATAAATATTTTCATGGTAAATGATCATCGAAAATATCATAAAAATATCATATTTAGTTGTGTACCAAATCCATCAAAACACGTGCACTTAAACATCCCTTCAAACTCCATACTCATAGAACACGTTTCTCTTCTTCCACCATCATTCCTGCTGCTGCTGCTGTATTTTGGAACAACCTACCCTCCCATGTGTTTCCCAAGGAATATAATGCACAGGCCTTCAAATCCAATGCAAATTCCCAATTCTCCTTTCATACATTCTAATTGAGATTATGTAACATGAACTCTGCTGAAACAATTACGGTACAAGTTAATATGCAAAATCTTAAAAGAGTTTCTCAGTGACCAATTTCAGATTGCTTGTTTCGAGGTTCCAGTTCATTAATAGTTTAATGGGTGGTCAGATAGTTTTTCAGAAATATATTTCTGGATTTAATTTAAACGTGATTACATTTTACACTAAAATTTAAATTTAGGTATGGGTTCCTTCTGACTTCAAATATATTTTACAAAAAAACGCAATCTAATCGCATTAATGCTACATTTTCTGACCAGAGAAGATATTCATTCTTCTACTCACAATAACAAATAATTGATTTTCTCACAGTTCCTTAGATTTGAGACACTCACATCAAGAACGAGTTTCAATCGTTCTCTGGTTGAATAGCTAATTTTATTGAATTGCAATATTCTGGTTTACAGGTAGAGAGAAACCGCTCATCAGTTTCTAATCTGCTCATTTATATTCACGTAGCGAATCTGTTGCATATTATTAACGATGCAGCAAACCTTAGATTTGTAGGAAATGCTAGTTGTTTGAGAAGATTTTAGATGACCCAAGTTTCATTTCATTCGTTCGTTCACTTTTTATTGACTCAAACATGTTAGAAATAAGATTACGCTCTTTATTGAAGCTCCATTACGCTGGAGTAAATTTCCAAATTAATACGCTAATAAATATTAAGTGAAATTGATTCGCGATGTAAATTGAAACTGTTAATCTCCGATAAACTGGATGGATATTCCGTTAACAGAAGAGTTAACATACTTACGGTTATTATATTAATCAGGATGTTAGCTATTATACTGATGAAGAAGGAAGAAGATATGAAAGAGGTGGAGAAGTTGGTTCAGCATTTTTTGCTGAACCAACAATTTTTTGCATTCACATTCACTGTGAATGGACAGTGAATGTGAATGAATTCTGATCAGCTAGTGTGCTTGTGGATTTCAGGGAAATTGGAAGAATGTCAGCCATTTAAGTAGAACAGCGCCCATGAAAACACCTGCAGGAAGAGAATAAAGCGAAAACAGTATGACGATGAGATAGTGATTGGAGGGAAGTCAGTGTAAGAAGAATCACTAATAAACTGAATAAGCAGTACTAACACCTCTCTATTAAGAAGACGTGAAAGAGCAGAGGCATATTATCAGAATGGGTGATCCATATGCATGCCTTCCATGGAGAGAGAGAGAGAGAGAGAGAGAGAGAGAGAGAGAGAGAGAGAGAGAGAGAGAGAGAGAGAGAGAGAGAGAGAGAGAGAGAGAGAAAGACGGAGCCCAGTCCGGTACATTGAGTGGTCTCTACTCAATTACTTTCTTCATATCACTATACTCGGACTCCAAGGTGAGGTGTGGCCTAAATTCCTAAACGGAGTTCTAGAGATCCTGGAGAGTATGCCTCTACAAATGCAAATGCATATCTTTCCTGTTTGAGGGGGGGGGGGAGATGCTATACCCGTAGGTGACATACAGTATGACTTTGATCGTCCTGTGAAAGCACCCTTATTGGGAGCCTGGGTTATTTCTTACCTGATAGAGAAGTTTCCTGATGTTATTCCACTGCGTTCTATCTCGCGTACTATGTAACTGAGGCAGTTTAATGTCATTAATGTCAGCGAAGGGCAGTTTAATGTCAGCACAATGTATCCGCATGTCCATGAACCAGATGTCACGCAGGTGTCCAATAAGGATGTTTTCACAATATGATGAAAATCATGTATCACGTGGGGGGTTGGGGGGTGTAAGAGTGAGAGAGAGATTCCTTTTAATGAAAAGTCCTAACTAGCCTACAGATGAAACTGTTGGCTAGTTAGGACATAGTCATGGCATAGTCCTTTTCCATCTAAAGAACAGGACTATGCCATGCTTTTCATTCGCATAACAATAAAAATTCTATCCAATTTCACGCACACGAACACAAAAGCAGGTTACACTTATCTTATCCGTTCCTATGTGAAGATACTCAGGCAGTTCGCCGTGTGAAACACGTATTAAAACGCTGAATATTAATAGAGTAGGCCGATTTTTTAATGTTTTGAAATCCATTAATACAATAAGAGAAATTCTGCATTCTTATTTAATTAAATTTTTCCATTTAATTAAATAAGAATTAAATTTTCATTTTAATTAAATTACAGATAAAAGTCATTTGCTTTATATATGACATTGTTTGCCAAGACATTCTGGTTGAAATATTACCTGAATAATTAAGCCAGTAAAGAGCAATAAAATTAGTGGAATAACTTCATTCCTTAAAGAATACGTACTAATTTTAATTCTAAGAATAAAACCTTAAGGGAATATCGAATTGAACATATTTAAGTAGAGAAGGCTTAAAGACATAAACATCAACCTGAAAATGCATTTACATTTTTATGTCATTGTAACCCACAGGACGTTTAGCAGTTTGGATGGAAATGGTTAAGTAATCTAGGAACTCCGTTCTTGAAGAGACCAAACATGTTTTTATTATTATTTATTTATTTAAATAAGTAAGGAGTCTCAAACTGGCAGCTGTCGTTGTTGTTTGAAATTAAGTACGAAACAACTCAGGCTATGAGGGCAGCGTATCGTGTTTGTTAAGTGCATCTATTACTTGAGTCGGATTAGCTGTGTGCGCGGTGAAGAAGTCGAACTTCCTGTAGCGAAAATTAAATCCTCCTCCGTATGAGGACGGCTAAATCGACTTCATTTGAAGAAACCCTTATAAACCTTTAATGCTTCCCACACTGGATTAGAATTCATTTCTTTTGAACCAAAGAGTATCGCCGATACCCAATGAAGCTCCCCACCAGGAGATAAAATCCTCTTCCACTTAAAGACACCTATAACATCCCACTCCACAGTTGTATTCGCAGCCGTTGTTCCTCCACTTGACCATATTTCGACACGTATTTTCAAAGACACAGTTATTCGCTAACAACCAAATAAAATTCCCTACAAATTACCTGAATTCTGTATGCAGCTGATAACTAAAGTGACTGCTGAAAAGGAAGGCCGTCTCCCTTGTAACAATTTGATCTTTCTTTGTCTAGATGAGTTCCTTCCGTTTACAAAGAAGCAACTAAAACTTAACAGAAGAGTGAACTGTTTCTATGCGTTCTATCTCCTTTGCTAATTTATTTAATACAAAACTGAAGTATTCATTAGATCCAATACTTAAACATGGAGGTAGGTAATGTGTTAATTTTGTTCATTAATCGTATTAAGTATTTCAAGTGAAAATAATGAGAAGCAATTTTCTGAATGTCCTGACTTATTCAAAAAGGAGGGAACCAAAAGTAAAATGAATTGTTGCTATTTCAATGATATGCTGACATTGTTCTCATTTCCATAACAACGAAGGCTCTATTCATCAAACATAACGTTTCTCATGTATTGTCAGTAGCTTACTTTATTTATTTTCATTTCAGAACCTTACATTAGGTTATAAAAACAAAGCCAACTGCATAGCTAATAAGTGGAAATACCTTTTTAAATCTGCTTTTTAGAGAATTTCGCAATATCATCGAACGTGAGCTGGTATCGCGTCACTGGCTTCAAAGTAACATATTCGGAGACTATTGAGACTCGCAGAAGACAACCACTACTGCATTTCAAGAATATTTCTTTTTCAAGCCGTAATAATTTAATCACAAAGCTTAAATGATTTGGGCCACCATCAAATTTAAGGAAGTTGCACCATGCGATTGAAAATTAGCATTCAATTAACTCTTAAAAATGTAGACATTTTAATTTAATTTATTCGGATTCTGATAATCTTAATGTCGTCTTTAAAGAGGGAATCATAAAATGGTATGAGATAAAATGAAGAATTTAGGCCTCCAGTATACCTGATAAGATAGCGAATGCTGAGTTGGTTGTTCGTGTATCGAAAGAAATATATACATCGAAGCCGATATAATCAAATATTGCATACACCAGGTGTTTTTGAGATGAACTGCATCTTTGGTAAAGACCGAATATGATCTCATATAAGATATAACATCTATGAAAACATTCATACCTCTCTACTGTTATCATTTCAACGTATTTTTGAATCGACATTGGTATAAATATTAGTCGGAATAAAGGAGAAGCAAATAATGTCATAAAGTTATATTTTCTATCTATATTTAATGCAGTCTTTTAAATATAGGGTGTCCACAAATGATTACCTTGATTTCAATTGGCTATAATATTTTAACAATGAAATTAACTGAATAAATTTTGTTGCAGGTAATCTTGGGCACTCATAAAGTTTCCATACTGGTATCTTCAGTATACTGTTTTTGCCACCTGGCGCGCTGCTGCAGATTTTCTTTAAAAACGGCTTCAGTACTGGAAAAAGCCCAATGTGTTCTGTGGCTAGCAGAAACAAAATCTCCAGTTACAGTGCAGCGAATAGGGCACAGTATGGAAAGAACCCACCTGATGTCAAGCTCATTAAGTCATGGAAGACAGCGTTTTTAGAAACAGGTTCAGTTCATGATACAAGCAGTGGCAAACCTTCGCTTTCCGAGGAGACAGTTGGGGGTAGTTCAAACTACTTTCACCCGGTCACCGCAGAAGTCAATCAGAAGAGCTTCACTAGAACTTCAAATGCCAAGGAATACAGTCCACAAAGTGGTACGCAAAAGTTTGAAATTATTTGCGTACAAAATTCAAATTATCCAGCAGATAAAGTCAGATTCTGTGATTCTGTCCAAGGCGTGACGAATTTGATAACCTCATTGATGAGGATAATGACTTTTTGCAGCGTGTTTGTTTCTCTGATGAGGCAACATTTTACGTGAGTGAAGTAGTCAACAGACACAATGTAAGGATCTGGGGATCTGAAAACCCACGTGCCATGAAAGAACACATTCGAGCTAGTCCAAAACTCGATGTGTGGTGTGGACTAATGCATGATTGAGTGATTGGCCCTTTTTTCTTTCTTGAAAAATAAATTAATGGAAATGTGTGCTTAGACATGCACAATAATTATGCCATTCTCCAGCTATAGGAGATGCAACCAAATGTTATCTTTCAACAGGACGGAGCCCCCCCCCCCCCCCTCATTGGTCTCGTGATGTTCGCAATCGCCTTAATCGAGAATTCCCGAATCGCTGGATTGGCAGAGATAGTCCAATTCCGTGTCCCCCGAGGTCACCGGATACCCCTAGACTTTTTTGGGGGAGGGGGGTATCTTAAGGATCTTGTTTATGCAAAACCAGTTCCAGACTCTGTGACATTCTGAGAGCGTATCAGAAATGCAGTTGAAGGAGTCACACAACAAATGTCGGAGAATGTGTGGAGTGCTATTGAATACTGCTTGAATATTTTACGTGTTACCGGAGGTGCACACATGTTATTAAATTGACTTTTTTTCTATATGTTATGCATTGAAGTCTAACTTTTTGTTCCATTTCAAGTATCCACTGATGAGTTATAATATATTATAATCAGGGTAAACATTTGTGGATACCCTTTATATGTTTAATATAAATATATTTTAAATATATATATTCTTAGGGATCTGTTACATCTATTTTGTTTCCGTCTGCTTCGTATGAAGATCGAAGTACCGTCGATCTGCGAAAAATCACAGAAATATGAAGCTTGATTCAATGCATTGTATTATCTGATAAAAGCCGATTCTGGAAATGAAACTGTCTTAATATGGTAAAATCGCGAGTTATTTCAGCAATGTATCTGCACAGCATCTGCTGGTAACGCGGGAGAGAAGATAGAAGGGTTATAATGGTAACGAATTGCTTTGATATGTTTCTTCAGAGAATGTTTTATCTTTACTTGACACATATTTCGAAATCATTTGCGTGGCTATCTTTGCTGAGAATTTAAACGTGCCTAACGGAAGGATGATTGGAAGGAGACATAATGAAAATACACGAAAACTGTCCCCCATGTTCGAGTGATCAGAGGAAATTCTGGAGAAAAATAATTATCATTGCCAAGATTTAACTCCGTCTCATATACTGTACGCTCCCATGTTGGTTTTTTATTTTTTTATTTTTTTATGTTGAGCCCATACACAGGAAGTTGATTGGTCAACCAGTAGTATATTAGTAACGTGTATGAGTGGCGGGTTGGGAAAGGAGGAATTTGTTTACATTTGATTTGAATGACTTTAAATTGTATTCCTTGGGAAACACAGCAGGTGGGAGACTGTTCCACAGTGCAGCAGTTGCAGAGATGAAGGAAGAGGAAAAGAAATTTGTTCTGTTTGTTTACAGGTGTACTGTGAAGGGATGTTGTGCAGCAGCTGCACATGTTCTAATGAGCTTAGTACTGAGCGGGAGAATTATTGATGTTATTTCAGATGAGCATTTCCCATGGAAATATTTGTAGAATATACATACGTCTGTTTGAAATTGGGGGAGAGAGAGTTGGTAAGGGATGGATAAGTCCAATTGCCCTCCTCTGTATTGAGTCGAGCATTTTGATAGAGCTTTTAGGGGCCCCACCACATATGTGGGAGCAGTATTCAATAGTTGGGCGGATTTGTGACTTGTATAATGTTAGTAGCTGTTCAGGGGTGAAGTAACGTCTTGAGCGGAAAAGAAATCCTAGTTTTTTTTGAGGCTAAGGGTGCAATGTTTGAGATATGTTTGTACCAGAAGAGGTTTGATGTGAAGGTGATTCCGTGGAGCAAGATCTCAGGCTGTCTGGAAATTTGGGTATCGTCGAAAGGATACTGCGAAAAAGTTGTTCTTTTTTATGGGAAATAGTACAGAACTGGATTTTGTTGGCGTTGAAATTTATGAGGTTATCCGAATCCCATTGTAGATCATTGAACCCCATTGTAGGCTTGGAGATCAGAGTTGAGGGTGGTGGTGGTTGCTGTTCTGTAGGATGAGGTGAGTTGTGTAGGGTTAGGCTTATCAAATGCAAGCGAAGAGTGTAGTGTGCTATCATCTGCAAAGCTGTGTATTGGGTTGGAGGTCAATTGCAGGGGGTCGTTGATGTACAGCAGGAACAGGGTTGGTGAGCGTACAGAACCCTGTGGGACCCCCAGCATTAACTGAGTGGTGCGAGGATAGGGAGCCATCCACCATCACACACAGTGTGCTTCCAGACATAAACCTGGCAATCCACCTACAGAAGTCCTGGGTAAGACCGAATGATGGTAGTTTGCCTAGTAGGCCTTTGTGCCAGACCCGGTCAAAGGCTTTAGAGATATCTAGTGCAACCACTTGAGATTCACCAAACCTCTCCATAGAATTTTTCCAGAGATGGGTGACGCATGTGAGTAGATCTCTTGTTAATCGGCAGTGGCGGAATCCATACTGACGGTCATTTATTTGGTGAGTGTCTTCAAGATGGTGTAGGAGATGGGAATTGATGATTTTTCCATTACCTTTGACAGGACTGAGATAAGGGAGATAGGGCGGTAATAGGATGGCAGTGACTTGTCACCATTCTTGGGAATGGGCTGAATATAGGCCAATTTCCAGTTTGTGGGATAGATTCCAGTAGAGTAGGAGAGTATATAGGTGACATAGGACAGGGGTCAATTCTGGAGCACAATTGTTCAGAACAATTGGGAGAATGCCATCGGGGCCAGTAGACTTTTTTGTGTCTAATTGGGACAGTAATTTTCTGATTACATCTTGGCAAAAGGATATAGGGGCATTGTATGTTGGGTGTCTGGAATGGTTGGGGGATATTTACCATCATCAGTTATGCATGCATTTGAAGCAAAGTATGAGGCCAGACGATTGGCTATTTCTGTAGGTGATGAGGCAGTAGAGTCATTAGGGTGTGATAGGGATGAGAATAGTGTTGGACAGAAGTTGTGGCCAATTGCTTTGGCAAGTGACCAAAAGGCTCGGCTGCCGTTTGGATAGGCTGCTAGTTTCCTGCTTTTTGCTCTTTCGAACTCTGTTTTGGAAGCGTTGATTGCTTTTTTACATCTATTACGGGCTTCGGTGTAAGCTTTGAGGGAGAATGAGGGTCTTGATTTCAGCCAGTTGTTGTATGTCTGGTCATTCATCTCTGCAACCTTGGCACATCTTTTGGAGAACCAGGGTTTCGTTAGGGAATGGCAGTTCATGGTGTTGTGTGGAATGTACGTATCCATGCCGGTGAGGATTACTTTGGTAATAAGCTCGGTGCATATGTTTGGGTTGGAAGACCGGAAGCAATAGTCCAACCATTGAAATGCGGCATAGAAGTTGCGGAGGCTGTCCCACTTAGCACTGTTATAGTGCCAAACTACTCTTGTATAGGAGTGTCTGTGTAAACGTTGTTGCGTGGGGGAGGAGATGAGCACTAGGTTGTGGTCAGAATTTCCCAGGGGCTCACTACTTTCACTGTGTATTTGGAAGGGTCATTGGTGAGGAATAGATTTAGAGTGCTTGGGGAGTGGTTTGGGTTATCTGGTATTCTGGTTGGCATCTGAACAAGTTGTGTAAGGTCGTTGGTGATGGCAAATGTTTCTGCATCTCTGCCTGCAAGATCTATACAACTGGAGGAAGAAAGCCAGCTAGTGTTGTGGACGTTAAAATCTCCTAGAATGATGATTTTGCTGTTGGGAAAGTGGGATTGGAGAAAGTCGACTTTTAGGGAGAGGAAATTAAAGAGCTCAGGATGGTTGGTTGCGTTGGGGGGAGATAGAGGCAGCAGATGAATTGAACTGAGTGAGGAAGGGATATTTTTAACTAAAGAAGGTCAACGTTGGGTGATTCTAGGTTAGGTGCTCTCTGGCAAGGTATGTCTGAGCGGATGTATGCGCAGACCACCCTTGGGCGAAAGTTGTTGAAGAGTGAGTAGTTTGGGAGGTTGAGATAAGTGGTGCTTGGGGAGGTGAGATTTGGGTTTCTGCCAGGAAGAGTAGGTGGGGTTTGGTAGACTGTAGGTGGTAGTGGACACTATTCAGGTTGGAGTTTAGGCCACGGATGTTGGTGAAGTGGATGTATAGGGTTTTGTGGGACGTTTGTTGGACCGCATGGGTCTTGCACATTTCCTATGCGGTGCCTGCCTGCTGGTCTCCGTGGTGGCTTCTAGTGGGATCACTTGGTGTTTTGACCAGTTTATCTTGTCTGTAGTTGATGGTCCAACTGCTGTTACCATTTTGACGTTTATCTTCGAGTTGTCTTCGAAGCTTGCGTCTCCGTTCTCTTTGTGCAAATGATAAATCTGGTTGTGCACGTATGCGTGATTGGGGGCGGGAGGCTTTGAATTTGTTGTTGGTCGCTGTTATTATTTTTGATGTGCTTGTCGGAGTGTCGCAAGTCACTTTTACTAGGCGCGGAAAGTTTGTACCGTCCTTCCTTTTATTTATAGGCCCGAAGCAATGGCACCTGACGATATTCTCGGGATCGATGTTGCATTCTTCGACTAGTTTCTTGATGTCCTCTTGTAGTGGTTTTCCGTTTTCTTCAGGAAGTTCAGAATGATGGCGCTGAGTTTTTTTTTTCTTTGTGTTCAGCCTTCATCAAGTCGTTTACCGTTGATGCGATTAAATCGCGAAGTTCTTTCATTGGCGGAGTGGAGCTTGCGCTGCGCTAGTTTTCGATTTGATCTAGCTTAGCTTCGACTGCACGTATTTTGTCGGTAAAAGTTTCATTTAAAGCATTGATGTGCTCTTCAAGATTTTCAACACTTTTACCTATGTTCAGAAGTTGGTTTACCGAAGGAAGGCACAGCGAACAGAAGAACGGCTATCATTAAGGTAGAATAATGCACTTTAACTCGGTTACAAAATTAGTAAATTAGTTCAAAGCAGTGATGAATTAAATCATAATTATACTAACAAATCTACTATCATCCTACGTCTGTGATTTTTTCTAATATTCAAACGCGTCGGTAGCCCCCATTAGAGCCGACAGAGGATCACAGATGTAGCAAACTCATCTTTAGACATATAACTTCACTTCACAACTAACTCTCTTTATTGGAGACCTTAAAAAGTTCCATGTTTGCTTTCTAGAATATAATCCTACATTTTACTAACCCTAAACCCATTTTGTAGCAAACTGCTGTAGGTTTGCAACCTTAATTCCGGAGTGGGACACACATTCAAAAATATCAATAATAATAATAATTATAATAATAATAATAATAATTATTATTATAATAATAATAATAACCTACATTAGCTAATCTATGGTCTAGGAATAGGGAGCTCTTTCTTGACACAACCACATTTCAACTATAGCTTCTGTAGCCGCCAAACACTTGGTGTTGCTATAAATCATGGATGGACAAGATATTTTTCATAGTGGCTACAACTGTGCTAAATGTAAGTGACGTTGGCCACATTATTCAAAAATAAAAATAAAATAAAAACATATCTGAAACATTGAATTTAATGTTAACTTTTTCCAAAAACACCATTGGCCACAATTATGTTGTCCACTGGCCACATGTTACCAGTGGCCATGAGATTTTCCACCCTTGCTCTAAATGCTTGATCTTCAAGACAGCTACCGACTTCTCATAGATGTCGATTCGGGATATTCAGAGATGTACGCATTTCAGGTAGCCTAATTTTAGTTGCCTATAACAGCGAGATAGTGAGAATGAATGTATGAGAAATGTATTCTCATATTAGTTTCAGTGTCTATTGGTCATTTCGGATTTAGCTTAAACGTAACGCAGATTTTCCCTTTCCAATACACAAGTCTCTATTATTTTTTTATATATTTACTTCTACATTACTTTTAAGGCATTAAAATTATTTCGAAGTATATTATTATTTTTAGAATGTGTATTAAACAAACAATAACTTACGAGTCTCGCAGGTCGGGGAAGGATGGAAAGGGAAAAAATGTAACAATAGATAACTGCTGTAAGTTTAAATACAAAGAAAATCTTGCAGAAAAGAAAGAAAGAAAGAAAGAAAGAAAGAAAGAAAGAAAAAAAGAAAAAAAAAGCTTTTTGATATAAACGGTCTGCACGAATAGCCTATGGCACTGATTTTTAACTGGGGGGGGGCGTAAAATTTATAGAATGTTTCTAGTTTTTAAAATTTTGAAATCCCTTAAAATATTAATTCCAAATAATGAAGTCGATTGTAGAAAATTGTATAGATTAAAGATCCATATAATAACTGCGAAAATACAAAGTCACCACCAACGGACAATGACACACTGCTGGAATTGACAAAGGATTTAAGTCTGATATCCGTTTTTAAAAACGTTTGGTACAATTTTCGATACATATCCGGAGGGAATACCTGCACCTGTCTACCATTGCCATTCAAAATTTGTTGCCTTTTGTTTCTACATATTTGTGTGAAAATGAATTTCCACAATGGTAAATATTAAAACAAAACAACGAAATCGATTCCGAATAGACTCCTGCATGCGAATAGCATTGAGTAACACAATTGAAACAAGAACACACAAATTAGTAGCGAGTGATCAACAACAGAGGTCTCATTAAAATACATTTACGTAAAGTTGATTTCTGTTTTCTGAAATTTTGTTTATAATCAGTAAGTAAAACTGCTATTTTTTTTAAAAAAAAGTTTCATTATTATTATTATATTATGACAAACTAGGGGGCCGGACTATTAAAAGGTTAAGAACCACTGATCAATGGTATTCCAGAAAGAAAGAAAGGAAAAAAAATATATATATAGTTATTTATTTATTTATTTATATTAAATAGTTTATACGTAACTCTATACTTAAATATTTTAAAAGAGAAAGTATCATCTTTGAGTCGACTGTACAGAATGAGTTTCTCAAAAATGTTTCTTTCAGCACAAGGTCCTAATCTCTTAATACAGTTTTGGCAGAACAGTATGCCTCAGGAAGGAATAATCTTCCTGGTCAGCAGATATCTGTAGCAAACCGAACGAAAGAGTAATAGAACATGGCGACACGCTACCATCTGTACTGCAGTGCATGCTGACAATAGAGTTAAAAAACGAGACAATAGAGTAAATGTTCGAACTGATACCGGTATATTTTTAATTATTTTCCGTAACACGTTTCTAAAGCATAGATGTCTACTGAATTAATAACTTTGGATTCTGTGATTGAATTTAAATCGGTTAAAAATAATTATATACCAAGCAGTCAACTAGTGTAGTTATCGAGTTATCACTCGATACTACATGTGTTTCCCCTTCTAAGATAATTCACAAATGACAGAAGATGAATCTTAATCCAATAGCTCACCAGAGGTTTTTTTTTCTGAATACGCTACGGCCAGCGAGGACTTTGCGACATGCGCCTTTAAGTAAGGAAAAACCTATGTCATGCAGATTGCAGACAAGAGTATAAAAAAGAACATGCAGGTAGATTATTATGACTTATACACGAATGCTAGCAGTATCAAACTGGAATTGAGGTAGAATTTAATAAATCTTTTGTAGTTATAAGAAAAAACTTCTGTATATGATGTATATAACATTTTCTTGGTACCAAGATATACGATAGATTAATCAATTCCCTTTTGATCAGCTTCAATAATAATCTTTGAGTGTGGAATTGCATCCCCCACCAAATATCAGAAGTGTCCTTTCTTAGGACCATAACCTCTCCCGAATTTGCTTTATTACTGAACGTTCTTCATTCATCATTTTCATTCATCATATGCATTCCAATCGTGCTGAATAAGATAATCTTCGTGATGACTTTACTCCGCCTTGTCATGGTCTGATTACTCTCTTCGTTTTGGTGAGCTCGCTTGTTCTCCATCGAATAAAAGAAACGATTCTAACCGAAATGTAAGGATATATATAATCTATATATTTCTCTATCCCTTCCCCACAGGCATCAGTGCCGTGCGTGTGGTGCAGATAAGGATTGAGAAAAGAAGAGAAAAGAAGAGAAAATGAAAGTTTTCCTTCCCTATTTCACCCAACATTTTCCGACCACTGTACAACTTTTTACTAATGCCAAGGTAATACATTTTTAAACAAATAAGCCCATCAGAAGAGGCTCGAGATCAGAAGTTTAGTTTCGTACTCAACTAGCATTACAGATCGGTAACCGCAAGAAAGCATCAACAAATCCACTTGTGACTTTCCTGTGCTTATATGTTCCCTCTCAGAATGCTTGATGCTCTTTTGAAGAGAACATTGCGAGTAACTGTTAACTTGTTTCTTATATATTTCATGCATTAACTTTTGATAGATGTTCTGTTACTGTCCTGTTTCTAGAATAGGAATTTTTATGGGCGCTATTCTACTAAATGGCCCATAACTCTCCTATTTTTCAAAGACTGTACGAACACGATCATCTTCGTTGACTGATCATCTGCTTCAAACCCACTGCACCCATATCTCTTCCTTTTCTAACATTCCATGTATCCTAATCCTGTCCTCCAAAAAAAAACTATAATATTCATCTGCTCAAGGAAGCCCACATATGGGCTACGGATGTGCCTTATGTTATAAACATTTCTTGGGTAAAGTTTAATTTAGTTAGTATTTTATGGACAAAATACTAACTATGGACAAAATGAACATTTAGAAGTTCATTTGAAAATGGACTTGTAAATGTTCCCTTCCATGTTTGGAAATGGTCTTATTTAGAAATTTAACTGTTTACTTTTACCTTTTTATGTTTTCACTCGGAGTGTCCATATTGTGAAAAAATCTTCTGGATGCAAACAACATATAAGCGAATTAGTAAATGGGAATTTTTTTTAATTTTTACTCTCCTTTTTCAAAAAAGGAGACAGGAGGAAAAAAAAGAAATAACTTAGATTGCTTTTGTCTATCACTATGTTAGAATGTGTTTCAAGGACGAAGGAGTTCTTAAAAATAGATGAGCGTAATTAAAGGGGATTTACAGCTGACGTAGATTAAAACATCGAAAGATAAGAAGGATTACATGGTGAATGATCAAATCGAGTGTGAAGCAAACTTTGGTCTGACACTGTTGTCAGTTGCTCAAGGTTGGATCAAAATAGATCGCTGTCCGGGTTTACCACTGGATCCAAACTAGGGTTATTGCAGTATCAGCCTTGAAGACTACATTGTTTCTTCTATATATATTTGGTTAGTTAAGCCACTTGCCTTAATTAAATTACTAACTAACTAAATCGGTGATCTTCAGACAATTTATATTTTTTATTCCTTTGAAGAACATAGTTCGACAAAATTTTGCATAATGTCGCTAATAAACAAACCAGTATATTCGTTCATTTATAATAGTCTAAACGAGACTTGATATTGACTAGTCGAAATGTAAAATAAGTAGCTTGAATTATTTTAATCCCCTGATTTAGTTAGTATTTTTGCATATTTATATTTCTTAAGGTTAAGAATTTTTGTCATTTAAATGAAAGAATGAATATGTTTGTTTATTGGCAAGGTTATGGAAAAGTTTTGCTGAGAAAGAGTGAAAGAGAATATAATTATGGCATGAAAATAACTTGTTACAATCCATGGGATCAGTCGCCAGTACATCCAGATATATCAGAACTGTTTCTCTTCAACAATCGCAAACTCGTAAAATTAAATATTAAGTATAAATCATCCTCGTATTTCTTGATTTTGGTTTGTTTGCCTCAATACTTACCGCATTTCAGCTATTCTTTTCATATTAATATATTTTAACTGAATTAAAAATTTATTATTTTTAATGCGATCAAATTTTCCTGCGCTGTTTCTTTGATAATTTAATAATTATTACTTAAATAAATTGTTCTTAGTAATAAATATATTCTATATATCACCAATAACTTATCATATGCGTAGAGAATCAGCATTGATACATTTTAGGAGATACGAATGTTTGCATGTAGACGTTTATAACTTAAAGTATAGACCAGCAGCTGTTAGGGAAGCATTGGAATATTATTTTATCTACAATACTGTACGTCATTTGAGAGGGATTATCAAATTCTTTCTTCATTAAGTATGCAAAATGTTAGTCTAAAATCGTGATCAATCAATCAATCAATGTACTAATCGAGTGCAACTTCTTCAAACTACTTCAAAAGACGAATAAGAGTCATTCAAAAAGAACAATTCAAACGTAAACTGATGAATTAATTTTTTTACGTATTGTCTGTTCTTTCTGTCATCTTTCGTTAATTAAACGAAATAAAGCAAGTTTGGATATAACAGTCAAGAATTTCATCACGATACTAATTAAAGTGTCACGTAATTTAGTTTCATCTTGAAGGCACAGTCAAATCCTCAGGCGAGTTTTCATCCTATTTTTCTTTCTCTACCAAGATTGTTGCTGTCAGAATGCGAGCAGTAAAAATCGCCCTAAAATGTACATTTTTCATTGTCAACGGAAATATAATTAGTTCGTCTGAATTAATTAAATTCTCTTCAAGCCACTATTCAGGAATTCTTTAGCATATAACTGCTGTTTACCATACTTGGATTTTTTTTTAGAAAATCTTGTATTATGGACTAAAGTATTTTTGTTTAATTTCTTTTATTAATCTGATACTAGCAATGCGATCACTAGAGATTTAATTACGAATCACGGAGATCTGTAACAGACCAAAAAAAAAAAAAAAGGTAACTGAACTTTTCACAGAATGGAAGCATGCATAGAACGTTGATTTAACTAAAGTGATATTGACGTAAAAATATTAAACGGGAATTCAAAAATGCAGAAACATTTTGTTTGGTTTAGAAGTATACTTTAACGTTGTTTATAAATTTATTAAAATTTATTTCTCTAAATATCGTTAATATATAAAACTAAACAAAAAGATTACAGAATAAAAATTCCTCCGTTACAAATAAACCAAACGGATATATTTTTTAATAAAAGGAATGGACTTGATTAATAAAAGGTTGACCTTTGCATTATGCATTATTCATTCAAATTCTATATTTGGTTATCAAGGAGAAAAAATTGCCAAAAGAACAAATTAGATTTGTGGTTCGAAGAAGTGATGATTTTCTCTTTCTGAAAAGTTACCTAAATACAATTCTTTTCATGAGTTAATTAATTAATAAAATTAGTTTTTTTTTCTTTTCTTGAACCATTCTGTCAAAAATTACAAGCATGTGAAATCTTTCGGTTGAGCATTTTGACGAAGAATGTACGACTTATCGTCGTGTATTTATTTATTTTTATGAAGAAAAATAACATTTATATCTACGTGATCTCTGATTAACTCTAAATAACAGTCGTGTAAGGCAGATCAGTCTATACGAGTTTATTCAGCAGTTTCTTAAAAGAAGAGCAAAAACTAAATGTAATCCTAAAACGCGAAGATAAGTATGACTACGAATTCGAGTCCTCGAAATAACTCCAGTTCCTGAGTTACGTTTCTTTAAATTAATCCCGAAACTGCTAAGAATATGACATCAGCTCTTTCAGCGAAAAAATTCGACATTCTTGATCACTTATGGTCAAATCTTCATGGTCAAATTTTTTCAGGAAAAACTATTTCTGGAGAAGATCGCGCCACCTATCTGAGATCTATTAGCTGAAAAAAATTCTTTGTATTGTAATATCAGATAAATCAGATAACGCCTTTTTTATTCCCTTATAGGGAATATACGAGGCCTTTATACCCTATCTAGCTTTTTGGAGACTAAGTGGGCAGTTCATTCTCCACCGGTAGCCAATCAGAGATAGCTGGCCCATGTCTATCACTAATCATAGCAGCCACCGATGAAGAGGCTGGAAAACAAGTGCTGCCATCTCTTGGTACCTAACCCTAACAAGATATGTTACTGTCTGAAATAATGTGGGTACTACAGTCGATTTTCTTGAGTTTACGGGATGAAAAATCCGAGTTTCATGGGCAAGAGGGTTTTTCCTTCCGGAAAAACCCTCTTGCCCATGCCAGAGATCGACGAACTCGGGAACCTGTCGAAGAAAGGCTTTGAAAAAGTTTCTCCAGTTGGCTCGGCGACTAGACTTGAACTTAAATCAAACTTCGAGCCGCCAAGCGCAGAGGACGCAAGCGCCACTTCTACTGAACTACACAGGCCTCTCTTTGTATTGTTGAATATATTTAAAAGGAATGGAACTTATATAATAAAATAGCTCTGATTTTCACAATAGGTATTTTACGTGAGTCGTGTTTCCATGACAACCGGAAATATTGATTTTTGAAGCAATATCCGCTACTTTTAAACATTCAACATTTCCGTCCAACAAGCAACTTTTTTCGAGTGTAGCAAAAATAAAAATAGTTCCATTATATCATGGTACCGGTGCCCGAACACACACACATACACACATACAGTGTAAATTTGTCCACTGTTAATTTGTTAACCAGTTATCTAAGTGCACAGAGTCCTCATATTTCTTTTTCTTTTTTTCGTCCAAGAGTGTTAGTAATTTTCTACAAGAATTAGCGGCATGTGCAATTATGAAATATGACGCTTTTAATTAGACGATTTTTTTAATCTTTCGGAGATCATTTAAATAAAATAGATCTAGAAATATTGTTTACAAATTCCACAAAGTTAATCATCTTTGAATGAATTGAAGTGCGTGATAAATGAGTCGTAACTATGGAAACCCTGCAATAAGATTACCAGAAATGCCTCTACCAAGCATATTTTAAATTAAAACAGAAATCATCTTACTGCGATTTCTCCGCAGGAATTCTAGCCAGTTGTCTTATTAAGCTTCACGGAGATCAACTATTTCTCAAACATTAAGCTTTCTTGTAGTTCATGCAGGAATACTAATCCAACAATATATACCATTTTTCTAATTTTTTTTTAAAATCCGAAGGGATATTCTGTCATTATATATCAATGAGTATATTGCGAATGGTTCTTGAATAATGGATATAATAATGAAATAACGATTCTTGAAGAATGGTTCTTTTGATTACTGTTGAAGCATTTTAAAATGTGACCAACAAAGACTGTTTAAACTACAATGAATACGTAGTAATTTTAATATAGAAATATCACGAGAGAAAAGTAAAGAAAACAGAATGCGATTAATGGAAAGGAACAAATACAATGTAAATTAAAAGTTAATGAAATAATATTAGAACAGATAATGGAATTATACGAAAATATAAACAGAGCAAAAAGTAAAGGTAAACAATTGCTAAGAACTTTAAAACTATCAGAATATTCGAATTTAACAATTTATAAATATGAATTTATAAATCAGATTCAATAAGTGTTAATATGCACATGCGAAGCAGTGAACAATATCAAAAGCATAAGATACATGGGGGGGGATTAAAACATTAAAAATATTGGCAAAACAAAATTTTGAAATTTGAATATTCTCACAAGAAAAATCAATGAATTCATTAATAAAAAAGGGAAAAGAATGCAATGGGGGTTTTATTAGAATGAACTTGAAAAATTAAAATTATAAGAATTTGAAGAGCATTTATGTAAGAACATTTGTTTGCAATTGTCTGAGCTGAAATGATTTTAGCGAAGTAAAAGTAAATGTAAAGTGAAAAGAAGAAGCAAGGGACCAATGATTCTTTCGATAATTTTGGAGTAAAATTCCTCTGCTAGAACGGCAACATTTTGCGGAGGGTCTTCCTTATCGTAGGTTAAAGATATTAGAAACCAGATGCATAAATTGGAACATAAGGAAGAAGTTTATAAAACTGTTAAGAGATGTAAATGACATAAATAATTTGAATTTAAGGAAGGAATAATTTTGTATTTTTCCACGAAATCACATATTAACGGTCATAGTTTTGTATTAAAGAACTGTCGCTGCAAGTTAAATTTAATGATTAATGATTGCCACAAATTTGAATAAAGTATTGTTGCAGATGAAATCTTTAACTAATTGAAAAAACGTGCTCTAGGACTACTTCCTTTAGAGGTAAGTATTTGGAGGAAATCGAGTTTGTACAAGTGGTGTCCCTTTTCACTTACGTGCACAATAATCATGATCGTTATCACGAACCATGGGCTCACTGCCCGTTGGTGTCCGATGCCTTCTTCACTATCTTCTTCGACCTTTCTTTGTCCAGTGCACAGCGTTGCAGGTTTTGTACATCCATTTCATACCAGTCCTTTATGTCGTTTATTCATTCTCTGTATGGTCTATCTCTTCTGTTTATACCATCCATAATACCAACCATGAATGTCTTTATCTTCAGGTCCTCACTCGTTCTGCAGATGTGTCGAAATAATTGCTGCTTCCGTTTTATAATCTTCTGCATTAGATTCTCCTTTGGTTGTATCTTCTGATAGAGCTCTTCATTTGTGATTTTATGTATCCATCCTATTCTTAGAATCTTCAAGTAACAAGTTCTTTCAAATGCCAAAATTCTTTTTCTTGATTCCTTATTTACTACTCATGTTTCAGATCCGTACAGTACACTGCTGAAGATGCATGTTTCCAGCACTCTTAGTTTGTTTGCAGGCTGATCACTTTACTTTTCCAGATTTTATCCATGGTCTTCATATTTGTTCTTCCCTTTGCAATCCTGATCTTTATTTCTCTTTTACAGTCCAAATCATGCGTCATTTCACTTCCCAAATATGTGAACTGTTCTACATTTTCTATATCGATTCCATCCACTTGCATCTTTTGTTTCATGTTCGTCTTACCAAATGCCATTGTCTTCCCCCCCCCCAAGTTCATAACAAGTCTAAATCTCTTCCCTTCCTCATTTAACGGTTTCAAAGTTTATTTGTAGTTCTGTTTCGTCTTCTTCCATAATAACAACGTCATCTGCAAATCTCAGATTGTTAGTTCTTATCCCGTGTACCAATATTCCTTTTGCATCTTCCTTCATTTTATCCATTGCTCTTTCTAAATGTGAGATAAAAATGCTTAGTGATATTGGGTTCCCCTGTCTAGTACCTCTGCTTGTTCTAAACCATTTCCCCAAATCATCTCCTATTCTAACTGCTGCAATTGCATTCTTGTAAACATCTCTTAATATAACTATTAGTTTTCTATTAATTCCATAGGATTCTAGGTCGATCCTGTCAAATGCCTTCTGAAAATCAACAAAGTAGGTATATATATATATATATATATATATATATATATACTGTATATGGTTTTGTTTTTTTTCTCCTAGCTTTCTCTGCTATTAACCGCATTGTCACAATCTGTTGAATTGTGCTTCTGTCTTTTCCTAAATCTTGCTTGCTCGTCTGCAAGGTTTGCTTTCGATTGTGTTCTAATGTTTCTGTTAATATCATCATCATCATCACCTTACCAAGGTGACTCAAATTCTTCCATGGGATTTAATACTAAAATGAAATGATGCCAGTCCATCATTTTTTAATCGCTATAGCGTAATTTTCAACATTCAAAGAGGCATTCTCTGAGTTGCAGTTTAGTGAAAATCATAAAATGTTTGCAAAATGTTCAACACAAGAGGAAACAAAGTGTGTGTGTGTGTGTGTGTGTGTGTGTGTGTGTGTGTGTGTGTGTGTGTGTGTTGGGAGAAACTGTAGGACAGAATAGGATTGATTAGAAAATCAACCTATTCGCAGTTATTCATTTTAATTTATTTCAAATATCACTTATATCAATTTAGACCACAGCCAGAACGAATGCTACTCTTCAATAGATATTACACCTTCTTTGACTCTGCTATTCATTCGTAAATAAAATATTGCCTGATCATCAAATAGTTTCACTCATCTTTCAATTTCCTGTTGCAATCTTATGAATGAAGCCATAGCAACGATCACAGTATCTCGTATCATCGAAGCTATAACAATCACCTCATTGAGCATTCTGAACGCGTACAAATAACACGTTCTGGTTCATTTTCCGAGTTATATTTAGTTTCCTTGCATAATACACACACACACACACACACACACACACACACACACACACACACACACACACACACACACACACACACACACACACACTTGCTTTTTGAATAATAGTGGATGGATGTATATTTCTATTCTCATTTTAATAAATTAATTACTTTTATTTAAATTAAGGGGATATTAAATCCCAAATGTTTTAAAACCGAATAAGAAACTCAAAGATTGGAATCAGAAAGTTTCGTGGCGAATATAGTATAGTAAACTAGAAAAATATCGGCGATTACTAGCGTGAGCTAATGCAAGTAGTCCTAGTACGTAGTACAATACCGGGCAACTGGCAGCAAAGGTGGAAAAGTTCTGATCGCTATTCTTGGTATTTTCCGTAATGTAAAACACATTTCCTAGAAAATGTATACTGTTATACATTATGGTAGGAGATCACTACCCAGACCGGTTTCAGCCGTTTTTGAGGTGGGTGAGAGTAAAGAATAAACCCATCATCGACCAATTGAAAAATAAAGGGGTCAGAGTGTCCCCGAAGAGAAGTAAAAGAGGGGTAAGGAAGTGACAGAGAGATCAAGGTGGGGTGCTGGGGAGGAGGGGAGGGGAAGAGGGGTAGGATTGGAAGGGCGGGTGGGGAGGTAGGGGTAGGGAAAAAGAAGAAAAATAGGCCTCAGCTCATTATTCACATCTTGCTAGCTTAAGGCTATCAAATGATATCTCTTCACCCTCCTCGGAGATCTGCCTCAAGAAATCAAAAGGAATCAAAAGGACCACGGAGGTAGCCGGTACCCAGGTGACCCGCTCCTTCAGCGCAGCCCGCCTCGAGTAGGCCTGAGCTGCCTGGGTTTTTCCTCCGAACTACCTCCGTGGGAGACCAGGGAGCAAAACAGACCTCGGGGGGGGGGGACGCAGAGACCAAGGAAATGACTCGGAGTGGAGCTGCTGCTGCAGATGGAGATCTTAAAGCAGTAGCAGGCAGAACTTGATGGTGTTGTTTCTGACACTACACAGGATTGGAGGTGAACACCACTTGTTGTTAAATCTGGTGTCACCCAAAGCCTCTCTCTCTCGAGATGTAAAAACCTCCTTAAGGAACCTAAAACATGTAGAGGACTATCCGAGAGAGATTCAACAGACTAGGAGGATTAGCATAGTTGGAAAAAATTTTCCTAACCTTCCAGATGTGATATTTAAATTCGTTGATGATAAATACTAGTAACTTCTGCCTGTTGTTGGCTAGTGGAGCGAACTGCAGGAAGATCACTTGCTCCTGCAGTAGGAGGGGGATGCGGAGCACGTCGCTTAACCTCCTCCAGATGAAGATGGAAATGGGACACACGTAGAAAGCGTGCTCTACGGTGTCCGGGCTCCGGCAGAAGCTACATAATGGGTTCCAGTTGTTGTTGAACCACCACTTATTCATATTGACTAGAAGGTGTCCATAGGCTATCCTCCAGGCTAGGTCCTTTCTCAACGGGTAACCTCGATGTTTAGAGAGGTGGCCGAAGAGGATGTCGTTGTTGATTCCTAGATCCGGAACGTCAGTACGAAGGATGTTAAGGAGATGATCGTACCACATCTTGCTGTTCCGGATCCCGGCAGTGTTGACACCCGACGAGCGGAGTTGTTGTACTAGCTGGCAAAGTCTATTGTAATCCTCTGGAACAATATCCGCCTTGGGACCCTGGTGGACTGGGATCCCAAAAAGGGGAAGCTTAAAGCCTAAGAAATACCGCACAGGATAGCTGCAGGGATGGTTGGTCTGTAGTATCCTGCTAAGATGGAAGGCGGTATTGCTCAGGTATTTGATGTTAAGGACGGGGAGGCCAAAGCCCCCCAGCTTCTTCGGAAGTTGAAGGATCTTCATGTCAACCTCCTGGCGTAGACTGCCCCAGAAGAACTTCAAGGGTTTCCTGTAAAGCCGAAGTTCTTGATCTTCACTGATGTTTGTTATATTCACGACGTGCTGGTACATAGGGCACAAGATGGTCTTGATGACAGTAGCCCTGGAGGAGAGCGACAGCTGTCAGTTTGTCTAGTCCTTGAGACGCTCGACTGTGGTGTTCATAAGTTGTTGAACGTCGAGCACGGGCTCTGCTGCAAATGGGACCTCCAGGAGGGTGAGGGGGTCTCCTGTAGGGACGAGACCCATGGGGATTTTATTTAGGTCCCAGACTCCATATGTCTTGATCTTAGTTTTGTCGGGGTTGGGTGTTAACCCCGACACTTTGAACCTCTCTAAGATGTTGAAGAAGTTCTGCATGGAGTCGTTGTCACTGAAGGTGCCCACCACGTCGTCCGCATATGCAATTACTTTGGAGTCATCCGTGGTGAGCGGTAGTGGAATCCCTCTCACAGCACGTGAACTGTTGACTCACCGTAGAAATGGCTCAAGGTCTAGTGCAAAGAGCAGTGGACTGAGGGGACACCCTTGTTTGACCCCTTTATGGATGTTAATGGGGTACGAAAGGTGTCCGCTGACGAGGAGGCAGGTGGAGCTGTTCATGTAGCTTCCTCTGATGATGGAAAGCAGTCCACTGCTGACCCCGACTTTCTGCAGGATGTTAAACAGAAAGGAGTGCCGGACGCTGTCGAACGCTCGGTTGAGATCGACGGTCAACAGTGCCATTGAGTACATCTTAAGGTTGACCAGACGTAGCAGTTCTCGGATGAGGATAAGATTAAACTCCATCGATCGGCCAAGAACACCATACACTTGTGTGCTGTTGATGACGTATCTCATCCCCAGCTTCAGTCTGTCATTGAGAACACGGGCGAGGATCTCGTAGTCCCTGTTCGACAGACTGATAGGCCTCCAGTTTTTGATGTTGGATGGATCCATGTTGGCTTTGAGGATGAAAACTGTATGGCATTCCACGAATTCTCGCGGCACGTTCCCTGTGTTGAGAAAGTTGTTGAACGGGGAGAATGTAGTCCCAGGCTTCTCGATAGAGTTCTGTGCTTAGTCCGTCTGGCCCAGGCGCTTTCTTCGTACGGCACTGCTTGAAGGCTGCTGTTATTTCGGCCGCTGTGATTGGTGCATCCAACCCTGCTTGGATGTGCACAGGGAAGGGGTCAATATTCCAATAGGAGTAATCTTGGGGGGTACTGTTGTCCTGGTAGAGGGTATTGTAGTACCCCCAGAAGGCGTTCATGATGTTAGATGTTGTGGTGTGATCACACCCGCCTTCTTTGATGGTAGTAATGGTTCGCTCCTGCCGAAAGTTGACGTAACGCCTGTTGTAAAAAAGTGGCCGATTGCCTGTCTTCCGAGCGGAGGTGGAGACGGATCTTAATGTTCTTTCCTTCCACCTGCTTCTGTCTCTCCGATTCAATGTCGAGATTAATGTCACGGATGACGTTGTGACATGGAAAGCTTTGGCGTTGGCTGGTGACGAACCAGCTCCTCTCCTTGTAAAGGTCACGGAGCCGAGCTCTTCTGAGGAAGGCACGTTCTAGGCCCCATTTTATCATGTTTTCTTTGATGTTAGATTTTAGTTGTGCCCACGCGTCCCAGTCCCAGCCAGCGGTGCTCCAAGTGGAGCACAGTTGATTAAGTTTAGCAGAGAACAAGGACGGGAAGTCTGGTGGTAACTTCCAGGGGCCCGGACCAACTTCTACTGCTTATAGTGGATGATACGTGAGCACAACCATTTTGTGGTCCGAAATGGTATAATTAATTTGAACGTGCCTTATATCTTCGGATCTGGAGACAAGGGAGTGTAACAAGTAGAACCGGTCGAGCCGTGTGCCGATACCTTGGCCTGTCCACGTATAATCCCGACAGTAGGGGTTGTGAGCCCTCCAGATATCCGTCAGCTGGAGATTCCTGAGGTGAATTCCCAGTTACCTGTAGCCAATAGTACCTGTATTGGGATTATCCCCCACTTTATCGTAGGCCGGGTCCGCCACGCAATTAAAGTCCCCCGTCAGGATGTCGTGATGGGCGCATTATAAGTAAGTGTAAAGTGACTGGAAGAAAGTCGATCTTGATGTTGGATCTACCGGGGCGTAGATGTTAATGTGCCTGGTGGTACAGCCCCGGTACTTCCAGTCAATGGCGAGAACTCTCTCTTCTGCGTCCCTCTGGATGTTATGGAAGGCTCCGAGGAGGGGGGGGACTGGCATAAGTACCCCGACCCCAGCGCTGTTTCTGTTGCCGAAGCTCCAAAACGATGTTACGGGGTACTTATGGCTTAGTTCCTGCATGTCCTTGTAGTGGAAAAAGTGTGTTTCCTGCAGGAACAAAAGCAGGATGTTGAACGCTAGCATGAGCTTCCACACCTCCTCTTGTTTTGATGGTGAGCGGAGCCCTCTGATGTTGAGCGAGGCACACACAAAAAAAGGGTGGCGGCATTATGATGTTTTACGTTATTATACCCGGCCTAGATCCTTGATTCGCAGTTGCTTGACATATTTTCTTAAGGCTTCAATTTGTGGGGGGGAAAGGTAGTATATCCCGCACCCTGCAGACCGGCTTCCAATTCTGCACACGAGCTCGAGAGGACCTCGAACTCGTGACGACTGTTCTTAATCTTGAAGCTTGCTAATTGATTGTTCACTATTTGATGGTCAAAGCAGTTGAACTGGGAGCCGGTGTGTTTGATAATTTTAAAGTTAATGCTTTCCTCATGGCGGGAAGGGGTTTCCACCTCCATTTCGGACTCAGATGTTGTTGAGTCCGTGCTTTTTCTGGAGCGGCTTCGGTGTTTTTTCCCCATTTTAGGGGAAGCCTGCTCCTTCCTTTTCTTAGGAGGTTCTTTGGGGGATGGAAGTTGATGTTTCCCTTCCTCTGTCTCCTGTTCTTCTGCAGGGTGGACGCTGACTATTACAGGAGAAATCTTAGAAGCGTCTACAGACGAAGCCTCCTCCGATGTTGTTGAGGGGGGGGGGAAAGCTGGTGGAGTGTTATCCTTAGCTTCATCTGTACCCTCGGTTGTTCGTTGCTCCTCCGTCGCTGGTAGTGGTATGGTGGAAATGGGGGGGGACTGTTTCCTCAGCTGATGTTGTTGCTGATGTTGTTGGGGGGGAAACAGTATCTTCTGCTGTTGATGGTGCAGGACGTTTCGTAATTTTCCCTAGAACTGTTTCAGTGAATGTTTTCTCCCCGATGGTGTTAGGGAGTACCGGAAATTCGCCGGCGTATCGAGCAGGCTGCGGATTAATAGTTTCGATTGGCGCCCCTGCCCTCTCTGCAAATGTGCGCAGAGAGCATGATGTTAAGGTGTGTTCTGTGCTTGCACACTTTCGGCAGGAGTGTGGGCACTGGTTGGAGATGTGCCCAACGCCAACGCAGTTGAAACACTTAGCTCGGGGGCAGTCACTACCCAGATGTTCAGTCGAGCCACATCGCAGACACTGTCTTTGTACCCCGGGATAATTAACCATGACACGCGACGTGCCGATGGTAACGAGTTTGGGCATTGGCTGTCGCATGTCCATGGTAAAGATGACTTCGCCGGAGTACCAGGCGGGGTCCTTCTTAGAGACGCTCTTCTTTATATTACTCACTTTCCCCCATTTACTGAAAGTTTGTACGAGCATGTCTTCTCCGGCTTCTAAATATTCCATAGGGAAGCGGTCGATCTTAATTTGACGGACTTGTGACCCCACCATGGTAGGGGTCTCACCTGCTTCCCTTGGACGGGGAAACCCTTCAGAAGTTGATCTCTCGAAGCTAAGTTCTTTACTACTATAAGAAATGGTCCTCCTCCATACGGGGTGAAGGAGTAGATGTTAGAAACTCCTATATCTCCTTAAGGGCTGTAGTTAATGCTCTAGGATCCTCCATTCCTGGAATCTCCACTCCTAATGTCCGGGTACTGGGGGGAATTACTCTGCTCATGATTGATCTCTGCGTTCTAAAAAAAAGAGAAAAATTAAGCGTCCTAAGACTCTGTAAGAAAATCCTGTAGTGCGTATAAACGCACTACCAGCAGGTTAATAGAGTTAGTACTAAGAATGCAAAAGGTTAGTACAACAAACTAAACAACAAATATAAATAACAAAATATTAGTAAGTAACAAATTCAACAATGAATAAATACTATACTGTCCTGCTGCAGGGTGAAAGTGAGGGGATCCCATCATTGGCCTACTGAAAAGAGGTGGGGTCAAAGTGCCCCAGTAGAGAAGAGAAAGAAGAGGAGGGGAGTGAGGTTGAGGTGTGGAAGTGACGGGGATGGGAAAGGGGAAAGGAGAGGACAGGGAATAGGATGGGAAGGGCGGGTGGGGAGGTGGGGAGTAGGAAAAAGGAAATGTAGGCCTCAGCTCATATAACACATCTTGCTAGCTCCACGCTATCAGATGATAACTTTTCACCCCGCCGATCCTGGCTCAAAAGATCGAAAAGACCACGGAGGTAGCCGGTGCCCAGGTGACCCGCCCTTTCAGGGCAGCCCGCCTCGAGTAGGCCTGCGCTGCCTGGGTTTTTCCTCCGAACTACCCCCGTGGGAGACCAGGGAACAGAACAGACCTCAGGGGGGACGCAGAGATCAAGGAAATGACTCAGAGTGGAGCTGATGCTGCAGATGGAGATCTTAAAGCAGCAGCAGGCAGAACTTGATGGTGTTGTGTCTGACATTACACAGGATTGGAGGTGAACACTACTTGATCTTAAATGTGTGTCACCCAGAGTCTCCCCTTCGAGATGAAAAAACCTCCTTAAGGAACCGTAGAACTTGTAAAGGACGATTCTAGAGAAATCCAACAGATTAGGAGGATTAGTCGGATTAGAAAATTTCTTTCTTACCTTCCAGATGTGGTATTTGAGCTCATTAATTATAAATACCACTAACTTCTGCTTGTTGTTGGCTGGGGGAGCGAACTGCAGGAAGATGACTTGCTCCTGCAGTAGGAGGGGGATGCGGAGCTCGACTCTTAACCTCCTCCAGATGTAGATGGAAATAGGACACCGGTAGAAGGCGTGCTCCACGGTGTCCAGGCCCCTGCAGAAGTCACAAAAGGGATTCCGGGTGTTGTTGAACTGCCAGATGTTGATGTTGACTGGAAGGTGTCCGTATGCAATCCTCCATGCCAGGTCCTTTCTCGACGGGTAGCCTCGATATTTGGAGAGGTGGCCGAAGAGGATCTCGTTGCTATTGATCCCCAGATCCGGAACATCGGTACAAAGGATGTTAAAGAAGTGTTCGTACCATGTGTAACTGTTCCGGATCCCGGTGATGTTCACACCCGACGAGCGGAGTTGTTGTATAAGCTGGCACAGTCTGTTGTAGTCTTCTGGAACAATGTCCGCCTTGGGACCCTGGTGGACTGGGATCCCAAAAAGGGGAAGCTTGTGACCTAAGAAATACCGCACAGGATAGCTGCAAGGATGTGTAGTCTGCAGTACCCTGTTTAGATGGAACGCGGTATTACTTAGGTATCTGATGTTAAAGGAGGGGAGGCCGAAGTCCCCCGCTTCTCCGGAAGTTGAAGGATGTTGAGACCAACTTCCTGGCGTAGATTGCCCTAGAATAACTTCAGGGGCTTCCTGTAGAGCCGGATTTCCTGATCCACGCTGATGTTGGTGATGTTCAGGACGTGCTGAAGCGCAGGGCATACGATGGTTTTGATGACAGTGGCCCTGAAGGAGAGTGACAGTTGTCCATTTTTCCAGTCCTTGAGTTTCTCGACGGTGTTGTTGTCGAGATGTTCGATGTTCAGCACGGGCTGTTCTTCAAGCGGGACCCCCAGGATGGTGAGGGGGTCGGCAGTAGAGACGAGGCCTGCAGGGATGTTGTGCAGGTCCCAGACTCCGTACAACTTGATCTTGGTTTTGTCGGGGTTGGCTGTTAGCCCCGACACTTTAAACTTCTTGAGGATGTTGAAGAAGTTAAGTACGGAGTCGTTGTCCCTAAGAGTGCCCACCACGTCATCCGCGTAGGTGATTGCCTTGGATTCATCCGTGGTGAGAGGAAGTGGAATTCCTCTAACCGCATGAGAGTTGTTCACAGCCCGCAGGAGCGGTTCAAGGGCTAGAGCAGAGGACTCAGGGGACACCCTTGTTTGACCCCTTTCTGGATGGTAATGGGGTCAGATAGGTGTCCGTTGATGAGGAGGCGAGTAGAGCTGTTGTTGTAGCCTCCTCTGATGATGATGAGGAGTCCACTGCTGACCCCGACTTTCTCCAGGATGTTAAAGAGAAAGGAATGCCGGACGCTGTCGAACGCTCGGTTGAGATCAATTGTCAACAATGCCATAGAGTACTTCTTGATGTTAACCAGACGTAGCACTTCTCTGATGAGGATGAGATTGAACTCCATCGATCGACCAGGAACACCATACACTTGTGTGCTTTTGATGATGTATCTCATCCCGATCTTCAGTCTGTTGTTGAGAACACGGGCGAGGATCTTGTAATCCGTGTTCGACAGACTGATGGGACGCCAGTTTGTGATGATGGAAGGGTCCCTGTTGGTCTTCGGGATGAAGACGGTATGGCATTCCAGAAATTCCCGTGGCATTTTTCCGGTGGTAAGCAAAGTGTTGAAGATTGCCAAGAGAACGGGGAGGATGTGGTCCCAGGCCTCTCGGTAGAGTTCCGTGCTTAAGCCGTCTGGCCCAGGCGCTTTCATTGTACGGCACTATTTGAAGGCTGATGTTATTTCGGCTGCTGTAAATGGTGCATCCAACCCTGCTTGGATGTGCGCAGGGAAAGAGTCAATGTTCCAGCAGGAGTAATACTGGGGAGCACTGTTGTCTTGATAGAGTTGACTGTAGTACCCCAAGAAGGCGTTCATGATGTTAGATGTTGTGGTGTGATCACACCCACCTTCTTTGATGGTAGTAATGGTTCGCTCCTGCCGAAAGTTGACGTAACGCCTGTTGTAAAAAAGTGGCCGATTGCCTGTCTTCCGAGCGGAGGTGGAGACGGATCTTAATGTTCTTTTCTTCCACCTGCTTCTGTCTCTCCGATTCAACGTCGAGATTAATGTCACGGATGACGTTGTGTCATGGAAAGCTTTGGCGTTGGCTGGTGACGAACCAGCTCCTCTCCTTGTAAAGGTCACGGAGCCGAGCTCTTCTGAGGAAGGCACGTTCCTGGCCCCATTTTATCATGTTGTCTTTGATGGTAAATTTTAGTCGTGCCCAGGCGTCCCAGTCCCAGCCAGCGATGCTCCAAGTGGAGCACAGTTGGTTAAGCTTGGCTGAGAACAGGAACGGGAAGTCTGGTGGTAACTTCCATGAGCCCAGACCAACATCTACTACTTCTAATGTATGATAACTGAGCACGACTAATTTGTGGTCCGAGATGGAATAATTAATTGGAACGTGCCTTATTGTCTCGGCTCTGGAGACAAGGGAAGGTGACAAATAGAGGCGGTCGATTCGTGTATTTTTCGTGTATTCGTATATTCGTGTCGATTCGATGCCTTGGCCCGTCCAAGTATAATCCCGACAGTAGGGGTTGTGAGCCCTCCAGATGTCCGACAACTGGAGATTCCTAATGTGGGTTTCCAGATGTCTGTAGCCAGCAGTACCTGTATTCGGATTTGCCCCTACTTTGTCGTAGGCCGGGTCCGCCACACAGTTAAAGTCCCCCATCAAGATGACGTGATGGGCGCCGTACAAATAGTTATGAAGCGACTGGAAGAATGCAGATCTTGATGTTGCATTTGCCGGGGCGTAGATGTTAATGTACCTGGTGGTACAGCCCCGGTACTTCCAGTCGACGGCAAGGACTCTCCACTCTGTATCCCTCTGGATGTTATGGAAGGCTCCGAGGAGGGGGGATAGCATAAGTACCCCGACCCCGGCGCTGTTTCTTGTGCCGAAGCTCCAAAAAGACGTGACGGGGTACTTATGGCTCAGTTCCTGCATATCTTTGTAATGAAAGAAATCTGTTTCTTGCAGGAACAAGAGCCGGATGTTAAAGGCCAGCATAAGCTTCCACACCTCCTCTTGTTTTGATGGTGAATGGAGCCCTCGAATGTTGAGAGAGGCAACACAAAAGGGGGGAGGGGCATTATGATGTTTTTATACCCGGCCTAGATCTTTAATGCGTAACTGTCTTACGTATTTGATTAAGCTGTCGATCTGTAGGGGGGGAGGTAGAATATCCCGCTTCCTGCAGACCGGCTTCCAGTTTAACGCACGAGCTCGAGAGAAACTCGAACTCGTGGTGAATGTTCTTGATTTTAAAGCTGATGATCTTGTTTCGGTCCGTCTCATAGTTATAGAGGTTGAACTGGCAGCCGGTTAGTTTCTTTATTTACTGATTTATACTAGAATGGTAAGAGGAGGTTTCCACCTCCATTTCGGACTCCGATGTTGTGGAGTCCGTACTCCTCCTGGAGCGACTTCGATGTTTTTTATCAAGTTTAGGGGAAGCCGCTTCCTTTCTTTTTTTTAGGGAGTTCTTTAGGAGGCGGAAGATCTTGTGCCTCCTCTTTTATGGTGTTATCTTCTACAGGGAGAGGGATGCTAGCTACTGCAGGGGAAGTCTCTGAAGCGTCGACGGACGAAGCTTCCTCTGGTGTTGTTGAGGGGGGATAGATGGTAGAGTGCTATCCATAACTTCGTCCGTATTACCCTCGGATGGATGTTGTTCTTCCGGTGTAGGTTGTAAAGTGGTGGAAGTGGCCGAGGGGGGGACTGTTTCCTCAGCGGGTGTTGTTGCTGGGGGGGGAGAGTTCCTTCTGCTGGTGTTGCTGCAGATTGACGTTTCGGTATTTTACCCAAGATGGTCTGGGTAAAAGTCTTCTCCCCGCTGTTGGTAGGAAGATCTGGAAATGCAGCGTCTCGGGCAGGCTGCGAAGAAAGTGCCTCAATGGGCGCCCATGCCCGCTCTGCAAATGTTCGTAGAGGACAAGATGTTACTTTATGTTCCTTGCTAGAGCATTTACGGCATGGGTGTGGGCACTGGTTAGAGATGTGCCCGACGCCGACACAGTTAAAGCACTTGGCTCGGGGGCAATCACTCCCCAGATGTTCAATGGCGCCACATCGCAAACACTGCCTCTGTACCCCGGGATAATTTACCATCACGCGCGACGTGCCGATGTTAACTAGATTTGGGACGGGCTGCCGCATGCCCATCGTGAAGGTAACTTCTTCCGAGTACCAAGCGGAGTATTCCTTGGAGACGCTCTTCTTGATATTGCTCACTTTCCCCCACTTGCTGAATGTCTGGGTGAGCACGTCGTCTCCGGACTCTAAGTATTCCATAGGGAAGCGGTCGTTTCTGAGTTGTCGAACCTGCGATCCCACCATGGTTGGGATCACCTGCTTCCCTTGGACGGGGAAACCCTCTAAAAGTTTGTCTCTCGTGGACGCATTTTTGACGACGATCAAGAATCGTCCTCCTCCATAGGTGGTGAAGGAGAGGATGTTATTGACTCCTACAAGATCCTTAAGTACAGTTGTGAGTATTCTGGGATCCTCCAAACCTGGAATCTTCACTCCTAATGTCCGAGTCCTGGGGGGGACGGGGATTGCTCTACTCATATTGATCTCTGCGTCTGAAATAAAAAGGAAAAAAAATTAAGAGTCTTGCGACTCTGAAAATCCCGTAGTGCGTTAAACGCACTACCAGCAAGTTAGTACAGTTAGTATAAAAATAAAACAAAGTTAGTATAACAATATTAATACAAAACAACAAAAAATACTAATAGAACAAATAAAGGCTATCCTAGATCACGTGACTTTCGGCAAAAGGACCTTCACATCAGTGAGTAGCTAGACCAAATGAATACCAAAGGGTATAGCGAAAAGAACATATACTCTGCTATACGAGTTGTCAAACAGGTGCACTCATTAAGTTACTTAAATATAAAGAGCCAATAGGCTTCATTTCGGCGATATAAACATTATTTAAATTAAGGGGATATTAAATCCCACATTGTTTTAAAACCGAATAAGAAACTCAAAGATTGGAATCATAGAGTTTCATGCCGAATATAGTAAACTATTAAAATATCGGCGATTACTAGCCTGAGCTAATGCAAGTAGTCCTAGTACGTAGTACAATACCCCCTTAATATATCCTCTTAATTTAAATAATGTTTATATCGCCGAAATGAAGCCTATTGGCTCTTTATATTTAAGTTAATTAATTTTATTATTCTCTCAGGGGATCACATTGGTGAGTACGGGCATGGCAAATCCGAGATACCCAAGATAGACCTGATCTTACTTCATAGAATATACACTTGGTATATCATATTTGGAGACTGGTCTACTACTCTTCTTTTCCCTACTCTCGCTCTTATTTCTTACCCCCCCCTCCCTATGCTATTAGTGTAATTCGAAGGCGACGGGGGTGACTCTTTCCTCTGAAACTTTAGTTTCCACTATCTACTAAAAAAAGGCAAGCCTAGTCGTCTTAAGGTAGTAGCCCCACCACTAGGATACCTATCGTCATGCTAGTCACTTGACATAGGGAAACACATATTACTTTCAAGTCTCAACGAAATCCAAACCGGACAGCAAACATGGGAAACGACCGCAAACTGGAAAAGGTTAAGAAACATTGGAAAAATAAACACGTGGTGAAATATGCTACATGGAACATTAGAAGCATAGCACATAAAGAAGAAGAATTAGATAAAATTTTAAATGACGTAAATATAGAAATTGCAGTTCTTACAGAAGCAAAAAAGAAACTTAAAGGAACAAAAGAAACACCTAACTACAATATCATATACAGTAGAGTGGACAAAAAAATACATGCAAAAGCTGGTGTAATGATTTGGATCCATAAATCAATTAAAGCAAAAATAACTCATTATGCATACTGGAATGAAAGAATATTAGAAGTGCGATTAAAATTAAATAAGAAAATTTAACAGTTGTAGGAGTGTATGCCCCTGAAGAAGGAAAAGAAGAAGAAAATGATTACTTTTACAGAGAGTTACAAGGAATATATGAAAAATTAAATAAAACAGACCATATAATTATAGCCGGGGATCTTAATGCCAGAATAGGAATGAAAAAAATTAACAATAATATACATACATACATAGCTCATGGCAAAAACATGATGTTAAAAAAGAGAGTCATGATATCATTATATATTAACAGAATTGAAGAATTTTAAATATTTTAAGTTAAAACTTTGAAGGAAAACACAGATCTAATCCAAGAAGTTGGCAAATTAAAATAAGAGTTAAAAGTAAAAGTCTTAATATGTTATAATAAGGAAAAGAAGAAACATATATATCATTATAAGTTCAGATCTAAGTTCGTAATCCAGGTCACAGCTTTTGGGGCCGCTTGTAAAAATTCATTCCAGTCATTGTGATAAGCACGGAAGGTGCATTCGTTTACAATATGTTGCATTGTCTGTCGTGGAGCACCACAGTCACATTCTGGAGATGTTTGTCTGTTCCATTTATAGAGAGTATCTCCACATAGGCCATGATTTGTCCGAATTCTATTTAGTACCGTCCATGTTTTGCGGGGTAGATCTGATCCTGTGATGATTTGATCACCTTTAAAGATGTTACGCAAATGTTCTTTCGTATTTTCGTTCTATGATTCTTCCCACTTTGATAAAGGATTAAAATTATTTAGCACTAGTTCTTCTGCTGCTCGTAGTGATGGACAGCGAGATTTCAATCTATTGACGTTAAGAGTTGGGAGATCCTGATGAATAGATAGGTTCGGTTTACCAGCAAAGTTTTGGAATTTACGGTCTAAAGAATTCAATCTACGTAGTTTTGTAGGGCCAATGACTGCTAAAAGAGGTAACCAGTATGTTGGGGTCGATCTAATAGTGCCTGTAATTAATCTTAAGGTATTGTTCAATTGAGAATTGATAATCCTTGCGTGAGGGCTATTTAGCCACACAGGAGCACCATATTCAGCACTTGAGAATACAAAAGCAAGGGTTGTTGTCCGAAGAGTAGAGGCTCTTGAAACCCAGGTAGTGCCACAGAGTCTCTGTAGGATATTATTACGTGACCTTAGTTTATATGCCAAGTTTGAAAGATGTTGCCTGAAAGTGAGAGAACGGTCAAGTGTGACTACCAAGTACTTAGGGAATGTATTATATGGAAGTATAGTGTTGTTCAATTCAATTTTTAGTTTCACATTTGCCAAGTTATTATTTAGATGAAAACAATATATTACCGTTTTGCTCCTATTTAAACGGAGTCTCCATCTTTTAAAATATTCATCCAGAATAGTTGAGTCAGCTTTTAGAATTTCTTCTGTACGACTTATGCATTTATGCTGTGTAGTTATTGCTATATCGTCGGCATAACAAAATTTCCTTGATGTAGTGATGGGAAGATCAGATATATACAGATTGAATAATAACGGAGATAAAACTGATCCCTGTGGCAGTCCATTATTTAACTTCCTTTCGCTGCTAGTTTTATTACCTATAGTCACTATAAATCTTCTATCTCTTAGCATATTGTTAATAATATGGACTATTGTTTTACATGGGATAATTTTATATAATTTATATAGAAGGCCTTGTCTCCAAACGGTGTCGAAGGCTGTTGACAAATCAATAAATGCTGCTGATGTTTTTAAACCTTTTTGAAAACCAGCTTCTATGTGAGTTACCAAAGAGAGAACCTGGTCACAACGCCCACGACTTAGTCTGAAGCCAGCTTGTTCTATTGGGACATTTTTAAAAACTGTGGAGCTTATTCTATTATAAATAAGTCTTTCAAAGAGTTTATAACAACAACTGAGAAGAGTAATAGGTCGGTAACTTTCCGGTTTATGATTAGGCTTACCAGGCTTTAAAATTGAAAGTACTTTTGCTTTTTTAAAAATAGTGGGAAGTTTACCAGTTGTAAGAATGCCAGTATAGAACTTCGTTAACCATAATCTTGCATTTCGTCCCAGATTAATCAAAAATTCTGGATGAATTTTATCAAAACCAGGAGCCTTACCAGGCTTTAATTCCTTTAAGGCTGCTTCAACTTCTTGTTGCGTAAAAGGGTGAGCAAAATTTGAAGCTATAGGTGAAGACTTGCTAAATTCTTTTAATTATCTCTTTATTGCTAAATCATTTTAATTATCTCTCTGTATATCTTGTATGCTTTTTATTGATTGGGATACGTGATATAATAACAATATCTATAGCTAGTTGATCTGGGGCGATTCTTGGTTGTTCATTAATCAAAGGAGCACTACCACCTAGTTTCCTAACAAGGCTCCAAGCTTTACGGCCGGAATGAGTAAAGGCTATACCTTCAACTGTATTTACCCATTTTTTCCTTCGGGATATATCCAAGTTTTCTAGGAGTTCGTCTGCTGTTTTTGGGTCATTGTTTATCTGATATTCATTATAAAGTAATTCACATTCTTCGCTCCAACCATGTATATAGTTATGTCTAATACCTCTAGGAATAGTTTTCTTGTCAGCAAGCATGACTACGCCTATACATCGATGAAAATTACTACTTATTGGAGATATCCAGCGAATACATTTGTCAAGTTCATTACCGTATTTATTCCAGTCAGCCTTTTTAAAATTCCAGCGTGGGATAGGCTTTAAGCTTACAAATGGAATGGAAATGCCAATGTCAATTAATACCGGTCTATGTTGACTATGAGGAAAGTCAGTTAAGACCCTTCTCAGATTTTGCATAGGGTGACCTGAATTATTTTTGCTCACAAGACATAAATCAGGGTTATAGTCCCTTTTCCAGTCCGCAGATCTAAAAGTGCTTTTGTCTTTGGCATCAAAGACTAAGTGAAGATTACTTAGTTCGATCCAATCAACAAGTTTTTCGCCACATTCGTTGTTTCCAGAATAATTCCACTGTTCATGGTGACTATTAAAGTCCCTAATATAAATTGCTGGATGTTCAGCAATAGGAATAATTTGTTTCCCGCCAAGGTGATCCAGGTGGCTTATAAATATTCGTAATTGTAATATCTTGAACTTTTATCACCACTGTATGTATGTATGTTTTCTACAATATTTTGAGATATAAGAAAAACTTCTTTAAGACGATTTCGCACATACATTGCTATTCCATATACTTCATGATAAGTTGCATCAATAGCAATGTAACTTGGAATGTGACCTCTTTTAAGGAGCTGTTCAGGATCAGCAGCACGTTTTTCCTGGACAGCAATCACATCAACATCGTTGGTTAACAATAATTTCTATAAATAATCACATTTGGCTTTGCTAATAGATTCAATATTTAATTGACAAATACGTAATGTAGAGCCAATGTTTCTAAATTCTGATTTCTGCAAGTCACTATATTCAATAAATTCAGTAGACATCATGAAATAATATACAAATATATACACAAATATAATACACAATAATATACAAAAATTTGGAGAACCAACAGTAAACAAAAATGGAAAGTGATTATACAATATATAATAATTTAAAAATAATGAATACATTTTACAAACATAAAAATATACATAAATATACATGGTGTGTAAGAGGACGAAAATCAATAATAGACTACTTTGTAGCAAATGAAAAAAAAGCAGCAAACCTCTTCCTAGACGTCAAAGTTAGAAGACGGCTAGAGATCGACAGTACAGGCAAAATTAAGGTTTCCACCAAACTGGTTACAAAAAATACAAAAAACAAGAACAACAAAACAAACAAACTAGAGAAACAAAATCTAATTACAAAGTAAGACTACTAAATGATTCAAGTATAAGAAATTTATACCAACAGAGGATTAATAACCACTTAAAAAAATACACAAAAATGAAGACATTGACAAAGAATGGAATAATATAAAAGAAATTATTGCATCAGCAGCATATGAAAGTCTAGGAACACACAAAAAAATCATAAAAATAAAAAAAGTACATATATGGGACAATAAATAAAAACAGTAATTGAAAATAAACAAAGCTGGCTTTCGAACGATGGTTAAGTAGCAAAAAACAAGAAGGTGAAATTGAATATAAAAAAAAGACAAGCAATAGCCAAAAGAGAAACCAGAGACACAGAGAAAGATGGGAAAAATTTGTATCATATCTAGAAAATGGCATATACAAAATAAGACCCAGTGTGTACAAAATACTAAAACATATGAGCGCAGATATAAATGAAACTGCAAATATAAATTGCGAAATAGACGTAAACGAATTCTTGGATGTTTACAGATCTTTGGACGGATAATACTGGCATCAAAAATAATTACACCAGAAACTTACTTTATACTTTATACAAAAATACTTTAAACGATATGATAATAATGAAAGAATTAAGGACAACCTAAATAAAATTAAAAAAAATGGGAAATCAGCAGAGAAGATGGGATAAACTCCAAACTATTTAAATTTGCTGGAAAAAAATTTCATAAAAGATTACTAAAATTTTTATAAAATATATACAAATGGACAAATACCAATCTAATGGGATAGATACAAGTATAGTAATACCTATATTTAAAAAAGGGGATAAAACAAAACCAGCTAACTACAGAGGTATTAGTTTATTGAATACATGCTACAAAATATATAGCAGAATATTTAATAAAAAACTGAAAATATACAGTGAAAAATTATTATTAGAATATCAAAATGGATTTAGAAAAGGACGCTCTACAATGGATGCAGCTTTCTGTTTAAAACTATTTATAGAAAAAAGAAGAGAATTCAATTTAGAAACTCATCTTTTGTTGATAGAATACGAAAAAGCATTTGACAAAGTAAAAAGATATATACTGTTTGATATATTGCAAAGAATAAATATACCTAATATTTTGCTACATGCAGTATTGAATATATATATATAAAGATAATGAAATAAAAATAAAAATAAATGAAAAAATGTCTGAAAAACGATCCATAAACCAAGGAGTAAGACAGGGATGCCCTCTGTCGCCAACACTTTTCAATATTTACATTAATGAAATATTAACACAGTGGAACACCTTAAACGATCAACGTATGGAAATTTCCCGGAAAAAAAAAATAAACATGCTATTATTTGCAGATGATCAGGTAATAATATCAGATAAGGAAGACAATTTACAAAGAGCAATATATAATTTAATATGTTATAGTAGAACAGTTTGGAATGAAAATTTCCATAGATAAAACTAAAACGGTGACATTTTGTGGACAAACTCCAGTTAGAAGTAAAATAGTTATTAACCCTGCGGAGATCGCGATCGAAAAAATTGCAGCGTAGGTCGCGTGTATCTGAGAGATTCATTCATTACTGGTATGTGCTAAAATGCGATAAAAGTTTAAAAAAATAATGCAAATATAATACGCGATGGTTTATTTATTTTCAGTTAAAATCTAGAAATTAGTGAACAAAGTAACAAAGAAAAAAATAACAACTAAATCAATACTATACTGGCATCGGAGTTCGCGGTATCTCTCAAGTGCAATTTACTATCAAATATCACTTTCACTTTCGCATTCGACTCTATCATTCTCATCATCGGATTCGAGTAACAAAATCGTCCGCGCGGTTAGCCTAGTGGCTTTACACTTCGCAACTATATGCCTGTGGAAGAAGTGTCCTAGGTTCGATTCCCGTCGACGACGTGAGGAGCTTAAGGATCTTCCTCAGCCATAGCCAAGTTAGCCGGTGTTGGGCGTGGACAGCAGGTTTTTTCCCCAGTTTATGTGGGGTTTTTTCATCCCGCAAGCAGGCAAACCGGCCTCGTGAACACACACACACACGGATCTGCAGCCACAAATACTTAACCCCCATGAGGGGGCTAAACTCGCCCCAATAGGGATGGGGAGAATAAGGAGGAAACTCCATATGAATAAATAAGTAACAAAATCGCTGAATGCCTTCAACATCTGATGGATTATCCAATTGATATGTTTTCCAGCCATTTTCAAGGTCGCGGTATCTCTCAGATACAATTTACTATGAAATATCACACACCTTTACATAACACGTGTTAAACCAAAACTGACCGCATAAACAGTGTGGAATATCACTCGTAATATATGCATGCGCAGTTATTCATTATCTCCAAGCTATACACTGAATATGTGTAAGAATATTTATATTAAACAATTTGTTTGTATCTGTCAGATCAGCCGCGACCTCCGCAGGGTTAATAATAAAATAATAGAACAGATAAATACTTTCAGTTATCTTGGATGTGAAATATCATATGAAGGAGAAAAAGTTGAAATTAAAAACTTCAACATTTTTACAGATTGTAGGCCTGATAAATAGAACACTCAACCTAAATATAGTACAAAAAGTAACACGCTTGAAATCATACAAATACTTTAGCAGTGTCCACATTATTATATGGCAGTGAAATTTAGACAATAAACAAACAAGATAAACAAAGAATAAAAACAAGTGAAATGAGATTTATGAGAAGAACTTCAAAATACACATTATTAGACCAACGAAAATATTAAAGAAACGAAGATATTTTAAAAGAACTAAAAACAAAATCAATAGAAGAAAAACTAAACAACTATAAACAAAAATGGATAGAACATGTAAACCGAATGGCCAACACCCGACATCCTAAACAAATACTAAATTATAAACCAATTGGAAGTAGTACTCAAAAAGGAATATTGGATAATGAAACCGGAATAGACCAATATGGTCTATACCGTAATTAGCGTTATGATGATGATTTATTTTATCTTATATTAATCTAATACTCGGTTGAATTGTTCAGTTTAATTAAACAATGAAATATTTGAGAATTGACAAGGAGGATTAGGAGAAATAAATATGCTACAATTAGCTAAACTGGATTGGATTCAAGATTAATTAAGGGAAAATCATTGTTATAAAGGAGGAAAGATGGTAACAAAAGAACAGATTAGTGAGTGCTCGCTTCATTACACCATCTACCCAATATTGTTGCTTGCCTGAAACATCTCGTGATATTTGTAAAATAGTTTTAAAACGTATCCACCACCCGTAAATATATCCCTATTTAAGGAAAATTTGACACTCTAGAATCTTTCCAGTCTGCTATTCATTCTGATCATGTTACAACAGTATTTGAATTTGCAGCAAAAGTTTAGGGTCAAAGAGTTCACCTTTGATATATATTTTTATGTGAACGTCATCCACGAAAAACTGTAAACTGTAAATTAATACCATACTTTGGTTGGACCGATGTTGCTTAATTAACGAAAAGTGCAGCTTTAGAAACGAAATATGAAAGTTTTTTCGAGCCACTTCAGTCCTCTAATAAAGCAAGGCGGAGGTTTTAATAATTATTTTATATTTTCTTTCTCATTGTACAGTATATCAGCATGCTTCGAATTTGTTACATTAATTTATTGCATCCTTCCCATCGAAAAGTAATTTGAAATAGAGATTTTTGAATAACTTTCACTTATTCTTTAGGACGTGATGTATTTTAAATCATTCTTAAAAATTGTCATCCTCAGTGGGGGTTTTTAACTACCGTTTCCAAAGCCGTACCAAAATGGGTAAAGTCAAACTTAAATACCTTTAGTTCCGTCAAGAAGAAAAAAAATGAAATTATCAACGACAGAACTGGGTTTCTTTCTATGGAGAGTTTATTTGTTTTTCTGGTATTGCAAATTGTTTTATTAAATTTAGTAACTGAAATATGCATGAAAATTTAATGGTAGAGTTCTGTTATAGCTTACAGTGACAAATATTACAGCATAAATTTGATCATTAGATGCAACTGTGCTATTGGATATTTTGTAACGATAGCTGTAAATTAGCCACCAATCAAGATATTTATTACGAATGTTACCTTTCACAGTTGTTTTATTCATGCTCGGTTTGTAACAACACGATTTCAGGATAAAATGAAGTTGACTGATAGTTACAAAGCAATAAAGTTTAGATATTTTAGGGAGTAGGCTTGACAAAATGAAACAATTGCAATTCAGACTAAAGTCTTCTTTCCTATTTTGCAATGTAGAATAAGTCATTAAAGAGATCTAATGGTGTTACATTTAAATAAAAATTAACATTTGGCGTAATATTACTTGAAAAGGAAGAAAAATAGAAATTGTTAGTAATTATAATATAACCTGAGGAAAATCCAAAACACTTAAATCTAATCAATAAATATTAATAAACTGATTAGATAGTAGACAATTTGCTTCAACGAAATAATTTTATGACAGTATTCTGAAGTCGTAGCACTTCAGCAATTATTTCAGCTGAAGAAATGCATCTTATTTGAATCATAAGAATTTACTATTACTATTACTAATTAATAATTAAAACATTAACGACTTCGTGGTAGTGTGAGAAAGAAAAAAAGAAAGGGGAAAAATGCAAATACTCTCTTCAGCTACTCAACCTGCTTTATAGCGAATGATGCATTTTTTACACCTTCCGTACTTTCGGAGATATCTAATCATTTGTAATATGGATCTGACTATGCCAGTTCCTTGTAACCAACGGGGACGTCTAAAATAACATGATATTTAACCGATATTTGAATGGGAAAAAGAAAGATTATTAGCTTATACTTCACTTTGAAGTAATTCTTTCAATCATTGATTAAATACTGTGGTATATAAAAGTCCAGAGGGTCAGTCGTTTGATATCTGTTTAATTTTGTACTTATTTGAAACATTTGAAATGGATAATGTGCATAAGGTTTAACCGATTTTAATGTTCTAATAATGGAGTCGATCACAATGTTATCAGAAGATGCCATTTTGGGAATCTGAATGGTTGATTAAGCAGAAAAAGAATTCCTATGTATTTCATCTATATTCTTCTTAAAAGAATTTATAAGCATTTAATATTTTAACAGTTATTAAACCATTACGCATATCTCTTTAGAAAGGATATGCATCATTTGACTCTGAATATTAATTCTTGTATAACAAAGTGTTGTAATAATAACTCTCTGGTAACGTACCATGGCTTTCGAAGTTCACAACTTCCACTTGTAGTCCTACATATATAAATCAATAAAGATAGAATGCCACTTTAGCAATAAGAGCTTATTAAATTCATCTGAAAGATATTCAATTGAAATGACATCTCTCTCTCTCTCTCTCTCTCTCCTCTCCAATGGACATTTATGCATACATGCATCAACTTACTGCCTACACAGTTTAAATGTACTGTACGTTATATCATGCATCTCTTTGATAAGACACTCCAATTAGCCCTTGACAAATTAAAACGTAGGTTAAAATTATTGTTGCTAATCAAGCAAAATGATCTTTTTGATTATATATATAAATATATATATATATATATATATAATATATATCATAATAATTGATAACCATGAATCTCTATGAGTTGGTTTTCATAACTACTACAGTCACTTCATTATAATTACGTACTACAGCGTAATTTTAAGAATTTTCAACCTCCAGGAAGATCATTTTTTCTGCTAAATTTCATCAACTAGCAGGCAGAAATTCCTGAATACTACACAAAATTATCTTTATGTAGTCTTCGAGGATTTCCTTTATGTTTGTTAGAAACAAAAGCTATTTCTTCAAACTTTTGGATAAAAGCAACCTCACATAAACATGATCGCATGAATAATTCGACAATGCTAAGGTCTTCGCATATTTTAGACGGGTTTTTAGTATTTCCAGTAGCTATTGAATAGATACTTTGCACTTCCATCTAAATTCCATTATTGTGACAGTGTGGCGTCACGGTGACAGTAATTATCTCTTAAGGATAAGAAAAAATCATAAAAAACGACTCTTTTACTACAAAGGAATGAATTTCTCAAGATATAATCTGTGCAATAAGTTCTGAATTCGTACATTGTATTGTCAGTTGAACGTATTTCGAATAAATTTATTGGAATTTAATTCAATAGATCTAATTTTGAATTCAGACTTGCAGTGAAAGGCTGTATGTTATGGAGGAGTTAGATTTCTTTTGAAACGAAGACGTAATCAATACTTCTTTTGACATTTTAATAGAAATCATAGTTGGTAGTTTCTTCAAAACGAACAAGATGAGTTACAATCAAACACTCGCATGTAGCATTAAAAGAGATAGTGGATTATATTTTCAAGTACTCTTTCCATCTGCAATAATTTTCATAAATAAAATCAATAAATGCATAAAAATTTCTCCAAGTTTTTTTTAAATATATGTTTGTTTTGAAAATGAAGTGAGAGAAAGAAATTTATGATTCTTTGATCTTTACAAATACTTTTTTTAACTTTTCTTATTTGTGAAACGACTGCAACAACTCGAATGCAATGACACGTCTAGCGATACCTTATTTTGAAAGAATGTTATTTTTAAAATTAAGAAAATATATTCTGCATTTCAACACCGAAAGAAGTAGGAAAAAAATATGGTCGACTCTTCGAAATTGATGTGTAATTCACCGGAAGTCTAAAGTGGGCACGTGAATTTGTTTTCCCATCAAGTGAGAGGTTTTCAAAAATTGAAAGGCGAGAAAATCAAAAAAGGAATAGAGATCATTATATATTTCATCGTGGAGAGAAAAAGAGTCACGGACGTTGAAAAACACTTTTCTTAAATCTGAGTCCTTTCTTCTTTACTCAAAATCCCTATTTTCCAACGAAAAAAAGAAATTGCGCATTCGTTTGAAAAAGTGAAATAAAATATGATTTTGCAATTCCTTATTTGTATGTACTTTTCATTTCTACTTTAGTTTTTGCTGCTATAAAAATTAGGAAATGCTGAATAGACACGTCTTTGGTTAAAAATATATTTACCCAGAAAAAAAGCTATTTTTGCGATAATGCAAAATAATCGTTTTCTAAGTAACACATTATTCTAGTGACATGTGCTCGAATCAACACTAAATTCGAAGCAAACGTAAACATCCAATAACTTCTTACAAATGAATCCTACCAGATAAAACTTGAAAAATTCTATATTGGTCAAAGGATAAAAAAAGAGAAACGAACGAATATTGTAAGAAATAAATTAAGGCAGCAGTTAGCAAATATAATATGACTGAATTGATAACGATTTCCATGTTTTTTTATCTTAATGGTTCGTTTATCTTATTATTGCAGTTTATGTAAATAATTTAGCTGGAAATGGGTTCTGATAACTCCTTAATAGATTCTTATTTTTCTTTCGTTATTTTTTGTTCTTATACTTGTAGATAAGGCTCTTGAGATATCCAAATAATCTACTAGGATATTAATCCTTGTGCTTCGCTCTGTGTCAGTTTCTTAGTAATTTGGTGCTATTGTCAAATATTTTATTTTACTAAGTCATTCAAGTATTTTTTCTTGGATTCTCTAGCAAATTTCCTTAGAAGTTCGTATATAGGAAAGAGTTAATACGATTCAAACTATATAAAGATTTCTTTTGCAAGAGCAAATATATATATATCTATTCTATATATATATATATATATATATATATATATATATATATATATATATATATATATATATATATATATATATACACATTCATAAAAAAGATAAGCGGAAATTTGAAACTTTTTCATGTCACGTTTTTTGTCTCTTCATTGTTTTGAAACGTCCAACAATGTGTTTGCCTTCACGAGACAACAATTTGTTGGACGTTTCAAAACAATGATGAACCGGCTTACCAGCCCGGAAACCAGCCCTGGCGCTTACGGCTTACCCCCCCCCCCCCCGGAACTCGGGAGGGGGCGCCGTAAGCGCCATGGGGGAAGAGCCCCTAGTATTTATATATATATATATATATATATATATATAAATACTAGGGCCCACTTTTTCACAAATATCATCTTGATTTAGTTGTTTAACAAAGCGAATTTCCCATGTTGCAGTTACGTTATGTATTATGTGAACAATCCAACCAAGCAAAGATTCAAATAAGAAAGTTTCTCCAATTCAAAATGAATAAACATTACTTAGAATCAATAATGTATTAAGAGCAGTCGCCTCAACTTCCATAATCGCTATAGAAAAGTTTCAGTCAATTTTGTATAAGATAATGTTTCTTTTCAAAAAGTAATTTTATTCTTTTAATATCACACATCGGCGTGATCGTTAATATCCTAGCACTTATATATCTTATGAAATTCCTATACATTTTCCTCTTGTCGTCTTACACCTTAAATTGATAATTTATATAGTTTGGCTTTTTTTGTGGATAATGGAGTCGGTGCACAGCTTCAATACTCTCATCGTTAATTCATCTTCAATTTTGTGAAATCTTTTGAATTATTTTAAGCACGTTTTTACATGACTCATGAGGGACACCAACAATTTCTAAATTTCTGTCGATTGCCTGTTGACTAACAGTGGAAGTTGTTTAATTTCATGCAATAGTTTTAAATTGGAATTTTTATTCTACGTTTTTTGGATTTTAGTTATTTGATTTCTTCAGTTAGTCAAACCATTAGAAGACAGGAAGTCATCTATTTTAATATGTGTACTCTTCATTACTTTTTAGTTTGCTCACTTCTTTCGTTAGTTAGTGATCGAATTGGTTATATTAGCAATAGATGTAACAATCAGAGCTAAATGTCTCATTTGCATGTCTGATCAGCACTATAACTGCTTTTTTTCATGCTGTATTAAGCCCTACATATCACGGGATTTACATACGCCATATTTTCAATTCTGTTTCTTATCTGTTGATAGTTTATAACTTCCATTTAAGCCTGAGCAGTAAAACGTGACAGCTGTTATTACAATTCATGGCTATCTCTTGCAGAATACCGTCATTTTCTGAGATTAGCACTAGATGATGTTCTCACTCGTTCTAGTGCATTTACCTACTTAAGTCAGAAGGCTATGGAAATACTGTAGTAGTTGTTAGCATTTCAGATATTTCAATTGTTTTACAGAATACAAATGCTACACAGTTATGAGACATATTATAACGAGGCAGCTGCTCAAGCATAGGACTCAGCTAAAATGAACACTTTGACCAGAAAATGCCGATAAACAAAAGTTAAAATGGAAGTACTATTTCACACTGCTTACTTACTTACTGTTTCTGCAAGACGTAATGACGAATGTTTGCATTTCGCTTTTATTACATTGTATTAATTTTCAATCTCCATGCATACATTTTTAGAGCTTACAAGAGAGCCAATTCTTAAACGTTTCAGTTAATTGTTTCGGAGTAAAAAATAATAAAACAAACCCTACTTAAATTAAGGGGATATTAAATCCCACATAGTTTTAAAACCGAATAAAAAACTCAAAGATTGGAAACAGATGTGGGATTTAATATCCCCTTAAGTTAAGTAATCTTTTCATTGCCGAAATGAAGCTTATTAGCTCTTTATACTTAAGTAAAAAAAACAAACCCTGTTTATCGCTTGAATTGTTGCATGCGGTACGAGCCATCGTTTGTTCCTAAAATATTTTTAAAGATGAAACTTTTACATCAACGAACATTACGTTTTTTATTCTTCTGGTTCTGAAGTCAAATTTCTTATTGTACATCTTAAGATCTCATTAAACATTAATTAACTTTGAGTTCTTTCTTTTTTCTTTTTTTTGGAAACATCAATAATCTCAAAAGCTCATTGTTTTGTTGATAATCCGATGTATCCTAGATTAAGTGTTACGGCGTTCCTACGCAAATGAAATTTTATTTTGCTTTTTTTTATTAAGGCTTTTTTCAACTGAGTCAGACTTATAGGGAATTTTCAGGGTTCTCTCCCTGGTAACTTAGGTTTTTTTTTCCCCACACCAGCGAAAAACACTCAATAAGGCAAGGGAGGACATGAAGATCATGGAGAGTTCTCTCTGATAAGACATTGAGAACAAAATTGCAGAAATGAAATAAGACAAGATGAGATGATATAGGTTTAACGGGATTGATACAATAGCACCAGTAACAGCCTACGGTCACCACTGAATATCTAAACCTACCTGTAAATTTTTTTATAAACCCTCAAATACCATCCTCAGTCACTGCAGTTCACCACAACGGTTCCAATTCTGCTTTGCATGAGTCCTTCTGCTACCAGAATAGAACATTTGTGAAATCTGACATCCCCTGTCAGTGAACGGCAGATTTTGAATTCCCCCCCTCCTTTGCGATATGCTATGATTCAGAATTGTTTTGGCATTCTTAGCTGCATTCATTTCCTGCCTCTATCATTCTTCAAATTCTGATAACCGCCCTGATTTTCCATTATTTATTTCTGAAGTTTACTCTCTTGTAGGTTACGCGCTCAACTAGTGAAATTATCTTCCTTGGGGACTTCAACACCCACTACTACCACTGGTTTTCCTTTCTGTAATTCCATAGCTCAAGCTATACTCGATATTTCCCATCAGCAACAATCATCACAAATTGTTCGTCTGTTTACCAGTTTACTCGATAATGATAATTCTCTTCACTCGCCTGTTATCCTTGATTCTTCTTAGCCAGTTATTCTGATAAATATCCACGTCATAATTCATGTTCCACTCATTCCACTAACATACTTTTTTTTTAAATTCTCTTACGCTTTACTCACCGTTTAACAAACTATAAAATCTGAAATAACATAACACTTTAGCCTTCTAAGAATCCTGAATAATTCCGGTTAAGCTAACCATTTTGCCAAACAGACTGGCAAATCTATCTCCTTTCGGTTAGTTTGATGCATGCGAGCAACGTTCCATTTTTGCTTAGTTCCCTGCGGAAAATTAGATCATGATCTAGGCACTTATAGCGTGCGTCGGCTCACCCATAACTGCGACTTCAGCATAATAATTAATCTTTGTGTATATTTACACTAGGACTATTCGAAATGTTATCGGGATGATATACTACGGTACCTAAATCTCCATTAATGGTATAGAATAATTAACTGGCACTGCAAATAATTAACTGGCACTGTTCATTAATGAACTACTACGTTAAGCAAAGGCAAACAACATACTCTGTTGTAATTAGTAATTCACATAGCCATGTTACGTGAATTACTATTTACTATGTACTTTCATCTTTATTGGGCGAATAGCTGGCTGAACAAGGAACCATTTTATTAATTAAAGAGGGATTATTGCTGAATAATACGAACATCTTTTGAATTACTAAGCACGGAAATTCATGCCTGAATAGTTGAGAGGATTAAAGTACACTTAGCATCAGATAACAGTAGCCATAAATCAATAGGATTTATGGCTACTGTTATCTGATAAATCAATAGAAATCAGTATGTGAGAAGGTCAATAAATAAATCATAAAAGCATATTTAGTGTTCCCTAACAAGTTAGTGGCATGTCAACTAAAATTTCGTAAAGTCTATTGATTTTTTATTTTTGTTGACATTTTAGGCCACCTGAACGATGACTAAAAATTAGATTTTATATTGCCTAAATTAGAATCTAGCCACAAACATATTCACAGAACCAGATAGAGTAATTAATTTTCTGGTCCGAATAGAAGTTTTCAGTTGTTTAAAATTCTTTTAATTTTTTTTTGTGCTCCTGACTTTGCATTTCACTGGTTCTTAATCCCCAGCTTGGAATTTTGCCATTTTTTGGCATCCATTCTTAAGTGGCTCCAAATCTTTAACGTCAAATTATCATTGTCCTTCTCTCTTTATCTCTCTCTCACACGTGTACTTACGACATTAATTTCTCAAGTAATGAGAAAACAAAGCTATTTTCAGAAATGCGTTTAGGTAGTGTATGCGGATCCCGATCAAATAGCCCGGATTATCCGCAAATGAAATCTGCATACTACCTACAAACCAGCCCAGAAGTTGTTTCCCTTCCTACCATATATTATGGACAAATTATCACCTGTGCCTTGCTTTGTACTTATCGAATACCCTGTTCTGCTGAGATCAGAATACAATAACATCAATATTATACAAGATATCTGGAGCCAAAAGATTTAGTCCTTGCTTCTTTTGCTATCGCCACTAGACTAGTTCAGTGGAATCAAATAAAGATGTTGTACTACAATAGGTTGAAATTTGATCGTATATTTCTTGAATCGTGTGAAGCCGTACACCATCGCTCTGATCTTAATTTAACAAACTGTATTCCTATCTCTAAGTTTTAGAAAGTAATTTCAATTAATTTATAATTTTCATATTGCGTGTACATCACAATACCTGTTTCCCGGAACTTTAATAGTGTTTCCACCTATTAAACTAAGCTGCGATTGAGACACGTAGAAGTATTCATATTCTGTATGACTCATTCTTGTGTTAATATTTTAAATATTGTAGCCAATTCTTTGGTTTTCAACCTGAATACAAATTACGTGTGTCAAATATTGTCAGAATATAATTACTTTGGGCGAACGTTGAAAGGCTGCAGAAATCTTATCCAAAATCCTATAATCTATATCCATAGCAAAACGAAAAGTGTAAATGGACTTCAGCAGGTTTTGCATTATTCTTAAAAAAAGTTATTCTTATGTCATCAAATCTTAATATTTCGTGTATCATTGAGATTGAATACCATTTTAGAAATGAATCTTATATGTGAAAACTTGGTGTAATCTCCTCTGCTGTGTTGTCTGAAGAGCAGTTCGTGCCAAGCAGGTAGAAGACATTTTTGGTTCGAATTTCCTCAAGGATGTGAGACACCTTTTCAACCTAAGCTGAATTATCCGGACATAGACTCTTTGTTTTCCCAAATTCGTTTTTGGTTTATCCAATCTAAATACAGACAAAATGAAAAATGAACACATGCACTCCAGAATAAAAATAACACACTTCAAATGCCTCAGTATTAATAATTCTAAACATCTTAACAGCCATTAGTTTAAGTCAAAATGGTATACAAGTAGGGATAGTTTCTAGCCAAATACATGCTAAATACCATATTTCTTCTAAAAAACGATAAATAAGTTGAACAGTTAAAATGTGTAAAAAATCAGTTGAATAATATGAACTAAAGTCTTTCACTTGTCAGTAGTAATATGCATGAACAAAGAATTCGGTTTTCCCTCCTCAGTTAATTAACACAGTAAGAATTGTAAATACACAAATACCTTCGAGATATTCGAAATAAAACTACTTTGCAGTGTACGTATTTTTACTGCGAAGTAAAAAAAAAAAATTGAAATTTGCGATTTACTTGTGATATGTCTATAGTCTTAAAATTTTCCTACAGTCAATCCTTCTATATCTTGTTTTCCTATATCTATCTTATTAATTGAATAATTGATATGATTATATATTCCTATAATCTGATTGGGGAGGCTAAGGATATGTTTCAATTTTTATCAATTTCATATATTTTTATGCATTTTATTTTTACATAGTCCCGAAACCCTGCTCTATGATACTAAACATAGTACTTTTCAAATCATTTCAGGCCTCCAATAAGCAAGTTGATGGTTTAATACAGAGTGATGAATTTCATCTACCGCCTACAGACAATCGGAAATATCCATGGCGAGATTCGAACTCGCGGCCTGTTGGGTGGAGAAAGAGTTCGCTAACCACTCGGCAACCAGGCCGGCAGACTGTTTCAGTCTACTGTGATTCATGACATCTAAATTAAATACAATGACACTGTAGTACTGGTAACTGTTGGATATTTATCCATTTGTTGAAATGTATGAAAATATTCGGAATAATACAAACTATCAAATTTTATCCCTGTGATATGCACTTGCATTCGATGCATATCGGATACTATTTCGGTCCAAATATTATGGACTGTTTATTGTTACGAACGAGTAATTGTTAATTACTTTTTAATTGAGATGCAACCGCTTTGTATTATATGGTATTTATGTACTTATTTTATTTTAATAAAATAAGTTTAATTAAAGTATCGTATGCTTAACAGAAGTTTCTTTATCTCTTTGTGTTTGAATATTCGCATTAAAAACACAACACTAAAGAGAAGATCTTATACTGTTTCTTTAAAATCCCAAGACTAAATACCAAATATAATGTGGGTAAAATTATTATTATTATTATTATTATTATTTTCTCCTGTGGACTGCAAGTGTAGCCTCTAATTTTTAGTTTTGAGAATAGAAGGAAGCCACACGAAGAGTCAAGATTAGTGATCATAGTAGTATTATATTGTAGGTATGGAGCTGTCTATTTTTTCCTTCTATAATTCTTTTTGCCTACAGTATAATTTTCTAATGCGTTTTGTCATCACTCTGAGATTCTAAATAGCATTTTTTGAAGAGAACGCGTGGATTGTTATAAATGACGCTAAAATATTGACATTCATCTTCATAGTATATTTCTAGGATAAGATGATTATTGTACGATAAAGGAGATTTATAGAAGATCTTGAAAACGTTCTTTAAAAAAGAACCTATTTATGAATGAATTCTTGCTATTTTGACCGATAATTTTATACTGCCATGAAAGCAAATACTGTAATTTAAACCAATGAAACTGTTAAAATACATTATTCTGTTCCGTTCGATATTCTTTGAATTTCAGCTTTGCTCAATATTTTGTATATCAGGAAATGGTTTGGTTTTCTTCTAATATCGATATATTTCCTTGGCTGAAACGATTTTACGTCACTGTTAGATTGTTAACTGTGAACATGAAACAAGTGCAATAATACTACACCTGTAAATAGCTATATCGATAGTTAGTAATCTATAGTCAATATCCAATTCTGTAAGAAAAGTATTAATCTCGAGATATTAGTTTTCATTGTAGCTGGCATTTGATATTATTAGCTAACAGATTTATATAACCGTAGCATATTTTCCTCGGTACGTCACACCATTTGTAGAATGCCAGTTCCTCTCTTTCCTTTATCGTAACTGCCGGTATAATTTAAAAGAGACTTAGCCTAGTGTCATAAAAGTTGATGTCACTTTTCTTCAGATTCCCAAGGACATGTAAGTGATGAGTAAGTTCTTAGTATTATTACTTTAAACTGCTAATCGAATGCAAATTTTAGTCTTCATTTTCCATAAGAAAATGAACAATATACGTTTCTTCTTCAATACCGCTGATATTTTCAAAGCGCATAAATTAATATTGTTTTTAACATGATGACGCATCAGAACCAACAGCGAATACTTTGCGGTCAGGTTGATCAATTTGAATATTTTACTGGATGCTCCATTATGCTGATATGGAATGCTGAACGTGAAAGGCATGCATTGAAATTGAAGAGTATAACATTCAACGCGGTATTCCTTCAAAGATTTTTTTAGAAGTCTGTGGTAAAACTAAAAAACTGAACAACGTTTGTTAATTTCGGCTTTGTGATGTTGCTTGTGCTATAAACATTGTTCGGACTGATAGCGTACAGACAAGAGATGCTACCCAGTAGAAGGCCGTAGCATATTTTGCTCAACGAAAGATAGAAAGTCATATAAGTTTTCGTAACCTTTCTCTGCTATATCTATAGGTTTTATAGAATTGATTTCATTAACTTCATGTTTTAAAAATAGGAGACTTTACTTGAATAAAACAATAGAAAATCGATAAGTTCAATACCATATGGCGTTAATGCAAGTATTGATAAAACCCTCAACCACGTATTTTAGTTTAACATAATGACGTGTGTCGTTAGGATAATTACAAGATCGACAGATAAAGTGATGAACCACAGATGCCATAAACTCCAATGTGATTAATCACCTTTCACGACATTGAAGGTTCTCCTGCAATTAGAATCTTCAAATTAGCATATATATGGTTTCTTAACAGTATACGTTTAATAAATATTATACACTTCTACCTTAAGTGGAAAGTTTGAGTTGATCTTATACGTAAAAAATGAATCGCTTAACTAAAAGGTAGTTTAAAAATATCTTCAGAACTAGATGTATTTCGATATGTAATTAGATGGTATTTCCACGTTGGAGATCGGATATCAACTGGCAAACTTAATGAAATTTTTTTTAAAATTAAATTGAGTACACTTCCTAAAATAACTTAAGCCATATATCAACTACGTTTGTCTTGTCTTGATTTGTGTTCGTACCTTAATCATATCATAAGCAAAACTATTTGCAGATTTTTTAATTTTATTATAGATTATTTAATGAAATTCTTGAAAGTATTAGGTTCGTGTGAGTTTTTTTAATGTATTAGTGAGGCGGTAGCTTAATCAAAAATATATTACATTAAATATATAAAAAACGAAAAACTGTTTTTCTCTTTGTTACGAAAGATATATAAAACTAAATATAAAATATAGTTTCTTTTTTTTTTTGAATGACATCACAGTTCCATGTACATGCACTTGCAGGAATCATTTAATAATGATCGACCACAGAGGGCAACGCTGTTTACTGTCCATCGTTTTTTTTTTCTCTTCTTTTTTGTTGTTTGCCGGAGCTGAATATTTTAAAATTGTCGGGGTTACATTATATTTTATACGACTCTAGCTCTAAGTAGTGCAAGTAACTTACTCTGGGAACAAATGTCGATCGCTAACAACTTTAGTCATTTTATTTAATGGCGCGGTCGAATCACCACAGGTGATTTTTCTTTGTTTGGGAAATAAAACAGGAAATGACCTGTGATTATGTGTACGATGCGAGAAACATTTCTTAGGACTTTTCCTACTAACTGGGTTTTAGTGTTTTCGCTGAAAATTCTCTCTGGTTAGCTTGTTTTATAAGGATTAATTAGAAGATTGTTGGAAAAGTAGCATCTGTTGATTTCGCTGTTTAATTCTTGAAGTAGCTGTTGACCTTACGCGAAGCCAAACGTTTGGCATACACAGCATCCATATTAAACGTCACTTTCATGACTCTGATAGGCTGGTGGAAGTTTTCATTTCAGAAGATAAAAATAGCCTATTTTAAAAGCATACACAAGCATCCATAGCACCGTGGAATTCAATCTTGCTCATCCCTTTTTGGTTGTAGAATGGTTACGCTAACCACTCTGCCAATGAAGAAAGACAAATGCAATTTGTTTTTATTATTATAATTAACTATCTTAACTAATACATAATTAAACTTTGCCATTTTTATATTAGTTGAATAGAGTTTTTTTTTTAAAATAAATGTCAAGCATATCTTAAATAAACATCAACTGCATCTGGTGTAAAATATTTACTTTGTCGTAGAAAAGGTTTTTTTTTAGTTTCAGTAAGTCGTTACTCACTGCAGACTGTTTTTTTTTTAATTTTAGTTATTTAATTCCAACGTAGCGAAACGACTCTTACCCACTCTTCGTGAATTAATATAAAGAAATGAAGAATAATACCTTAGTTCAACTAAATATCAGCACACCTCCTGACCGCCTGCAGACTTAGGCGGTTACGCTGGATTTAACAACCTATCCATAATCTGTAGACCGTCTCATTAGTACGGTAAATACGAAGTCTATTTAATGATGACTTTCAAGTTTCGCTTGTTACTTTTCCCGCAAAGTATACAATAACCGTTGTTTTTAATAAAGCCAAAATGCCTTTTCAAGGTGTAAGCGAAGTACTTTTTTCCCCCAGAAACAAAGCATTTGCTGAAGTCTGAAAATCACAGTACCGAATAAATAAATCTAAAGATGAAAGGTTACTTTTCGATTCTTCATCTGCACTCTCATTTAAAATATTCGATACGCTGTCAAATGAAAGAAAAAAATCCATTCATTTTTTTAAAAACAATTAAAATCCAGTAAAGAGCAGATGCAAAATAAGTCTTTCAGGTAAGTTGCTAATAATGTGTAGCATCCATGAGAGGTCTAATTGCGCAGTGATTTGCATTCATATTTTGTGTACTTATTGTGTACTTCTCCAGATTGAGATAAATCACAAATATAAAGAACTTTCTTAATTATAAATTGTCATTTTTTAATTCGTTCAACATGAGATCGATGTTGAGTGTGGGAACGAATATCACACACGATTCATATTTACAATTTATAGCATATACTTTGTCTCTCAGCCTAATTCATCAATATGTAAAATCATTTAAATGTATGCAACCCAGAGTTGATTTAATAATAGGCCTTGGTTTTTGTTACAACAGGGTCGGACATTAGCATCGCCTCACTTGTCTCCTTAAATTTACGAACATAATTATTATATTCTGCATACGGCATTTTAGTAAGGTCTTGATGGTTTTCGTTGGTCATATCTCTTCACGAAAATCGTCAAACAACTGATGAGCGGAAGGAAGAGGATTTTTATGGAAAAGCAAGTTCGCTACTTAAAATAATTAAGTAGCGATCAGTCATTTCAAAATCATGACTGGTTCTGGTTCGCACGCGAGTAACGTCTTGGATTTTCTCCATCTGCTAATCAGACCAGCTGGTTTGCTGGCTTGAATGTTTGTGAAAGTGTTTAGGTGATAGGCGATATTCGAGGCCGGTCTAAGACCATCACCATCTTCAAATACTGGAGACCTGAACTGACTAAATGTTTAGAAGAAAGCTTTCGGAAGAATGAATGCTTAATCAACTTATAATGTATAATATGTTTTCAGCTTTTGGAAATATAACCCTGCGCTTCCGGACTAGTTGGAAAGGTGAAATATTTTAATTATAGCAATTATTATCGGTAATAAAAAAAATCGAAAGCATGAAAATGAGTAGCAATATACATTACGGCATTTTATGGTACGTTAATGTTTTGATTCATTATGGCATACAAGAACGACAAGTTGTTATTTTCAACTTTTTAATCCATTCCTATGTGGTGGTGGTGGTTTTTCCTTTTTGTCGCTTCAGACCTAGGTGACTTTGTAGGCATTGTACACAAAGTATTCTTGGTGAGAATTTTTACAGGGTAGTTCACCATTGCTTAACCTTCCCCTCCCATCCCAATTTTATCCGGGCTCGGGACAAGGTGTATGGTTGGGGAGTATTCATGACTATAATCCATGTGCATTCACGGGACCGGTTTGCCTGGTGGACGAAAAACCAGAGTTTCCGGGTGAAAAAAAAAACCTCTCACTGTATGAGACCGGTTAACTCACCTTTCGTCGAAAGAGACCAGATAAAGATTCTCACATCATGGAGTGGAATCGAACTATGTCTTTCGGAGCAAAAAGCTTCGTCTATACTGACTGAACTACGGAAGCACTCCATTATGTACATATTAATATAATAAGGGTTACTATTTATTGATATTAGATTTATTATTTACTAATATTAGAGTTATGTTTGATATTGCAATAAAGTCAAAATTTCCATGAAATAATGAAGCTGACAATACACCAATTAACTCTTGCATACCGGCCATGTTGGGACACCAACATAAAAGTACGAAGTGTTTTATGATGTTTTTAAAATAATTATTTTATTTTATTTTTCAAGAGTTTGTCTCCCATTATTGTAAAAATATTCCGAAATGTCTCATCGTTTCCTTTACACTAGTAAGCTGAAAGAGTCAACGTAGATCGTTCGGTTTCGATCATGACCTAGGTTCAACTTCCATCTTGGATGCAAAAAACCTTTAAGAAAGTTTCCCTTGAAGATACTTTAGATAGTCTAATATACTTTGTGATCGACTAACCCATATTTTGTTTACATTCAACCAAACAGGCGATCATGGAATATATTCATTTACAGATATAATATCGTGGTCCCATAGCTTTAGTTATTTTTATTATAATTCTCAGACACAAGAAAACATTGAGTGACTATCAGGGATAATTGTGTTTATCACCTGGTTTTGTATGCAATGTGAATTGGTTAACAATTAAGATTGATTAGAGAACAATTAAGAACACGTTTAAGAACATGTTCGTGACAAATCGAAAAGATATGCTCTTTGTAGATGAAGCGATCTTTGCTTCAATCCCTTCAAGGATGTCAGGAAATTTATGGGCTTTTGAAAAGGAACTTTTTAAAACTGTAGATGAATTTATTGGTTTCGAATGTTGAAGAAAATTTCGACTCAGAAAAAGCTGACTTTTTCCTCCCCCAAAATAAGTATGGCACTCAACACACGCAACAGACGTTGCCATTCAGGTGACCGTTTTTTTTTTTAATTTTTTTTAAAGATTACTATTTTGAACAATGGTAATTATAATTCTAATTAATTATTCAAAATCTTGAGGAAATAAGAATCATTAAACTTTTTTTCATTTTTGTTATTCAGATATTTCCGATTTAAACATGAGTAGGCAACGAGAAGGTTTGAAAAATCATTTTATAATACTTGAAGCAGTTTTCTTTGTTGTAAACTCGAAATTATACTCCGAAGAAACATACACGTTGACCAGAGAGCTCCCGAATCTGATATACATCATAACATAACAATCATTGTCTTAAGTGCTTCGTCATGATGCTAAACAACGTAATATATCAATTCAGTTAAAATGTCAATAACACTTTAACAATTTAACAGTTTATTATCATTCTCATCACGTATACAATATATTTATATTATACAATTCAAGTTGTACAATTCAATGTACAATATTATACAATACAGTTCAAGTATTACTATCATTTTCTGTTGATAATTACACTAATTTTTGGCTATTATTTTGTTACAGTTAATAAATGTTTCCTTATATATATATATATATATACACACACAGACACAATAGAGTAAAATACATTTCAGCTAGTTTTTAGTTTATAATAAGTTGGTGGTTTTAGCGATAAAGTAAATTAGTTTATTTATTTATGTGTAACCAAGGACCGAAGCCATACTGGTTACTAGAGAATTAAATTAGTTCGAAACAGTCACTGCGAGTCCACTGGCTGTATCTATGAGGGCTCACCATACACGGTTTGATTTGATGTACATGTTAATATATTAACATGTGAATGAACTAGTGAATGAACTAGTTAGTATATTGGTACTTTAATTGGATATGATATGTGAATTATAATGGTTCCTTATACTATACGTTTAAAGTAATTGTCAACCTTGTTGAGTCCCATGAAGTAGTCTCTCAATCTTTTTCTAAATCCATAAGCTGAGGTTATAGATTTGATTTCATTTGGGAGTTTATTGTAGCTGCTTGTCGATAGGTATTCGAAGGATTTATGAAAAATGTCTTTGTTTGTCTTGGGTACTACTAGCATGTTCCGGCCACATCGTAATCCATAGTCTACATTATATACCAAGAAACTTTCAGCGTTCCTGTTTTCGTATAATAGACAACCATAGAGATATAGTTTCTGTAGTGGTAGAATATTATGCATGACCAACATATCCTTGGTTGAATGTGCGAAGTTATTAGTGGTTATGGCTTTAATTATTCTGTTTTGTATTCTTATTAATGGAAGCAGCTTGTTGTATCAATCTCCATCCCAACAGGTGATGCCATATTGCAGTGAGGAATTTACTCAGGAATAGTAAAAGCATCTTAAGAATGCTGCATTTACAATTTTTTTAACATAATATATTCTATTAATCATGAACCTAAACTTATTTGTTTAGGTTTTTTTTAAATAAAAATAATATTAATATTAATTAATATATTATTAATATATTAATATTATTAATGTTATATATTAATATAAAATATTATATATATATATATAAATATTTTATATAGATATAAAAATCATATAAATAAAAATACGAAATACCCTTAATTTATTTATAAGGTGGTCTCCACACGTGCTGATGCATACAGTGCTTTGGAAATAATGTCGTCCATCGTGCTAGGCGCCCCTGAAGAAAGACTGTTATATGTTAGATTGTAAATTGCGGTCTAGAGTAACTTTGACTAAGCCTTTCTTCGGTAGGTTCCAAACTAGTCGATCTCTAGCACAGGTAGTTCGGCTTTTAGTTTCCCTCGGAAACTCGGGTTTTTAACTGGAGTTTTATATAGGCTTTCTCTCAGTGAAAACTTGTAGAATGAAGACCGGCTTGAAACCAGTCTTCGACATGTTAGTTACGGCTAAAGCAGCTCCACCTACTCCAATTAGGTAATAAAATAATTAGAGTACTCATGTAATTGTCTATTTATATTATTTATGTGATCTCCATTAGCTTGCAATCTTTAGAAGCGAAAATATAAAAATAGTGAAACAAAAAAAAATAGCAGGATTCTAACTGACATCATTTCCTAAACATGTTTCTTCTTTAATATATTCACTGGATATTTGCAGCTTTTCCGAGATTTCGTAACACCATAACCATGATATTTTAAAATATCTTCTACGCCTTCATTACTGTTGGAAGAACTGCTCGCTCGGAATGGAACCTGCATAGCAATTATGGAGAGAGTTACCAAGTCTAACATTAAGCAAATCGTTATAATTTATTTCATCCTCTTAACTCTCTCTGAATTCAGAGCAGCGGACATAATATGGAACGTAATCAGTAAGAAAGTGTATTCGTAACGTAGATAACAAATTACACACCAAGAATACCTTATTTATGGGTGCAAAGGAAAGATAACGATGTCTTTCTTTTTTTATATACTTTCTTTTTTCTACTTCACGTAGAAAGGAAATTAAACTTTGTGCAACAGGCAATATTCTCTGCTACTTTCCTTAAGAGAGTACTTACCTTTAAGAACGACAGAAATGTCCAAAACTTCTTTTTGTTAATAATGATACAACTCGATGCGAGTTACTTCACTCAAAGTGCCTTCTGTTTTCGATTTTAATTAACTCAGGTCTTGCGAAATAAAAAAAAAATGGTACCATCTAATGAATCAGTAAGAAGCGAATATAGGCTGGAATATTGTCAAATGAATTTATAGCAGGTAGAACAGTTGAATCAGTCAAATATTGTACACTACTATTTCATTACTCTTAATGGATCTCCAATAAGACAGCTTTTTAACTAGTACTAAATAAGAAAAAACTCTCTGTAGCAGTATTATACATAATAATAATAAGCGATTCATATGTTACTCGGTTGCAAGAACAAACTCTCTTTAGACAGAAGGGTATTTATTATAAAAAAATAGCTCTTCCTTAGTAAAGTAGGAAGCGCCGAAGCTCTTTTGATTGGGAAAATCTGGATTACAGTATCATATAGGATATAAAGAACATTTAGAAGTGAAACTAATTTATCTGGTCTCATATGACAGAGGTTTTTAATATCAGAAATTCAGCATTTTCGTTCTCTGCTAAACATGTTTGGTTTGGTTCGTTTTGTCAGAAAAAAAAACATGTTAAGACATTCAATCTGACACAGAACAATTTCAAGCATTGCAGACTCTGATGATAAGATTTAACCGATCTACAACAGCACAAAATTCCCTTATAAGAAGCCAAGTTATTTGGATATTAGGTCGAATGATTTAGGAAGGTAAGATGGGATTAGAAAACGCAATATAGAGATTAACGGTTAAAAATTGATCATCATTGGGAACGTGTTTTTACTCTGTTCAGTGATTTGTTCTGAAACTTTTTTTTTTATTTTCATAATTTTTATTTGACAAAAGTTTAGCTGTGTTATAGTGAATTTTTAGATAATATATTGTTAAATTTACTTTAAAGGCCTGTCTTTTATCAGTGCATGCGGAATTTTTGTAATATTCTAATTAACTTTGGTTTCTGTCGTTCCTACTGTCTCTTCTTTTATAATTAATTTTTGTAAAGGTTTGTTTAAATCGAGGGAACAGTTCTGACAGAGCTATTCCCTCGATTTAATCATTTTGATGACTTTTGTTCATAAAGGATCGGATATACTAAAATAATCAAATTGCAGCTGCAGAGTCCACAACATAAATCAAAACTTTATGAAATTTTAGTATTCTTTTTGTATTCAGAAAATGGCTGTCTTGAATATATAATGGTGCTATAGTGAAATCGTTTACTTAGACACATATTTCCACACTTTTCATTTGAAGTGATGGATTCTATATGTCCCATAGAAGGATTAAAAAATGTATAAATGTATAAAATATGACCCGAATGTCATCTTTAAAAACTACCTCAACTGTTCCGAAACTAAACAAAGACGTGACGTTATTATTATTATTATTTTTTTTCTTTTTACAATTAATTCCCTTGGTAAAATGTTATGTCATATCAGTTGAATTATTAAGCCAATAGTGAATGTTTTTGTCCGTTTGGAAATGCTACATTTTTTATTTGTTTTGAGCCAAGCGTTAGAATAACAATTGTTTTTTATGCCTTGTTATAAGGAGAGATGAAATGACAGCAGGGAATTATTAAATCAATATCATATTTTTCTCAGAAATCGCATTCTACAGAAGATTCCAAATATCAAATTTCATTTAAAAAATGTTCATACAGATTGTCACGCTATATAATTTAAAGACAAAATATCAGCTGTTTATTCATAATTGCACAATGCACTAAAGCGTAAGGTCAGATGTTTTTCACAGGAAATAACTCAGTGTATTGAATATTATTACGCTTTGATATATAGAAAATAATCGGAATAAAATTATATCTGCTTGTATTCTTTTCTTTTTGTTTACAAAATAAATAACTCTGATCTTTCTGTTATTTGATATTCATTTGTTTTATTTCTTTATCATTCACCGAATAATTTTAAACAAAGCATATGGCTTTAGTGAAGGAATTAATATATTGCTTTTTATAACTCCTGTTCTACGGTGTCACAATGAAAGTAATCTTCCCCATAAAGATTAAATTCAGTAATTGATAAGAGAAACTCATTAATATTAAACAAATACACAAAAATATAATATAGAAGTTTTCTCCTCTCCTCTCTGCATATCTAAAATACAACAAAGGAAAGATTTCAGTAATGATGGACTGGATAGCATGTATTTAAAGTACAAGGAACGTTTCTTTTCCAGTTGGTGATTATTTCATTGCACTCACTATAAGAACATCTACAGGTATTCTACACGAGCCTCCACTGTTGAACAGTGGAGACTCGTGGCTTGAAATTGTGGGGTGCTGTAACTTTCGAAATATACATACATTACTGTAAGTACAATGCATTGTACTTACAGTTCAAAATTATGGTAGACATTAAAAAAATTCAAGATGAAAAAATATTGTTTATTATCAATAAAATTATACAGTTTAGTATAATTCAAAATTACTTAAAAATTACTATAAGAAATGTTACGTCTTTAATTGTAATATCAAAATATTTAAAGAGACGGAGTAAACACGATAAGCACTACGAACACTCTACTACTGGCACAAACTGCATATAAACAGTGGAACTGCACGGACAGCGGCGCATTGCGCTAATAGCTCGCATCTCACTATGACGCGCATATGCTTGCGCACGTAGCAATATGACACTGTGGTAAACACAGTGCTGCTAGAGCCCCTTCGCCCTCCTAAATGCTACAAGGATTTTTATTATCTTTATACAAAATAAGAGAATTGTATAGGATTGCTGATGATAAAATTAAATATTATAAGCGAATATAAATCATCAATCAGCAAATATAAATCAAAGATTTAGGCCTAGCATGGCCTGTTCCTGCCTTAGAAGTCATCGTTGAATCGTTTAAGAGGACGTCCTGGTTTTCTTTTTTCTAATGGCTTGTACATCAAGGCTTGTTTTGGTAATCTTTCTATTTTCATTCTTTGAACGTGTTCCACCCATTTATGATTGTATTTTTTAATTTTTTTCTATTACTGGTTCTTAGTTTAATTATTTCATAATTTCTTCATTTCTTTTGCGATCAAATAGGGTATACTTTGCAGTTTTTCTCATAAACTTCATTTCTGCCGCTGTTAACCTTTGTTTGTCTTTTTGTTTTATTGTCCAGATTTCGCTTCCATACATTAAGACTGGTAGGGCTAATGCATTGTATACTTTTAGCCTGGTTTGTTTTTGAACTAGGTTTGGTATAAATATAGAGTTAATTCCACTTGTTATTTTTAAATATTTTGCAATTTTTAGGTTTATATCTTTTCATTTTCATATGTGATCATACATCCTAGGTAGTTAAATGAATTCACCTGTTCTAAGACCTTGTTATCTATTACTATTTTAGTTCTTGCTGTATCTCATCATTTAAAGGCCATAGTTTTTGAATTTATTATAATTTTGTAATTATTATTTAATCGTAGGCAAAGAGGAGTGTGTTTAAGTTTACTGTAAAAGAAAGTTTAATTCCTTGATGTAAATTTTTATTCCATTTTATTATTATTTCATTTAAGTAGATATTAAAAAGAGTTGCTGAGAGGGGACATCCCTGTCCAACCCCTTAGTTTATCTCTCTCGTATATGATAGCTCGTGATTTAAATCTTATTTGTATTTGATTATTTTCATATATACTTGTGATAGCTTTTAGGATATTATTTGTCTTTCTTTTAATATGTTAAATAATATGTTTCTTTTAACTTTTTCAAATTATGGTAAATATCTTTTTCAAATGCTTTTTCAAAGCCAATAAATGCAATATGTGTTTCTAAATTGTATTCTCTTCTTTTCTCTATTATTAATTTTAGGCAAACGTCCGGGTCTATACATGATCGTCCTTTTCTAAATCCATTCTGTACTTCTAAAATAAAGTTTTCGGAATATTTCATTTGTTTGCTATTTAAGATTCTGCTATATATTTTGTAACAGGAATTTAGTATACTGATACCTCTATAGTTTTTAGGGTCATCTCCATTACCTTTTTTAAAGATAGGAATCACAATTGCTTTTTTCCATTCTATTGGGGGGTTACCAGTTCTATAAATTTTATATAAAAATAATAGGAGTCTTTCTTTGAATCTTGTTCCTGAGTATTTATATAGTTCTGAACCTAGCTTATCTTCTCCAGGTGATTTTCTGTTTCTTGTTTCTTTCAGGATGATTTTTAATTCTTCTTTAGTTATTTCCTTTTCATTTTGATTAAGTGTTTGTCAGTTGTCTTTTTTAAAATATTTATCTGTCCACAATTCTGTGTAGAAATTTAGAAATTCGTCTAATTTCAATTCGGCGTTTAATTTTATGTTTTCTTTGTTATCTGCATTTAAGTGTTTCAAAATCTTATAATCTTATATACATTGGGTCTTATTTTATATAAATCATGTTCTAAATTAGAAACAAATTTGTTCCATGATTCTCTATAGAGAATCATGGAACAAATTGGTTTCTATATAAATAGCAAATAGCAAACTAGCAAATATAAATAAATTAATAAATATATTTATATATCTAGAAAAATTAGGGTGCTGCAGTTCCGCAGTGCTTATGCACGAGCCGCTACTGGTCATCTTGGTTTCAGGTTTGGTTTTCGTAGTTTTGGTCATAACCCAGTCTATCACTATATTGTAATGTAGGCCGGACATTACACATCCCTGTCGAACTCCAGTTACAATGATTTTGGCTCAGAATTCTGCATCAAAACTCGGGATCTACTATTGTCATACATTTGTTTGATAACATTAATTATCATATTTGGTATACCATAAATGCTCAAGATTTTCTTGGGGATTTCTCTATTAGTGCAATCAAAGGCTTTCAAAATGAAGATTTGTTGTATTGTTCCAGCTCCGGTTGTGAAGCTTGCTTGTTCTTTCCTCAGTATACCTTCGATTTCATTTTTCATTCTTTCCATTAATATTCTCTAAATACCTTTCCTGGCACAGATATTTTCACTATCACCTTCCACTGATCTGGTATTTTCTCAGTTTCCAGAATCAAATTGTATAGTTAAGTTTATTCATTTTACAGCAGTGCCTTTATCTACTTTTAGTAATTCAATGTATATGCTGTCATTTCCACGTGCCTTTCCGCACTTTTGTTTCTTTATTGCCATCATTATTTCATTTGGAGTGATTTTTTCAATGCTTATATTTAGTTTATGTCGTTCTTCCTGTTTTAACTGTTTTAGAAGTTCTTGTGTGTTAACTTTGTCACCATTTTCTGTTATATTCAAAGTTTCATTAAAATACTGTTTCCAGTGGTCATTTACTTCCAGTTCCTTTGTTAATAACTTTCCGTTTTTATCTCTTACATAAGTTTCGAATTTCTTTTTCTTTGTACACAATTTTCTCGTTATTTCATACACTGTATTAAGTTGTCCCATGTCTGCTGCTCTTTGGGTCTCCATTGCCAGTTTTCTGTGTAAGACCTTTTGTCTATTCTGGTAGATTTCTTTAATTTTTTCAACAGAATTATAGTCTTCTTTATATATTTGATAAAGCCTTTCGGACTTTGTACTGTCTTGCAGTTTTTTATTATTTTCCTTTCCTCAATTAAACTCCAGGTTTTTTGTGTTATCCATTCTTTGTTGTTAATTTTTCCTCCAGTCGACTTTAAATGTTCTTTAGCACAGTTATTATAAGCATCTTGAAACTTTTCCATTTATCATTTACTCTTTTTTTGATGTGATGAATTGTTCTTTTATCTCTTTGTTATTTAATTTCTCTATATCATATCTGTTTCTAATATTACTTTCGTTTGTTTGATTTGCTTTAAGTTTGAATCGTAGATTAGCTAGTACTAAGAAATGATCTGACCCAATATCTGCTACTCTTCTTACCAGAAGTAAGAAGTATTTTCCGTATTTTCTGTATTTTCCGTTTATTATTATGTGATCAATTTGGTTTTTGGTTGTTCCATCAGGAGAAGTCCAAGTAAATTTTTAGATATCTTTAAATTTAAAAAATGTACCTTCAACTATTAGATCGTTTATCTCACAAAATTCTATTAATCTTTTACCATTTTGATTTATTCTACCACAAACTTCTTTTCCTATTGCTTTACAACTGTCTTCAGTTTGTCTTCCTATTTTTGCATTAAAATCGCCCATCATTATAGGAATGCCATGTTTGGGTATTTTATCTATTACTCTTTCCAGTTGTTCATACAATTTTTCCTTTTTCTCATCATCAGCATCATTTGTAGGTGCATAAATTTGTATTATTGACAATTTGACATATGCTGATTTGAAACGTGCAATGATGATTCTGTCATTTCCTGGTTTCCATTCGATAAGGCAACTTTTAGCCTTTCTATTTAGTATTAGTACCACTCCTTTTATGTTTCTATGTTCATGACCAGAGCTCTCCAGTTACTATCTGTTCAAAAACTATCCATCTGAGCTTACCAATTCTAAATGTATATATTATAAGCATCCATATCTGAGATAACCAGATTCATATCAGGTTCTTACATTCCATGTTGCAAATTTTAAGTTATATTTTGGTGACACAAGTTGACTTTTTTCCATCTTAGAACTCAAAATGATTAGCATGGGATAATTTCTTATTAAATTTTAAGACAGGAATTTTTTTCTCAGAAAACTGTAATCACTACAAATGCAGACGCATAAAAAGGGCATCTCTGTGTGTGATGTGTATTCATTACACGTGTTCTCCACCTTCTCCATTGCTTTGTTCTCTTTTGGGAGAGTAACATCCTGTGTTGTAGGGTAGGAGAACCTTAACGCAACCGTATAAGACTGGCTAACTCCTCCTTTGAAGGATCCATTCGAATGTTGGTCTTTCCAGCCGTCGGATAAATATTGCGTTGATTTAGCTACAGAAGACGCTAAAAGACAGCTGATTGTTGTCTTTTAGCACCCTCTTGTTCTGTAAATGTATGCTTTAGGCAGTGTAACAGTATATTGGAAAACCTTGTGAAGTTTTTCGTGTGTTTCTAAGGAAAACTTACCTGCAAGAAGAGTTAATATTGAGTTGATCATTAGGGTTTTTAAGTGGGATTCAATTTCGTTGGTCGTGTGTTACGGTTTTCAGGTAATCTTTCTCTATGCGATGTAACGATGCTTGAAAATATTACCCAGTTACAAACAAAGCACGTTAAAAGAAAACAAAAAAAAATTAAAAAAGCCTTTATGATATTTTTATTCGTCAAACGGAGTAGGTAGGTCATCATTCTCTCAGGGATTTAAGACGAGTGACCTGTTCCCGTCTCATTCCAACTTGTGCTCGGTTGGCCTTGGCTTCTCTGTGTCCTTAAACTGGTGCATTTCTTTCTGTATTTTTTGTGACCACCCCATGAAAGGTTGTAACCCTGTAGTACATTTGTACCATGCGCGAATTAAGGAATTCTTTTATAAATGTTTATTATATTTATTTATTATATTTTTATTTCATGCGTACTCCGTAAACCGTGATCTAGAAACCAATGAAACATAATTAGCTTAGCATTAGATTGATTAAAATTAATGTGATATACTAAATATATTAAATTCTATTGTTTTATTTCGTCAGATGAGAACAAAATTCATTTTATTTAATTTCACGTTCACTATTAGATAAAGAATTCCGATGGTTAAAATAACCTTTCATTACCTAATTTTTACGTATAGATTGTATAAGTCCGTTTCTGTTTAATATTGTGATGGAGGTGGTGACGGAGGAGGTGAGAGAAGATGCGCCTTGGGCAATGTTGTATGCAGATGACATCTTGCTGTGTGCAGATTCAAGAGAAGAAGTGGGAACTAAACTGGAAAGATGGAGAAAAGTACTGAAAGAGAGAGGTGTGAGACTGAGCAGAAGTAAGACAGAGTATATGTGTTGCACAGTGGGCGGCGGCAAGGAGACAGATCTGGAGCTGGAAGGAAATGTCATCAGGAAGGTGAGGGTCTTTAGATACTTAGGTTCAACAGTGGAAGAAGATGGAGGATCTGAGAAGGAAGGAAGTGGGATGCAGGATACAAGCGGGTTGGAAGAACTGGAGGGAGATGGCTGGAGTGTTATGCGATAAGAGGGTGCCGATTAATCTGAAAGGCAAAATCTATAGGACAGTAGTGAAGCCAGCTATGACGTATGCTATAGAAACTGTGGCCCTGAGGAAAAATAACATCAGCAGGATGGAAGTAGCAGAGATGAGAATGCTTAGGTGGATGTGCAGTGTGACCAGAAAGGATCGTCTGAGAAATGACTATGTCAGGGGAACAGTGAACGTTACGAACTTAGGAGCGAAAATACAGGAGGCAAGGTTGAGATGGTTTGGTCATGTGATGAGGAGGGAGGATGAATATGTGGGAAGAAGGGTCATGCAGATGGATGTGCAAGGAAGGAGGAAGCGTGGGCGGACAAAGAAGAGATGGAGGGAGCTGGTAGAAGAGGACTTGAGGATGAAGAACTTGGATGTGGTGACAGCCCAAGACAGGAGGATGTGGAGGAGACTCATCATCAACAATGAGCCCACTTAAGTGGGAGAAGCTGCAGAAGAAGAAGAAGAAGAAGAAGAAGAAGAAGAAGAAGATTGTATATATATAAAACTATATTCACTCGTCGGCTGTTTTAGGTTTGTTTCTAATGTGTTGAGTAACATTTAATTAACTTGCTCAATGAGTGAATATCGAGCTTTTTTTTCAATCCATACGTAAAAATGACGTAATGAAAGGTTATTCACAACAATCCAAGTTCTTTACTTAATAATCAAAGTAAAATGAACTGAAACGAATTTTGTTTTCATCTGACGAAATAAAACAATAGAATTTAATATATTTCATTTCATTGATTACATTTCTCTTTAATTTATTTTTAATAAATTATTTTAATCCTTTAGAAATCCTTGTGTGTGTGTGTGTGTGTGTTTATTTTTCACTTCTCACTCTTAGTAACACTTTAATAAAATAAAATTAATTAATTTCATTTTAAATTAATGTCTACGCCTAAAGCAGGTATGATTTTAATGATAATTCTGATATATACTGAATTAAATTTATACCCATATGAATGGTTTAAATTAAAATTTAAATGTTTTATATTTAAAAATTGTACTCAATTTACAAGACTGATAAAACTAAACAATTAGAGGCTTAGATAATTAAAAGCTAAATGCCAAAGTAAAACAGGATCAACATCAGGTGGTTAACCAACAGCTTTGTTGGTTAACCACCAGGGAAGAAGGATCTCCCAGTAGGACGTATAAAATCTATTTTCATAAGCGTGATTTTCGACCGATCATGTATGGCTGATTTTTCTGTCCATACAACCTATGAATGGGATAGTGGAAGATCAACACTGCGAACCCGATAGCTGTACAAATTTAGTCACCTGGAATAAAGTACCCAACCGATGAATTCATGTGTGTGAATAGACAACTACAAATATCACGAACAGATATGCCAGTCATAGAAAAAGAAGGAGAATAATCTTTACAACTTCTGAACTACATTTTCTGTTCTTAGAGAACACATCTTTGATCCTAACGATGATTTGAATACGATGATTCAAGAATCATCGTATTCAAACCATTTACTATACCAGCAAACCAGACGATGATGTTTTCGATCTACAGAAGCAGATAATTCATATATGGAACGAAGTTGTAACTAACTTCATATCGAATAGAGGTTGACATCGTCTCTGGTTCTAGGATGTATTTATTAAACAAAGCATACTGATATATTGTTGAATGCTAAAATTTCCGAAATTATCAAACAATTGTTCCAGGAGGAGAATCTTCTGTCATTGTTCATATCTTTCCAATTGTTACTTCATTCGCTAATAACGTCTTTGGTGAAGTTGAAATACAAGAACGGCGCGCATCAGAAGCAAACGTTTTTCACACACAAAGTCCTACCAACTGCAGAAATGTTTAATTTGAACGCTTAACACTTAATCATAGTTCATATCATTCTACGAGATGTCAAGGATTGGACTGGTGGAGGATGCCATGGAATAAAGAGGATTTTGATTTAACCAAGCCAGGTGGAAGGTTTTTTTTTTAAGAGTGTTGGTGTCACGTAAGTATGTTAGAAAAGGTGATGAGCGATACAGCATCTCTGTAGCACAGTTTTTATAGAGGATCCCTTTGATTTGAAACACCTGGTTTCGAATCTCGTCTATGACGCGAGGAACGTTTATCATGTGTTTTCAATCAAATAGTGCGTTACCCGGTCTCATACAGAGATAGAGGGTTTCATTCTGAAGTTATAACGTTTTTCTCTCTTGAGTTTTGGTTTTTCGTTTTTCTGCAAACAGCCTGCGTGAATACACAGACTGCAGACATAAATACTTGTGTTTAGTGGATGCAACAGGAATGGTAAAATTCTGCATTCATTGGTTAAAATCTCTAATTAAGGTACTCAACCCGTCTTGGACGGATAAAAATTGGCTGGTTGGTTGGATCAGTAGATGAGCTTTCGATAGGTGCGTTGGATTTTAATTGAGCAGCACACTGATGTAGAGGGTAATGGATGCGAGGAGGATTTGGAGGAAGTACTCCATTATTCCTACACAGGGTGGTTGCGTAGTTGAAACCTGACGCATCCATCACGCATAAACAGCTCATCAAACAGTGTTGTTATACTTGAGTAAGTGTAAAAAAAAAAAAAAATCGTGTCGGGTTTTCGAAAAATAAGACAGAGCAACTGGATCCTGAAGATGTGTGATGGGGACACGAGTGCAGCAGGTATTTGCCCGTTAGGAGGGGGAGGAAACGGAGCACTGACTGTTTTGCATTTGTGTCTTTCCGTATGGGTAATCACTCCATCTGAGGGATCCAGTTGAATAACCGGGATTTCTTTTTCTGTTTTCAGGTTTTCATGGGAAAGATACCTGAAGAAGATGGAAAATCAATAAAGAGACAGGAGAGAAAAATCGGAAACACGACTTCCAGACTAATGCTATTGGCGTAAGTCCTATCAGATGTTACAACGTTTCGCGTAAAAGATGTGGAAAATACTTCATAACAACACCGAAGCAAGATTTGCGTGTCACAATTAAGAAAAACAATCACCATCTGGTTGGAAGATCGCTGATCCAGTCCTATCAACGATGGGAGGAACATTTTACACGATGTTTTCAACCAAAACTGAGTTTGCCAGTCTCAAATGGTGATGGCATGGTTTTTTTTTTCTCCCAGAAACTCTGGTTTTTTTTTCATCCCGCTAAACAGACAAACTGGCCTTAGTAGATATGTGACTGAATGAAATAATTCAACCACATTGAAGTTTTTGGACCTTCAAGTAAGAAGAATCTGTATTGTCCTTTAAGCTGCTAAAAAGCGAAAAACAAGAATACGTGTTTGTTTTTAGAATTTGTTTGTGTTGATTGCATATTTAATTATGATGCATACTGAACATTTTTCTGATGTATATGAACGTAACAGCTGGCTGATAATAAATCATGCTTTTTTTAAAAAAAATAAAATAATTGACTTTTCTGTTTATTTATACACCACTTGTGTTCAATCAGTGAGTAAACAATTTTATTGGTCAAATAATCTTATTGGTCAATCTTACTGGTCACATAAGATAAACGAGTGAAAGAGGAAAGCTTTATGAATGATCATAACTAATGTATTTAGGTGATGATGATGATGCAATGGCGATGAGGTTCATGCGGATGGTAAGGCACCATCTTATGAAACTAATTTGACGCTACTGGTTGTACTGTAAGTTTTAACAGTAAACTGGATGTGTATTCTCTGGAGATCTGCCTGTTTTAGAAGGATCAAAAATTAAAGGATTCAGAGATTCATTTATCCTCCCCGAGATTCAGGGAGGAGAAAGGTATGAGACAGGATAACTCACCTTTAGCTGGAAAAAACCTTATAAAGATTCTTCATGATCTAGACAAGATTCGTAACCAGTTCTTTCCAACCCAAGCACAACGTCATTAACAACTGAGCTGTGGAGGTTAAAAGGTAGCATTACGAAGGGCAGTTGCAAAAGTTGTTTTCATTAATACAATATACTAGGAAATAGAAGACAGTTGAATCGCTCTGAATAAATTTAATTAAACACATTAACGGAAATGAACGTCCAACATTAATAAAACACTCGATAAATAAGGTAAACTGTCTACATATTCGAAAGAATAAATAAATTTTAATACCGTGGTTTCTAAATCGATGCGGTATCGATCAAGGATGTATATTTTGGTGTATTAGGCGGAAAATTCACCAACAAATAACTTTCGAGCAGATTTTATTTGAAATAAATTTATTTCTTTATTTATTATTTATATAATAAAATCACTGAATATAAAAGTCACTCAATTGAAATCTAATAAAGAAAAAGAGCTGATGTAGTATGGTGATTCAATAGTAACCGAGCTTGTCGAGGGAATCGTTATTTTTATTTTTCCGGGGGCGTATATTAAAGAAATAACAAACACAATAGAAACACAGAAAAGAAAAGTAAAAGAAATGGTAGTTTTTATAGGAAGTAATAATTTAAGTAGTGACAGATATAGTATTGAGAGAGGATATGAGAGGACTATTGGAAGAAGCGAGAAAGAAATGTGTGAGAGAGTGAAAATTGTAGATTTGCTACCCAAATATGACAATACCGAGTGAAGAAGAAGTGCAATGATAGCAAATAATTCATCCGCAGGCTGTGTAGAAGACATAGCTGCAAGTTTTTAGATGTGTGGAATGTGTTTTATGGCAGAAAAATCTTGTATAAGAGAGACGGTCTGCATTTGAATGGATGGCGATAGGGTGCCCATAAGGTGATAAAGATATAAATCGTCTTGAACGTATGATGCTATGAATTAAAGGCAAGGGGCCACTACCCAGACCGGTTTCGACCTTTATTGAGGACTCATCAGTGGGAGCCAGGCTTAGAAATGCCAAGGTTAAGTAATACAGAGCTTATAAGTATTTTACCAAAACAAGTTACCAATAGGTGCTTTGAGCTTATTAAATAAAAATCTCAGGATGAGAGATAAATGTAGAAATTTTTTTTACCTTGGGTATAATATATGTTAAAGATACCAAGTTATTTTAAACCTGGTTTTTACTCCATTTCCCAAGTAAGCAAACAGACAAAAAGTCAAGTTTGCGCCTGCATGTAATTGCATTACATGCAGGAGCAAATTTTCTTTTTTTTATAAAACCACCTGAAGAAGGCTGTGAAAAGCCGAAACTAATCGTGTGATAGTACTAAACCTTTTTCCTTTTCTCTCCGTTTATGTCATTCAATTCTTTTTAAAAAATACTTATATATATATATATATAAGCCTTATATATATATATATATATATATATATATATATATATATATATTTATTTTTTTGTTTGTTTGTTTGTAAACTTTTTCTCGTATTGAAAGCAGCTGGAGTGAACGCAATGTGATAACAAGGAAAACATCACTCCGGCTACTTTCAATAGGAGAATAAAGTTTACAAACAAAATAAGGAATTGTTAATGGGCAGCCCCCCTGTCTCCTATATTAGTTAACATCTTTTTTGAAGATTTCTAACAAAAGGCAATCTCCTCAGCTACTCTTAAACCAAAAATTTGGAGATTTGTAGATGACATATTTCTTGTCTGGGAACATGCACCGATAACCCTCAGTCTTTTTTAAATAATTTAAACAACTTCCACTAAGATATCAAATTAACAATGGAGGTTGAAGAAAATGGATCTCTTCCCTTCTTGGACGTAAGACTTACTAAGACATCTGATTCTATTAAAATCTCAATCTTTAGAAAATCTACACACACAGAGAGAGAAATATACCTGCAGGCGTCCTCACATCACCATCCTGCACAGAAAGTGGGTATCATCTCAACTCTAGCACATCGCGCCAGATCTATACTGTCAGATGATGAAGAGCTAAAAAATGAACTACAACATCTACAAAGAACCTTCACAAGTAATGGCTACTTGTGAAAAGTATTAACAAGCATCTTTCCGCCGCCATCAAAACAACTCAGAAACACAAGACAACCCCAAAGGTTATATCTCCTTACCATACATCAACTCGCTTTCCCGAAACTAAGAAGAATTTTACGAATTTTGTTCCTAAACTAAGATCAATTTTAAGCAAATACAAACAAGCTCACAACCATCTACAATTTCCCAGGAGTGTACGAAATCACCTGTGACTGCGGGAAGCAATACTATGGCCAAACTTGAAAATCCATCCTCCTACGTGTGGAAGAACACCAGAGGGGCATTGCCTACAAAAGAACTAGAGCAAGTGCCCTGTCAAGCCATGTACTGTTATCAGTAAACACAAATGATGAAGGCCGTCAACATGGGATAAACTGGACAACAACCTCAAACCTTCATATATGCCTGCCGTGACGAGGTGGAGCGCCACATAGTCGAGTCTAAGGAAATTGTTATGGACCGTCATCACATAAATAATAACCTCAGCTATAATCTACCGGACTCTTTCAACTCTGCTATCCGATATTGGCACACTCGTGAAATCAGACGCACGCAGCTACTTAACAAATGAACTTCAACACGGACTGTAGCTACAGTTCAAAACTAACTGAATTTAATAACAGTCGTTTTTATAGTGATATGATATTTCTTATAGTGTTTATTTGCTTTCTATGTTCCCGAGCCTGAAGAAGCGGACAATCCGATGAAACATGTTGCGTTTTGAATACATTTAATTGTTATTCTAGTCTCGGTTATAGTCAGTATTTATAAATATGAACATATCCCAATTTAATAATAAAAATTGTTATTTATATATATATATATATATTTTCAATCTAAGTGGTTGTTTTTCTCTAATTTACTTTTAAAAAGTACCACTTAAGGTTTATATTGTTCCTTTCTTAATATGGAATAACAGTTTACATCATAAGAGAGCTTCTTTACATGTGTGTGTGTGTGTGAGAGAGGGAACTCCACTGTGAGAGTATCCAAACTATCTGTATTTAATATTTTACTTAAATATTGCTCTTTTTTCCCTCCTGGATTCTCGGGTTCGTCGTCTCTCAAAACACATAAATCTGCCAAAAGAAGATAATGGTGTTAATGGTCATAATATACTGGCATCACACTTCACATTTGCCAAAGCAACCAAGGCCACGAAGCCAGTACATTATCCAATTCCAACCAAATAAACCATTACCCATAACTAGCTCAGTCGATTCCAAAACTAGTGATCTTCGTCACAGAAAAAGATGGTGTTTGTTTCCTCGAACGAAACTCGTATCTTTTCTTAATTTTGCAACTCAACTCTTGAAAAATCTACCTTACACCTCCTTTCATTTCAGAAAATAACATATCGGTTAGGATTTATGATCACGAGATGGTGACGATTCTCTACCATAATTTTAATCTCTTGGTGCCTTCAAAATCACTAGTGGCCATGGGTTAAGCAACTGGTAATAACGTTAGTTTTAACCTACTACCGATTTCCAGTAGTAGGTTAAAACTAAAGGAATTCTTCTTACTCCCTTTGGGGAATAAAATGTCTGCAATTATAGGACTGTATTAAAATGAAGACATCGTCAGCATTCAGGAGGTTTACAAAAGAGGTGTGTAATGCCAGGATGGTAGGAAAAAAGAATCAGAGGGAGTCACGATCTGAGTGGATTATTGATTCATTTCGAAGTGCCTTAGAAGACCCATATATAAAATCGGACAATATTGGAGCCCTGAATATTTGCTATTAATGTTTTACATTTTTATTCATTTTTTACCTTGTCCGGAAACACTACTCTAGTGACCAAACATGGAACTTTTAAAAGCGACTTCAGGCCTCCAATATGATGATTTAGGTGGTAGGTGAATTTCATCTCTCAGCGTGAGAGATGAAATTCACCTACCACCGCTAGCTTTTGAAATACGAATTTGACCCCTTATATTGAGGATTAGAATCCCGCTTTTGCAGGATTCGAACCCTGAGAGCGGTATACTAACCATTTGGAAAACTCGGCCGGCACGGCAAAGATTTGGGACTTAGCTAATAAAATTATATTCGGCATTTTTTTAAAGCCACGTACAAACACTATAGTGAGATGGTGGGATTCTTCTGCACATATTTTGTTTTCAAAATGTGGAGAGTTTTAATGCTATATTGTATCGAAAAGTGGATGGAATATCGCGTACATATGGATTTGTGCTCAAAAAGAAACAATAATGTTGACCATTGCTTCACTCCGCCCATAGAGTTTGAAAATCACTTGTTTAGGTGTAGATACCAAGCAACTCGAATGGCGAAGGTTATATTTTTATAAGCCTTGTGGTAAATTTTAAAAACATTTCTAATGATTATTTTTATAAATCGCTATAAAATATAGCTGGATCAATAATATTCTTCACGATGTTATCTTATCTATGTAAAATTGAAGCCTGTCGGCTTTATTTTTGATCATTTTATGTTCTAAGCTATTGTTTTTGTAAATAATGATAACTTATAAGGTAGTAAATTGTGGTATAATCAAGTTTGCTCCAAATCTTCCAAAGTCATAGCTCAGCTCTACCCATTGATCAACCGCAAGAGCAAATTGAACCTACATAATAAATTGCTTCTTTACCGGATGTTAATACGTCCAGTCATCACCTACGCCTTACCAGCATGGAGTGACACTTCAAGATCAAACATTTCAAAATTACAGAGAATCCAAAACAAATGCCTTAGGATGATCCTGGATGCATCGTGGTTCATCAGAAATTCACAAATTCACCTAGAAAGCGGCACTCCATACATCTCCTCCTTTCTTCGTGATCTTGCAGAAAAATTCTTCGTGAAGTCAAGTTCACATTCAAACCCACTAATCGTGCAAGATGTCAATTTCAATGAGACTGATTACTACAAACACAAAAGACCGAAGGCTATTCTTCTCTCAACCGATCATAGCTGACACTACTGCCCTCAGAGGGCGAGCTTAATTGCTCACAAATCTCCAATTCCCAAATAACTCTCATTACAGATAAAGGGGAATATGAAAAGCACTTGTGCTTCACCCATCCTGCCAGTAACGTCAATGGTCAATGGTCAATGTAATCAAGTTTGGGATTGGAGAGGAATCGACCGTGAGATGCGGTGATTGATTTTATATGAGATGCCCAATAGGGTAACGGATGGCAATGCTGAAGCAATGAAGTTTAACTAAGGTTCGGCTGTTGCTGTTATCCTGGGTTAATGAGTTCGCTCTCTTAGGTTTTGCCCTAAGGGAGCAATTGAGTCTCCGGGGAAAGTGTTTTCCGGCACGGCCCGCTGAGGGGTACTTGCCGGTGAATTATTTTCTTCGGAATGAGCGGTTCTACTCGGTGGTCGAGTTTCACTGAGTAGAACCAACGCGGAGATTTGGACGGTCTTTCGCCCACGAATGAGTGGCCTAGAGATCGTCCGATATTTTTGAGATATCACCTATACTTAAACATTCGGTGATTGATTTTATATGAGATGCCCATATAGGGTAACGGATGGCAATGCAGAACCAATGAAGTTTAACTGAGGTTCGGCTGTTGCTGTTATCCTGGGTTAATGAGTTCGCTCTCTTAGCTTTTGCCCTAAGGGAGCAATTGAGTCTCCGGGGAAAGTGTTTTCCTGCACGGCCCGCTGAGGGATACTTGCCGGTGAATTATTTTCTTCGGAATGAGCGGTTCTGCTCGGTGGTCAAGTTTCACTGAGTAGAACCAACGCGAAGATTTGGACGGTCTTTCGCCCACGAATGAGTGGCCTAGAGATCGTCCGATATTTTTGAGATATCACCTTAATTAAAAATTCGGTGATTGATTTTATATGAGATGCCCATATAGGGTAACGGATGGCAATGCAGAACCAATGAAGTTTAACTGAGGTTCGGCTGTTGCTGTTATCCTGGGTTAATGAGTTCGCTCTCTTAGCTTTTGCCCTAAGGGAGCAATTGATTCTCCGGGGAGAGTGTTCTCCGGCACGGCACGCTGAGGGGTACTTGCCAGTGAATTACTTTCTTCGGAATGAGCGGTTCTGCTGGGTGGTCGAGTTTCACTGAGTAGAAGCAACGCGGAAATTAGGACGGATTTTCGCACACGAATGAGTGGCCTAGAGATCGTCCGATATTTTTGAGATATCACCTTTACTTAAACAACAGGTGATTGATTTTATATGAAATGCCCATATAGGGTAAGGGATGGCATTGCTGAACCAATGAAGTCCTAACTGAGGCTCGACTATTTCTGTTACTCTCTTGTCATAATCAGAGCTTTAATAGCTCAATAACACCTTAACCCTATACTGTCCTCTACAGATAACGGGGAAGATGAAAAGCATTCATGCATTGCCTCTTTAAGCCAGTGCTAATAAGGACTATAAGGTATTCAAGTTTGAGAGGGTCGAGGATGGCGTATGAATGGTAGTGATTTTAAGTTCGAAGCGTTCTCCATTTTATGAAATATCAAGGTAAATCTTTGATTGGTTGTAAATTAATTGCTATTGTTTTCTTTAGCCTACGCTTGGTATTGCTGGCAGTCCTTTGCGGCTGCGCGATATTCTACAAAAACAAAATTTCTGCTGGCAGGTCTGTAGACCTGCAGGATTTTTATTAAGGCTCATATGCAGTTTTAACAATAGGAGCGTGCCTGACCTAGACGTATTCACTGATTTGCTCGATAAAGAGCCAGCTCTTGTACTTATTGATAAACTCCAAAAGAAGTTCAAGCTAACATGGCCTACTAGCATGATTGACCCCGACATCATTATCGAGTCACTCGATAAAAGGCTAGCACTCACTTTTATTAAAAAGCTTCTCAAAAAGTTTGAACGAGATTGGCCTGGCTACTTAAACTTATATTCTTCACCTGAAGTCGACGTTGATGAAAATTAAGACTCTCCTCAAATGGAGGAAAAACTCAATCTAGTTGTCTCTACCTCTAATTCTTCTGATCAAGGAGAAATCCACGCTGGTAAGAAGAGAAAAACTCTCGCTGCTGATTCAACAAATGATGTTGGTATGGACGAGAATGTTCCCATTACAGATCCCTCTGCCTCCCCCAATGAAAAGGTGCCACCGATTATCCTAAGGGAAAAGCAGAGATGGACAACACTTAGAACCATCATGGCTAACTTACAAGTAAGTTATAGATCTGCTAAAAATGTAGACGAAGGCATAAAAATTCAGCCCACCACGGTGGCTGATTATGGAATTCTTACAAAGGAACTGGACGCAAGAGGAACTCAATATCACACATTTTCACTTGCCTCCGAAAGAAACCTGAAAGTGGTCTTACGAGGAGTCTCCGAGGATATTGACATGGATGAAATAGTTACTGATCTTAACTTACAGGATATACCTCCCATAAAGGTCACTAGAATGTTTAGATCAAATATGACACCCATGCCTTTAGTCTTAGTAGAAATTAATAACATTTACAAAGACATCTTTAATCTAAAATCAACCTGTGGACTCAAAATAACCCCAGAACCATTGAGAAAGAACCATTTGTCATGTTCTGGGCAGTGCCACAGATGCCAAAAATTTGGCCATGCCCAGAAGCTATACAAAGCTCAGTTCAGATGCCTAAAATGTGGCGAGAATCACCCCACAAATAACTGTGCCAAGCCAAAATCTACCCCCGCTAAGTGCGCTAATTATGAGGGTCCTCACCCTGCTAATTATAGAGGGCGTATACATCACCCCAAAAACAGATGGAGGGCTCCAGATCATCGGTCTACCTCGTCATCTAGTGCGAGAGTTCATGAAGCTCAGGCTCCTCAGTCCTCCAAGTGTGAGATCACCACAACAAGTGCTCGTCCATCATTAACTGAGCCCTTTAAGAAAATGAATCTTCAACATCAAGCGAGAACATATGCTGATGTGGTCCACTCCAAACAGACAGTACAAACCCAGAACCTGAATAATCCACATTCGAATCTATCAGCTATTATCACCTCTTCTCTTGCAAATATGCTGCAGGATTTCAGAAACTCAAATCCATCACTAAGTGTTACAAAAAGATTCTTACAGCAAACCCAATCCATATTATCTGCACTCTCTGATGCATAGGAAAAAAATCGCCCCAAAGTCTCTTAGGATTATTGCTCGGAATGCCAACGGTATCAAAAATAAACTGTTAGTAATCCAGGAATTCAATACTAGATACAACCCAGATATATTACTAATCAGTGAAACTCACTTGAGGCCTGCTAACACCCTAAACATCAGAGGGTATCAAATTTAGAGAAACGACAGACTTGGGTATAGAGGTGGAGGTACAGCCACCCTTATCAAAAACTATATCAGTCATTCAATAACCAACCCTACAACCATTAACCTCGAAATCACAGGAATTAATGTCCTCACAAACTAAATTGGAAACCTAAAAATTTTTTCTGCTTACAACCCTCCATTAAAGACAATATTAACCTCAGATCTGGATGCCATCCTTGGAGTAAAAGGACCGGCTATCATCTCTGGAGATTTCAATGCAAAACATCCTGCTTGGATCAGTAAATCTACCAATAAAAATGGTCGCATCCTTTCTAGCTACACAGCATAAACTATGCTGTTGTGGCTGGATCTACCGAACCAACTCATCTCAGTACGTCTGGCACTGCTGACATCCTGGATATAGCTATCCTGCAAGACATTAAAGTATAGTACAGACTTAAATCACTAAACGAGCTGTCGTCGGATCACAACCCAATTCTAATGCAATTGGGAGAACAAGAATGCCTGTCTCCTCCCTCTCATTCAGGCATATCGTGGGAGAGACTATCTAAAGCACTTAGGGATCAAATTGGACCCGTCCCTCACATATGCACACCAGAAGATGTGGAATCTGCAGTGCATAGTCTCACCCAACAGATTAAATCCGCTATAACGGTTGCAACCTTCCACAAACCTGTTCCCAAGCCTGGTCGTTTACCTGAGGATATTATGGACCTTATCAGAGAGAAGAACAGAGCTAGGAAGATATTTCGTAACAATCGCGCTCCTCAGGACAAGACAGTGCTTAATAGATTGAATGGAGCAGTAAGAGATGCACTTAAAACTCATAGAAAAAACCAAGTTTGGGACAAAAGGTTAGCCTCCATCTCGCCTATTGATCACTCTATCTGGGGGTTACTGAGAAACGTCAAAAATAAAAACAGATCCCTCCCACATAATCTCAAACCAAGGCCTAGTCCACACAGATGCAGATAAGGCAGAAGCCACCATACTAATGAATCTTGAGGAGCAGTGCAAACCTGCTTATAACAACATAAATTTCAATCACTTGTACAAAATCCACAGACAGGTCAGGCATGCATTAAATCTCCCAGATACCAGTGTTGACCATATTGCACCCGTATCACCTGTTGAATTATATGATATTATTAAAAAACTTAAGAACAATAAAGCTCCTGGATTAGACGGCATCTCAAACAGGGTGATCAAGCTGCTGCCTAGAAAAGCTGTAATGCACCTGACCAGTATAATAAATGCAATCTTAAGACTTCACTATTTCCCTTCCACCTGGAAACAGGCTGATATAATTCCTATACACAAGCCAGGCAAAGACCTACTCTTACCGCAAAATTATCGTCCAATCAGTATCATCTCCAATCTGGGTAAGGTTGCAGAGAAAGTCATCCTCTCACGACTCCAAACCTCAGTAAATGACCTAAACATCCTACCTAAAGAACAGTTTGGTTTTCGGCAACAACAACATAGTACTACCCAGCAAATCCACAGAATTGTCGAATACATCACCACCAGTTACAAATGGCGCCAGTGCACATGAGCTGTTTTCCTAGACCTATCCAAAACATTTGACAAAATCTGGCATTTTGGACTCCTGCACAAACTTATCTCAGCCGGTACCTCACTAAAAATGGTTCATCTAATCCATTCATTTCTTCAGAGTAGATCAATGCAAATTAAAATCAACGTTTCTACATCGTCCCAGCGCCATATCTTTGCTGAAGTGCCGCAGGGATCTCTACTGGCTCCATTGCTGTTTTCTGTATACATGTCAGACATCCCACACAATCCGATGACTTCAATTTTGGCCCTGTATGCCGATGATACGGCAATACTAACCAGATCTCTCAGAACCCATTTCATTACCAGAAAGCTTCAAGAAAACCTTCTAAACCTGGAGGGTAGGTTCTCCAAGTGGAGATTGGAAGTCAACCCCCTGAAAAGCTCAGCCGTTCTTTTCTCAAAAAGGCCAATGTCTCCTGCAGGAGATGTGTTACTATTCAATACTAAAATTCCCTGGCAGACAGAAACAAATTTTACCTGGGTATAATTCTCGACAAAAAGCTATCTTTCAACCAACACATCAAGTCTGCGTGCGCAAAGGCATCTAAAGCGATTGCTCAGATCTATCTGCTAATTAATAGAAATAGCAAGCTCAGCAACAGAATCAAATTGCAACTATACTAGATGACGATTCGTCCTATAATCACCAATGCCTCTCCGGCCTGGAGCCACACCTCTAATGCTAACATTATCAAAATACAGCGAGTGCAGAACAAGTGCTTGAGAATGATTCTGAACGCCCCGTGGTATGTTAGAAACAACCAACTCCATAGAGACACAAATATTCCCTATATTTTCTCTTTTCTACAATCCTTAGCATCCAAGTTTTTCCTAAAGACGTCCAAACACCCCAACGATTTGGTTCAGCAAGCTGCGGCATACGAGGCAACGGACATATTCAAATATAGAAGACCAAAAGCTATACTAGCGTCGTATAACGATGCATAATCTCCATGCCCATGCAGGGAGAGCAAACTGCTCGTAAATGTTACCCTCACTGTAACCACAACAGATAGCGGGGAATATGAAAAGCATTTTGCTTCACCCCTAAAGACATAAATGTCAAATTTCAATTGTAATTAAGTTTCTGATTTATAAATATGCAAACTGAGAGACATTATATGCAAACTGTGAGAAATTCAATCAAAATGCTTCCTATATTCCTATATATTCCTATATATATATATCCTATATATTCCTATATATCCTATAGGATATATGCAAACTGTGAGAAATTCAAAATACTTATATATTTGAATTAGGATAAAATATCAAAATTATGCTAAAAAGTAAACAAAAAAAATTAAACATGAAAAAATATTGATTATTATCGATAAAATTATACAGTTTAGTATAATTCAAAATTACTTAAAAAATTACTATACCAAATGTTATGTCTTTAATTGTAATGTCAAATATTTAAAGAGACGGAGTAAATACGATAAGCACTACAAACATTCTACTACTGGCGCAAACTACACATAAACAACAATGGAACTGCGCGACGGACAGTGCCGCATTACGCTAATAGCTCGCATCTTACTATGACGTGCATATGCTTGCGCGCGTAGCAATATGACACTGTGGAAAACACAGTGCAGCTAGCGTCTTTTGTCCTCCTAAGTGCTACAAGATGGATTATTATTATTATTATTATTTTATTATTTTTTTATTTTATTTTATTTTATTTTATTTTATTTTATTTTTTTTGCAAAATAAGAGAATTGTATAGGATTGTTGATGATAAAATAAATATTACAAGCAAATATAAATAAATTAATAAATATTTTTATATATCGAGAAAAATTGGGGGTACTGCAGTTCCGCAATGCCTATGCACGGGCCTTTCCTGCTGCTGAATGATCAGCTGTTTCCACTGATAACTTCCCATGAGACGCGGTTGGGCTTAAAGGCCATCTCTAGCGAGGCTTAAAAGCCTCGCTAGAGATGGCCTTTTTCCAACTTTTGATAAAGGCTCCAAACACTAACTGTTTCAGGTAATGTTTGGATCATTAATACTAAAATATATAGTAATAACAAATATTTGGAATAATCGCAAAAGAAGACTTTTTGGTGTGAGTGGAATTTAACTGCCCAATGTGAGACGACCGCCTTTGTTTATTGGGGACCCTGAAGTGGATTTCAATAATTCCATGTTTAATCTCTAGAGCAGAATTTTCGAATTACATACAAATTAGATAAAAAAAAAAACATTAAGAAATATATAAAAAAAACTTTAGCACAGCTATTATACCAGTACCATAAGTTTATATCACCTTTTACTGGTGAGAGTCAGATAAGAAATATTTTGCCAGCTTATTAGCCGTTACCATGTAAATGATGTTTACATTATAAATACTTTGAATTTTGTTGAAAAAAATCGCATTTTACTGAATATTGTAGTTATTTAAAAACAAAGTTGCAGAAATCCGCCTGTGTCATGTATATAAACGTTGTTATTCATATTCAAAAGTGACAGCTAATTATTATTATTATTATTATTTATTTTTTTTTTTGATAAACATTATACTAATACCTAAAATTACCGACATTCTTGGTGTGTTCGTAATAAATGCCTATTCTCTCTCTCTCTCTCTCTCGGAAAGAAAGATTTTCTATATAACAAGGAAAGTATAATGCATATGTTTCTTCATCCTTTTCTGAACGTGCTGATTTACTAAGAGGTTGTATATCTTTTCATCTTTTTAAGTTAAGTAGGAAGTTAGGGCATCACGTTTTCTGAAGATATATTACTAAGAAAATAGAAACAGTCGTCTCACTTTTCTTTCGACTTGAAAGAAAAGTGAGAAAACCAACAGAACAAGATTTTTCTCTTCCTCCTTCATCCCTGCTACTGCTGTACTGTGGAACAGCTTTTCCCCTGATGCATTTCCCAAGGTATACAACATACAAGCTTTTAAATCAAATTTAAACAAGTTTCTCCGTTCCCAATCCACTACCTATATACGGTACGAAAGTACTATAGGTTGATCAGCCAACATCTCCTATTGGGGCCTAACATAAAAAACGACAAGATTCTAACTTATATTTTCTAACAGTAAGGCATCAGAGATGTTGACTTAATCAAGGAGGATCTTTGAAGATGAAGAAAACGAGTTACTTATTGAGAAATTAGTATACATTTTCATTGAAGAGGAAATGAACGTACATCTTTTTTGGCTGAAAAAATTGATAACATACACGTCTTCTTCTTCCTGAAGAAGAAGAAAATGCTGTATTACGAAGAAGTAACAATGTATCTGTGTATTCTTTTTAAAGACAAGAAGATGGTAATATACTGTTAAAATAGGCCATTTCGAGGCTATAAATACCCTTATATTTTATAAATATGAACTGTTTGGGTTTATTAGTTGTTGAAAACATATTGTGTAATTCGATCAGAAGCACTTGAATGAATTAATATGATGCGAAATAATATAAAGAAACTACTCTCAAGGAAAACCTAGTACGGTTTGTGTAGAAGTAGAAAAAAAAAACAAATTAGCTACTTTATTGCGTCGTAAACTATAACTACATCTTCTGTAGATAAGAGGTATCCTCATTCAGTTCAATTGTCAGAAAGACTGGAGGCATCTAACCGACTATTATTCTTTGCACAGTAGAGAGAGCATATGAGGTCGCGTAGAAGGTTATCGATATCGCATCTGCTGTTTCTCTAGAGAAATAGCAGTAAAACATCTACGCCTAACATTAGCTGCTGCCTTCAGATAATGACGACGTAACAAATTTGCTGCTTTAGACGAGGCGGACGCGCCAAGTAGAAAGTGGAGATAACTAGTAAAGAGATTGCATCTAGAGAAATCATGAAGTTGGCCGCACGAACTTTAATTTTCTTGAGTAATGAAAATTAAGAAAATCAAAATTTATGTCTTTCTCAGCTGAGATCACAAACCGGACAAAGCAATTTCATCATGTGCTTTTACTGGCAGCTACTGATCTTTTATTTCATTTCAAATAATGGTTGGTATCATCATCATTGCAATCAGGCCTCTTTATCCATTGGGCGACAGCCCAAGGGCGCCATTGATCCAAAGGCGCTTAAGAACCGAGTATGTTGAAATGTTTTTTTTTTTCAATTTTGGAATAAAAAATCTCTAGTTAATTTGAAATGTCTTCAAACCTTGGATTGGAATAAGCCTAAGTTCGATTCTCGTCGTGACGGGAGGAATCTTTATGTGGACTTTATCAATCGAAGGTGAGTTAGCCGATCTCATACGGCGGTAGCAGGGTTTTTTCCCCCCCGGAAACTCGGGTTTTTCATCCCGCGTACAGATAAATCCGTCCTTCAGAACGCAATTTACAGACAAAAAATACTGGTGGTGGTAGTGGTGGGCGGTAGATGGCGTTGATGGAGATGATTGGTAGTAGAGGTTCTGTGTAGTGGTGGATACAGTTGTATAGTTGGTGTCCTCCCGCGATGAGTCTTCGGACTCCTTGCAGGTGTCACGCATAATAATAACAATAATAATAATACAAAGATATTTAATTAAACAAAAATATTATTAGGATTTTTATACACCTAACTAAGCAAATCATTAAATAATATTTTGAATAACATTCAAATCTTAACGATTGCTTGATTGCTGTTCTAAATAAAAGAATTTATCCTTCTTTAACTACGTGTTATTCCCGCTTCCTATGTAGGGTCCGCGTGTTAATTAGATGCGACTACTTGTTAGTACCACTCCCAACTGACCTGTCACCTAGTCTGCCGCTGGAGGGGATATATATTTGGTTGTAGAAGCGTATGTTCACAGGACCGGTTGGCCTGCTTGCGGGATGAAAAACGCCAGATAAACTGACGGAAAAAACCCTACTGCCCGCATCCGAAGTTACCGGCTAACTTCGCTATACCTGAGGAAGATCGTCAAGTTCCTCAGGTACAGCGGAACTTGAGGATCTTGCATACAGCGGAACTTGAGGGTCAGGTACAGCGGAACTTGAGGAGTGTCCCAGGTTCGATTCCCTAACAGAATTTATATTTATTTTAAAAATTGATGACAAAATATACAATTTTAGTTTCGGCTGCACCACTGGAATTTTATTATATAGATGTATTTGTACTCAGAAATGACGTTCTTAAGTAGTGCATTCATTTTACAATTATCATCATTCAATATTAATATTGTTTCTGGTTTCTCTCTTGTTAATATTTCGAATTACGTTCACCTTTACGAATATATTGTGGGTGTGGTGCATACTTGACTATTTGTGAATTGTGATTATTATAAATACATTGACATTGTGTTTGTGTATAACATTTATAGAATATAATATTCAATTATAATTAAAATAATAAATTATTTTCTAAATTGCATATGACAATAATAAAAATTTAATAGTTTTTAATTTTTAAACACTTTCTAAATTATACAATTTTGAGTAAAAAATGATTTTTATTATGTTTATATGATATTTATATGAAAATTTCTTAATGCTCATTCATTTAATAAAATAATACAAGCAGGAATACTTAAATTATTATAAATAATATAATAATTTAAGTATTCTATTCATAGAAACGATATATTAGAAAGGATAGACCATCGTGAAATTATAAATACAAATTGTCGATTTGCAGAAAGTAAATGCCGCAAAAAATTTAAATTAGAATTTTTTTTTTACTTTTTACTATTGTGTATATTTTTATAAATACAAATAAACTACCTTTATTATATTATAAATATTGTTAAATTAAATAAAAATGTGCAATGTCAATGTATTTTAATATAATTTTTCTCAATGAAAGTTATTTAATTAATTATATGTATTAAAGTTGACATTATGTATAACGTCAAGTTTTCTTATTCACTGCCCTTTACTTCCATTTCTCTGAAATCACATTTTACAGATGATTTCAAATATCAAATTTGATTAAAAAAAAAAAACTAAAACTATTCGGCTTTTTATAATTTCTTTTCTATGGTGTCACAATGAAAAATAATAATCTTCCCCATAAGGACTGAATTCAGTAATTGATAAGTATTCGACTTTCACCCATCGTCCCATAGTCTTTCAGCTTCCAAGCGAGTAGCGTTTGCCACCATCCTTATTTAGAGTAACTCTCATGTTTCTTTTTTATAATTCAACTTCACGCCTTTTTTAAATCTTGTATGTTTAAATTAAATTCATATGTCAATTACCACTCAGTTTAGCGATGACTTACATTGCAATCTTCGCTATAACTATAATAAAGGATCCAAGGCAATTTTATATATTTTAATCAACACCCAACACGTTTTACAATTTAGCTTAAGTGCATATTCTAGGAGTAATTTTGATGTACAAATAATTAGAACTCCACTTTTGTTTCGGTAAATGGAGAAAATCTCTTTCTTACACAATTCTTTTATTTCTTATACAGTACTCAAGTTAGCCATTAATGGTAGATCTGTAAAATACTTTTCGTATAAAATCAAGACTATATTTAGAAGAAAGACATAGAACGTGTATCAAAAGGAGATTACCTGCTAAGCATACAAGTGGTTATTAGTGAATTACATAAATGGAAAAAATTTCCTCTTAAGAATATTGGCCTTAATACTCGTATGTAAGAGTTCTCTTCATTGACTTGTAGCGCCAACTGAAGCCAAATTGAAACCTTTTCACGTAAAATTCATATAAAACATGCATGATCTTATTTGTGTAAAATGCTTCATAATTTGTAAATGGATCCAGAGCAGTTGTTGATAATAATTTATATTCGAAATCTTCAGAAGCTTTTCCATTACCTCATCGCTTAGATAGTAATTAGCCCTTACCAACCTGCGTCTCAAACATGTCTCCCCTCGTATTTCTATCCATTAGGCTCTGTTTATTTGCAGTCTCAATCTATCATCATCTTCCGCATTCCAAAGACTAGAAACTAATTTAGTCAATCGTCTCTGAAAGTTCTCCATATGCCATTATTCTTTTGAAAACAAGTAATCCATATGCGGCCCCTGATCAATGTTATGTATAATGGGGGTCAAAACATCCTTACTTCTACATTTAGTGTTCTCTGCATCATTCACATAATCTGCTATGTTGTCCGCACAAGTTTAACAAAATGCTCACGAAATTTCAAGTCCTTAACCACAATCATCCCCAATCTTTTATCTCCTCCACTCTACTAAAATATCCCAATCCTATTCTCTGCATCCTATCTTTGCTTCCCAAATTTTACAACCTTACACTTTGATACATTAAACTGATATCTCCACACACACGCCCATTCAGACAGTCTATTTAGATTCTCTTGCAAAACTACATCTGCTCTACTTTTCATAACTCCCCCCAACTTTGCATCATCTGTAAAGAACTGTAAATCAACATTTACAGTTGGATAAGGATAAAAATTTAAGGCTTTCAATGGCCCCAAAACAGACCCCTGGGACACACTACTAATGACTTTCCTCTTCTGGGATATCAATCCCCCATATACAACCTACTGACATATATATAACAGACAGCCAATCTCCAATCCAACGTACTCATCTACTGTCGAATCCCATCTAATCCAATGTAACAACTAGATTGTCATGTGGTCATCTATTGAAAGCTATTGCGAAATTTAAATATACTGCGATATGTGCATCCTCCTTGTCCAATGTATTCGTCACCTGGTTATAATAATTTAGACAATCGTCTTCCGCTAGCAAACCCAGTGCTGTCCATTAAAGGGAATTCTGCTGTTTTCAACATAGTTCTGAATTCTTGTCCTCATTGTTTTCTCCAACTCCTTGACCACAAATCCAGACAAGCTGATTGCCCTTTAATTAGAAGTATAGTCTTATTACCCTCTTTATTAATCGGAACATTTTTGCCATCTTTCCACTCCTTTGGAACTTGGTCTGATACGAGACTCGTTAAAAATGGAAGTTAAAGCTGTTGGTAACTCCCTGGAACATTCCCTCAAGGCATAAGGAGTTATACCATCAATCGACATGGCCTTGTTGATATCGTTTACCCAGTTCCTCATATACATCCTGCTCACTCACCGTCACTGGTTCCTTCCCCATTCCCACTGCTTGCAAGTTGTTCATTACGTCACAGTCGCAAGGATCCTGGAATACTTTAATAAGATGCTAATAAAATACCCATACTATAACCTTCACAGTGTTCATTATTCTTCCTTTATCACCGACCAACATCATCCTCCCATAAACATTCTTCCTTCTACTGGCAACATACAGAAAAAAAACTCAGTAGGATTTCTTTTAGCGTCATTGTTTTCTAATTGCTGCTTATACTGCACTTTTGTTAACCTCAGCACGTGAATCATATTCGTTGCTTGTTCTTTGTACTCCTCATATAACTGATTATTTCCACTCATCTAGTGCCGCTTCCACCAACGCGTTTTTCTTCCAGATTGAATGCTTTACCTCTTCAGCCATCCATTTTATACCTACCTTATTTAATATTTTGATCTTTGGAATACACGTAGTCATTTTCTCTGCAAGATACCTTCCTGAATAGGGACCAAGCAGCACTGATTTCTTACTCATCCAATTCCTCATTCAATGACATCGCTGCAAATGGCCTCCTGAGTTTGTCACAATCACACACCTTAAACTTCCACATAGAAAGAGTGTGATAAAAAGTAATGATATGGTAGGCACCACCCAAATGATCACTTTATAGTCATTTTCACCAAATGGTTTTTACAACAATATCGCCTGGTGAGATAATCAACTCCAAAGCTCGATTCACGTATGGCCTCTGTTACGTGCTGCTTAAGATAGTTGTCCATTAGAAACTCGAGAGATTCATTCTCTTTGCTTCCTGATGCTGTTTCTGCATTCTATATTAGCATAATTGAAATCGGCCATGATGATCACACTTTTCTTATTAGTCAGAACAATTTACCTTAATATATCCCTCTCACTGTCTTCTACATTACCAGTCTATAGCAACATCCTACTAAGCATTCTATACTGTTTACCTCTACTTCACACCATACTGCTTTAAAAACCACTGTCAGTATTTGCTCCTTGCATTTCCACTTAAGATGAGCACAAATCCTCTGCCATCATGAATAGCATTCCTCCTCCTCCATTTTTGCCTTGCTTGCCTCGTTCAACCATATTTCAATTACACCAACAATATTTGGGTGAACAAATCTCTTTGTGCCACAGTATCATCTCGTTTGTTTCGTATACTTCCAGCATTTGTAAACATACAGACTAGCTCATTTCTGTTTCTACAAGTCCCACTGATCTCACCTCTCGGATATGACTTCTCCTCACTCCCCTTATCCATTTTTGTCAATCATCATTGATATTAACTTCCCCTTTCCCAGACCTAAATATCACCCCATATTCTTGACTGTCTTAATCCGTTCTTGTACTGTTGCATATCTACTCCTGAAACCATCATCTACTCGTACACCTCACACAGTGTCTCTCTGTCCACCCTTCCCCCCGTTTCCCTATCTACACTGAGTTATTTCTCTCTCATTCTCTTGTGCCACTAACTTCTTCATTCATACTCTTATCTACCTAACTCTCTTCCTCTTCTACAACACCCTTTGCTTTCTGAAGTCTTACATTCACTTCAGTCATTTTCCTTTCGACCCTCCAATTGACCCCACACATTCACAAAATGAACTGCTTTCTCTTCATATGACTCTGCTAGCATACCATTCATTATTTTCGTTCGCCTTCTCAATTCCTGAATATCATACGTGGGCAACACGCTCACTACCTTACCTACCACACTATCTTTCACTCACCTGAACAGTGTCATGACATCCATCTTCACATTCTTCTTGTTACCAATCAACTCATTCGTTCCAACTACCACTACGAGCTCTTCTGATAACATGCACCTCTTATTCAATGCCGCAACCACCCTTCTCATGTTATCTCACGTGAAACGGTCGTTGTGCATCTTTTTACTCATTACAACTGTTATCATTAAATACCCGTACATTGCCACCTCTCAAAGCATTCGATATTTCTTTCAAATCTCTCATTCCATTCTTTCTAACATTCCTATTTACCTATGCAAATCGGTAATGCTCCTCAGTTCATTCCTCACACGTTTAATCTGCCTCATCTTTACCAACTCCACTTTCATCTCTTCAATTACTTTCTGAGTGCCATTTACGCAAATCGTATTTCATAACTTTTCACGCTCACAATCGCTAACTTGCCGCAGGGTCTTTTACCACTCACTTCCCCCATATACACACGTTGTCTTACCTTTCTAATCAATATCCCAAAATCACCACCACTTTCTCCCGTTGTTTTACTTTGCGCGTTCAAGCACTCAGCTCCACTGTCAGTTTCGCTTACTCCCGTATCCATGATCGTTTGCCCGATACATCTCATAATTCAATGATATCTCATATTCCAAAAGCATGCTACACTTGCATACTCAAACTCTCGCTTACTATATATAATATTTCGCAGGTTCACCAGCAGGGGCGCTGCATAATGTACCGAATGTGGATGTTGTAATTTTTCTCTGCGTATAAGAAGGAGAAAAGTAACACGAACATAAATAACACATTGATTTCCCAGCTATAGTGTTTTAATGTGCAGCTCTTCCTCGTATACCACAAACTGCATCCTTTATACAGTGTGTTCAACGGCAGAATGCAGCTAGTTGAGACTGATGTTGCGCACATTCTGCGTCACCGCTATCTTTCAGTGCCGGCTAGTTATTAGGATGATCACGATCAACCCCGTCTTTGAGAAATTCCTAGAGCCAGTAGTCACAATAGGTCAGATCAAACGAACGAGGCAGCTATATAGTGCAAAATGCGCGGCTGATCGCTCTGGTTTCCGTGAAATGTTATTGTAGAACCTCCTGTGCGGAACAACCGATGTGTAGAGGAGTCCCATCCTACATGAAAATCACTGACTCCATGCAGATGTGCTACTGTAAGTATGGCACAACAAAATTATTAGTCAAAATCCAATACCCCTCGGCATTAACGCGCAGGTCAGAGGACGCGACTAGCGAATGTCCTCAATGACACACGAAGCTCTAAACCCGCACCAGACATTAAATTTGCTGAATGCAAAGGAATTTCTTGAATTGCAGGCTGGTTTTGCTTAGCCCATACTGGGCAATTGTGGGTATTCACAGCTCCGCTCAGGTGGAAGTGAGCCTCATCTCCCGTCCCCAAAAAATAATCTGCAGCCATGCAACGTCCAACTCCACTCAATCAAGGAATGTTAAAGTGAATGTTAGTCGACTTTCAAAGTCCTAAGGTCTCAACTCATTTATCACGGTTATCTTGAATGGGTAGAAATGCAGAATCTTCCGTAGAACTTTCCAGACATTTGTGTAAGGCACATCCATGTGTCTTGATGCACTGTATGAACCAACGAGGTTATCATTCCCTGCTCTACAACAGAAGAAGCAACTTCATTCACTTGTTGTGATCTGAAGGGTTTGTAACCTCTGCCAAGTCTAAATCCCAACGATTCCGTTTCTTCAAAAGGACTGATTTTTCGCCGCAGAACACAAGACGATAGTGGAACACGTCGACATTTATAAAAGTGATGAAATTCGTTTGGTGCAGCAACAGCATTCAATTGTATAGGTAGTACAGCTTCACGAGCTCAGCACATTGGGGCAAGGTTAGTGCCATCACTGTGGACAGTACTAACAATCAGAGTGAAAGGAAAAATCCTATGTCCATCTTTTTAAACCCTTTTGGATCCTGCTGAGTTGGGTGACATACAAATTCCAAGCATTTGGTATTTACAACGGTCCCGTATGGTGAACTTTGGAACTAATTTTCATTTTCTCATGTATTCCTTCTGCATGACGCACAATGTATTCCTGCAAAGTTTCGCATCATTTGGATCATTGGATAGCGCTCCACAAGGGATTAAACACGGATGCTTTAATTTTGATCACCATGAACTTAAATATACTGGTTAAAACAAAACACTCTTAGTTAACGTTATTGCTGAGAAACATAGCAAGATTTAATTTTTGCCTTTTTAAATTACTAATTTAACTAACTAATAAGCATTTAGGAAGATTACTGGAAGAGAAAAGAAGACTGTGAGTAACGGAAAGAGAGAGAAGATAATTAATACATTATATCTGGTTATAGTCGGTAAACTAAAGTGATCATTGTTGTTGTTCTCTAATCTCTGGGCACTAAATCACAGAAGGAAAAAAATAATTGCATGTGTTCTTATGTGTAGTTTGTCTCTTTTATGGGATAAAAAAACCAGCGTTTTCTGAGGGAGAAAACTCTAATACTTCAAATACAAATTCTAACACTTATAATAGTTCTTTGTTTCCTATTCGAACATTTCATGTAAAATATTTTATTCATTTTTTTGCATTATGTAGTTGGTTTGTTTTTTCACGGCAGATATTAATTCTAAACGCACTTTCCTCGGGTCATTCCTCAGTTCATGCTTTATGCTCAGCCACGTTTGACTTATTTTGATTCTCCATCTTGAGTCTGATCCGTAAAATTCATTTTGTGCCTTAAGTAATTTTATAGATTTAGCTATCCCATCCCTTAAACTAAGCATAACTAGTCTTTTTCACTGGACCAATTATTTCGGACTCATTGTACTCCTCGAAACGTTAACTGCCTGAACAGCATATTCTCTCGTTAGTTGATCTGTTTTGCAGTTTCTAAACATGCTGGTATATCTTGTAGACTTCCAGCTGCTCCATGAAGATCTTATAACGAAACGGCTTGAACTTCTCGTAAAAGTGTGTCTATAATCGTCTGATATATATGTAAGACAATGGCAGTCATCTTTGCTGGAATAACTATTGTTTTGCACAGATACATAACTAAGTTAAGTTATGGATTATCTAATTCATATCTGCGTTCAGCCTAACGTTCATCTTACACGATAACATACGTGATTTGGAGGAGGAGGAGAACTCTGGATCACCAGTCACGAAAATATAATCTATAGCATAAAATATTTATCTCTTTTGTAACGTAATCAATGATATGCTATTCCTTAAACTAAGAATGAAATTATTAAAAAACATTTTTTCTTAAATGATTTTTTTTCATTGCAATTTTCAGCTTTTCACATCTTATTTAACCTTTGGTTATTTTTGTTTAATCCACTTCACTTCTTCTTTCCCGATTTATTTACAAAATTAAGAAAATTGTAATCCAAAACAAGCCCATGGTCAAACAGCATGAAGCAAAGATGGTTTATGAAAAATATATATCAAACCAATGCATTCCTGATACAAGTAAGATACAGGAAGATGTCAGAGCACTTCTTGCCACATCACACAAAAATAGACCTTGTGAACTTAAAGAAAAATAACTTTTATTTTTTATATAACTTGCAGTGTAGTGCAGTGCAGAAAATGGCAGATGAATTCACTGTTCAAATGGCCTATTCTGTACTTTATTCATATATGAAGCTTACAGAATATGCCACCATGTGCATTGATAGTTGCACTCCACAGAACGTCTTGTCGAAGAAGAAGGAGAAATACCCACAATACAAGGATACCACTGGAATCGTTACTTTTGATTGATCAGTTCTTTTGTTTTTTCGGTTTGTCAGTGAAGAGTTTATGGTTTATTCTATTGGCATTTCAGTATCCCTAATGTTACTAAATGTCATCAAATTAAATGATAGTTTCTTAGTAACTTTCAAATGCTTCCTCTTTCAGCCTGTTAACTTTCTAGGTAAATTTATTCACGTTCACACTAACGAATGGAAACCACACATGCATAACATTTACGTGAAGATAAAACCCTGATAAATTTAATCCGAAGTTTTAATTGAATGACGAAACATTGTTAGATCACTCGCTAGTCGAGATCAGATTACCACGTACACCTTGTAAATATGATTATGATAAGTGAGGGTGGGGGGACGTTACACAGGAAGTGCTACCTTCGTGGCGTCTGAAGGATCGTATGATTTACAGAGTGTTTAATTAAAAGCTGGACTAGTTTTTAACGTGACTTGACGAAGAATGACCCAGTTTCGAATCCAAAATTAAGACAGAAGTTAAATTTTGAGGCTAAACGTTATTGATCGGTTACCTCGTGCAGATTTTTACTTCTGCAAATTCGACAATTGTGTTGGTGTGCCTTTCAAGACAGGCGAAAGTAGCCTCATCAGAAAAGAAACATAACTCTAAAAATACGCGCGCACGCACGCACACACACACACACACACACACACACACACACACACACACACACACACACACACACACACACACACACACACACACACACACACACACACACACACACACACACACACACACACACACACACACACACACACACACACACACACACACACACACACACACACACACCAATGGCATTCAGCAGACATAATACATTTGGTCTTATAAAGCTAGAAAAATCTATCAAAGAGACACTGGAAAAATTTCTAGTGCGTTCCTGATACATGTCTAAGTAATTATTCGATTTTCTGCAGTTCGACGCGAAGTACACTTATGGATATTCAGTTAAAGGTGAACTAGCTAGTCTAGAAGACAACTTTGCTAGAGTAACACAAACAATTATCAGATGTAATATATTCATTGATATGAAAAAATTGATAACATACACGACTTCTTCTTCCTGAAGAAGAAGAAAATGCTGTTTTACGAAGAAGAAGTAATGTATCTGTGTATTCTTTTTGAAGACAAGAATATACTGTAATATACTATTAAAACAGGCCATTTCGAGGCTAAAAATACCCTTATATTTTATAAATATGAACTGTTTAGGTTTATTAGTTGTTGAAAACATATTCAATTGCTTCTGAATCGAAGCATAATTCGATTCAGAAGCACTTGAATGAATTAATATGATGCGAAATAATATAAAGAAACTACTCTCAAGGAAAACCTAGTACGGTTTGTGTAGAAGTAGAAAAAAAACCAAATTAGCTACTTTATTGCGTCGTAAACTATGACTACATCTTCTGTAGATAAGAGGTATCCTCATTCAGTTCAATTGTCAGAAAGACTGGAGGCATCTAACCGACTATTATTCTTTGCACAGTAGAGAGAGCATATGAGGTCGCATAGAAGGTTATCGATATCGCATCTGCTGTTTCTCTAGAGAAATAGCAGTAAAACATCTACGCCTAACATTAGCTGCTGCCTTCAGATAATGACGACGTAACAAATTTGCTGCTTTAGACGAGGCGGACGCGCCAAGTAGAAAGTGGAGATAACTAGTAAAGAGATTGCATCTAGAGAAATCATGAAGTTGGCCGTACGAACTTTAATTTTCTTGAGTAATGAAAATTAAGAAAATCAAAATTTATGTCTTTCTCAGCTGAGATCACAAACCGGAGAAAGCAATTTCATCATGTGCTTTTACTGGCAGCTACTGATCTTTTATTTCATTTCAAATAATGGTTGGTATCATCATCATTACAATCAGGCCTCTTTATCCATTGGGCGACAGCCCAAGGGCGCCATTGATCCAAAGGCGCTTAAGAACCGAGTATGTTGAAATGTTTTTTTTTTTCAATTTTGGAATAAAAAATCTCTAGTTAATTTGAAATGTCTTCAAACCTTGGATTGGAATAAGCCTAAGTTCGATTCTCGTCGTGACGGGAGGAATCTTTATGTGGACTTATTCAATCGAAGGTGAGTTAGCCAATCTCATACGGAGGTAGTAGGGTTTTTTCTCCAGGAAACTCGGGTTTTTCATCCCACATACAGATAAATCCGCCCTTCAGAACACACGCAATTTACAGACAAAAAATACTGTTGGTCGTTGTGGGCGGTAGTAGAGGTTCGGTGTAGTGGTGGAGATAATTATATAGTTGGTGTCTTCCCGCGATCAGTCTTCGGACTCCTTGCAGGTGTCACGAATAATAATAACAATAATAATTAAACAAAGATATTTAATTAAACAAAAACATTTTTAGGATTTTTATACACCTAACTAAGCAAATCATTAATAGTATTTTGAATAACATTCAAATCTTAACGATTGCTTGATTGCTGTTCTAAATAAAAGAATTTATCCTTCTTTAACTACGTGTTATTCCCGCTTCCTATGTAGGGTCCGCGTGTTATGTAGATGCGACTACTTGTTAGTACCACTCCCAATCTTCCTGTCGCCTAGTCTGCCGCTGGAGGGGATATATATATATATTTCGTTGTAGAAGCGTATGTTCACATAACCGGTTTGCCTGCTTGCGGGATGAAAAACGCCAGATAAACTGGCGGGAAAAAACCCTACTGCCCGCACCCGAAGTTACCGGCTAACTTAGCTGTAACTGAGGAAGATCCTCAAGTTCCTCAGGTACAGCGGAACTTGAAGGAGTGTCCCAGGTTCGATTCCCTAATCGCGTGGACACTAGGCTAACCACGTGGACAAATAAAAGAATTTATATTTATTTTAAAAATTGCTGACAAAATATACAATTTTATTTTCGGCTGCACCATTGGCATTTTATTATATAGATGTATTTGTACTCAGAAATGAGCGTAGTCTGCGGTCTGCGTTCTTAAGTAGTGCATTCATTTTACAATTATCATCATTCAATATTAATATTGTTTCTGGTTTCTCTCTTGTTAATATTTCGAATTACGTTCACCTTTACGAATATATTGTGGGTGTGGTGCATACTTGACTATTTGTGAATTGTGATTATTATAAATACATTGACATTGTGTTTGTGTATAACATTTATAGAATATAATATTCAATTATAATTAAAAGAATAAATTATTTTCAAAATTACACATGACAATAATAAAACATTTTTTAATTATAAGTGTTTATTAATAGGTTTAATGTTTAAACACTTTCTAAATTATACAATTTTGAGTAAAAATGATTTTTATTATGTTTATATGATATTTATATGAAAAATTCTTAATGCTCATTCATTTAATAAAATAATATAAGCAGAATTCATTTTCTACTTTGAAACGAATTAGAAATTATCTGCCATCATCGTTAGGACAATCCAAATTAAATAATTTCAGTATTATATCCATAGAAAATATATTAAAAAGGATAGATGATAGTGAATTTATAAATACATATTGTAGATGTGCAGAAAGTCAATGCCGAAAATAATGTAAATTAGATTTTTTTTTACTTTTTTCTATTGTGTATATTTTTATAAATACAAATAAACTAACTTTATTATATTATAAATTAAATATTATACTAACCTGAGCAGGTGAATCATATTCGTTGCTTGTTCTTTGTACTCCTCATATAACTGATTATTTCCACTCATCTAGTACCGCTTCCACCAAACGCGTTTTTCTTCCAGATTGAATGCTTTACCTCTTCAGCCATCCATTTTACACCTACCTTATTTAATATTGTGATCTTTGGAATACACTTAGTCATTTTCTCTGCGAGAAACCTTCCTGAATAGGGACCAAGCAGCACTGATTTCTTACTCATCCAATTCCTCATTCCATGATATCGCTGCAAATGGCCTCCTGAGTTTGTCACAATGACACACCTTAAACTTCCTCATAGAAGGAGTGTGATAAAAAGTCGTGATATGGTTGGCACCACCCAAATGATCACTTTATAGTCATTTTCACCAAATGGTTTTTACAACAATATCGCCTGGTGAGATAATCAACCTCAAGGCTCTCGATTCACGTATGGCCTCTGTTACGTGCTGCTTAAGATAGTTGTCCAATATAAACTCGAGAGATTCATTCTATTTGCTTCCTGAAGCTGTTTCTGCATTCTATATTACCATAATTGAAATCGGCCATGATGATCACACTTTTCTTATTAGCCAGAACAATTTACCTTAACATATCCCTCTCACTGTCTTCCACATTACCAGTCTATAGCAACAGCCTACTAAGCATTCCATACTGTTTACCTCTACTTCACACCATACTGCTTCAAAAACCACTGTCAGTATTTGCTCCTTGCATTTCCACTTTAGATGAGCACAAATCCTCTGCCATCATGAATAGCATTCCTCCTCCTCCATTTTTGCCTTGCCTGCCTCGTTCAATCATATTTCAATTACACCAACAATATTTGGGTGAACGAATCTATTTGTGCCACAATATAATCTCACTTGTTTCGTATACTTCCAGCATTTGTAAACATACACACTAGTCCATTTCTGTTTCTACAAGTTCCACTGATCGCACCTCTCACATATGACTTCTGCTCACTCCCCTTATCCATTTTTGTCAATCATCACTGATATTAACCCCCCCTTCCCCATACCTAAATATCACCCAACATCCTTGACTGTCTTAATCCTTTCTTGTACTGTTGCATATCTACTCCTGAAACCATCATCTACTCGTACACCTCACACAGTGTCTCTCTGTCCACCCTTTCCCCGTTTCCCTATCTAGAATGTGTTATTTCTCTCTCATTCTCTTGTGCCACTAACTTCTTCATTCATACTCTTACCTACCTAACTCTCTTGCTCTTCTGCAACACCGTTTGCTTCCTGAAGTCTCACATTCACTTCAGTCATTTTCCCTTCGACCCTCCAATTGACCCCACACATTCACAAAATGAACTGCTTTCTCTTCATATGACTCTGCTAGCATACCATTCATTATTTTCGTTCGCCTTCTCAATTCCTGAATATCATACGTGGGCAACACGCTCACTACCTTACCTACCACACTATCTTTCACTCTCCTTAACAGTGTCATGACATTCATCTTCACATTCGTCTTGATACCAATCAACTCATTCGTCCCAACTACCACTACGAGCTCTTCTGATAACATGCACAACATCTCTTATTCAATGCTTCAACCACCCTGCTCATTCTATCTCACGCAAAACGGTCGTTGTGCATCTTTTCACTCACTACAACTCTTATCATTGAATACCCGTACATTCCCACCTCTCAAAGCATTCGATATTTCTTTCAAATCTTTCATTCCATTCTTTCTAACATTCCTATTTACCTATGCAAATCGGTAATGCTCCTCAGTTCATTCCTCACACGTTTAATCTGCCTCATCTTCACCAACTCCACTTTCATCTCTTCAATTACTTTCTGAGTGCCATTTACGCAAATCGTATTTCACAACTTTTCACGCTCACCATCCCTAACTCGCCGCAGGCTCTTTTACCACTCACTGCCCCCATATACACACGTTGTCTTACCTTACTAATCAATATCCCTAATTCACCACCCCTTTCGCCCGTTGTCTTACTTTGCGCGTTCAAGCACTCAGCTCCACTGTCAGTTCCGTTTACTCCCGTATCCATGATCGTTTGCCCGATACATCTCATAATTCAATGATATCTCATATTCCATAAGCGTGCTACACGTCTTACATACACATACTCTTGCCTACTATATGTAATATTTCGAAGGTAATATTTCGAAGAATTATGCAGGGGACGCTGCATAATGTACCGAATGTGAATGTTGTAATTTTTCTCTGCGTGTAAGAAGGAGAAAGTGTTTCAATGTGCAGCTCTTCCTGACGCAGAATGTGCGCAACATCAGTCTCAACCAGCTGCGTTCTGCCGTTGAATACACTGTACAAAGGATGTTCAACGGCAGAACGCAGCTGGTTGAGACTGATGTTGCGCACATTCTGCGTCACGCTATCTTTCAGTGCTGGCTAGTTAGTAGGATGATCGCGATAAACCCCGTCTTTGAGAAATTCCTAGAGCCAGTAGTCACAATAGGTCAGATCAAACGAACGAGGCAGCTATACATTGCAAAATGCGCGGCTGATCGCTCTGGTTTCCGTAATTGTTATTGTAGAACCTATTGTGAGGAACAACCGATGTGTAGAGGAGTCCAATCCTACATGAAAATCACTGACTTCATACAGATGTGCTACTGTAAATATGGCACAACAAAATTATCAGTCAAAATCCAATACCCCCTCGACACTAACGCGCAGGTCAGAGGACGCGATTATCGAATGTCCTCAATGACACACGAAGCTCTAAACCCGCACCAGACATTAACTTTGGGTGAATGCAAAGGAATTTGTTGAATTGAAGGCTGGTTTTGCGTAGCCCATACTCGGCAATTGTGGGTATTCACAGCTCCGCTCAGGTGGAAGTGAGCCTCATCTCCCGTCCCCAAAAAATAATCTGCAGCCATGCAACGTCCAACTCTACTCAAGCAAGGAATGTTAGAGCGAACGTTGGTCGACTTTCAAAGTCCTACGTTCTCAACTCATTTATCAGGGTTATCTTGAATGGGTGGAAATGCAGAATCTTCCGTAGAACTTTCCAGACAGTTGTGTAAGGCACATCCATGTGTCTTGATATAGCACGTGCACTGTGGGAACCAACGATGTTATCATGCCTTGGTCTACAACGGCGGAAGCAACTTCATTCACTTGTTGTGATCTGAAGGGTTTGTAACCTCTGCCAAGTCTAACTCCCAGCGATTCCATTTCTTCAAAAGGACTGATGTTTCGCCGCAGAGCACAAGACGATAGTGGAACACGTCGACATTTACAAAAGTGATGAAATAATTCGTTTGGTGCAGCAACAGCATTCAAATGTATAGGTAGTATAGCTTCACGAGCACATCACATTGGGGTAAGGTTAGTGCCATCACTGTGGACAGTATTAACAATCAGAGTGAAAGGAAAAATCCTATGTCCATCTTTTTAAACCCTTTTGGAACCTGCTGTGTTGGGTGATATACAAGTTTCAAGCATTTGGTGTTTACAACGTTCCCGAATGGTGAATTTTGGAACTACTTTTCATCTTCTCATGTATTCCTTCTGCATGACGCATAATGTATTCCTGCAAAGTTTCGCATCATTTGGATCATTGGACAGCGCTTCACAAGGGATTAAACACGGATGCTTTAATTTTGATCGCCATGAACTTTAAGTATACTGGTTAAAACAAAACACTCTTAGTTAACGTTATTGTTGAGAAACATGGCAAGATTTAATTTTTTGCCTTGTCAACTAATTACTAATTTAACTAACTAAGCATTTAGGAAGATTACTGGAAGAAAAAAGAAGACTACGAGTAACGGAAAGAGAGAGAAGATAATTGATACATTATATCTGGTTATAGTGGGTAAACTAAAGTGATCATTGTTGCTGTTCTTTAATCTCTGGGCACCAAATTACAGAAGGAAAAAATTAATTGCATGTGTTCTTATGAGTAGTTTGTCTCTTTTGTGGGATAAAAAAACCAGCGTTCCCTGACGGAGAAAACTCTAATACCTCATAATTAGACCGACCAACTTACATTTCATTAAGAATGCCTTATAATAGTTCTTTGCTTCCTATTCGAACCATGTTCATGTAAAATATTTTATTCATTTTTTTGCATTATGTATTTGGGTTTTTTTTCACGGCAGATATTAATTCTAAACGCACTTTTCTCGGGTCATTCCTCAGTTCATGCTTGATGCTCAGCCACGTTTGACTTATTTTGACACTCCATCTTGAGTCTGATCCGTAAAATTCATTTTGTACCTTAAGTAATTTTATAGTTTTAGATATCCCATCCGTTAAACTAAGCATAACTAGTCTTCTTCACTGGACCAATTATTTCGGCCTCATTATACTCCTTGAAATGTTAGCTGCCTGAACAGCAGATTCTCTCATTAGTTGATCTGTTTTGCAGTTTCTAAACATGCTGGTATATCTTGTAGACTTCCAGCTGCTCCATGAAGATCTTATAACGAAACGGCTTGAACTTCTCGTAAAAGTGTGTCTATAATCTTCTGATATATATGTAAGACAATGGCAGTCATCTTTGCTGGAATAACTATTGTTTTGCACAGATACATAACTAAGTTAAGTTATGGATTATCTAATTCATATCTGCGTTCAGCCTAACGTTCATCTTACACGTTAACATACGTGATTTGGAGGAGGAGGAGAACTGTGTTCACAAATCACGAAAATATAATCTCTAGCATAAAATATTTATCTCTTTTGTAACGTAATCAATGATATGCTATTCCTTAAACTAAGAATGAAATTATTAAAAAACATTTTTTCTTAAATGATTTTTTTTCATTGCAATTTTCAGCTTTTCTCATCTTATTTAACCTTTGGTTATTTTTGTTTAATCCACTTCACTTCTTCTTTCCCGATTTATTTACAAAATTAAGAAAATTGTAATCCAAAACAAGCCCATGGTCAAACAGCATGAAGCAAAGATGGTTTATGAAAAATATATATCAAACCAATCCATTCCTGATACAAGTAAGATACAGGAAGATGTCAGAGCACTTCTTGCCACATCACACAAAAATAGACCTTGTGAACTTAAAGAAAAATAACTTTTATTTTTTATATAACTTGCAGTGTAGTGCAGTGCAGAAAATGGCAGATGAATTCACTGTTCAAATGGCCTATTCTGTACTTTATTCATATATGAAGCTAACAGAATATGCCTCCATGTGCATTGATAGTTGCACTCCAAAGAACGTCTTGTCGAAGAAGAAGGAGAAATACCCACAATACAAGGAGACCACTGGAATCGTTACTTTTGATTGATCAGTTCTTTTGTTTTTTCGGTTTGTTAGTGAGGAGAGTTTATGGTTTATTCTATTAGAATTTCAGTGTCCCTAATGTTACTAAATGTCATCAAATTAAATGACAGTTTCTTAGTAACTTTCAAATGCTTCCTCTTTCAGCCTGTTAACTTTCTAGGTAAATTTATTCATGTTCACACTAACGAATGGAAACCACACATGCATAACATTTACGTGAAGATAAAACCCTGTTAACTTTAATCCGAAGTTTTAATTGAATGACGAAACATTGTTAGATCACTCGCTAGTGGAGATCAGATTACCACGTACACGTTGTAAATATGATTATGATAAGTGAGGGTGGGGGGACGTTACACAGGAAGTGCTACCTTCGTGGCGTCTGAAGGATCGTATGATTTACAGAGTGTTTAATTAAAAGCTGGACTAGTTTTTAACGTGACTTGTCGAAGAATGACCCAATTTCGAATCCAAAATTAAGACAGAAGTTAAATTTTGAGGCTAAACGTTATTGATCGATTACCTCGTGCAGATTTTTACTTCTGCAAATTCGACAATTGTGTTGGTGTGCCTTTCAAGACAGGCGAAAGTAGCCTAATCAGAAAAGAAACATAGCTCTAAAAATACGCGCGCGCGCGCGCACACACACACTAATAATCACACATTTTACTAATTAAATTATTTACAAGCCCTTAATTTTATTAAAGTTTAAGTAACCTACAATAAGTTTATAATTAATTATAAATTAATTTATGTCTTTCTGAGTATTAACCGCATTCTTGGTTATTTCTTGGTTGTTAACCGCAATCGCGTAAAAACGTGTAAAAACCGGTACAGCTGACTGAGTTATAACGTTGTCTTAAAAAAAAAGTTACTTTCGAAAAAAAATCACTTTGTGTGTGTGTGTGTGTGTGTGTGTGTGTGTAATGGTTCTCTTCCTAACACCACAAACAGGTAAAGAGCAATCCATTCATGGTGAAATTGGTAAAAATCAAAAGAATTTAGCAGTAGTATATATAATATGACAAAGAACATCATAAGAAATAAAACAGAACTTTTCGATAATTAATTTTTTGAATAATTAAGTTTTTGTTCACAGAGGCATCTATATATCACTGAACTCAAATTGTGTTTAGTCTAATTTGCTCCATGATCATCAAGAACTTGTACGTGTCTATACTTAAAGCCCTGCATATAACAACAATTAACTTTTCTTATTAGCTTTTTGGATAAAAGTACCCGTGCTAAGTTACCAAATCAAAAATGAAATTCAATGTAATTTGCATGGCATCATTCAATTAATATTTTAGCAGCTCTTGGCTGCTTATGCTACATCAATAGCATAGCAAACTATTAACTTTTTAACTCAAATATTTCGGTTAATCACTTTCAAACAGGTGTCAGTTCGCAACTGATGTTAGTACGATAACAGTTTGTTATCCTATTACAAATAGTAAGTTCCATCATAATTAATAGACATAAACGAAGAATCTTGAATTGTAAATTACTTTCTTTTGACGTTTTAGATGTAATAGCTAAGAAAACAATTTATTCGAGAAATATTTATTTTCGTCTAATAATAATAATAATAATAATAATAGTAATAATAATAATAATAATAATAATAATGTGATGTGAATATATTGTACATCATATAATATTTTTTATTCTCCTAAAATAAATAAAAGGAGCTCTTTTAGCTCTGCCTTTTTGAAATCGATCAGTAACTGGTCAATCCTTAGCCTTCATCGGTAGTTGAGTTCTTGACTTCCAACGAAATGTAGACTTGACGGTCAAGAAGGTTCAGCAGACAATCACTGACATCCGGATTCCTAAAAAGTCAGACCTATGCTTGATTGGAAATGTGATTGTAGGTTTAATATTCGTAAGTCGATTCTATTGTTTTTTTTATAAGATGTATTGTTAATATTTTTAATACGTCTGCCAAATGAATTACTTTCTATTTACATAATTTGAAAAGCATTATTCTTTTTTCATTTTGTTAATAAATTCAATATAGTGTCCAAGGAGATTCTGGTGATTTTCCTTGTTTAAAAAGCAGGAGTTGGATGATATTGTGTCTTTAGGTAAGAGAGAGGGGAAGAGGCACAGATGGGCATCAACTACATCCAACAACTTTCATAAGAGACCAGAAAGCACAGGAGATGAGTTTCCTAATTGAGGTTTCACGATGTCAAACTTAACACTGTTAGTGATTGTTTTGCACGTGATGTGGGTTTCTGTACTGGCTGGAAATAAAGCTGGAGATTTTAACTCAAATCACGTAAGAGATGGTTGTTTATCTTGAACAACCATAGCTTGGATATCGGGCATGAGGTTTGAATGGTATGGGGAAACTAAGAATGTCATTGTATTATGGATAATATCCTGACATATGCAGTATTGCTTCATTTATAAAGATTCTGTTCAAGAACGTGCCATATACTGCTGTCTTTTCGTGTCATTGTAGTGGAATAAAAATGAGTTTGGTTGACAGTTGTAGTGATATGTTCAGCACTTTGTGAACAGTGGATCAAGTAATGTTAAATTCTTTCAGGGCTACACGACCGTTCAGACTTCGTAAAAATGATTCACAGACTCAGAATCGAAGGATACGTGTACTTTATTTAATACGATTTCTTGATATACAGAAGAGCGCGGATGTCCTGGAGATTTATGTTTCTTAGCAGTGGCAGTTTCTTTAAGTTGATGACACCAGAGTGAATAATTTATGATCAGGTTCATTATATTAACATATTTGTCTAAATTCGGGACTGAGCATATCATTTCTGCCATCAGTATTGATTTTACGTATATTAACATTTCAATATAAAACGCATGTAATTTAAACTACTGGTGTTTAATAACTAAAGATATCGGAATTAGTGGAAATGAAGTGCTTTCTTAGATTGACAGTTGATTATTTCTAATAATTGGGATTAATGTTCAGATTGGACAAAATAACTTTTCTTTTAATGTGCATACAAACACCTTTTACAAGCCCAAATTTGAACATGGCAAAATAAATGTAATGTTTTTTCCCACTGATATTACGCTAATTTTAATTGTTGTATATGTTTTTCATTCTTATGTATTTGGAAGTTTTTGCTGTTTTACCGAATGACACATAGGAAACCAATGCATCCTTTTCGTGTAGTTTGACACAGAGGACATAGCAGGTAATTTCATAAATGCAGTATCAATATGGGAGCTACTTCTATTGATGCAACAGCCTCTAGGAAAGTGACCCATTTCTGTTTTCTGAATATCACTTCAGGGAGAAGGAAACGATTGTGATGACTACCACAAATGCATTGCATACGGTTGTTATGTCGAGGTCACTCTTCTCCTAAGTTGCAAGCAACATTGGTGATAGCTTTTAAGACTTAAATGCTTTTCGTGAAATAAATCAATACCAATTTTACCTGTGACCTGATCCTAATTATTCCCAGGGGATTTCTTTCGTTTTGATAAGATACGTCCATGCACCTCCAAAATTCCTTTAACCACATTGATAAATGACAACGTCTCAAATAAAGAATATTTGGAACAAATGTATCATTGTATATTATATTTTTATATCACTAAATAAAAAATATTCGCTAAAATATTACAGACCAGCAGGACATATTTTATCCTTTATTTTTGCTCTTAATTCTCATTGCTATATTACAATAATAACGATCTAATTTTGATAATATGGTCTTCGTTGAAAGCAGTCTTCTGAAGTAGTCTATTTTGGCGAATTCCTTGTATTTAAAAGACCCGCGTTCGAATCTAGTGTAGGACTCGTCTTTTCATATTATTCGAGTGAAATGAAAATGGTCTTGGATGGCAGTTTTAGTGATATGTTGAGCACCTTATGAATAGTGGATGATATGAAATATTTTTTAAAATGGCTTTTCAAAGAAGGTAAGTTATTTGTTTCAATACGAAGGGGGAGGTATGAGTTTTCATCATAGCACCAGAGGAGTGGTGAGGATAACACATCATCATGCAAACAAAAATATGCATTTAAGTATAAACGAACCTCATTATTCTGAAATTCTGTTTACGAAAGCCAGTAGTAGGGTAGACACTAGTGACCAGATCAAGATCAAGATAAGATAAGGAATCGTGACGTGATTGGTTGATTACGTCATTGTGTGTGACGTCATGGGTCTGGAATGTTTGGAATTTCCCTGGAGGCATATCTGTCACTGGCTTCAGTTGTTGTGTTTTGGTTCGCGTATGGGATTATGGGTGATGGTAGAGATAAGGAATCGTGTTGTGATTGGTGGGACAGTTTGAACCAGATGAAGATCAAGATAAGATAAGGAATCGTGACGTGAGTGTGTGTTGTTATGAGATGTAGATAAGTGACGTCATTTGTTGTTTGTAAATAAATGTCGTCATTTGTTATTTGTAAATAAGTGACGTTGTTGTTTTGAATGGAAAGGATGATATTAGTGGATAAGAAATCGTGTCCTGATTGGTGGACACTTCTGACAAGATCAAGATCAAGATAAGATAAGGAACAGTGACGTGAATGTTTGTTATGAGATGTAGATAAGTGACGTCATTTGTTATTTGTAAATAAGTGACTTTATTGTTTTGAATGGAAAGAATGATATTAGTGGTTAAGGAATCGTGTCGTGATTGGTGGACACTTCTGACAAGATGAAGATCAAGATAAGATAAGGAATCGTGACGTGAATGTTTGTTATGAGATGTAGATAAGTGACGTCATTTGTTATTTGTAAATAAGTGACGTTGTTGTTTTGAATGGGAAGAATGATTTTAGTGGTTAAGTAATCGTGTCGTGATTGGTGGGACACTTCTGACAAGATCAAGATCAAGATAAGATTAGGATTCGTGACGTGAATGTTTGTTGTTATTGAGTTTGGAATGATAATTTAATTTAATTATATGCTATGCCACTCAAGCATAGTTTTTGTTTTTTTTAAACTCATGATGGCGGCAGTCTTTCGAGCTTTTCTGAATAATTAATTATATACTGGTGTCATTCAAACACACACTTTTTTTCTTTTTTTTTCCCATAGTTCATCCGTATTTTCCTCTATATTCATATTATAATCAGATTCATATTTTATTCATAATTCATTCGAATATTTTGATTTGTCTGAATTAAGATCTTAAAGTTCAATAAATAAATAAATAAACAAATCATGTGTGAATTCATAGTGATTTCAACAGTGTTCTTACTTAAACATACATAACACATCAAAGACACTGTTTGTTCTTTTAAGTTTACATATTTATTTCACAGATATTATTTACATTGCAATATGCAGAAATAGGAATTGAATTTACATATATCACCAATGCAAATGGCGTTTTTCTTGGCGTAACATTTCTTTGATGAGGCAAGTTTGATTGCCTGATTTTGATACTACTTCCCAAATGATTATGGCTATTTCTCCGGTCACTAATATTAGCAGTACTGCTATAAAAGCAAGTAACTGCCACTTTTGTGATGTTCCTTGATTTTCACCTGTAAAGAAAAAAAAAACCATTGATAGTAATGGAAAAGTTAGCAGATTACTATAATCCTAATACAGTAGTTAGTTTTGGAAGTATCAAAGCTTTACAGAAACATACAAATTTTTCACATGAAACCGTGAAAAGTTAGTTAGCAACACAACCTACTTATGTGAGACATAAACCCATTAGAAGAAAGTTTAAACGCAATCAAATCAAAGTCCCGACACTTTTACACACTTTTCAATGTGATTTGGCAGATATGTCATCCCTTGCAAAAGAGAATAGGGGTGTGTTTCCTTCTTGTATGCATTGATTGTTTTTCCCGATTTGCGTGGGTTCGAACACTGAAGAAGAAATCAGCAGATGATGTTGTTAATGCTTTTTTCGAATCTATTTTTAAAGAGGAAGTGCCATGTTATATAAACACTGATCAAGGAAAAGAGTTTTGCAACAAAAAAGTTCGTACAATGTTTAAAAACCATAACATTCATTTCTACACGACCAGGAGTGAAATGAAAGTACCCATTTCAGAAAGATTTATCAGAACATTGAAAACAAAGATCTATAAATGGATTACGTATACTAAAAGTTATACGAAAGTTTTGCCGACCCTTGTACATACTTATAATCTCACACCACACCGCACTATCGGTATGGCTCCTTCGCAAGTTAACCTTCACAACGAGGATCGTGTTTGGAAATATTTGTACGGAACTCAAGAGGAGACTACCAAACCAAAATTTCAAGTAGGTGATAGTGTGGTTTTAAGTGATGATACCCACAAATTTAGAAAAGGGTATTGGGGTAACTGGACACGAGAATTGTTCACTATTGCTCAGGTTATTAATAGAAACCCTGTAGTATATAGAGTTCGCAGTCGGGACGGAGAGATAGTAGAGGGAACTTTCTATGAACCTCAACTGCAAAAGGCTAATATATCCAATGAACTTCCGGAAGACGTGTATCTAATCGAACAAGTACTTAAGCAGCGCAAACAGAAAGGAAAGCTTCAGTATTTTGTTAAGTGGCTCGGTTATCCCTCATCGTATAATTCTTAGGTTCGTAGCGAAGATGTTTTACTTAACCCTTCCCAGTAATGCCAGTATGAAAATGTTTCCTACAAACACGCAAACGAAATTTCAAGTGGAATTACCACACGAGATCAGACTTAAAGGTAAATGGGAAGTTGCTCTTGCCGAAATTCATCTTCCGGGAGAATTTAATAACATAGATTCCGGTTACGATGAGTTTCATATGATACGTGCAATTGGAGAAGGTGTCAACAATATCGAGAAGAACAACATCACAGGAAATAAAGTTTCGAAAAGTCTAAAGAAGGATTTTACAAAGTGTACAAGATTCCCCATGGCAGTTACAGTTCACCCTCTGAACTTTTTCAAGCAGTGTTTGATGTGAGTTCTGTGATTACTGGAAAAAAGAACCCAAACAACAGCATTTCTCTGACAGTCCCAAAAGATTACAACCTGTTGTTTCCCAAGGAGGCCTCGGGTTTGGGCCTTCTACTGGGTTTTAATCAGATTGGAGTTAAACTGAAAGGCACAATCACAGGGAAATATCCAGTTGATATAAAGAGGGGTGTAGCCGCATATTTTGTTTATTGTGATTTAATACAAGAACAGATAGTTGGTGACACATGTGCACCATTGTTACGAGTTGTTCAGTGCAGCACCAAGTGTTCCTTCGTTTTTGCTCAACCTGATTATTATCCGTTTCAGTCAATTTTTGCCATTTGAGCCAAGCCAAAGCATTTCGACTTTGCACGTTTGCCCCTATGTAACCCCGAGCAGGAAGTATGGCCAATGTGTTAGGTTTCAAAAAGTTTTGGAGAAATACTCTCAAACACACTCCTGCAATTGTAATGTCATGGAGAAAGGAATCAATCTGGGTGAGCTGTATGAAGAGAGTGCAAAAAGTATTGCAACTGTCTCACAAAACACGCACGTCATCTTTCGTATAAGCTAAAACTTCCGCTTTCAGACAGTATTCAGTGTCTAGCCAATTTTTGTACCAAGTCTCGAACTCTGTACCAGTTTCTTTATTCATAAATTCCGGCTGGAAATATGATTTTTCGGGGATGACTCCGCGATAATCCAGAGAATCGGATGTGTGAAACTTATGAGGAAAGACACCCTTACGAACTTCTGGGAGATCGAACATGGCTGGAGGTTTCCTAAGAGCGACACTAATATAGGAAAAACTATCAAGAAATATGATGTTTAAAGGGTCATAATAGATAGCAAGTATCTTCGATCCGTCAAACACTACACGGGGTTGGAAATGTTTTGAAAAAAGATATTCCAAAATAAAATACCCGTAAAAACCACGAAAATTGTGTGCAATCACACGAATATTTTCGTAATTTGGTTTGACAGTCTGAAGGATCTTATCTCGATCTCTTTTCATAATATTCTTGGCAGAAAACAGCTGATCTAGGAATTGACCCACACAGTTTTCACCCCAGAACTCGCGTTCGGGACTACCGAAATCAGCTATACATAATACTGGTACATGACGATGATTTTTAGCTATAGTTTCTGTGTCAAAAAAACCCATAGAAACTTGTTTATTTGAGACCTCCGATTTCTTCACAAAGCATTTCTGTTTTGGGTGAACTGATTTGCAGTGTGTGCAGAAAGTTTCAGGTGGACAGACGTGGCTTTTATCTGTAGAGAAAGTAGCCAAACATTGTCCGCAACGATGGATTTTTGAACAAATATTATTTTGTATGTGGAAATTCAGACATTCGTTGCTGTAGAAAAATCTATTGCATAAATTGCACAAAAGAAGGTCCCGCACACTATGACTGGCGTATGTGCAACAGCGGATGGAAACATTTTGACATCTATGTATTTGCAATTTGATAGATTGTTAGAATGTTTTCAAACAACTGGGGCAATAATAGCTATCCCCAAACAGAGCCGGCACACTACGCACTAAATCATAATGAGAGTTGTGGCATAAAAGACAGATCTGTTTATTTCCAATTGGTCCCCGAAACACCACAGAAAAATCAGCATCTGCTGAAAAAATTACAATTTGGTATTCCGGAGTCAAATGCTTTTGAAAGAGATCTGCTTCTGGAATACCGCAAGAAATGAGTGGAACCCCTGCAATTTTGTGGAGAGCTAAAGCCCTCTTTCTTTGTATCTGTTTATGATCTAAATGCACTTGTCTGTATGTTGCAACATCATAAGTGTCTGAAGAAAAACCCAGAACAAGTGCTCGGGCCATGCAGATTGTCTTTGTTGTTAATTTCCACAACAGCTCTTTTGATTTTCACAAATTCATCCAGGCCAAGCAGCGTTCTTCTTTTAACATTGGTTCTGCCACCACCATTGTTACTGATATTGATAAGTACGACATCGATAATCAGATCATTTGCCAATAGAAACTCACGTTTCGATTGGGCGACAGCATAAAAAGCATCGACTATCCTTTGGATAGTTAGTTCAGAAAGCAACATGAATGGTAAGTTAATGTTGCTTTCTAAACTGGATGCACTAACGCCCAACCGAACGTGAGAAAAAGTTCCAGAATCCGATAATCGCTGAATGATTTCATTAAGCATATCTCGAAATATTTCAAAAAAACACTCTGGTGAAAAGAGTTCCAGATCACGAAATAGAACTTGATACTCCAATTGTCGAGTTTGATACTTTATAGATTTACGTGATCGGGCCACCGAAACAGTATAAAAGTCCCTGTAGAGTAAGGGTTCAATAGTTGTAGAAGTAGAGAGTTTAGTTTCACATCCAGTAACTGAATGTGAATCATATAAATTTTGGGGAGGGTCGCGACTTCCTCCAGCCACACCAGCGATTGTTATATTAGAATTAATACCACGTCCTGTGGTTACATTTTCGCAACCATTTTCTCCTGTCAAATCAACCTCTACAATGGTGGGTTGAAGAATGAATATATTCCCATTGCCATCAACAAACCGAATAACAGATGATCACTATTAAAAAAAAATAAAAAAAATTACTTTCTAGATTTCAGAAATATCATTTTGAAATAAAAACTCAAGGTGATTTTAGCAATTTCAATACTACATAAGAGTTTCACTATCACACTTTTACTAAACATCACCCCTCAAAAATTTTCCCCCAAAAATCCTAATAACCAAAAAATAAATTAAATGTTACTCATCATAATTTATTAGAAATTTCGACAATATGCGATGGTTTCACTAACACAATATTACTAAATAACCACACTCAATATCTTTTTCCAATCAAATATATATATATATATATATAATGACTTATGGGATTTCACTTAACACAAAACAGATTGAATATCATGAACATGATTTTTATTTTTCCATTGCAAAAACCACCTTATAACATTATAGACAAAAATCGCTAATATAGTCACTAAAATTCGTATGACATTGCTATAAAATGACAAAATTAACTTACGTTTTCTCCAGAAAAACTCATTTTGAAACTATAATAATCTTCTGAATGCATACAAAATTTACCAATACTAGAAACTCAAATAAATGAAACGTGTGACCCTTTAGTCTATTTATAAAAAAATTAGAACCAATGGAAAACCAATAATCACATCATGTGACAATGAAAAACATGGTTCTCAACGATCACACAAGGTCAAATTACGAACCTTTGCTACCCATCAGTAGTGTATCACCTCGAAAACACTTAGTCACAACAGTAAGATTGAGTGCAATATGTGTAGGAAGTGATGCGACCAATTTAGGTCTCAAAGATCACGAGGTCAGTGCAAACTTTGATACATAACACTATTGTAAACATTAGTCACATCAGAAAGATGACTAATACACATCTCTGAGAAAAATTTTACCTTTTGAAGAAACCGCTAAGGAAATAGGCTAAGAAAAGAATGATGACTGGCTGACAGGAAATGAGTCACTCAGTTATCTACAAACAAGGTTAATGAAAATTCACAGTGTGGGAAAATAATTCACACACAATTTATTTATTTATTTTACTCAGTTATTCTGATTATAATATGTAGTTAACTGAATTTTAAAAGTAAAACCTATAATGAAAAAGTCAAATGGATTTAAGAGTTGTGTTTGTGTTCTGTGCTGTGAATATATGTTAAAAATCAATAATTTGGAATATTCAGAAAATCTAGATAGTACCAAGATGTTCTCATTCTGGAAAGAAATGTAAGTGAATTTTTAATGTAAACATAACAATTGATACTTGTAATTTCAATAATCCTTGGTCGTATGTTTTTTGGTAAGAGTAATTCTAATACTGAATAGTTTTTTTTTCATAACAATAATCATAGGGTATATATTAGAGTATCAACATGGAGACATTAGCGACTTTTCATGTCTAATGTGTGTGTTTAAGGGACACCAGTACATAATTAATTATTCAGAAAAATTCGAAACACGACACCCATCACGACTTTCTCTAAGAATTCTCACACTTTAACAGGAAACAAATATTCAAAATATATTGGAAAACTAGTACAATCATCTATAGAAGAAAAAAAAATATTTATTGAATTTTATGATCTTAATTTAGACAAATCAAAATATACAGATGAATTATGAATAAAATATGAACTTGATTAGAATATGAATATAGAAAAAAAATACAGATGAGCTATGGAAAAAAAAGAAAAAGTGTTTGAGTTACATTAGTATATATAATTAATTATTCAGAAAATCTAATCACACCCAACATCACGACATACTCTAAGAATTCCCACCCTTTAACAGCAAAGAAAATCAAACTTGCCTCATCAAAGAAATGTTATGCCAAGAAAAACACCATTTGCATTGGTGATATATGTAAATTCAATTCCTATTTCTGCATATTGCAATGTAAATAATATCTGTGAAATAAATATGTAAACTTAAAAGAACAAACAGTGTCTTTGATGTGTTATGTATGTTTAAGTAAGAACACTGTTGAAATCACTGTGAATTCACACACGATTTATTTATTTATTTATTTATTGAACTTTAAGATCTTAATTTAGACAAATCAAAATATTCGGATGAATTATGAATAAAATATGAACCTGATTAGAATATGAATATAGAAGAAAATACGGATGAACTATGGAAAAAAAAAAGAAAAAATGTGTGTGTTTGAATGACACCAGTATATAATTAATTATTCAGAAAAGCTCGAAAGACTGCCGCCATCATGAGTTTAAAAAAAAAAAAACTATGATTGAGTGGCATAGCATATAATTAAATTAAATTATCATTCCAAACTCAATAACAACAAACATTCACGTCACGAATCCTAATCTTATCTTGATCTTGATCTTGTCAGAAGTGTTCCCACCAATCACGACACGATTACTTAACCACTAAAATCATTCTTCCCATTCAAAACAACGTCACTTATTTACAAATAACAAATGACGTCACTTATCTACATCTCATAACAAACATTCACGTCATGATTCCTTATCTTATCTTGATCTTGATCTTGTCAGAAGTGTCCACCAATCAGGACACGATTTATTATCCACTAATATCATCCTTTCCATTCAAAACAACAACGTCACTTATTTACAAATAACAAATGACGACATTTATTTACAAATAACAAATGATGTCACTTATCTACATCTCATAACAACACACACTCACGTCATGATTCCCTATCTTATCTTGATCTTCATCTGGTTCAAACTGTCCCACGAATCACAACACGATTCCTTATCTCTACCATCACCCATAATCCCATACGCGAACCAAAACACAACAACTGAAGCCAGTGACACATATGCCTCCAGGGAAATTCCAAACATTCCAGACCCATGACGTCACACACAATGACATCATCAACCAATCACGTCACGATTCCTTATCTTATCTTGATCTTGATCTGGTCACTAGTGCCTACCCTACTACTAAAGCGCAACCCAAATTACCTCTCGATGACAGGTAGTTTGCTTTTAAGGACCTGTAAGTACAGCTTATTATTCTTATTAATTTGTATAAGTATCACGTCTAAATGATCAGATCATTTTCTCTAGGCAGCCTAGAGTTGCCTCATTTTACCCTCTTCTACGCAGCACAAGATTTAAATTATACCACGATTATATGGGCGATTATACCACGTTAAATTACTCAATAGCGAGAAATTCAATAACTACTCGCATTATATTACTGCGATAAATATGTTGTAACGTTCTTTAAAAGGGATATGAATCGAAACTAAGGTGTTTCGAATAATTTCATCAGTTTCATCTCTACAGCTTTATCTCTTTGAAGTGAGATGAATCAGCTTTTAGGTTGATTTGCTCTTTTATATGCAATTTTGAGTGCATAGTAAAGAAGACATTCTTAATGCATCAATCACTCTAACTTTGAGAACATTCTTAAAAGCTGGGATGGACTTGAGATATTTAGTGTTATGAATTCGGAAGAGAAGGAGTATTATGAATCTTGCAATTCTTTTTATGAAAAAAGAATAGGAAGATTTTTGTGAGTCGGGGAAACTAAGGATGTGATGTGTTTAAACGAGGAGAATTTACATAAGGGCCAGTCAAAGGAAGAAAATTTGATCTTGACTGGAAATCGAACATTATCTAAAGTAAAAGGAAGCATATTTGTTTTTGGTAATAAGACAGGGATTTGTTTTCATAACACTGAAATTCACTAGATAATCTTCACTATATTTACGAATAATAAGGAGATCGGCGTTTAAAACATGGTTATGGAAGATCTTAGAAAACATAGATTATGGATTCGCCAATGAAGAATAGGAGTAGAGTATATCACCATCCATCAGAAAATCTATTAATATGATTTGAATTTAGAGAGAGCGAGAGAGAGAGAGAGAGAGAGAGAGAGAGAGATCATATGAATTCAGGGATTTTTTGGGGAGAGTATGCAACCGTATGGAATACCAGTACCTTTATTAATAGTGACACGTGGCGTGCGGATGCGCATAGTTTTAATTTTCAATTTTTCCTACTAGCAGAGAATCCGTACCGGTGCCTATTGCTTGACAAAAAAGCGCTGCATGAATTTCTTCACACGTTTTCATTGCCTGTTTCAAAAGGTGGGAAAGATTAGCTACGAAATTATTAGTATCAGAAATTTCCTTCAGCAACAGTTGGAGGAAACGATTGGTGCCAAGAAGGAGCTGGATTATATTTAATTGTCATCTTATTCATGTTATGATATTGTCAGTATAACATCAAGATGAGAGAGAAAGAGAGGGGGGGGAAACAGTAGATCAAAATTTTGCTTAATAGCCGTGGCAAGGGACCAGAGTGTTTAACTGTCATTTGAGAAAGACAAATGCATTAAGAAAATCTTAATGCATTTGGATCTTACAAAGTTCTTCAGATTTATTGATAATTTAGACAGTTGTTTCGGGTTTTTATGTATGCTGAGTAAGAAGCTGAAGTTTTCAATTACAGATATAAAACATATGCCAGATTTTACGAAGGACTGTAACGGGAGATTTCTAGAGACTAGGGTTGGATATAGAGGATGGGATTTGCAGTGGAGCATGGAATGAAAGTTCTCATTCCAGTAAGGATTATCTCAGCTGTTCAAAACAGGTTCCGTTGCTTTCCTAACACCTATTTGTAAAGCAACGGAAACAGTACTGGCACCATGAAAACAGACTTTGAAATTCCTGAGATCATTCCATTTACCACTGTTGTTGTACTGATATAGGATACAAGTCTGAGAAGAGATCCATCTGTGTAAAAAGAGATATTGAAAGGTTATGGGCGAAGATGGCAATATTTGCTTGTCAATTGACGAGCAAACATAAAAGGTCCGCAATGTCAAAAGAAAGATGACGATTATCTGGTATTCAGATTGGCAAGTCAACAATCTCGCTAGGGCATGATTGATAAAATGATTCGGCATTCCATCCGGTATGGTCTGTGACGTTAAAAAAAGCAGAGCTAGTGTCTGTTATAAACGTTACAATCTCCTGGGAAGATAATCTCACAGTTTTTGATAATTAGACTGTCTAAATGTCTAAATTAGGAGAGCAGACAATGCAGAAAATACGTAAAAGCAGAAAATGAAGGCTACGAAAGGAGACAAAGAAACTTTAACCCAGATCAGATCGAAAGTAGAGATTCCACGTTTGAAAAATTTAATCAAGAAAAGTCTAATTTGACAAAAGCTCATGTTCTCCCTTTTCCTACGAAGGGTGGAGCGTTCTTGGCACCCTCCATGTCTATAGTCGTGGACGATGCTAATTCAAGTTCATTTAGGAATGGCAGATAGGCTTTATTAGAGACTATGTATATGTGCACAACCACCTGTAAGTGGTGGTTTGTAATTGAAGCCTCGGTGTAAGTGAAATGGATGTGGATGTGCATTCATTGGAATAAATGTTGGTGCTGTTTTGTTTTTTGGTATTCCTAAAATGGAAAGAAATGAGTATTCTTATGAAATCATCTTCATCAGTTAATGAAATCAAAAATTTGAATTATTATCAACTTATTTTTATGAACATTTCTCCTGAAAGTGAAATTTCGAATTCTCTAGACATTGCGATTTGATATTATTATCAGAATTGCATTCTTGTAATATTTTATATTATTATGAAATTGAGTCGATTATTCTTATGCATATGAAATTAAGAGAGAGAGAGAGAGAGAGAGAGAGAGAGAGAGAGACTTTGACATGATTTTTTGGATTTTTTTTGAACTGACACTAATGAGTGCTGCATAATCTATTTCATCAATTCATATATCTTTGATAGACAGATTTCTCGATTCGAAGTAGAGATCTCTTCAACATCAACCTTCGAAATGGTGTGAATGTTTGAATTTTTATTTCTAAGTTAACGTAGAGAATTTTGCAAATAAAATATCTAATACTCAAAATGCTTCAGCATAAGACAATCTGCAAAAATTATCGTTTAAAGAAGTTAGATTACGAGAATTCCAAATAGAAAAACGTAAGAGAGTGTGCTTACTAACATCAGCTGGTTGAAGAGACACAAAGAAAGCTCACTCGATCTTGAAGAATTATAGATGCTGATGGAATTTGTGGGTTAAGATTATATCAACAAATTCTTCACAACACTAAAAGTTTGACAGAACACTATGTTTTTGAAAGTAAGTACACTACACTGTACGAGTTCTCTCCTTAAAGACTTGTGCGTGTTCAATTGCAGCTACTCATCAGCTATAACAGAAACTTCACCAGTCCCAAAAATACCTTTAATTAAAACCAAGCACCACGCACTTTGTCTAATGATATCGATATAAAAACTGGTTGAAGATTAAGGAACAAATAATTGGTGTCTGAAAAGGAATGTATTTGAAAAGAATTGCGTCGTAATGTAATGTTGTTTTAATTGCCAATTAGTGAACTATTTTTAACGGAATATGAGGCCTTTGAAGCTGTTATTTTCTTTATACATATTAACTCAGGAATTAAAAATTGAAAAATACTATTTAAAAACTGATGTTCATCATTCCGTACTCAGCTATATACAGTCAATGAAGTTAAAAATAAACCAATCAAAAATTCCCGAAACATGTAGAATGATATCTGTATTCATGTGTGTAGAAAAATGCTCAAATATTAAATAAACTTTTACAAGTTTGAAATAGCAAAAATAACGAACAATAAAATACAGATAATTGCTTTTTACTTCACATTCTAAACAGTTTGACATTTATATTGGTTAAACCCAGCTTTAATTGTTTTATTGTTTGAATTTTGCTTGCATGTGCATTAAATGCATAACCGCTCATGCAAAAAATGATGACAGTCACTCAAAATGCATGATGATAATAGTAGTGTGGTGTAGTGCATGGTTCATGCCTTCATTTTGATATTGAATTAATTTATTAAAATCAATATGAATCTGATGGTTATAATGCATTTTTGTCTGTTAATTGCGAGTGTCCTCCTCGCCTCTTTTGACAGAGAGATGAAAAACCCGAGGTTCCAAGAGTAACAGCCATCCACCTCCATTTGAGATCGACTACCTACCTTTAAAGACATCTGATAAAGATTTCTCCTGCCATAGACGGGATTGGAACTCTGATCTTTCCAATCAAATTGCGCGTCTATACCATCTGAGCTGTGGTGGCTCCTTCATATTGAAGAAATAAAGAAAGAATGAAAGAAAGTAAACACAGGTGTTTCATGGTGGATCTCATGGTGGATTCTCGAGCCATTGAAGTTAGATTACGTCTTACTAGAAGTGATAGTGCACAGCCATTGCTGTGCACTATCACTTCTAGTAAGACATCTTATGTTAGACAAGTGTTAAATTTAAATATATGCGAATGTGCAAAAAAATAATAAAATGAATAAATAAATAAACATAAAACAAAGTAAAATAAATAAACAAAACAAAAAATAAAGTAATAATAAAACAAAACAACATAATTAAATAAAACGATTTAAAATAAATAAACAAATATAATTTAAATGATCAAAGGGGCATACTTTTAACATAAATTAATAAAATCCCTAAGAGGTACATAATTCTAAAATACTGCGAAATATTTTGCTTCGATCAACGGAGAGATAAGAGCTAAGACTGAGATTTCAATCTCAAGCTCACTGATGTAAAGAAGAATGTTTTAATTATATGAAATACGAAAACACTTACCAAAACACAATGCCAAATATTTAGCTGTAAATTATCTTCTTTGTAGTTAGACTTCAACTTGAAGTCTAACTACAAGTCCAAGTTCTGATAAAGGTGGATTTGTTGTTCAAAAGAAAACTTCCAGCCGTTCAGACTTTTCAAATGATTATTTTAAACACTTCACTTCATTTTTAACACACTTTCGTGCTTTATCATCATTTATTGTATATTATGCTCTTTGTCAATGGAAACTTGTCATTACTGAATCTATTCAATACGTCTACTTCTACATACCCAACAAGAGAGTGGTTATTTAGCATCAACACCAAAATATCTGGAGTCGCAAGACGAATGTGTTATGTCTGTCATTCATTTTATATATTCACCAGATGACTCCTTTTCAGTTTAAAAGAAAATCGCACTTTCCGAAAAGTGCATCTTTTATCGAGTAGCAGATTCAGCTCATATCAAAAGGCTTAAAATATTTCCTAACAATCTTCATGGAATTGTATGTCATCTTTCGAACCACAGGGCACGCGCTGCATCTACCCATTGTGCTACATTAGTAAAGCAATATGTGGAAGGAGATATTTTCTCACGTATGGTAGAGAATTCTTCAAGTTAATCAAGGCTTTCCTAAGAACTGTTTTTCAGTTGTTATTTGCATTTAGGAGATGATTTAATTGAAAACTTTATTGCATCAATTATGTAATCGTAGTTATTACAAAAAATTACAAAACTTATCTGAACACACACATTTACTTTTCTCCATTTACTAGCAAGAAACGTGCAAAGCAAGATATTGTCAACCTAACATTGTTATTATTCAGAAGATTTAAGATTAACTATGGTAGATAACATTAAAATATGGAAATACGGCAGTGAAAAGAAATCCAAGAAACAATCAGAGGACCATATCAAAACCCACAGAACGGATACGAGAGTGCGTTAAAGAGGAATGTTTATAATTTCTCATCATTCCTCACTAGAGTTTCTCAAAAAGGTGTTAACGTGCCTACATCTATAGTAGTTTGTATAAGAACATCACAACCTACTATATTATTCCAAGAAATATTTGATTCCATGTTTATAAATGTCAAGATCATCTAGCAATATGTTTTAACCAGAGTGGGTCACCCTATGTAGTAAATATGATGTAAATGGAACGCACGTCCTAATTTCAACAAGACCTATTGACTGTAATTCGAAAATCAACTCTGTTTAGCATGTTTAATCAACCAAACTGGCTACTTATATACATTAATATGTGTCAAGGGCTATGGTGAATTGCGTTACAAATGGGAGATTCAGAGCTAATATTAGGCAGAGAATCCTAAAATAAACTTCCATATCATCCGTTGAAAAATATTTATAATATAGTTTGTGGGCACAACAGCTAATCCAGTTTGAATATATATAGAATTCTTGGAAAGAAGTGAATGGACACCCCCATGGGCAAAGTGTATTGTGCCACATAAAGAGTCATGCGGTTGTAACCGGTATAAATTAGAGGAATATGATGCTCCCAAGTCAGCGCAAATATGTCTTGAGAAATGGCTGCAAAAAAGGGAACTGATGTTTAAAAGAGCCGTTGTGATAGGATACAATGTTGCAGGTTTATCTGTTTGGCAAATTGTTGAAAAATTGGGTCATCTCGGGTCAACAGTCAGTGATACCATTCTAAAATCGAAACCCAGAGAGTCAACTGCAAATGTTACCTGCAGCGGACGACATACCACATTTACCGAACGTGACCGTAGGGTGCTACGAAGGATAATACAGTATGTAAAACCGCCATTTATCGGCCAATACTTTAAATGCAGATTTCTGCGCATCGACTGACACACGAATCTGAAGAAAAATATTTAGAACCGAGGCTCACAACATTTCCATGATAGGACTGAAATGTACAAGTGCTACATTACCCGAACCAACATGCACCAAATCACGCTATGCCTACCGAGCAGATGAACAGGTATGGGTGTGGCGGATGCCCGATGAAGTCTTTTGCTAGTATGCGTAACCCCTATGAAATGCGGACGTGGCAGTGTGATGGTATGGTCCTGTTTTTCCCGATTTGGCCTCGGACCTTTGTTTGTGGTGCCGAACATTGAACGCAGAGTTTGAACATTCTGGACAACACAATGCTTCGTACATTGTGGCTGTCTCTTAGTAAGACCGTATCATAAGACTATTACTGTAACTGCATGCTTTGTGGACAGGAACGTCACCACACTTGACTGGGCTCCTCCACAGAGCCTTGATCTCAACCCTGTCGAACATGTGTGGGATTAATTGGAGCATCGGATGATTTCAAGGGATGTTCGTTACAACAGTGCAGGACCTGATTATATGCCTACAGGAAGAAGGATCCTAAATTCCCATTGATCGTTATTGTATGGTTGTAGAAAATATGCATTGTAGGACTGTTTCAATCATTGCAGTGAAAGTTAGTTCCATCCTATATCTTATTAAGGTTTTTTTTTTCTCCTCACACTATGGTGTATCCTTAACGTCTTTCCAAGCAGTGTATATAGCAACAGATATTACAATTGCAATTTTGATAACACTTAAAACACCCAGGTGTCCGCATAAGCATCGTTATATAGTCTATAAGTAATTGCCAAAGCACAATATAGAAATAACAGTGGTAGAGAGATGATTGCATGTTACTAGCAGTCATAAGAGTCTATAATGAAAATAGCAGTTAAGGGTACCAATTAGGGACTTGTTTTCTCTAAATATCCTATTACAATGTCTGGAAGCTTTTAATATTCTGTAAGTTCTTTTAGGGATGAATTAACATACAAGCATGAGGTTGATCGTTACCGAAGGAATAACAACCGAAGCATCTGTCATATCTCTTCTGCAAAAGATTTGACAGTCGTTTGGGACCATTCACTCGTACAAAAGAGGATTTCAACCAACAGTTTTCTAGGATAGAATATATGAGAAAGAGACATGGAAGTATCCAGAGTGTAGTTTAAGGATGGGAGAAACTGATGCAGTTGACAAATATCAGGGGGCGATTGAGAAATATTAATTGGATTTAGCATATCATGTTTTTTTAATATATTTTTGCTGTAATGTTTGGCTTGTGGCATTCATTGCAAACCATTTAATTTAATTTAATTTTTATATTATAATTACCGAAAATATAGATTTATTTTCCAATTTAATAGTATATTCGAAATTACTATGATTCCTAAAGAGATCGAGGAACTTGCCCTTAATTTCGAATGCAAGTGAAATAATTTATAAGTAATGAAATGTCAGAAAAATATCGATGAATAACAGATCTAATTTCTTGTACCATATCCTGGCGATCGATTCTATTCTAGTAAATACTACTTTGTGGCTTCGTAACATCATTCAGATATCTAGAGGAGCAACAAACAATAAATCATGTTTCGAGGTCTTTTGCAAACCAGCAGGTTATGATAACAGCCATATACGTCAGTTATTTGTCTAAACAAAGCACTCTTCAATCACAGTCGCTTCTCATCTTACGCACAGACAAATCGCTTCGATGCTTTACGTTTCCACTAAGAAATATACTGCCGATCGATTCTTTTCTAGTAAATATTGTTCAATGGCTTCATAACACTACAGATATCTAGAGGAGCCAACAACGAATCATGTTTCGAGGTCTTTTGCAAACCAGCAGGTTATGATAACAGCCATATACGTCAGTTATTTGTCTAAACAAAGCACTCTTCAATCACAGTCGCTTCTCATCTTACGCACAGACAAATCTATTCAATGCTTTACGTTTCCACTAAGAACTATTTGTGATAAACAGAAACATGAGATTCTTGCTTCCGTTTGGTTTTATCTTTCTGCTGCAGCTGGATTTAAACGATTATCGAAGATGGCATAAATTCAGATCTGAGGGAGGATTTGTTGTACGAGAAGCTTCTGTCGTCCAACTAAGCCGCTCTCTGCATGCATAATAATTGGAAAACTTCGCCCTCTATACAAAAGACTGGAATTGCATTTCAAAAGACAGCGACGGAGTAAACGTTGGAGGAAAATCGAATCTCATCAAGCGAAGTGGTGAATTCCAGATATATACAAGGAGTACTGCAAACTTTCTGAACATTAAAGTATTAAGTTATCTCTTTAATACTTAATAACAATTATCATAATTTGTTTTCAACAACTTGTAAATGTTGAAAATTAAATCGCCTTGCATACGCATTGGATCCGTGACACTTATTATTCAGTGTAAGAAAGTTAATACCGTACAATAATATGCGACTGGTTATCATTGAACAAATTAAACATTAATGGAACAGGGCTTTTATAAATACAGCAGGGTGCAAAAAACAGTACGGAATAATTACAACTATATATGTTACGGAGTGAACGGGTTTATTAACAAACAAATATATGTTCACATGGTGACATGTACATCCATAACTTCGAAATGAAGCTTTCGGGGAAGTGTTCTGATAAATTGGCTCTAGAACCACGTGATGTGTGACAGGTTGCTCCGTCCTGTTGGAATACTTATGCCCGAAATGGAATGTTTTTTCACGACACCTCCTATTAAAATCCTGGGTGAACGGAACCAACACATTCTCGATGTAGCGTTCGCTATTCAAGATCACGATTACGTCACCCTTTTCAATGAATTAGGGCCCAATTATGCCATAGCCGGAAACCGCACACCATGCGGTGACCTTACTGTGAAGAGGTTTCCCCTGGACAAATTGAATTCTCGAGAAACCAGGAAACCCGTAGGTTCGTCTGTTTACATGATGACCGCTAACGTGGAAATGTGCTTCGCCTGACAATCAGACATTATGGTGGAAGGACGGATCTTCATAGACAGTGACCGGCACTCGTGCACAGTATTCTCTCCGTACACAAAAACATATTGCTCACAGACATGTCGTAGGTTTGTAGCATTTTCTCTCTCAACTCGGTATGATCGAAAATAATGCGCAACCATAAACGTCTTTTTTTCCAACGTCAACAACAGCTACATATAGTGGAGGAGACTCTACACGTGCTTTTCTATTAATATGCATGCATTTTACAGGGCGTGTACTGAAGGCGGGGGGGGGGAGAGTGATGTTGAAGTTCAATACTATTTTTTTGAGCCATAGCATGTAACGGAAGTACTCGCAATAGCAAATAACACACACTCTGTATGAACTTGTTTATGATATGACGATATGGAATAATCTTGAAACCTTATTTGTAAAATCACTGATTTATTTAGAATATATTAATGTTAGCAGTCAGAAAATTGATTTTAGATTTAATGCAATGTAAAATAAAATAAAATAATAAGAAGAAAAGAACGCGCGCGCGAACCCACACACCCAAACCCACACTCACTCCCACACACCCACACACAAATTGCTATGTTTTACGAACCGTTGTTAGAGGGATAAAAATGAATACTACTAGTCTTCTGCGGTTCGTAGTAATCCTACAGTTCTATCTCTGAGTTGTACATTAAAACTAGGTACTTTCATAAAAATTTCTCAGTAAATTAAATTTTTAGTGGATTTACTTGCAGTGGGACATTGTCAAGAATATCTTATTCAGCCGCATCAGAAGAATGTTTAATCCTATTGACTTCCTACGTGTGAGTTTAGGTAACGTATATGTTTCTCAAACCATTTTCACACGATAACTGACATGATGGCTCTTAGTCCTGTTGGAAGTATCTGTCATATGTAAGTAACTGGTTAATATGAATATATGCACTTGATTGGTAACGATTTTTGGAACACACCATTAAGCTCTTGCTTTATTGATACTGATGGGAACCGAAGAAGGGTTTATCAAGCTAGATGAAACGAGCGAAAAACGGCGAATATAACACGCCTTCCTTTTGTTATCGTGACCCTCATGAGCTGAGTCGTTAATGACAACAACCTTTAGTTGTAAATATTTGGTTAGAATTCTATCTAGGTCATTGATGTTCACTCTGGTAAACCCAGTCGGTAAAACAGAAAACAAAAGACACGAATATAAGTAAATTACTGACTTTCTATTGCAGACAAATAGTAGTATGTTGTTTTACCAAGAATGGTGCGGTACTGTACCGTTGGGACGAGTCATGTGTTACGTGCAGATTTCAATTAGCATAGGATGTATAGAGCTTTGAAGTAAATATAGAAATACATTATATTTCAGAAAAGCCTAAAATGTGCATATCTTCAGGATCCTCATTTGACCCTAAACAAATTTTTGTTTTATTTTTCCTGGCAAATTCTTTACAGTTGGTACAATATGGTTCACTTTTTGGGGACGTTCAGAATATCTGCCAGCTTATGTGCAGTTTTGTTGTTACAGTTTTTCATAGTTTGTTTCAAAAGCAACTGCGGAGGAAGGTAATGCATTGCTGGGTTGAAAGATATTTCATTTGGTAAAACGGACATATTATAGAGTAATACGCTTCATTATCTCATTATCCAGAGTTTGTACCTCGGTTCATTTTTCCAGACATTACAGAGCAAAGACCTACATTGAAGCACCTCCAGATTATTACATCCTCTTGATACCACACAGGATTTGAATGATATAATGAGCCATAAGGTGCTCAAACAGGCATGGAATTCATTTAACCAACCAGACGGAAACGGAGTTTAACGTGATATGTCTCTCATATCAGGAATAATAATGCCCTAAAGACTAGATTTTTTTAATGCGGTTCCGACTCACAAAGGTTTATTTTATAAACCTATAGTACATTCATTACTGTGAGTAGGCTGAGGATTTTTTAATTGAAATAATCATATGTTATTTTGTAGTTTTATTCCTTTTACCTAGTTCAGAAACCCTGCTTTAAAAAGATCGGTGGAAAAGTTTCAAGCCACTTAAAGGTTCCAATAAGATGGGGGAGGTGTGTGTTTTGCACCGCACGGTGAAATTCATCTCCCATCTGAAAACAATCACACACATTTATGACTGTGACTGTCTGATCAGCGAAACAAAAAAGGTGATATCATAGAAATATTTAACCTTCCAAATTCGACTCGCCATTTTACATTATTGTCATGCGTAATCACACCTCACAATAACATGCTTAACAAAATATTGAATAAATTCATCGACTGCTGGATATTTATGTCTCTCTCAATCTATCTCTATCAATAATTCTAGATATTGCTATCCCGATTTGGCATTCTATTAAATAGTATGTCGTTCCCTCTGCAATCTATTACTCAACTGTTAACTCATCATTTTATCACTGTTAGAGTTCTTCGTATTTTGAAATCTTCATCTTCAGATAATGTTCTTTGTTAATATTGGGAACTTTAACAGCGTTCATAACATTTCGAAATTGAGGAAATGGAAATTGAAATTTGAGGTTTTTGTAAGGAATAAATTTACACGTTTCATAAATCAATAAATTATTTTCGCTGACTAAAAAATAAACGATTTTTTTTTCTTTCCCGTTTCTCTATACTCTAGCAGAAAATACTAATTTATCCATAGCATATTGTTTTTATATCTCTAGCTTAACACCGTAGATTTCATATCAGCGTTGCTTATGAAATATTTAAATACAACACAGTGATTCAAAGGTAAGGAAATGGAACCAATCATTCTTCGATACGACAATATCGTGTAAAATAAACTAAATTGAGAATGAACTCAACACAACATTGTGTAAGGTCTGTCCTGTTTTACCAAGAGAACCTTCTTTGGAATAAAATGAATAACCGCTCGTATTTTCTTCTAGGAGAACAAATTGCACTTGGAATTTTATATGAAAGTTATCAACAATAAATAAATAAATAAACAAACAAAGATATAAATCTAAAAATATTTTGTAAGCAAAGTTAAAAAAATAAATGTTTGAAAATCGGATTTTTTTTATTTGAATTTCAAACAAAGAAAAATATACTGTTCATCTCAGATGCCAGCTTTTGAATTAATGTGCACATTCAGTATACTAAAGCTTTATTGTTCTTAAAAAAAATTAATTCTGCTGCACATAATCTTGATACCCTATCAGAAGGGCAAAACGTTAATTTCACAAAGCTTAGTGATAATGAATCAATTAGTCAAAGTGAATTATATTAATATTAATTAAAATAAAACAATAAGAAATTATTGAATTTTGTACAAATAAGAAAGTGCGAATGATGAAACGAACTTGCCAATAGAACGAACAATGTAAAGAACCAAATAATAACTGATTTGTGAAATTTGTTCAAATGTTAATTATAAATTATTACAATCATTATTTAACACGAGTCAATTTTTTATTTATTATTTACTATTTTTATTTACTATTTGCTATTTCTATTTCTTACTATTTGTATTTATTATTTACTATTTTATACTTGGATGGAAGGATGGTTCCAAATTCAGCTGCTGTATATTAGCTTTTGCTAAGAATCGGGTAAAATCAATCATTCACTTTGAAATATTAGCGATCATCCTTAAGCAATTACAGCAGGGGAATAAGGTCACTCATAATATAATTAAATCTGTGGGTATATTTTTAAGCGCTAGCAACTTCTAATACGAATGAAAATAAAAGAGAAACAAAACGAAAATCCAGCTTGACAACATATAATGAAAAGAGTTTCAAGAAATACAACAAAACATTAAATCCCAAGGACTAGAAACATGTAAGACTGAAAAAATTATAAAACCTCGCTTAAATCAATTGTAATATTAATGAGAAGAGCCAGATATGGATATCACAACATACTTCCATGCTGTCTGCTCAAACTAAATGGAGCCAGTAGAGGTTTCGTCGAGGGATCGATTTTTCAAGACAGAATCAAGTGGATATCTAAGAAAACAATCCTTCATTAAGAAAAGTGAACTAAAAAACGATATATATATATATATATGTGTGTGTGTGTGTGTGTGGGTGGGTGGGTGGGTGGGTGGGTATCCACACACACACGCACGCATATGTGCACACGCCCGAGAGAGAGAGAGAGAGCGGATAACCTAAAAGCACTCGCCACAGTCATATTAATTAATTTTGGCGGTTAATGTTGTGACGAATATCAATAAATTTAGAACATTAAACAGTAATATTCATCCTTCTCCTAATAACAACAACAACATTCTAGATTACTTTTCAGTGACTTTCCTAATGCACTCGTCAAAGAGGCGCATTTTTGCAGACGTCTTAATTACTAATAGGATACGGTTTGTATTGACTGTCAGAAAAGCAAGTGGCGTTATTTGAGCATTTCGCAACAGCTATTCTCTTTAGATATTTATTCAGAACCCCAAGACACCGCAATCGGGAATGGAAAATGACTCTTGATGTAATTTTGGACAACGTCACGATTCAAGGGAATAAAGATGTCGGTTACCAGAGGGGAAGGAGGACATCATTACTTTCCTTGGAGATAACCATATTTCGTGAAGTGAAAACCCTTTTAGTGTCTTGGTTTCTTAATTGAAGGCGTCTAATAATATCACATTAATTAATTAAGAGTCACTTTCATAAGAGTTCTGCTTGGATATATCTTTATTTGTATGTTTATTCTTTCAAATGAAATCCCATGCAGTTTCCTATCTCAATGAGATTCAAAACGTGTGTTCGATGACCATTCTTGAAACCAGCCAACATCTTTGAATGTTTAATTTTTCTTTGCGTATCGTCTGACCTCTTTTCATCTGGCTTCATACTTCGCTTTACAATTTTGATTTTGTGCGATTCTGTTTTCTTCCACTTATGTTTTAGCTCTTTTATTATGTCTGCAATCTCTCTCTCTCTCTCTCTCTCTCTCTCTCTCTCTGTTTCCTTTCCTTTCTCTATCTTGCTTTTTAGCTTTTTATACATGCATATTTCTTATTTTTCTGATTTTCGTCTTTCGCGTTACCTTGAGAACTTTATGGTTGTTCTTATTTTTTATGTTCTATCTGTCTATTTGTCTATAATCTTCTTCACCTCTCATTATTTTTCATTACCTATTTTGTTTTGTTATTTTATGTTCTTTTGTTTCAACCATCCATAAGCGCTTGCTGAGTTTGGAACTGTTCTTCCTTAGATATTTTAACAAGAACTCTCTTGAAACCGGAATTGAAATTTAGTAAGACTCAAGAAGTAGCACAAATAACAACATAATTCAGTAGTGATGCAACACAAGTGTTACAGCAACAATGATAATACACATCCCGGCCAGTGAATTAGAAAAACGTTTATTTAATATCATATTGGACTTCCTTTAACCTGAATTACGGCACATGTGTGGTTTAGCATACATTTCACAAGGTGTTGGAATGCATCTAGGTCTTCAAGATACTGGCGTTCACCAGGCAGTCGTTTCATTCGCTCAGATTTGACAGAAGAGCACTCCCGGATCTGTTTTTCTAACATATTTTATTCATTCTTAAAGGGATGCAGATCCTGGCTTTCTGGTGGCTAGGGAAGATGATGGAATCGCTTTAATTCAACTACTTTTGAACAATTCTTACACGGTGGACACTAGCATAGTCGTCCATGAAACCATAATCAATCTTCAGATATTCCTTGGAGAACACCCGACCTTCCAGCAATATCAGCCGATCAGTTCCCTGCCAGCAGAACATCCCCAACACCATGACCCCACCTGTAAAAAATCTCATCTTACCAAGAATACTTTGTGGGCAATACCTACAAAGTTACCTAGGGCGGAAACGACTGAAAGGGAAAACCCACCACCACCACCATTAATTAATTACGAAACAGAACTTATTTGAATAATTTGTTAAAAATGGCATGTGGGAGTTCCATTTCAATTTTCTGCAAATAAGGAGGACCAATTAGTTGATTGAATGTTTTTATGTTAAACTACAGTTACAATTTTTGTTTACACTAAATTTCACATCATGCCATTTTATAGTTATATTATTATCCATCTTATCTGTAAACGTGAAGTACATTGTATATCTCGTTTTAAAGGTATTAACTGTAAGACTATTATTGCTAAACCACTTATTTAGTTTCAATATATTGGGCTTAATCCGATTTTCTAAATCCTCAATCGTCGTTTCGATATATGCTATCTACTAATAATTGTCCGTACACGCCTTTTATTTGAAGTTATGGAATATTCCAGGTTTGTTAATAATAAAATCCGGTATACAGATAATAGGAAACAGTATTTCATCGCAGCAGTTGAAACAGGTGGTATGGAAACACGCCGTGAACTCAGTGACTTCGAGAGAGGTGTCATCGTGGACTGTCACATTGGTGCCATGCCCAAGATGTGTGGGAATGGCAAGCGTGGTTCCATACAGGCGCATGGAAGCGTGGTTCCATGAAGGAAGCTCAGTACCTTGATATTCTGGATAATCAGATGCTGCATACACTGTGGAGTTTTTATTGAACGGACTCGTATTACTATCAAGACGAAGACTGAAGAGATGGGAGTTAAACGACTGCCCTGGCCTGTGCAGATTTCTGAGTTCAACCCCATAGAACACCTGTGAGACGAATTCGAACGGCGATTGAGGTCCACAGCAGCAGAATTTTATACGAGGTCCGACACAAAAACAATTTTAGTTTTCCTTATTTACGCAAAAAATCACCATGGCTTTCGCTTTGGCTTTTTAAAAGTCTGACGATTGTGTCTATGGCCTATCTAGTGAATCATCCTTCATTATTAATAAAGGATCTTGTATATAACGGATTTATCTAATTTACTACATATTAAATATTTCGTATACGTTATAATATAATACAGCAAACCCTGAGCTTTGATTTTAATTCTAACTATATGTACTTGCATTTTTAATCAAATCAGATATTCAAAAGTGTGACCAAATAACTTTGTATTTTACAAATAATACAATGAAGTCTATAAGAAACTAATTTTGATTTAAAGAAAAATTGAATAAACTTATATATATATATATATATATATATATACATAAGACTCATCATCAACAGTGACCCCACTTAAGTGAGAAAAGCTGAAAAACAGTCTCAGGAAATAGAGTCAGATCTTTATTTTCAAGTACTTCAATGATTCCTTTTTATTTTTGTTTAAATAAACTGACGTTTAAATAAACTCACTTTAGTTTTCATTCAAGAGATAATATCAGCACCTAGATCTTTGGTAATTTCATCTGCTGCTCGATTTGGCTTACTTACAGGCAAATCTAGAGGGCAAGGCATTCTAATTAATAGTATACAAGTGTGTCCTGACTATACTTCATCAACTGCGTATTATATTCGCAAGTGTTATTTGACTGATGCGAGGATGGTTCTGTACTTATATAGATTCCTTTCACATTGAATTTCATTAAGTGATCCAGTTATACGTAGGAAAACCTCGCTTAACACGAATTCGATATGAGCGTTAATCACTTAGCGCAATTGAGTGAAATGATACTATTTCTTGCTTAAGCGAGTGATTAATCAATCAATACGATTTTTTTACGTTACGAGAATTTTTTTGTCGCCAATCTGCATCGAGCGGAAAAGCTAGAAGTGATTAAAAGACATGAAAGTGGCGCTAGTAATACAATGATTGTGCAAGACCTGGAATATAGCGAGTCTACAGTTCGGACTATATTAAATAGGAGCAAAGAATACAAAAAAAAAGAAGGAAAAGTTGCTACTGCTTCTTTAACACGTCCATTGCTAATCGCGCGATATCGCGCGATGCGAGTTCTCACCAAATGGCAGATCACCCGTTATCGCGTGGACGTCGCTAACTAAATAAAAAAAAAAAAAAAAAATTGGCTACCACACGAAATTTCAATTTTCAGCTTGGCAGTGAACGATATCGCGCGATCACGCGATGCGAGCTCTCACCAAACGGCCGATCACGCGTTATCGCATGGACGTCGCTAACTAAATAAAAAAAATTTAAAAAATTTGGCCACCACACGAAATTCCAATTTTCAGCTTGGCAATGAAAGTGTTAAGCATGTAGGTCACCTGAAATAGAAGCCATTTAATGATCGAGATCGAGCGTCTTCTGGCATTCTGGATTGAGGATTATAACCAAAAAAGAATACCTCTTAGTACAGAGATATTCAGGCAAAAGCTCTCAATATTTTTACATCATAGAAAGATACCAAATTTCAAGAAGAATGTGAAAGCGATACTGCGAGTTGAGGATGGTTGGATAGTTTTTAAAATCGAGCTGGACTGCATAACGTAAGAATAACTGGGGAATCTGCTAGTGCTAATAAAGATTATGTGGCCAAGTTTCCTGAAGAATTGCAAAGCATAATTCAGGAGGGTGATTGTGACTAACGGCAAATATTCAAGGTCGACGAAATTGGTCTCTTTTGGAAACGTATGCAAACAAAAACTTTCCCAGCTAAAACTGAAGCAGCTCAACCAGGATACAAAGTTTCTAAAGATCATCTTACGCTTTTATTAGAATGCAATGCAGACAGTGACTTTAAACTGAAGCCTATCTCAGTTTATCGTGCGCAAAATCCAAGATCTAACATTATTGAACAAATCGGCACAATTGGAAATGAACTTGGATTTAATGAACTGGATAATGAAGATGTGAGAAACTTGCTAGATTCCCATTCAGAACAATTAAGCGAGAATAATCTCCTTCAACTAGACGAACAGCGTGCATATGAAGAAGAAATGATTGCGAACAAGAAGAGAATGTTACGACTAAGAATGTTACGACTAAGAAGAGAATGTTACGACTAAGAAGAGAATGTTACGACTAAGAAGAGAATGTTACGACTAAGAAGAGAATGTTACGACTAAGAAGCTAACTACAAAAGAACTTGAGCTAGTTTTCAATCATATTGAGTATGCTAATGAAATTTTGTTTAATTCTGATCCTGATATTGAATGAAACTTCGAAGTCCGCCGAATTCTTGATAAAGAGATTTCCAGCAATCCCAAATTGCATGACAAGATGAAAAGGTTGAGCATAATTCAAACATCTTTACATAATTTTTTTTGTAAAAAAGTAGCTCAATCAAATGTTCAGACATTAAATAAAAATTTAGGCAATTGATTTTTATTAACTTTGATGGTATTATCCTCTAATATAGCTTACACTCTAGTTTTTTCCCTCCAAATTTGCGCTAATTGATGGATGAATTATAATTATTCCTACTATTTATTGTATTCGCTTAACGCGATTTCGCTTAGCGCGCCTTAATTGATGGATTTATTAAATCACGTTAAGCGAGGTTTTCCTGTATATATGGGTGTCTTTAAGTTCTTGTGCAATTTTTTAATACCTTCGCTTCTCAATGATATAAACAACGTACGTAATGCGACAGAAAGGAAATGTCTTGAAGAATTCGAATATTTAGTTGTTTTTGGAATGCTAACTTTCAACATATCCGACATTATTTTGGTACAAATCATAGAACGAGTCTGAAGTGTCACAAATGCTTTGTTTGCATTATAGTATTGCTCTAATTTAGCCTTCATTTGCCCCCTAAACATATTTTGCTTATTTTCCGGGCATATTCCTTTGCACTTTGTGATAATATAGTTCACTTTGTTTGGGAACGGTCTTCCTTCAGAATATCTGCCAACTTATGTGCAGGTTTGTTGCATCATATCATCTCATACCTTATTTGAAATGAACTTGCAGAGGAACATAGTGCATTGATGGGTTGACCTTGCATTCCGTAAAACTGCTACATTATAGGGTAACACTGTGGTATCTAATTATCCAGAGGTCTACACCATCGGTGTTCATTTTTCCAGACATCGCAGAGAAAATTCGTACATTAAAACACCTCTAGACTCTTCCATTCCCTTGATGCCACACTTAGGTTGAATGATGCAATGAGCCGTACAGTGCTCAAACAGGTATGACACTCATTTATCCAGCCACATGGAAACGAAGTGTAGTGTCCTTTGTCTCTCTCCATATCACGGACTGATAATACCCAAAACACCAGTTTGTTTTTTTCTTTTATTTATTTACTTTTATTTTTTTAGAGTCAGATGGAAGTGCTTTGTCTATCAGTTGGTTCAAGAAGAGTGACGGTTGATATTATGTGGATAGTTTGTGTCTCCCATTGATGAGTCTTCGGTTATACATAGAGGCGTCTGTGCAACAATAATAACAGTCATAATGATTACTAATTCATTTTGGGTGATGCAATCTTTTTGCATAATAAAACAATAATATATTATTGTTTATTAAGCATAAACAATAATATGCTTAAAAACATATTTAATTCTAAAACACGCAATACTGACTGTAGCCTAGTGTATATATGTTTATACATTATAGATAGTATATAATAATATACAATATATTTATTAAATAAATTCATAGAATGCTGAATGCTTACATCATTCTCTCTCAGTGTTTTTTTTTTTTTTGGGGGGGGGTCTAGATATTGCTTTCCCGATTTGTGGCGTTGTGTTTAGTAGTGATTGGTCCCCTTCTCAACTGGCAATCTGCAATCCATCTATATTTACTCAACTGTTAACTCATCGTTCTATCATTAGATTTCATCGTATTTTTAAAATCCTCAACTTCAGATTTTGTTAATAGTTAATTGTCGGAACTTTAACAGCATTCATCATATTTTGAAAATGCATATGAGATTTGTTTAAGGAATGGGTTTAGAAGAGAAGTTTAGTTTCATAATTTAAACTCCTTCCTTTTCCCTAGCGATTCGCAAATAATTGGTAATCCACTAGTAAAAGTTATCTCATATAAAAATGATGCTATTTTTGGAATTTGAATTGAATTTGAATTGAATAAGTAAATAATTAATTTCTTGTTTTTTTTCACCAGAGAAAGCTATTTGCGCTTCTAATCACTTCGGGAGGGGGGGGGGAGGGAACAAATTCAAATCATCCTTCTGGCAGCATTCATTACATTGTCGTATCTGCTCTCAAAGAGAGAGATGTTTTCACCCAACGTTTCCGAAATATATATTTTATAAAGGAATGTATTATGTAGTAAATAATCGGAATAATACTGTGAATTGTGGAAAAAAAACCCAATTTATCAGTGAATTTAAGAGTTTTGAGCTTGCGGTAATGCATAATTCGAAAGATAAAATTAATACTAACAAAATAAATACAGAAATGTTTGTGTCAAGATTTTTGGGAAATTTTAGAATATAACATTACTTTAGGATGTCTCTATTGGAAGAATGCTTCTTAGAATTAGGAAAAAGTGTTAAGGCTATAAGCCAGTGTTCTAAGTCTGTTGTGAGCATATATTCTTCTTGTATTCTTCTAGAATAGCCCGTTTAAAAGGAAAATAAAAGCCTATATCCTAGTATAATAAATAAAGCACTAATAAACTGAACAGAGGGGAAACACATAGAGACATTGTATCTCATCTAATCTTTCTTTTACCCTCTTTTACCTTACGGTGTCGAGGGTGTGTTAATCATCGGACCTCAAACCGTTCACAGAATGTTCGTCAGTCCTAGACCGCGGTGTATTCTATGTCCTGAGTTCTTAATGCCGGTTTGCCTGCTTTGCGGGATGAAAAACCTCAGGATAAACTGGGGGACAAAAGCTACTGTCCACGCCCAAGACCAGTTAACTTGGCTATAGCTGAGGAAAATCCTTCAGCTCCTCACGTCACCGAATCGAACCTAAGACACTCCTTCCGCAGGCACATGGTTTCGGAAGCGCACAGCCACTAGGGTAACCACGCTGACAAAACATTGTATAAAATGAAAAAAAAAAGATTCCTGATGGAATTAGGAACTTAAAAGAACAGTTGTTGGAAATGTTGTCTCACAAATAAAACAGCGCGAAGCTAGACAATGTCACTACGAATGGACCCAAACATAATTGATTCATCTATTCACTCTTATATTTAATTTTATTCACTTTTAAGTAAATAAAACTAAATGATAATTTCTATCGTTTAGTTTCAATAGATAATTTTTCTTCCGAAGGAGTTCAGCAAAGAATTATTTAAGTCTGTTTGAGAAAGATATAAGAAAAGTTGAAAAAAAAAGGAAAGAAACAGATTTTTCACTTTTCTTGTTTGCCTCTTAGTTATCTGGATATTTCATTACAGAAATGACAAATCGTATTCTTTACGATAATTAAAGATAGCACAACTGTCGAAGGGACAACCACTAGAAATTATTTGGCAAGGTTTTGTTGTTTAGAAAATTATTCTTACGTCAACTTACTTGAAATCTAGTTCGCAGCTTGAAGTCCGTTTTTGAGAGCTGATATAAAAGTGCAGACATTTCCCCTTGCTTCTAAGTGCGCACAGATTGCTGTGAACTTCGTAAGATTATCGCAGATACATGTGAAACGACACATCTAGCCACTTATTTTGTTTTGGAGAAACTCTTAAGTTTTGAACTCGCTAGCTATGCTATATTGATTAGTAGTTCGATTTCTGTTGAAGCCAGTGAGTTCAAAATGTAGTCGTTGGCTTCTAAGCAAACTAAGCGTTCTATGTTGTAGTGATTTGAAATTAGTAGCGAACAAATTAATCCCAATTAGCCGAATGTTCATTTAGTTTTTGGTTTTGGTTTGGTTTTGGTTACAGTTCACAATAAATCTGGTTTACGTTTACTATTTTCAGTTCAATGTTTAATGTTAATTGGATTAATATTTCTTGACGTGACAGTCCGTCTAAGATTGTTGGACTCCACAGGCCAAAAAAGAACCAACTGTTAACGAAGGCTATGCAGAAAAAAGAGGCTCCAGTGGGCAAAAGTGTAGAAATATTGGATTGTTGAGAAGTGGATGAAAGTCCTATTCTCAGATGAGAGCAATTTTGTCCTAGGAGAGTGAGTGCCCATGTTCGCAAATCAGGGGCTGAGAAAACTTCTCCTGCCCCACCTTCAACAAATTCCTAAACACCAAGTTACAAAGACGTCCTGGGATTATTGTTTTACACATGACTGCCCAAAATCACTTTTTCCTATTGACAGTATGATGAAAAGTGACCAATACTTAAAAATACTACATAAAAATTAAAAACAAATACTGCAACTATTGATAAAATCAATCAAGCACTCTAAAAACTCAGTGATCCTAAGCAATTACATTAATGAAATAAGCTTACTTTTATAACTAATCGGATTAAATTTGGGAATATATTTCTAACATAGCTCGGGCAAGAACTACTAAGACAAATGAAAATAAAAAAAAAAAGAAACAAAAAAGACATTTCAACTGACAACATCTAGTGAAAGGAGTTTCAACAATTACAACAAAACGTAAAATCCTTCTAAACCAGAAACACATAAGAATTTAACAATGTTAAATCTTAATAATCTTAATGCTGATTGAATATTAATAAATTAAATACTTAATTCGGTATGGAAAGAAAAGTACTACTCAAATTAAAGAACAACAAAGAAATCATTATACTGAGAGCAGACAAGGGCAACAACACTGTTATCTTAAATACTAAGGAATATGAAGAAAAGAACAATAATCTATTATCAGACACATCTGTCTATGATGTTCTTAACACAGATCCTACTCACAGAAACCATCTTGATACTAATGAACTATCACGTGATATGACCAACTGGTCTGTGGACGTAATCAAAAAACTACAATCTATGCATCCGTTAACTCCAAGACTATATGGCGTTCCCAAAATCCATAAATAAGGTACACCACTACGTCCAATAGTAGATGGTATCCATTTCCCTACTTAAAAACTATCAAAATATCTAACCAAAATGTTATAAGAACACATTCACAACACGGATTCTTATATCAAGAACTCTCAACATTTCTTGGAGAAATTAAAAAACACCCGTATCTCTGAAGATAATATTATGGCTAGCCTAGATGTCACATCTTTATTAACAAATATTCCAGTTTCAGAAGTCATCGACATCTTAGAAAACTTGTTCCCACCAAATATCAACAAGTTGTTCAGGCATTGTTTAACTTCGAATTATTTTACATGGCAAAAAACCTACTACAAACAACTTACTGGATTAGCCATGGGTAGCCCTCTCTCTCTCTCCTTCTTGTGCCGACCTATTCTTAGAAAATTTGCAAACTCAAATTTTATCCCAAATTACCCCTAAACCAACCATATGGTTTAGGTATGTTGACGACATCTTCATCATTTGGAATCACAAAAAGGAAGAACTAATGGATTATCTAAAGAAAATCAATTGCTTCCACAACACTATAAAGTTTACATTGGAACTAGAAAAAGATAATAAACTTCCATTCCTAGACGTCTTTATTAAGAAACAAACTGACAATAGCATCAACCTGTCGCTATATAGAAAACTAACGAACACTGGACGCTACCTCCATTTTGACTCGTCTCACCACATATCCCAGAAACTCAGCATTATCCATATGCTTTAAAAAAGAGCTATATAGTGTACCACAGACCCTGGCGACTTACAAGAAGAATTAATGAAAATATCCAGAGATCTATTCCTAAATGGCTACCCTACAAGACTCATCAACAAGATTCTCTTTAATGACATACCACAAAGACAACGAGATGAAACCCAATACATCAGCTCTATAACAATTCCATTTGTTAGTACCATATCCAAAACATTAGCTCTTCTTCTAAAACCATATAATATCAGAGTATCCTTCAAAGCTAATGAGACCCTTCAGAAGTTTATAAGATCCCCGAAAGATAGCCATCCTTTCTACAAATACTCTGGCGTTTACAGCACACCCTGTTCATGCGGCATCAATTACATCGGATAGACATCTAGAAGTTTTGAAACAAAAAAGGAAGAACACATATTACACATAACAGACAAGATATATCAGGCCTTTCTTCCTACTTCGCCTCTACCAATAATATTGAATGGAGTAGGAGTCATATGCCCTACATAGAAGAGAACTACCATTCCAGAACTTTCAAAGAAGCTGCTACAGTCGCCCGTTAAACAAGTAACTTAAATAAGAATGAAGGCTTAATCCTACCAGATATATGAAAAACTCTAATTAGATCATTTAACCAAAAAGAAATGAACTTTCATGAAAATTACAATAAATATCTCAACAAATAAAACGTTGTACTTGCTACACGCGTATTGTATCACGCATAGTGATAACCTTTATATAATTTTTAGAATTGTCGGTTAGTTTTTATTACTTTCCATTGCTTACCAGTGTATCCCTGAAAATGCTGACATATATTAGTCAGTGAAACATGTCGGATATTAAACAATTATTTATTTGACTACTTACTAACATACCAAATTAAGTCTTTAATTGATTAATACTAGTGGTCAAGAAAAAAAGGTCATAAGCTGATTGAATATATTTAGTTTGATAGTGGTTTCATCCTTCTGCAAAACATTCCATCAGCTCCATGATAATTGACATTAGCTACAGCATAGAGCCGTTTATAGCGTATCTTAAGTGCTCCGAAAGCAGCTATGTGGTGAACAAAAATGACAGAAAATGAAAAATAAATAAATATATAAAATAACAAAAATAAGATAAAAGAAAAGAAATAAATAATAAAAAGCTTCTTTATCTTTTAATCTCTTCTCTCTCTCTCTCGCACATACGCACGCGCGCGTGCGTATGTGCCAGAGAGAGAGAGAGAGAGAGAGCAGAGGTAACCGAAAAGCAATTAATTTTCGAAATTAATGTTGTGACGGGTATTAATACGAGTAAATTTCATTTCGAACACTAAATGTAACGTGTCCTAATCAGTGGCGTATTTAGGTATAGGCCGTATAGGCCCGAGCCTAGAGCTGCAACATTTGAGGGGCGGCGAAAATTTCCAGGCTCTCATTTTTGTAATATTTTTCTTTTCCTCATTGTAAGTTTAGTCTGCAAGCATATTGGCATGTAATCAGATTCTGCATAACTGTACAGACTGAGACACGTGCACGGAAAGCTACTGTATTGTTGTCGGTAACTTGACACAAAGGCAATAGGGATCGCTGTCAGGAGAGATTGATGGTAATTAATTTTGTGTCGGTATTATTCTTACTAACTGTAACAACTTTTCCTTCTTTATTATTTCGAATTCAAATTAAGATTGTTAATTGTTACCCTTCCTTCAACTCTTTAGTTCAGTATCCCGATATCTTTGTGACGGTTAAGACTTGCTAAATCTGAAATTATTTTTAGAGTTTTTAGTGCCCTTGTCATATGGTGTCATCAGAATGGAGGTAATACTGTTTTATTGTTTTGCTTTCAAAAAGTTATAAATTGTGTAAATCATTTCGATACTTCCTGCGTATTTTAAATTACTATTTAAATTTTAAAACATGAGTGACGGTAGAAAGCGACTTAGTGGTAGTGAATATAAGAAAAGGAGAAAAGAAAAGGAAGCGAAAATTAACGAAGTAGTATCAAAGACAAGAAAATTGGACAGTTGTTTTGCATCATATCTGCTAATAGTAATTGTGATTTGGAAAACGAACAAGAAGTGCTTCAGGAGACGAAAATTGAATCTGTTTCAAATGACGTACCTGTCCCAGCTGAGTGGATTCTAAATGACGTAACACGCGAGTATATCGCAGTTAACGGGTTTTCACAAAATTTAGACAGTGATCTTTCAAAATCACAAAGAGCTTATCCTGACAAAGTAAAACATGTTTCTAAGAAGCTCATTGAGAGGAATCTGATTAATGGTAAAAAAATAATAAGAGATTTTCTTGTTTACTCTTCTAGTACCGGAAGATCTTTTGTGCGCCACTAGCCTTGTCTCATGTTGATCAGCTGTCCTTTATTGTACGATATGTGATGTGAAAGAACATGGAACTCCTGTGGAGAGTTTCTTGGGTTTCATTCCTAACGTAAGTCACAAATCTGAAGAGTTACAAGAGGCGGTTTTGACTGCACTAAACGAGCTTGGAATTGATGTAGCAAATTGCAGAGGGCAGGCGTATGATAATGCTAGTAACATGTCAGGCAAGTACACAAGACTGCAAATAAGAATTCTTGAAATAAATCCATTGGCAGAATTCACACAGTGCACTGGACATTCTCTGTCTCTAATTGGTACTTGCGCTGCCGAATCCTGTTGGTACTCTTCCTCATTTTTTGATGTCCTTCAGAAACTGTACGTATTTTTCACATCTTCAACACATCGGTGGAGTGCTCTAAGAAAGCACCTGGAAACTTATGCAAAAGTAATCAAACGTCCTTCGCCTACTCGTTGGTCAGCTCATGATGATGCCTCTCGGAGTCTTCGTGAGGGATGGAAGGAAATAATTTCCTGTCCGAAATTGAAAATGACACCACCTAGAAGAAAGTTATGCGATGTGAAGCAAGTGGGATTCTACGGCAACTTCAGTCACTGGAGGTTGGGATCATGACCTGTCTATGGGGTGATATTCTCGCAAGAATGAATGCCACAAGCAAGAAATTACAAAGCGTAAACACTGATATAGGAACTGTGTGTGTGAACTGTACGGGTCCGTCGAAGAATATTTCATAGAACTAGAATTACTCTATGAATCCTATGAAGAACAGGGCAAGAAACTTAGTGGAGTTGGCTTGTATGAGGAAGAGAAAAAGAGGAAGAAAAAAAAAGTCCACCAGGTTTTTTGACGACAGCGCAGATGAAAGGAACGAAAATGAAGACGAATACAATCCATCAGTCAGTTTCAAAACTGATACTTATGACACAAGTTTGCACAGTCTCTCATTCGAAATGAATCGAAGAAAAGTGTCGTACGAAAACCTCTCGAAGGAGTTCCGGTTTCTCACAACAATGCATGTGATATGTGAAAAAGATGTCATAAAAGGGGCAAACAACTTCAAGAACACTTTTCGAATGATACTGAACCGAATTTGTAAACGAATGTCTGCAATTCAGAGCGCACCTGAAATCAAGTAGTCTAGAAATAAATATATTCCTGCAACTTTCACAGAAAAATCGACAGGACTCCCTACAGTGTATATATATCCCAATCTCGACACTTCTGTTACGCAACTTGGCAGTTGTACAAATGGAGAGCGATATTACAAGGGCACTGGACTACGAGGTCGTTATAAATGCTTTCGCAAAGCGAGCGGCAAGACGTAGAATATTCTAGGACATTTTGGGTGTCATAATATATATATATATTTATATTACGAATTTACGATATAAATAAATTATGTATGTAATTCAATATTCATTAAATATGAGAGGCGGCACATTCTGTGGGCTTGTGGCAGGAAATACCTAAATATGTCACGGGTCCTAATGCGTATAACATTCTAGATTACCTTCCAGCGACTTTCCTAATGTACTCCTCAAAGATGCCACGTGTTGCAGACGTCTTAATCACTACAAAGATAACTGCTTTTATTGTCTTTTGGAAAAGCAAGTGGAGTTATCTGAACATTTCTGCAACAGTTATTTCCTTTTAGATATTTATTCAGAATCCCAAGACACCGCAATTTGATTGTCAGCTCAAAGGGGAGAAAGTAAACACACTTTAAATCTCTTTATCTCGACAGTCTGTAACGATCGGAGTATTTTTGATTGTAAGAGAAAGGAAGTTCTAAATAGTTCGGGAATGAAATATTGACTTTTCATGTAATAGCATTCAACTTCTGGATTAAAGTGGATAAATAGGAAAAGAAGTCATCATTGCCTTCCCTGGAGACAAGCATCTTTCGTGAAATGAAAACCCTTTTAGTGTCTTAGTTTCATAATGTAAGGCGTCTAATAATATCACATTAATTAAGCGTCCTTTTCCTAAGAGTTATGCTTGGATATGCCTTTATTTTTATGTTTATGCCTTGAAATAAAATCCCATTCAGTTTCCTATTTCAATGTTTCAATTTTCTTTGCATATCGTTTGACGTCTTTTCATCTTGTTTCATACTTCGCTTTACAAATTTGCTTTTGTGCCTTTGTGCGATTCCGTTTTCATCCACTTCTGTTTTAGTTCTTTTACTGTCTACAATCTTTGTCCTCCTCTCTCTATCTCTGTTTCCTTTTCTTCCTTATAATTGCTTTTTATACATATTTCTTACTTCTTTTCTGATTTTCTCCTTTTGAGTTACCTCGAGAACTGTGTTGTTGTTCTATTGTTTATGTTCTGTCTATAATCCTATTCGTCTCTCAATTTTTCATTAACTATTTCGTTTGTTTTGATTTTTATATTCGTTTTTTTTTAAAGACCCATTATATTATATTGAGTACAGAGCGCTCGTACCTTTGACGTGTAGATATTTTAACAAGAACTCTCTTGAAACTAGAAATAAAATTTATTAAGATTTAAGAAGACAAACAAACTTACGAACAAGACAGATAATAACAGAATTCCATGGTGATAAACACAAGTGTTAGAGCACTATAAGTGGTAACAGAATATAGTAAAAAAAGAATTATTACATATGTTCTAAATTCTAAGAAATATTCTATATTCTAATAAAAACAGCTATCCATAATAAACATAACAGAAGACATCGTAAACTATAGAAAGAACTGGAAGAACCACGTAGAAATAATGAATGCGGAGAGATAGCCAAATATTGCTTGGAAATATAAACCGAAGGGACACTGATCAAGAGAAAGATACAGGAAGAGATGGGCAGAAGACTTTTAAACCCTTGAAACCGTTACAGGCAAACAACTGCCTAATACGGGAAGCCAAGAAGAAGAAGAAGAAGACATACAGTATATTCTAAATATCTACACGTCTACACAAGAATATAATATAATTCAATTCTTGTTCAGTCAGTTGGTGATATAGAGGCTGTTAGTTTAAGGAAAAGAGTTTGGAAAATGAACAGAAAGAGAAAATAGAAGAAACAGCACAACGTGCGTAAAAGGGCCGTAGGCATACTGGTTACTAGAAAAATAAAAATGTAGGCGCTCCTTCAATGTAAAACAAATGACTGTATCTATTCGGGCTCACATATCATATGTAGTGTATACTTAGTCGAAATATAATTAGAATCGCAATTAGACATGTATGCAGAGGTTACAGTGATCTCTAATGATATGCCTTTAACATCAACGTTGGCAGTATTTAGTTCCATGAAGTAATCTCTCAGTCTTTTTCTAAACGCTTAGACTGAGGTTACTAACTTTATATAAGTCGGCGCTAGGTGTTGGAAAGATTTATTAAAACTTTCTTTGTTTTCCTTGGGAAGTACCAGCGTTCCTGCTATAGCGTAAGAAATAGTCTATATGAAAACAGAAAAATTTACAAGTGTATTTGTTACATATAATGTTGTTGTTGTTGTTATGTTCCATGGAGTCGTTTTCGAAATCTGGTGAGTCCATGAACATACACCCTCCATTCAGATCTGTCCCTGTCCATATATTTCAGAATTTCCAAGCGCATTTCAGTTGTTTCTTTAACTCCATACACCCATCTAATTCTTGGTCTTCCTCTTCTCCTGCTTCCATCAACTTTAGCAAGCATCATCATCTTCTCCAGACTGACATTTGCTCGCATAATATGTCCGAAGTATGCCAATTTTTGCTTGATGATCATAGCTTCGAGGGAGCAATCTGGCATTATTCTGTCTATCATTGATTTATTAGTTTGCTTTACAATCCATGGTATTCTTAGTAAGCGTTTCCAAACCCATAATTCAGATGCATCTTTCACTCTTTCTCAGAGTCCAACTTTCAAATCCATACAGTACACAGGGAATACCACTGCTTTCACGATTCTGATTTTTTTTGTGTGGCTAATATCTTTATATTTAAAGATCTTGCGTAAATCTGTCATTGCTTTCTTTCCAAATAATAATCTTCTTCTAACTTATCAGTACAATAACCATCTTGATCAATTCGAGATCCTAGGAGAACAAAATTGTTAACTGCTTCCATTTCCCCCGCCATCTATTTCAAAATCATTAAGTTCACATGTTGCTATAACTTTTGTCTTTTTGAAATTAAGTTTAAGACCATATTTAGCACTTTCGTCTTTAACTTTCATAATAGGTTCCTTCAAATCTTCTTTGCATTGTTAGAAAGGTGATATCATCTGCATACCTCAAATTATTAATATTTCTTCCACCAATTTTAATTCCAACTGAAGACTCTTCCAGGCCCTGCCATTCTTAAAATGTGTTCGCTGCATACAAGTTAAACAGGTACGGAGATAAACTACATCCTTGTGGCACCCCTCCCCTTACCTTTTGTCAAATACTCAGTTTCTCCAAGATCTGTTCGGACAGTAGCTGCTTGTTTATAATAAAGATTCCTCTGAAGGATAATGAAATGCTCTGAGACTCCGATTGTTCTTAACACATTCCACAGTGTCACATGATCTGCAGAGTCAAAAGCCTTGCTATAGTCAAGGAAACAAAGGTAGACATTCTTTTGATATTCCTTTGCTCTTTCTATTATCCATCTCACATTGGCTGGCGATTTGATCTCTTGTTCCTCTGCCATTTCGAAATCCTGCCTTTTCATCTGAATGGTTCATGAATGAATGGTTCCACTCTTTTCTGAATGATCTTAAGTAAGACTTTACTTGCATGAGAAATCAGTTGTATAGTTCTGTAATTTTGGCATTATCTTGCATCGTCTTTCTTCAATAGAGGTATATAAACTGATTTTTTCCATTCCCTAGGCCATGTAGTTGTGATCCAAATTCGCTGACATAGAGCTGTTAAAATTGTAACTGCCTCTCTCCCAGGACTTTGAGCAGCTCAATGGGTATTCTATCTCCTCCTGGTGCTTTCTTACTGGATAGCTGTTGCAGTGCTCACCTCACTTCACTCTCCACTGGTACTGGTTCCTGTGTATAATCCTGCTTTTCAAATTTCTCAGTACTTTTGGAGTTATTTCTGTAAATGGCTTCTGTATACTCTTTCCATCTTTCTTTGATGTCTGCAGCTTCTGTAAGATATCCTTAGTGTTTACGTTTCAATATTCTCACCTTGGCACTAAACTTCCCTGTTAGTTCTCTGATCTTTTTGAAAAGATCTATTGTTTTTCCTTTCTTGTTTTGGTCTTCAATTTGTTGGCATTCCTGGTTAAAGTATTTTTTCTTGTCTCTTATGGCCTGTTGTTGAAACTCTACATTCAAATGCCGTACTTCCTGCAAATTTCCTATGGCCTTCATTTTCCTCCTTTCCTGAGAAGTGTTGATGACACATTCTTCTGACAGCCATTTAAACTTCTTCTTTCAAACTGTTGGAATATATATAGTTTTATAGGTATTAATTTTAAGGCCATTATTGCTAAACCACTTATTTAGTTTCAGCAAATCGTTTTCGATCCCATTTTCTAAATCCTCTATGATCGTTTCGATATATACTGATGTACTTTCATTAGTGAGCGATATCATTTTATTAAAAAACTTTGTATATTCATAAATCATTAACAAGTATGTATGAAAATTAGGATAGGTCCTAGCATCGAACCCAAAGGTTCGATGCTAGGACCTATCATTATATGAAGAAATGAAGGAGTCTCCACACACTTGAAGGAAGGATTTTTAGCGTGCCTTAATGGTTTAGGATATTTAGTAGACGTCTTAGTAAATATCCTAAACTATTTCAATTTTGGGTTAAATTAGATACCTTTGAGCACTTAAAGCTTAGGTTAGCAATCCTAAAAGGGCAAGTGAGTGTGTTACAATAAATCCTAGATTTTATTTTTGCGACAATTTATAAATTACATTTCTTCTTTAAATTGTTTATATTTTCCGATCATTTCTGAAGTTATGTTCTTCCATTTTATAAATACCAATTTATTTATTTTTTTCTTCTGTTGAAAAAATTTAAATCTAGCTTTCACACATATAAGCAAAAAACGAAGGGTGGGGAGAAGACTTAAGAAGTGAAGAATATTATTTCGTCACACAAATTTCTTAATTCGTATCCGAAAGGTATTACATTTTATTGAATAATCTCAATCAAAAACAAAATCGGCTTTCAGAGCTCGCAGATTATATTTAAATTATATTGATGGTGTCAATAACATTTGATACTGCATATCCTCCGTAGCTCAATCAGTACAAATGAAGCATATTGGTCGAAAAGACCTGGGTTCGATTTCTCTCCAAGACGTGAGGACTTGCGACTAAAGGTGAGTTAGCCGGTCTCATACGGAGGTAGATTTTTTTTTCACCCCAAAACAGGCTATATCGGACCCGTGAAAAGATACACTTCTACAGGTATAAAAAAATTGTTACTCCACGAGGCCAGACTCTATGACAAGCCGGTTCGGGTTTCCCCACAGTTGCAAAATCATACTGGACCTTGCACTAAGTGGGATAAAAGCGCTATATAGAGGAAGAAGATATAACATATTGCGAAAGAAAGAAAGAAAGATGTATTTATTATATACCTCTGAGAGCGCATATCCTTAGAAAATAATAAAATTTTTACTACAAAAGGAGATATAAATGGTGGATTCTTCTAAATCCTATTACCTACGTGTAGGCTTAGATGCTTGTTAGAATTAATGACGGACGTTCAATGGAATGAAAATGTAGAAAATGAATTAAACTAAAGTTTAAAACTTCCAGTGTTTCCAATCCGTCATAGAAACATTGGAGGGGCAGTCATATAAACACACAGATAGATAGATAGACAAATAGCTAGATAGTACGATAGAGAGAGAAGTGAAACTTAAATCTCCAGTGTTAGCTAGGAAGGAAGTTCTCTATGCGCGCTACAAAGAAATGAAGAAGCCTAGATTGTAACTCACTACAAGAAGATTACCGTTTCAAACTCATACTTAATAACTAGAATGTTTTTTTTAATAACAGTTGAACCCTGGAAGTCGCAGGGAAAAGCGGCACATTGGCTAAATATGTCACGGAGTGTCGTCTCGACTATATGGACAATTTCAGGAGACAGAAACCATTACATTACATTACATTACATTAATGAACTGGAGAGAAGTTGATATAGCGAGCGGTGGCTATATCAACCAGAACAGACTACCATCCAGTCTAAAAGCAAAACGGAACCCTACGATGTATCTTATGAATTGTCTGGATGTTGTAGCGGTCACAGGTGAAAACTTTCTAACTATACGGTGTCAGGTTCAAGTCAAGTGTAAATAAAAATAAAAATAGCGTAAAATAAAAAGTACTATAAGCAATGAAGCGTGGTTTGTAGACTACAAAGAGATTCTAGACATTGTTCGATCTTTAGGGAACAAGGCATTCGGTGCCATTTCTCCACCCGTATAGAAAGGGATACTTTTCTTATTGGGGAGGAACAATGGTCAGAGGTCTCACTTCTCATTATGTTCTTGAAAGTTCGAACTCTCTCTCTCTCCCTCTGTACTACTTTCTAGGGATGAGGTTGAACTAGATTTTATGTTCCTGCATGGAAATGACACTGTGCATAAATATCAATTCTAGGTGATATTAATTCTAATTTGAGGTGCACCTTGAAACTGAATACATCGGACTGCTTTGACCAGCACGATCACCTGATCGAACCTACCTAGAATGCCTTGGAGTGTCAGTTCATCGCCGGTCTCAAACCTTGATAACTTGGTGAGCTAAAGTGTTCTCTGGGAAAAGCATATGGTATATTGCCACAGAATATCTTATAGAATAATCTTACGGAACAACACTCTTGTATCGAGCATGGTCCACCACTGTCAGGCCTGTTTATTCATTAGAAGAGTTCACTGGCCATACTAGTTATGCAATCATATATTTGAACATGTTGTATTCACTTTGGTAAAGCGATCTTTTTTGGTAGTTCTTATATTCCACCATGTAATGTCATTTATACCTGTCTTAAGTTTCTCGCCATCTCCCCATTTAATATTATTCTATTGTATTCCTCTATACCAAATTGTGTCCTCCTGTTAATTTTACCTAGCAATATACTTAATTCCGGCAGACCAATAGGAGTAACATGTTCATAAAAATATAGTGCTAAAGGTTCCTCGGTAACTTTTTAATTGAGCTTCCCACTCGTAGATAAGTAGCCACTCTCATAAGGAGTAGATGGAAGGATTTATGACACCCGGAAACTGGGGTTTTTCATTACGATAAACAGGAAAACTAATGAGAAAAATACGTATTTAAATATAAACGTCATTAATCTATGAATGTAATAAATTAACGGAATACATCTTAATGGTATTTCATCAGCAATTGGGTTTGTAATACCCTTTCTTCATGCTTTAAATGCCACCAATCATGTGGCATTTCATTAGCAGTATGAATTCAACATCTTTTAATCAATCGAAAATCCTCTATCTACTACAGTCACTTCTGAACACTTTTCATAGGAAAGTTATGAGCAATTCTGGTGGATTAAAGCGTGCACTTATCGAGGTTGATAAGTCTATATGAGTAAGGCCAATGCATTAGGTTTGTTAACTGCGTATGTTTGATTACTTTAACTCTATTTTTGTTTTTATTTTGATTACTTGATCATGGCGGTATAAAAAAATCAGCTAACGGCTTTTTATTCCCGTATATAGGGAGTAGGCGAGGCCGTTCAGCCCTATCTAACTTTTGGAGACTGAGTGGGCAGTTCAATCTCCACTGGTACCCAATCAGAGATAGCTGGCCCAAGGCCATCACTAATTAAGTGGCACGCAGCGAAGAGAGACGGCTCAATAAGTGCCGCCATCTTGTGGTCCCTAACCCTAACACAATATATTTAATGTCTGAAATAATGTGGGTTCTACGGTCGATTTTCTTGAGTTTACGGGACGAAAATCCCGAGTTTCCGGGAGAAAAAACCCACTTGCCCGTGCCAGAGTCGACTAACTCGGGAACCTGTAGAAAAACGGCTTGGAAAAATTTTCTATAGTCGACGACTAGATTCGAAACAAAGTCTTCCTTCGTGCGGTCAAGCGCCGTGGTATGCAAATGCCACATCCACTGAGCTACACAGGCGGTATTAATAATCAATTTAGGTTTTCGTGCTGCATATACTGATTAGATTTTCTAGATAAACTGAGAAAATATGAAATAGCGATTCCACTTAATTCTACTCAACAAGAGAAAATTATAAAATGAAATTATTAAAGATTTAATAGAAAAAGTATTTGTCACTTTTGAAGTAAAACTATTATTTTATAATAAGGAGATGTAACGAAATATTTCTGGCTAATTTCCTAAATATAACATAGCATTTTAACAGATTTGAACTTTAGACAAAGAATTACAACAAGCAACGGAAAGCGTGCGTATAAGGTAAACGTGTTTGCTGAAATGATATTTTACCACAATGAAAAAAAGAGAAGAGATAAACAATAAAACGCATAGAAGCATACAGGATATTAACGAACAAGCATTCTTTTATTTGTATTTATTTTCCTCAGGCGAGATACACATCTCGCATCCATGGACTTATCTTTTGCTAGTCTTCACGACAGTTACACTAGCATGGGAGACCAGTTGATACGCCGATTCCATTGCGAATCGGTATATTAGCTGGTATAGGCAGAATCTTTACAAGAAGTTTCAAAATAAAGGTGAATAAAAGTTTATCGGTCTTGAAAGGAGGTGGAGTATTTAACTGAAATCTCTTTTTTTTTTAAAATCCTGCAAAACTAACAAACCCAAGAACATGATATGCTGTCCTCATACTCCTGTTTTTCTTTTTTTTTTTCATGAAATTCCACTAGACAGAAATTTTAACACTATTGAAAATTAGAAACAATATCGTGGGGCTATGAATTTTATCATTATTTTATAATTTATTATTTTTAAAGTTGAATTAGAATTATCTGGTTGGAGAGCGTATATACTAAGAATTCTATGAACTTGGTCTGAAAATTAATGCGCCAGTTATCCTGCCAGAAGTTAACATGACTCAATATGCAACACTGTTATTTGTTGTATAGATGTTTTGAAAAAAATCGCTCACTACTTCCTAACTATCCCTCACATATGACAAACAGAGGATTTCATAATGAGAGAGAGCAGTGTAATATTGAAATGGAGGTTGGAAGTCATATAGGTTTTATTTTGAAGCTTAAGCTTTAAGTAAAATTTATCACTTGCCAAATGCTTGTATTAATCGTATACATATTTATAATCCAAGGAGACCGATTGAATGAAAATACCTTCTCATCTTAAAATCGATGAATTAACAACTGAAAATAGAGAGAGAGAGAGAGAGAGAGAGAGAGAGAGAGAGAGAGAGAGAGAGAGAGAGAGAGAGAGAGAGAGAGAGAGAGAGAGAGAGAGAGAGAGAATGAGAGAGAGAGAGAAATTCATGCATCTGTGCAAAAATTTAAAAAGAAAAACAGACGTCACAATGCACAATTATAACAATGGTTGTGACACAAATATGATGATACCAGTAAGCAACTGAATACAATGCAAAGATGGCTGCTATTCAAAATTTTTCCTTTTCCGATATAAAACATTTAAATCTATTGGAAGAACTTCTCTCGGCTCTTAATGTCTTTTTAGATTCTCTAGAAGGCGGCGTAGAAATTCAAATCCAGGAGGAACAACATATCCAAACAGTTTCGAACTTATATTACAAATGTACTGATGAAACATCAATTGGAAGTGTTGGATTTTGGAACCATTTAGCAAAACTGGACATCCTAGAAAACGTGAGTTATTCGTTAGCTAAGGTGTGTTTTTGGAAAAACGTCACAAACATGAAAATCGCCGGTGAAGCTCTAATGTGCATCATGCGATCCGATCGTTGTTTTAGACTTAGACAGCAAGAGAAAGTTTATCCCAAAGAGATAATAGAATTGTGGGCTTGGCCTGGACATGACGATCCTAATGCAAGAGCAGGGCAGGAATCTCCACTGTCTTATTTCCTACGTGTAGCTAATTGCAACAAGTTCATGGACCGATACAACAGGTTTGTGGATCACTTTTATATATCCCAACGTGAACTGCAAGAAATGCCAATTCCAGCAGACACGTTGCTCTTATTACTGAGGTATGGAATGAAAAGACTTATCTTCGTTTTAGATGGGCTACCTGTTCCTATCGAGACATTTATTTTATACTTCATGGAAGAGCTTATCTTCATTCAATTAAATGACGCAGGAAGCAAAATGATTGGTTGCTTTCTGAATAAAGTAAAATGTATTCAATCGATTCTTCGCGTAATTCCCCAACTCTCGTTGCCCTTTCTACAAAATATAATTAAAGATTATAATGGAATACGATATTTTCGTCTGAATCAAAGATTAGATTTTTCTGCCAGACAGTTCCTTGATGTGGCATTTCCTTGGATGCCATTACTCAAACGTCGTTGTTTGAATCCATCAGAACTGACCCATCTTTGTCGCTGTAAAATCCGAAGTTGCTTGCACAAGAACTGGCTGCTTCCAGAGGGTACTCAGCAGCTAATGCTGCCGCGATATCTTAGAAGGTACGTTGATATTTTGATGGACTGAATCGTTATATATGTTTAACCTTTGTAAGCTAATAAAGAGATATTGTTTTCTATCCGAATCGCTTTCTAATAGAATTATGTTTTTTTTCTTTTTATTTGAATTTCCGTGACGAAATCTTAAACACGTTATGTGCTATTCTAATTAAAATTGCAATTAGGTGTATTACGATGAATTAGTTTCTAGTAATAAACTACTATGGTCTCTTTTCCATTCTGGTTCAGAGCCATTGGAACAAGAACCAATGTTTGAGACACACTAAAAGTAACTGAAACTTTTGCGTTAAACAAAAGGCCGTGAATTGTATTTTGTTTAAAATAATTCCCGATCTCTTTAATATCAAAATGACTTGAATTTTTATATACGTGTGTAAAGTTTCATTTCGCAAAGAAGTGTTTTATAGTTTCTGGAGATGACATATTAAAAAACATAGTTTTGAATCATATTATTCGGGTTAAGATGGACATATTTAAACCATAATATGCATTAATAAAGAGCATTATCATTAATAATATTAAGGAATTAATGTTCAAGGGTTATACAAGTTATTAAGATCTATTTTACAAACAAGATACAAACTAAAAATAGTTTATGATAAATATTTCCTACCGCTAATACACATACACAAGTGTATAAGTGTGTGTGTGGTCTGTATATATGCACGACAATAAAAATCACTGTGAAATGGAGAGTTGTACAAACATTCCTAACAACATGGAAGCGGGTAGGATGTATACGCAATTAAGATTATGAGGCCAGTTTATTATGACTATTAGTCGTTTCTATTTCACTTTCGGTTGCAGAAAACCCAGTTTCGTGACATTCTTACAAATATCCAGATGAGAAGTGGAATTTGCTTTCTGTATATCTAGAAAAACACACCAGTCCAACTTCTTGTTTAAATCATAATGAGCAGAAAAGGAATTTAAGTCTGGTGCTCTGTAATGTGCGATCACATGACAGGAACATTAAAGTTTATTAAAGTACATTTATTTGATATGAATCTAAATGTCATTTACGATCTGATCAGTTCCGCCTGTGAGTTATTCAGTAGTTTGGTATTGAAACAATGAATTAGCACGTGGAATGATGAATTACAGTTTGGAATGGAGAATTAGAATTTCCATTGACATTAATCAGGAAGTGGTATGCACATTCAATTCTGATATCACGTAGAGGTGTTTGAGTGTTATTATAGAATTCCAACAGATATATTTGTTTTGTTAAGCCTCAGAGTTGAAGTTTAAATTTTCAACTAAAATTTAATTTAAATTTATCTCCATAAGAGAGAATAGCCAGAAGACCTGTGTGGGAGATATCAAAAAACCCTTCTACCTATACCAGCTTAGACTTCTCGATTCATTTTTATGTATTCTTAACAGTTAGCCAGTAGGCTTCTCGGGACGGTAAAATCTATCTCCTTTATTAATATAAGGAAATTGCCTTTGCGACTTGTTTTAATCGAAAAATGCGTCATTGATTGTCCTCGATGATTCATCAATTTTGCATTTATCTGGGTAGCCAAAACAGAGATGTCTGAATCCATCTGACCGTATCCATCTTTATCGGTGTACAACCGTAAAATGTGCGAATAGGAACTGGCTGCTTTCAGAGGATATTCATAAGGACTGAATCCTATTAAACTGGCTTTTATCTTTATGATTTTGTAAAATTGATGAGTGTTCTTTTGTCATATGTGTGTTACGCGTAATTCAATTACGCAATGTAACAACCCCTACACTCATGACCAACAGCATGGCACAGCAAAATAAAAATGCATGAACGCATTACATGGCTGTGAATATATACAAAAGTCGAAAAATGGCGTGGTTTATACACTTATGAGCCAAACGGCCTTGTCACCATACAAACTGAGATAACCCTTTGCGCCTGGCTCCAGTAGACCACAGAACACCTTCTGTGGTCTACTGGACCGAGGTATTTCTGGACCAAATAGATAGAATTACGTAATAACTTCCCTTAGGTGAGTGATAGGGAAGAATACTTTTCATTGTCGATCTATCAATTTCCTCTTTCGGGCTATTTTAAAATTCAATGTTCGTTATTTTTACATTCTACGATCTTGATTTTCTTACCTTATAAATGTGCAGGTTTATGTTTAATCACGTTCTCGATGTCAAAGGAAAAGAAGAAGCAATCACATCATTTCATTTTTCAAATAGTTCTAATGTAGGTCTCACTTTTCGTTGGTTTGTATGTATCCCAGTCCATTTTTCATTCGTTCAAGAGGGTTGAATCCCCTGACTAGCGACTTAGGCAATTTAATACAGCAAACTTCCCATTCTCCTGCTGCATCCCACTAGCTGTAAGTATTTATGTTATGTCTGTAAAACTCTTTTCACGGAGACGGTTTACCTACTCTGAGTGACGAAACATTTCCGGGTGAAAAAAACATCCTACTTCTGTATGGGACAGGTTAACTTACAACTTGATTGAAAATAAAGATAAAATGCACAGAAAGAAAAAAAGTTACTGAGACCCTCTGCAATATTTGTATACGAAATTTGATAAAGAATTAAGTTGAAATATTGTTCGCTGGAGTATTTTTGAAATTACTGTGAACTACAATAAGAAGGCAACATGAAGAAGAGCTGTACAGTAGTACCCCTTTATTATTTCGGAAATCATACGAGAGCGATATGGAAGAAAGCCTAAAATTTGTATAATAATACCACTGTTTGCTAAGGATTTGATAATGCAGATATTCTGCTGCGAATAGCAAATATTCCAGGTCTGAAATGGATTTTTTTCTAGCCATTGTATGCGTTTTTAGACGGTGATTTATAAGATTTGCATGTCTTTTAGTTATATTTAATCATTTCCGCAACGTGCAGATATCACCAAGAACAATACGAGACAGGGAACGTGAAAGGAATATCAGTTTTCATTTGCTGGAGAAAGAACAAAAAATGATATTTATTATATAGAAAAAGCACGTTTGTAAAAAAAAACATGAGGAACATGTCGAAGTCAGTCGAAATTTTCCTTACATTTTTGATGTAATTTGATAAAATCGGATTATCCTTGCTAACATTGTTATCCTAAGATGCGAATATTTTCTTCAGACCACTATAAATGACACTTCAAATATAAAATAAAAAAATGCCTTCTTTCCTGTTTAAAATTCCTCGTCTTTAAAATTCCTTTACGTCTGTCTCAAAATTACGAATAAATTGAGGTGTTCACGTTTCATTTGCATGTTTTGTATAAGATGTAAGACTATATCAAATAAAAAATTAGGAGAAACGTCTTCATTTATACTCCACACTTGGCACTACTAATTTCGGTTCTTGAATCCACGCAAAAAAGCTGAAAAACTGAAAGTGCACTTCATCTTAACTTCACTCGAATGAGACGGAGAAATTTCAGAAATTTACTCTCACGTACCTTTATGGTGAAAATATACAATTTTAATTGTTTTTTTTTTCTTTTCAAATTTTTAATGCGATAACAAGGCTGAAGATCGACCCAGTTTGATACCATTTTCGAAAATTATAGCTTCAAAAATGTACTTACAAATGCAGTTTCTTAACTCTACTTTTATTAAGAAAGACTCAATTATTAGCATCATTATGCTAATGATTCATTAGTTCCAATAAAAGAAATAATTAAAATGGGTTTTTAACCCAGTGAAATTTTTCTTTGCCACGTGCAAACTAAGCAGTGTGAAAAATCACCTGAAGAGTATGGAACTTTTAAGTTCAGCGGTATTCTGAGAAAGAGAGAGAGAGAGAGAAATTTCAATGAAAATATTTCGAATATTGGATGCGAAGAACTTTAATATATTCGAGTCTTGGTAAGTTAAATCGGTCTTATTCCGGAGCGGAAGGAATTCTCCTCTACGAAAGACGAGTTTTCGTCCCGAACACTGACAAAACAGAATAAAAATGCACGCAATTAATCAGACAAAATACGCTGAGCTTATACGTTAGTCGTTTCAGATCATACAAAGTATCACAACCTAAATTTCAATTTCTTGTTTAGCGTTCATTTTAAAATAGCGACCATCAAACAGTTTACGATCTACTCTGAACACTCATTCTTGTTGGTGCAGTGTTATATGAGCCATGCAATGAAATGAAGGAATCTAAGTCTTGATCCAGTAAGAAAAATGTTGTCGGAAGATACTCAAAAATAAGACGTATTTATTAGAAATATGCATGGAAACTGAAAACGGAGAACCTCATGAAAGATTAATGACTTATTGAAATACTGATTATTTATCTGTATAATAGAGTTTAATTTCGGAATACTGCAATTCGTTGCAAGAAATAAGTTTATATGCCGAAAATTGTTTATTTCTAGTTTTATATTTTATAATTCAGGAAACCTGAGATTGATATCGAATAAAAAAAGCACGCTGATTAGTAGAAACGCCTGACTTTTTTTTTACCTGCTATTATCATTAAGTCGTTTATGATTTTGTACCAAATCTCTTACTCAAATGGATATATATTTTCCTTTCCAGATGTTTTGTTTCCTTGAATGATTTTTCTTTTCTTTTTATCCTCGTCACCAGTAGGTTGGTGTTCTTGATAGGATTCCTGTTCGTTTTTTTGTTTGTTGTTGTTTTGTTTTCGTTATCTTTTGTTGTGCACAGAAGCAATCATAACATTACTGGATACACCCCTGTTCGTCAGGGATCGAGTTTTATCTATAATGTCACATGATCAGACCTCAACCTTTCCAGGAACGGTGTTTATTTCTCTCTCTCTCTCTCTCTCTCTTGCTCTCTCTGTTGAAATTCTATGATGCCGGGGTGATTTCCTTGCAATTATATAAGCAGTGGTAGATATTAAGTTAAATATTTTTTATGTTATTTACGTTTATATTATTTTTTATATTATTTTATGTTTTTTGTGTTATTTACGAAGGATGTCAGTAAACAACTATACAGGATATTTTGTGGAAAGAAAGGACATTTTTTCAAACTTTTTATGCATTTAATATTGATCATTATTTTATTTCTTTGTTTGAAAAAAAGCTTCACTTTGAAATTCAAATCTACAATTTCTTTGTCGCGATTGATGTGTTTAAGCGATAGCATTTTAATCTTTATGAACAAGATAAGAGAAGGTTTACTTTGAGCCTTTTCGGAAAACTACGGTACTGAAGCTTAAAGTAGAACTATAAATATTACGTTTAGTGTTTTCTCGTATACTGTACGTTCATGTCTGATTGGTGTAGGGCAGTTATTCTCAACGTATGGAGCTCACCCACTTTGGGGGCGCGAAATACCTAAAGGGGTGAAGAAAGCGAAAAAAGTGGAAATTAAAGGAAAAACTGAAAAACCACTTCCTTCTAGGGAATAAGATAGCACTTGAAGAAGAAGAAGAAAAATATAAGAACAAACTGAAAACTGAAGTTTTTATCCGAAGGTTGCAAAATATTAACCACAGAAATGCTTTCGACTAATCTAAAATGAGGGGAGAGAATTGCGTTTCTACCTTCCCATAGCATTGAGGAGAGGGTAGAAACACACCAATGACAAATAAAACATAGGTTATTCTCATTGCTTTATTTACTTAAATGACCCAACGTGAAGGACGTGCAATAAACATAGGTCACACCTTTCACAGAAACATGACGTCCCATTTATCTTCAACTCAGTCTTTGGGTTATTTATTTCATAGAGAAACAAACTGTATTAAACGATGACGATTCAACAATCGTTGTTTCAACAACAAATGCCTGTTAGGATGCTTTCCATTGTTGAGAGGAAAGTTAGAATTTACTTTCACAACAATGGTATGGGTTCTTTTGTTGAGATTACAAAGTGAACACGGCATTTACTACAGTGATTAGTTCTGATTAGATAGAACGCTGAGTCTTCAATAAGTATATCTGCAATGTCACAAGTGAATTTACAGAAGATGACAAAATAGCAAATTAAGGGAAATGACAACGGTTATTTATTTATCTAGATTTTATTTTTCCTTTGATGAATAATTTTAAGTATTAATTAGCAAATTCAATATTGGTATTAGAATAGGTTTTCTTTTATTATTGTCGTTTCCATATGTTCTGTTTATGTTTTTGTTTGGTTAAAGATGATTATTCTCATTCGTTGAGAAGCCCAAAATGTGATGAACGATGGGCGTGTTGGCTTTTAACTGAACGGCACTTTGCTGTAGTCGAACTTTGATCGTTAGGAGTTGGAGGATACGGTAATTGTTCGTACACAACGTCTTGCGTAGTTGAAATCCAGCGTGTCCATCCAGAAGGGGTTCGTCACAATGTTACAGTCCATGTAGAGCCGCTCTTCTGAGCTGGTAGCCACGAACCAATTAGTTACGTAAGATAGGTTAAGTTGAGTATTGATCAGCACAACCGGATTCGGGTCTAAAGATCCGGTTGAATAATGAATTCTTTTCTTTTTTTTTTACAGGTGACAGAGAGAGAGAGAGAGAGAGAGAGAGAGAGAGAGAGAGAGAGAGAGATTTGCAGTCAAACATAAAAGAGTTGCCACTGTTGAATTCAGAAGACTCTTCTCGAGTAAAGACGATATTTTGGTAACTCCTTTCAGAAATGCAGGTCTTCATAAAACAGTGGAATGATTGACCGTCCACTGTGTCCTTCTACCGGAAAAGACTTAACTTCAATTATACTCATGAGTAGATGATTGTTTATACAGGTCTATGTATTGTATTTCAGTGTTAGTTAACCGATCTCATACGGATATAGCAGGGTTTTTTCTCCCGGAAACTAAGGTTTTTCATCCCGCTGTCGAAGTATGTCTTGATTGCTGCAACTGAAGTTGTAGAAGCAATAAACGTTTTTTTTTTCAAACTTCTTGTTTATGTATTATTTTTTGTGGTTTTGACTCCATTTACTGCTCAGAATGCACTAGATATATTTTAGGTTTCATCGGGTGACAATTTGATATTTAAAAGATAATGTTAAGTGAAATCTCGCATCATGTATCCATCTTGAGTGTTAGAACAAATTCTGCAAACTCCATAACTGCATTTAAAATAATTCGACATTATTCAGGCAAATAAAATAAAGGATCGAATTTATAAGTCTATCATGGTAGCTTTTGTGTATCATGTGAACTTTATTGTCTGTTTTCGGAATGGTACAAATTTTCAACATTGTATATAATTTTTTATTTTTACATATTTTTCCTTTGTTGTTAGTTTAATATATATATATATCGGCTGGGTTGATAAGAGGCTAAGTTACTTTGTGTGTGTGTGTGTGTGTGTGTGTGTGTGTGTGTGTGTTGCGTTTTCCTTCCAATAGTAATCCTACCAGGAGGTAACTTATTCCGAGATGCTCCATTTTGTGCAATGCATATATTACATGTAACCGACTAGTACTGATTAACATTTATATTTTCAATTTTGTATCAATATTCATATTTACTCTTATACTTTACATTTATATGTACATATTCCTACCTTTACATTCATATTCATATTTTTATATATACATACTTTTTACATTATATAATTCATACAATATCAATAATTTATGTTACATTACAACGACTGCAAGTTGATCTTATTAGCATATTTGATTATTTCTGAGTAATACATTTCGATAAGTCTCTGTAAGATACTGGCCACTTGTCTCCACAGTCTCCATGAAGACATGTTCTTTTAGAGGTATCCGGATGGAGTCCAGTAGCTGACAGTCGAAGAGCATGTGATCGACAGTCTGTTGAAGGTGTGGACAACAAATACAGGATGGGGGATTTCAAGATATGGACTCTGTGTCGGTAGTGTCTTAATTTTCCATGTTCCGTTAGTATCGTGGTTAAACCTGGAGAAATCGCGTGTTTCAGCCGGAGTCTGCATCTGATGCTTGGCAAGAATTCTTTTGTTGTTGATCCCTTTTTTAATATTTTCCATTCTTCTTTCCAAAAGTTTAGGCTTCTTCTGCAAGTATGTTTATAGCAGATTTCTAGAACTTTTGGTAACTTATTTCTAGCTATTCGTTTCTAGTCGCTTCTTTACCCAGCTGATCCACACCCAGTATGCACGTTCACCCAACAGAACTTGATTTCCCATCTCTTTAGAGCAGTGATTCTCAACCTAAGAGGCACGCCCCATTTTGGGGAGTGGGGGGGGGATCTGGCGAAATACCAAAGAAAGTGAAGAAAGTGGAAATCAAAGGAAAAACTCTAAAACTACTTTATTGAACAAAAGCATTTAAGGAAACTATTTATTGACACGAAAACAATATAAAAACAAAAACATAAATTACACTCTGAAAATAAAATAATAAAATGTATGAAATCCACTGTATTGAATAAACTGGTTACACTTACGGGAACATATCAGTATTGCAAAAACTACCGAGCAACTAATTAAAACTGAACAATAACAATGAATCTAAAAATTAATGGTTTCCATGGGTCTGTGTTGAGGAGGAAAGCCTTTCATATGATGGTGATATCTTGGAAATGGATGCCCTTAGTTCGTTTTCTATATTTAACTCAGATCTATATTTCGTTTTTAAGGTAGCCACTGCAGAAAACCCGGTTTCACAAATATAAGATATTGGAAATGGCAAAAAGTGCAAGAAAACCTGTGGACTTTAGTGCCGAAAATACATCATCAAGACTGACCCAAAATTCAAAATTCAGTTTGGCAGCAAAGACCTCTCAAGGTTTGTTAACATACTTCTCACGAAGTGTTTCCAAACGTCATTTTAAGTTTATTCGGTTCCATGCTATCAGCCGCCAAACTTATCGAACAAATAACACACAGTCGTCTTTCTTCATCATTTACTTCACTCTTTGTAAAACCGAAAGCTAAATTTATTGCTGCATCCTTTTTTGATTTTACTTTCAGAATATTCTGTGAACTTGAATTTCTTGACGTTGACGCTCCATAGTTGTCAGATCCCGCTTACGTCCAATTAAAAATGTCTCCATTTTCTACAATAGAAAATAGTGTTTTTATTCCGTGTATCATAGCCGTTGAGAATAGGAGTAAAATAACGCAAACCATCGACTTCTCACTGTTGGTTACTGCCATCTTGCCATTACAAGCCTTTATTTATACTCGCGGAAAGATTTCCAGCACATTCGAGATTTCCCGTAGTGAAATCGCGAAGTCTCCGTAAGGCTAATACGACTCAATGGCCTGTGCAGTAATGCCAGGTCTATACAATTTTCGAAAGATTTGATGAAGTATTAAAATTTGTATAAATATTTAAAAACTTTAATTAATTCCTAGTTTTTTTGTTTGTTTTGCTAACTTTAATGGGTTTTGTCAGTGTCTCAACACAAGAATTTCAAGGGAGGTAGGTCGAGGCACCACAAAAACTAATGTTAAAAATGGGGCACATATGAAAGAAGGCTGAGAAACACTGTGGAAAGGAATCTATCGAATATTTAAATCTGAACGATACAAAAGTGTGTCGTTGCTTCAAAAGTCAAACACCGCATGGTCTCCTTAGTACCATCGCTCATATCTTTAGCTTCTATACATTGAAGTTATGGATTTTTTTTTCTTTTACCGAGATACAAAACAGTGATTACTTCTTAATTCAAATACTTCGTAAAATTCTTAAAACAACTTACCTTTGGAGTGTTTAGTATATCATATGTCTGTGAATGGTCGTAAATAATTTTCAACTCGTTTCAACGCAACAAACTAACCATCTCCTAAAATCGATGTCTAGAATGCTTAAAATCATTGCATCGCGATCCGTGCTAGTCAAGACTAAACTGAATTGTCTTCTTTTCTGAATGAGGTTGCACGAATTCAGAAGTAATGCAATGTTAATCGTTAGAGGCTGGTTGATGGTTGATTGGAATTTACGAATCAGCTGAGGCTATGACGCAAGTATTTTATGTCTGTTAATTATGTTCTTTCTACAAGACAAGAAACTCGTCTTCCAATGGATTCTCTCTCCATGCCACGCTTCAAAAAATGAAAGAGTTCCTGAATGCTAACTTAATTTACTCATCATAAAACTCATCACAGCATCATAAAAATATGGTTTCGCTATGCAAAAATAAGAAAACTGTGTTCTACGTTGCTAGAGTCCCTAGGTAACTAAATTAATGAATTTATAGGTCAAGTTGGAGTTTAATTTTTGCACTTAGTTTAGTGGCAAATTAAACTTTCAGTTAAAAATATGTGATCGGGTTAATTTGTTCGCTACTGTAGTTTTTAATACGACAGTTTAAATATATGGTTTGATGAATTAGGGGTTGGGTAATACAAGTATTCCTTCTAACATAAAATCTGAATATATAAGTGTTTCGATATTTAAATATTCACTATATGTCGATTAAACTAAGATATTCTGTTCAGTCGAGAGTATTTCTTTATACTAGCAAAATTAATGGAAACGCAATAAAAAATTTTTTTTTCTTCGTTTGATTGGAATTTAATACCGAAAGGACTAAAGTTATGTGGTAAGTTTATTGTACCTGTTCATTGCGTGTGTTCTACAGTTTTCGTGTGAACAGGTCTGAATTTACGTCAAGAGTTTTTTGGAGATAAATTCAGATCTCACACCTGCAAATTTAGCTGACGATACAATATTACTAAGTTTTTTTAACCCTTACAACATTCAGAAATACGTTACTTTCGCGAACTAGGAAAATAAGTAATAAGTAATGTAACAAGTTAATTCTATTGAATAATAGAACACCACGAAATGAAATTATCAATGATTTCATAGAACAACATTGTTTTCGAGTTTGGCTGCAAAACTATTATTTTATATAATGGAAACTGATTATCTTGTCTTTTAATAATACATAATGAAATATTTCTGGCTCATTTCCTCAATAGAAAAATGCATTTCAACACACTTGAACTTTACACAAAGAACTACATGCTACGGAAAGCGTATATGGTAAACATGTTTGCTGAAATAGAATTTTACCATAACAAAAACAAGAAGAGAGAAGAGGAATAAACATTCTTTTAGTAATATATATATAATGGACGTTTTTCTCTTGTGAGATAGAAAAGTACTCCAACTATGGACTTTTCTTTCATCAGCCTTCACGACAGTTTACACTAGCATGCAGCCCATGCTAGTGTAAACAAGCATAGTCTGCCTGTTGCCTACAATTGCAAACAACAAGAAGACAGGCAGAACCTTCGTAACATGTTTTCAAGTGAAGTTAAATTAACCAATCTTGAAAGAAGGTGGAGGGTTCTCCTTAACTCTCGTGTTTTTCCATTCTGAAAAACAAACAAACCCAAGCCCATGGCACGCTAACCTGATACTCTTGTTTTTCTTTAAATTTTTAATGTAATTTTTACACTAGAGGAAAATGTTTTTACCATTATAAATTAGTAGCGATATCGTGAGTGAGAGTAAAATTTTTTTACCATTATAAATTAGTAGTAATATCGTGTGAGGGATAAGGCCTTTTTCTTTATTTTATGATTTACTATTATTTTTTAAATTGAATTCGAACTTCAGATTCGAATCTCACTTCGAATTATCAGCATGTTGGTAGGAGAACTTATATACTAACAACTCTACCCACTTCTACCTGCAAATTAATTAATGCGCCACTTATTCTGGCACAAGGTAACATGACTAAATATGCAACACTAATATTTACTGTATATGTAGAAGAAGGTGGGAAAAAATCAATCATTACATCCTAACTATTCCTCCCATATAACGAATAGAGGAATTATCAATGAGAGAGGAGTGTGATATGGAAATAGAGGTTGGTGGATTTTACCTGAATTTTATTTTGGAGCTTAAGTTTTAAGCAAAATTTAAAACTCCAAATTCGGGATAAGATATAAAGAACTAGTGAGCTACTTTCTGAATACCATTGACAAGTCATTGGTATTCACAAATTCAGTCGTCACAATTATCAAATCTCACATTTCATGTTTTTCTGTAGCTGACAGGAATCGATATGAGTAATATTTTCTTTCTTTTTCCCATTTTTCTCTTTTATCTGAAAATTAATAACAACAAGGCCTTGTTGTTATTTATTTTTCATCAGAGATGCTCATTTAGAAGAACGGATTTAAATATACCAGTATTTCCCTACACGACCATAGCACAACATAAACTGTACTTTGTTATGCTATCGAGAAAAGCAGAAGAAAGTTAGCCATCTGGTTAAAACTTGTATTCATATTAAAAAAAATTATGACATTTATGATGTAGTACACCAATTCAACTAAATTTGATATAACTGCAAATGTGATATAAATATTTGATACTATAGCAGCTTCAATGACTTTCAGTTTTTTTGATCTCGACCCTTTCTGATTCAGACATCGAAACAAGTTTTGTAGAAATAAAAAAAAAATTAATCTCATTTGTTATCCAATATTTTTCTTTTGTTTTTAAGAAATGTGCTAATTACTTTCTTATGGATGCATGAAAAGATATAACTGTTTCACGATGGAATAACTGATATATAAACCAATATCACGGACTGTTATACATTAACATTCTAGTAGTAATGATGACTCGCACCTTAAAAGCGTTTTTAGAAGAACGACCATGTTTTGGATTTGGATTTGGATTCAATCCGGGATGAAAGGGACTTTTATATGAAGTTTTCAACCGAAAGTGAGTTATCCATTCTCCCAAAGAAGTTGTAGGATTTTGACATTTCACAAGTCTAGTTTTCAGTTTCAGCACTTCTTTCTTCTTAACTACTGTTTATGAAGACGTAGAAGGTAAGTGATCATATAGGATGAACTGATTGTTTGGGGAATGTTAAGAAATTTCAACTGTCATACAGCTCTTTCTGAATGATTTGAGTAATAAGAAGTTTTGAGTTTTAATGCACCAATCTCATACAGAAGTATACTTGTAACACCGATGCAATTTGCTGAAACTAGTCACGTAAATATTCATAAAGTAAAATGTATCAAATCTATTGTCCAAAAATTCCGCTTTGAAGGATAGATCTAGGGAAACGTTTGCTGAATGTCAAATATTTACATTATTCGTGTATATATTCGTGTACATGTTTAAAATCCAAGGAGACCGAGTGAGTGAAAATACCCTCTCATCTTAAATTGGCTTTATAAACACAAATGTATATGTGCATTAAATTTAAAATAAACGTCACAATGGATAGTTACAACAATGTTTCCATCCAACTATGATACCAGTAAGCAGCCAAATACAATGCAAAGATGGCTGCTCTTCAAAATTCTTCCTTTTCCGCTATAGAACATTTAAATCTACTGGACGAACTTCTTTCGGCTCTTAACGTATTTTTATATTCCCTAGAAGGCAGCGAAGAAATTCAATATCAAGACGAACAGCATATCCAAACAGTTTCGAATTTATATTACAAATATAAGATTGAAACATCAATTGAGTGTGTTGAGTTTCGGAGCCATTTGAAAAAATTGGACTAGATGAGTGAGTTATTCTTTAGCTAAGGTGTGTTTCTGGAAAAAATCACAAACATAAAAATTGCCGGCGAAGCTCTAATGTGCATCGTGTTATCCGATCGCTGTTTTAGACTTCGACAGCAAGAGAAAGTTTATCCCAATGAGATAATAGAATCGTGGGCCTAGCCTGGACATGACGATCCTAATGAAAGAGCAGGGCAGGAATCTCCACTGTCTTATTTTTTACGTGTAGCTAATTGCAACAAGTTCATGGACCCATACAACAGGTTTGTGGATCACTTTTATATATCCTCACTTGAACTCCAGGAAAGGACAATTCCAGCTTACACGTTGCTCTTGTTACTGAGGTATGGAATGAAAAGAGTCAACTCCGTTTTAGATAGGCTACCTGTTCCTATCGAGACATTTATTTTATACTTCATGGAAGAGCTTAATGTCATTCAATTAAATGACGCAGAAAGTAAAACAATTGGTTGCTTTCTGAATAAAGTGAAATGCGTTCAATCGATTCTTCGTGTAATACCCCAACTCTCGCTGCCCTTTATACAAAATATAATTAGGGATTTTAACGGAATGCGTTATTTGCGTCTAAATCAGAGTTTAGATGTTTCTGCCAGACAGTTCCTTGATGTGGCATTTCCCTGGGTGCCGTTACTCAAATGTCGTTGTTTGAATCCATCAGAACTGACCCATCTTTGTCGCTGTAAAATCCGAAGTTGTCTGTACCAGAACTGGCTGCTTCCAGAGGGTATTGAGCAGCTGATGCTCCCTCGGTATCTTAAGAGATACGTTGATATTATGATGGACTGAGTCGTTATTTCTGTTCACCGCTTGTAAGATAATAAAGAGATGTTGATTTCTCTCCCAGTCGGTTTCTAACAGAATAATGTTTTTCTTTTTAGTTGAGTTTCCGTGACGAAATCTTGAGGATATCGTCACGCACATGTGTGTTTCATGCACACTAAAATTGCCTGAAAAACACACGTTAAACAAAAGGCGGCAATCATTGTTCTTTTGTTTAAAATAATTCCCGATCGCTTTAACACTAAAATATCCTGAATTTTTATATACGATTGTAAAGTCATTTTACATAAAAGTTCTTTATAGTTCCTGGATATGACATATAAAAAATGTAATTTGCAACCATAGCATTCAGGTCACGATGTACATATTTAAATTGTAATACACATTAACAGAGTGCTCTATTAATAATAATTTTAAGGATTTTGCAAGTTTTAGGCAAGTTATTAAGGTCTATTTTAAAATAGAGTGTAAACTAAAAATAGTGTACGATAAATGTTTTTTATTGCAAACAATATGGTATGGTATGTTAGCAAACACTTTATACTAGTAACAAACAGAAGAGTGTGTGTGATCTGTATGACAATCAAACCAAATTAATTACTGTGAAATGGAGAGATGTACAAACATTCATAACAACATGGGAGATGGGAGGGTGCATAAGCAATTTCGACAATGAGGCCAGTACATTATGACTATCAATCGTTTGTATTTCACTTTCGGTTAAAGACAATATGCAGATGAGAAGTGTGATTTGTTTCCTGTATGTATAGAAAAATATACCGATCCGATTTTCCTTCTTGTTTAAATCGTAATAAGCAGAAAAGAAGTATCCGTCTGATGCACTATTTTGTGAGATCACATGACAGAACACGTTAAAGTGTATGGAATTACATTGATGTAATCCCATACACTTTATTCACTTTATTGACTATTGACTGATGTAAACCTAAATATAACTTACAATCTCATCAGTTGCGTCTCTGAGTTATTCTATAATTTGGGATTGGAGCAATGAATAAGCACATGGAATTTTGAATTACAATATCTACCTACATTAAGCAGGAAATTGTATGCACATTCAATTTTTATAACACGTAGAGCGTGTTTGAGTGGTGTTATAGAAGTGCATGTAATAAACGCTATGTAATAAAATAGATCCAAACACCCTATACTCATGACCAACAGCATGGAACAGCAAAACGGAATTGCCTGAATGAATACATGGCTCTAATGTATGCAAAAGTTAGTCGATAAAATGCGTTGTTTATACACTCAGAGGAAGAATCTTACGAGCAAGTATCTACTGTAGTACCGTTCGAGCCAAGATAACCGTTCGTTTCTACCGAGATTTGCGCCTATCTTGACATTATTCTAATTGTACCAATATAATAATGCTACATGAAGATGACACTTTTTTGTCCCGTAAACATTGCATCACATTTTCAAAATACATACACCTTTGAACTCTTTGAAAAGATGTACAGATGGCACATCAGGTCAAATGTTTAACGTTCTAGAAGTTTTTACCGCTCAGAAGGCGAGGTAGGTTGAGCTCTGACACAATGAATAGCACCTAGCGGCAGTGATTGGTTATTGTACCAACCAATCCAATTGAAAGCTGTCATTTGCCATGAGTTGCTGTTTTTGTTTTCTGAGTTTCATTTGTTTTGCGTGCATGAAATGTGAACTCACGTGGTGGACAAGTTTCGAATATATAATTTTCGATTACTTTATAACTTTTTTGCCCATATTTACAATGGGAAACGGTATTGTAGTCGAAGGAGTAAAGCTTCGTCCTCCTCTTCCAAATTTTACACCCTTGTGTAATGCAAATATACCAACCAAAGATAGCATTCTCCTTCATTATTGTTTTCTAATATACAGCATCTTAAAATAAACACATTGCACCCAAATCTGCGCAGATTGTTTACACTTAATTGATAATTTAAAGTATTCAAAGTTATTTGTGTGTGTGTGTGTGTGCGTTTGTGTATATACAATAGTGTCTATAAGCGCAAAGGTTTTCAATACGATTGTTTATTACAAAACACAGTTTTTAATATATTATTCACACGATTATGTGAGATACAAATTTGTCTATTTCAACAATCCGAACAATTAAATTCAGAGAATCATTCTAATTCATGTGTCAAAGCAGCAAATACAGTTACAAAAAGAGTTCAAAAACAAGGCTGTGCTTGGGCATTTGGTGGATTTTGGAATGGGTGGACCACTTGGTGGTGTGGCAGACGGACTAAAATCACTTATTAGTCATAACTGGCCATTCTGTTTGACAGAGACGATGGGTGTATCTATTTTCCAACTAAAAGGTTCGAACAATGGGTTGTTTGTGAATTTCTATATGTGTAACGACCACCACACTGATTTTTAGAGGCTCTAACCTTGAAAAAGGTCCGTGTTTAGTTTCTAGCGCAGTGTTTCGGATTATCTGACCCTCGATCCACTCATAGTTCAATTAAAGTGTGGGACATTTCCTTTCAATCACATCATCAAACGAGTATTTTAAAATACTTTCAGAATTTGAAGAAAATCTCAAACAATATTAATATCAGTATAATGTGCCGCTTTATCTCAGTAAAAATTGTATTGTTGGTCAGGGTTATGCTGAATTATGGTCAAAGCAATTTAGACGATAAGGATAGCGAATTATACTGTTAATTAAAGTATTATTTAGCTAGTCTGCCATTTTACTGCAGGACGAAAAACCTGTGATTATAAGAAGAAAGTAATCCTTCCACAACCCTTTGAGATTCGCAAACTCAACTTCAACGGATAACTCTTATATAGCTTTCCATAATAATCGTGGACAGGATTTGAACCAAGGTGTCTTCTAGCCAAAATGTATCATCAGTATGGAGGCGTTTCTATTGTTAGATGAGTCAACTGTATGTAAAAATGATTTTCTACAATGGACTGTTGTAACAATGAACTTGAAACAAATATGATTTTGTATTTTTGACACAATGCAAAGATGGCTGAGTTACTAAATTCTTCCTTTTCCATCAGATACGAATTAAATTTATTAGAAGAACTTCTCTCAGCTACTAAAGTACTTCTCAATTCTTCCAAAGACAGTACTAATACGCCAAACACAGACGAAGAACAAAACATCCAGACTGTTTTGGATTTATATTATAAATGTAAGGACGAACCAATAATAGGACGTGACGGACTTTTGAATTATCTAGGAAAAATGCACATACTAGATAATGTAAGTTATTCTCTAGGGAAAGTGTGCTTCTGGCATAATATTACTAATATGAAACTAGCGGGGAAAGTTCTAACGTTCATGATCTATTCCGATCGCTGTACTCGTCTTCGGATGCAAGAGCATGTTTTTCCCAGAGTTATCACACGACCGTGGGCTTGGCCTGGACATGACGACCCTAAGAAAAGATCAGTGCAGGAGTCTCCTCTGTCATATTTTCTCTACGTGGCTAATTCTAACAAACTGTACACTGCATACGGTCGGGCAGTTGATAGCTTTTATGTGTATTCTCAAGACTTTCATGAGAGGCCTTTTCGAGTTGACACCTTGCTTTTGCTGCTCAGGCATGGCATTAGAAAAATGTCTTATCCTGTTGCTGATGAACCTGTTCCTATCATAATATTTCTTTTATACTTTATGGAAGAACTTGTGAATCTTCAACTTAAAGATTTCGAGGGAGAAACCTTTTCTCATTTCCAATGTAAACTAAAGTGTGCTCAGTCCATTCTTCAGATAATTCCTCAGCTTTCGATATCACTACTACAAAATCTAATTAAAGAATACAACAGATTTCAGGGGCACAGAGCACTATTTGTAGATAGGCAGAGTTTAGATATTTCTGCTAGACTCTTTCTTGATGTAGCATTTCCCTGGCTTCCATTGCTCAAGCAGCGGTGTTTGAATCCATCTGAGCTCACTCATCTTTGTCGGTGTACAATTAGAAATTGTCTGTACAAGAACTATCAACTTCCTAATGGGATTCAGCAACTGGCACTTCCTTCGTATCTTAGAAGATATCTTGATCTTTTGGTGGAATGATTTAAGACATGTTATCCATAATTTATTATTATGCGACGAAGTATTCAATTCTTTAACTGTTGTTAATAGTCTCGGATTAACTACTCTTGAAGAATAACATTGATTTCTATAAATATTATTTAAATACAATAGCTTTATCTTCGAATACTGCAACTTAATTCGGCAGATACACAATTTATAATAATTCCCACACACATTTTTGTTCATATTTTTATGAGTGGAGAGCTAGGAAGGAAAAATGGAAATTCACTCGAGATTTGAATTTCTTAAGTTATTTAAGTTAGTGTTTTGCACATTTCATTCATTATTAAAGTTCCTAATACCCCGATGTGAATCTAATTTTAAGTATTAGTTCAAGCAAAAACCTGAAGTATGTATACGTAATTACATCTCCATAAATTTGCAGCGTTAAGGTATTGACTAAAAATAAAAAAATACAATTCAAAATACAAAATGACAAAACTCAACGAAGCGCATGTTCTGAAACCTTATCGTAACATTTATGTAGCATTAATATAAATTATTTACGATTATTCGTGATTAATATAAATTGTTCTTTTATTAATTGTAGTTTATTATTTATTATTTACGTAAAGCATTATCACTTAATACGCAAGATAACTAACATTTGCTGAAAAGTGTACGCTAAGATCATCTTTTTATAGATTTTATTTTTTCGTTTTTAGGGAAACTATTTTCTTAGATTCTTTACACAATCAGTATTACTGTGTGCATGTCATAATACATAAGATTCACAGTGAGAAACTAAACTAAGATTTGAGGTTATTTAATCTTTTTAGTATGACTTCAGTAGTCAAATTTCTGAATATTGTTAATAAAAGCACACGTTCATTCAGATTCTTTTTATTTTCCTATTAGAAGCTGAACCAACTGCAGCATACTTATTATTATTATTATTATTATTATTATTATTATTATTATTATTATTAAGAGAGACCTCCAGGGAGTCAGAGACTCATCGAGGGAGGCCATATACTACACAAACCAGCTATCATACTTATTCTTGAATTCATTCACACTGCTTGCACTCACAATATCCAATGGCAATCCATTCCAATCACGCACCACCTTCTGAGAGAAAAATCTAGCCTTTACAACCAACTTGGCGGCCTTCATTCTTAGCTTCCAAGGATAACCTCTCGTTCTTTCCCCACCCTCCATAAATTGAAAAATCCCATCAATTGAAATCCTGTATGACCCTTTCAGCAGTTTGTAAGTCTCAATCATATCACTCCTGTCTTTCTCCTGTTTGCTAGTATCTACAGTCTACAAATTCTCAATTTTTATTCATAATCAGTATTCCACAATCCCGTTATCATTTTCAACACTCGCCTTTGTACTCTCTCCAATATATCAGAATCACAACGGAAACCAGTAGACCAGACCTGCGCACAATAGTCAAAGTGAGATCTTATCAACGCCTTGTAAAGAGGCAAACTAACATCCTTATCTTTACATGTGAACGTTCGTTTGAGCATTGCAATTGTCGTTTGAGTTGTATTTTCCATATTTGCCACATGGCCCCTGAACTTCAACTTCCTATCTATTAACACTTCAAGATCCCTAGCCTAATCAGTTTCTTCTAGACGAATCCCACATATAATACGACATTGGATAGATAATCATGCCGAAGTGAATGACTTTACATTTACTGATATTGAACTGACACCCATGCCCACAATTCCAGCCTATTCAAATCATTCTGCAAAGATTGCATATCAGCAAATATCTGTATGTCGCTTGTCAAATCCTTTCCAATATTTTAATGTACAGATTGAATAACAGTGGACCAACCACTGATCCTTGTGGTACATTACTTGTTACCTTAAACCTTGCAGGCATAGATCCCCCCCGTATACCATTTTTTGATATCTGTCTGTCAGCCATCCTCTTATCCATGCTAATATTGTATAACCCAAACCCATTTTCTCCAATTTATGCAACAGTCTGTCGTGTTGTATTCTGTCAAAAGCCTTAGCAAAATCCAAACGTATCATGGTGGATTCCCCTTGTCTAGTTCAATGGTAACATTGTTATAGAATGTGAGTAAGTTGCTAAAACATGACTTTCCCTTAGTAAACCCATGTTGCTCATTGCAAAGTAGAAATTCACTGTGAACTCATTTCTGAATGCGGGCCCTAACTAATTTTTCCAAAATCTTCACCAACACTCCTGAGATACTAATTGGTCGATAGTTTGATATATCGGTCTTTGCACCACCCTTATGCAATGGAATTACCATACATTCCTGCGGAATCTCCCCTGTTATGAGACTCATATTAAACATCCTGGTCAAAGAAATGATCAAATCAGCTGAACACTCTTTTAGCACACATGCTGATATTGCTGAATTCTTATTCAGTTTGTGCAACACCTCTAATACCCCGGCCTCACACACCTTCATCTAGTGAAGAGGTAACAGTGAGCTCAATGTTGCGCGCACCAGGTTGATAGCTTTTAACGAAATGGGCACTCATTAACAGAACAACCTCTTCTGCATCCATAACCCTCACGTCATCTGGATTTAGAAGAGTTATTCTTTCATATTCATACTTATTACTCGCATTAATGTAATATACTTCCAATAATTATCTTTCATTCTTTCTTTCTCCCCCCTTTTCAGAGTTATCATTTTTGATCAATAATAGCTTAATATATTTATTTTATAATATAATATTGAAGACAATTTTATTATACAGTTAATTCAAAAATAAAGTATATCAAAATATATTTTAAATATATGAGTAAGTTTTTTAATTATAATCTAAATTATATATTAATATAACAAACAAGGTTTTGTATAAATACTCGAAGCAAAAATACTCAGTCACATGTACTATGTTCAAATAAGCATTTTGACTGCAGTCTATTTCAGAAAAAGAGAAAAGCGAAAACTGCACATATTGTATCTCAATAATGTCAGACTGCTTTCATTGTGATCCGTTTCACCCGTCCTGTTTAATCCCCGACAATTAGGAATACTTGATCTGTTCTTCCACGAATGTTAGTCATTGTATCATTTTTGATCTCACTGGCCTGGTCCACCCGACGTTCTAGTTCGTCTAATTTTCTTTTGGATTGAAATCGGGACTCTGTGCATGCTAATGTAGTCAAATTTTCCCACATTATTTTCAGGAAACCATGTCCCAAGAGCATCGCAGTAAGACATTGTTGTTGAAAGTCGCGTGAAACTGCCACCATATTAAAAAGAATTATGGTATAGTATAGTATACTATATATATATATTTGGTATTTCTAGTGCATTCATTATTGTTTAGTATTAAGTTAGGTCATTTTTATGGTTGATTAAATTACTTTGCTCATAAGTTATACTTCAATACTAGACTGCTGTTAACAAACATAGAGCTTGCAACAAACGTATGAAAAATTGAATTTTTCATACTTTATATTGAAAATAGGTTATCTTTGCAGATATCGTTTTCGCATTCTGTATTTACTCTGAGGAAGCAAACAAATATTAAGATTACGACAAATATTGGATATATTATTTTAGTTTTTGTGTTTATTATAAAAACATACGAATTATTTATAAAAAGTATAATTTTGCATCGTATTTGTTAATAATACGCTAACCGTATTATTAACAAATATGATTTATATCCGCTCTCCAGTCAAAGGCGTATCCGCTTTCCAGTTCGAGGCTGTGCATTCGAATTCTGCCGAGGGCATGGATGTTTGTGATTGTCCGTGGAAATACCAGTTGTGGTGGTCAGCGATAGTTGGCATTGCTGTAGTTGAGGTCAGTTGGTGAGTGGTGGAGACAGTGGAGGCTTTGGACTCATCGAGGGAGGGCATCGAGGTGAAAATAATAATAATAATAATAATAATAATAATAATAATAGTTTTAACACTATATTCAAATCGGAAGTGCTGGGTTAACATATGATGCTTCTAATATTATTAGTATTAGTATTATTATGACACCTCCAAGGAGTCCGAAGACTCATCGCGGACGACACCTACTATATTAACGAGAATGAAGCAGCCGAATCAAGATAAATATCGATATTAAAAAAAAAAACAGGCAAAAATATGACTAAAATTCAAGAATAAATGTTGATATTAAAATAATTTATTTTGAACTCTAAAATATAATACAATAATCATAAGTGAAACACTGCATTAGGAAAAAAAAGACCAGTATTGAATAATAATAATAATAATGTTTTAAGCACTTTGTTATGTTTGCATGTATATAATAATTATACTATAAAATTATAGAAATTAAATTATAAACTTTAAAAATTCTGAAAATTACATACATATAATAATAATAATAATAATAGTATTTTTTTAATTCAATGATTCTTATTTTTAAAATTATGATTGCATATTATGCATTTACGAAACATGTTGTTCTAGTGTTTTTTTTAACAATGAATTTCATACAAATTTTCATTTCTTTGTTTACTGTGTTAATAATAGTTACTCTAGATAATAATCTATAGTTGTATTTGCTGTACACGTTGAACAGGTACGGAGATAAAATACATCCTTGTCACATCCCTTTACCTATTGTGAAATACTCAATTTCTCCAAGATCTGTTCGGCCAGTAGCTTCTTGTTCATAATAAAGATTCCTCAGAATGATAATAAAATACTCTGGGATTCCTATTGTTCTTAACACATTCCACAGTTTCACATGATCTAAAGAGTCAAAAGCCTTGCTATAGTCAAGGAAACAAAGTTAGACATCCTTTTGATATTACTGTGCTCTTTCTGTTATCCATCTCACATTGGCTGGCGATTTGATCTCTGCCTTTTCGAAATACTGCCTGTTCATCTGGCATTTCTCTGTTCATGAATGGTTCCAGTATTTTCTGAATGATCTTAAGTAAGACGTTACTTGTATGAGAAATCAGTGCTATAATTCTGTAATTTTTGTACTCTCTTGCATCGCCTTTCTTCAATAAAAGTATATAAACTGATTTTTTCCATTCCCTATGCCATGTAGTAGTAGTGATCCGAATTTCGCTGACATAGAGCTGTTAAAATTATAACTCCCTCTTCTCCCAGGGCTCTGAGCAGTTCAATAGGTATTCCATCTCCTCCTGGTGCCTTCTTACTGGATAGCTATTGCAGTGCCTGCCTCATTCCACTCTCCAGTGGCACTGGCTCCTGTGTATAATCCTGCTCTTCAAATTTCTCAGTAATTTTGGAGATCTTTCTGTAAATGGCTTCTGCATACTCTTTCCATCTTTCTTTGATGTCTGTAGCTTCTGTAAGATATCCTTTGTGTTTACGTTTCAATGTTGTCACCTTGGCACTAAACTTCCCTGTTGGTTCTCTGATCTTTTTGAAAAGATCTCTTGTTTTTCCTTTCTTGTTTTGGTCTTCAATTTGTTGGCATTCCTGGTTAAAGTATTTTTCCTTGTCTCTTATGGCCTGTTGTTGAAACTCTACATTCAAATGCCGTACTTCCTGCAAATTTCCTGTGGTCTTCATTTTCGTCATTTCCTGAGTACTTTTGATGGCATCGTCTAACAGCCATTTGGACTTCTTCTTCGTCTTACAAACTGTTGGAATACACTTCTTTGCTTCTGTTTTAATTATATCTTTAATCTCCTCCCATAGTTCATTTGGTTATGTTTCCCACAAATTGAGAATGTTGAATCTGTTCAGTATGCTAATATTGTATTCAGCTAGTATGTTTTCAAGATCATATCTGATTGACATTTGTGTTGTTTTCAGTTTCCGTAATTTCACATGTATCGTAGACACTAATAACTCGTGGTCTATTCCACAGTCAACACCTGGAAAAGTCTTGACAGACGGAATTTCACTTCTCCATCTTCTTTGTCCAAGTATATAGCCAATGTGATTTCTGTATTGTCCATCAGGGGATATCCATGTGTATAATCTTCTTTTATGCTGTTTAAAGCAGGTGTTAGCAACAAACAAAGAATTCTCTGCACAAAACTGAACTGGTCTCTTCCCTGCAGTGTTACGAATACCTAAACCAAAACTACCTATTATTCCTTGTTCCTCAGTCTCTCCCACTTTTGCATTCAAATCTCCGATAAGTAGCCATAAATATCGTTTTGTTGTTGCATATATCACTTCTTGTGACGTGATATATTCATAAACCTGAATGATGGTCATATTCATTGGATGTCCACTCACTCTGAGAGAAATTATTCTGTCGCTCACTGGATTTAATTCAATACCTAGCCATCTTTTTCCTGAGTAAGAAAGATACTCCATTTTTAAGACTTGTTTCATTTCCTGAGTAATACATCATATAGTCCCCCTGACTGAAAATGCCCATTCCTGTCCATCCAAGTTCACTTATTCCCAATATATCCAGCTTCTTGCGCTCCATTTCCATCTTTATTATTTCCAGCTTACTTAGGTTCATACTTCTAACATTCCAAGTTCCAATCCTGCAGTTTCTTGTGAAACACGGAGCTTCCCCTTTTTCAACCAGCAACATCCGTCACCAAGCTTCCTTCCCGGTTTGACCTGGACACATCATAAAAACTAGTTCTACTTGTGCAAGCTCTCTGTTCTTCCCCAGTTGCATGTTGGATGCCTTCAGTCCCGGAGGTCTTACCATCCGGGTAAGACTGACATCATATCGTACTTTCTCATATTTCGCATGTTCATGGAATGTTCTTGACAAGGTACAGAGGTGATTTTCCATTGCCTTCCTCTATTACAATTACAATTACAAGTAGCCCAATTACAAGTATCAAAATAGTCGCGTGTGCTAGAAACAAAATCGTATCTGCTGTATTTCCTAAAGCAGATCAACATCTATTCAGGAATCCAGCAACTATCGCATGGAAAAATGTGGAAAGTTTCGAAGTAACAGAAAGCGCCCCCTGTATTCTAAATTATCTGAATGCTATCTGGCTTGTGGAAAGTTGGCAGCAGGCCACAAAAACAATGAAAAATATATATACTTGCTTAAAACCTAATTTAACGTAGCTGTACATGGTACTTTTAAAAATGAAGACAAAATGACATTTTTGCGATAACACGGTATAACAAAATGATAATCCGTCTTTTTATGAATAATAAAGGAGGGCGAAATGTTACTCCTTTTGTGCAAGAAAGATTTACGCACTGATCAAACATTATTGTTTTTGTTTCACGCTCTTATATTTTCGTTTTATCTTTGTTTATCGCAATGGAAATTGCAAACATAATAGAGAGTCAATACAAAATGCAAGTAACTTTCACTGAGCGATTGCTTTCATCGGACTTTCAATTACTGTACCTTTTCCGTGCACTCTATATCTCGAAATGGCGGCTATCCTTCCTGCTACTGTCCCGTGAGAGATATAAATCTTCTATGCTAAACGTTGAGTATTACTGACTGGTATTTATGCAGCAGGTGATTACGGATATGATAATAATAAACAATTTATTTCCCATATTAAAACACGAAACTGACATCATCAGGGAAGTGATGATAAAGAAAGACTGACAAAAATTAAAACAAAATGTAGTGACGTCTTGAATCTTACATTTGAAACTCTTGGCTGTTCGAGCTGAAATTCAGAGAATGAGACTTCCTAGAAATGCGCCAATTTCTGATACTTTCCTGCTATTATATGCTAAATATCAGTAGGATAATCAATGACTGCTGATTTGATTATACTTGAGTTTTGCACTTGTGTGAAACGTAGGTATACTTTTCACGAAACGTTATCAACCAATTGGACATTTAATGTCATAAATAAGTAAACTAAAGGATATATCTATCAAACTAAAGGTCGTCTTGCAGAAAACTGGAACGTTTTCGAAGAATCATATCACTTCAGGGACTTTGATTTAGTGAAGCTAGATGTCTTCGCTGCACGATCATTGGGGTAGAGTCTCCTGACAAGTGAGGGAGTAAGCCTCCTAATGGCAGGACCTAGATACTTTCGGATAGCTAATTGCCTACTATACTATATACTTCCTTCTGTGTTTAGCAGCCCCAGTAGAGTTTGTTCAACAAACTTTATTGTTGGACAAACAATAAAGTTTGTTTGATCTTCTTCTTGATTTGGATAACGATGGCTCTGTCCCTGCCATGCCTACAAAGCAACTTTAACCACCTCCATGAGAAGACCAGCTACATATTAGCTCAGCATTGAATTCTAGAATGAATATGACTCGGTCGCAACCATCAGCACAGAGACAACATATTTGTCCTACTTGCAGTAAGGCTTTTAGTTGCAGCAAGACTGTAGCACTTCTATCGGTATTAGTGTCCACCACGGTGCAAAACAACCCGTTTGATTTTAATGCTGACATTTGTACTGAAAGAGAAAAGGCACACTAGATCGTTGAAGAGGAACATCGTATTGCTTTTCGAAGTCTCTTTAGGTACAGATGATATAACGCATATCAGTGAGGTTTGGCAGTGCTTCTGCCTAGGTGGACTATAACTAAAATCAGATAACATCGTAAGTTAAATTCTACACAGAACTAGTAATGCGATTGCAGTCATCTGTTAGAAGATCCCATAAAAGCAGGAAATAACCCTGCACGTCCTGCTGCATCGCTATCATCTCAAGAGAAGAGAACAGTAGGGACAGTACAGTTTAGCTCTTTTTTGAAGCACGAAAGACGCTCCATACGACTTTCAATTAATTATTTTCGAGACACGTGCGAATAAATTTGAGCACTGTGAAAACTTCGTTTATAATTAAACGTTGCTATTTTGAATGATGTAAGACTGACTTTATACCGAAGTTATCAGGAAAAATAATAATTAGTGTTGAAGTGAATTCTTTCATTTCAACACTGTAAAAGAAAAGAAAAACAAAGAGTGATGAAATTACTTATTCCTTTTTCTTTTCATTCATTTAAAAGAAATGACAAATTCATTTAGTAATATGACTAGCAAACGTTATCACACAAATTACAAACAACAGCAACATACGTCACGTGATGTGACTTGGTGGGAGAACTTATAATATCAAGTACATCTGGTTTTTATATGCGAGCATGTATATTTGCATTTTCAATTTACATTTAAGAGAATAAAAGAAACAAATGTATAATATAAGTAATACATTACTTATATTATTACAAAATTATGAATTTGTCATTTCCATTTAAATTAAATGAAAAGAAAAAGGAATAAGTAATTTCATCACTCACTGATGTTTTTCTTTTACAACTTTGCTTCGCTTTCTCTCTCTCTCTCTCTCTCTCTCTCTCTCTTTCTCTCTCTCAGTAACTACCTTGGAAGAATTCAATTGAAACCGATTTTTTTTATCTCATGGAAGCAAAATTTTATTGAAGATCATGCTAAATAGGATTGAGGACAAAGTTGAAGCAGAGATGCCCGAGTCACAAGCAGGTTTTGGAAAAAAAATATAAAGAATTCAGACTCCTTCTGGTGATGTGTTTCTTAGACTATTCTAAAGCTTTCGACTGTGTTCAGCATGTGAAACTGTGGGAAGTAATGAAAATAATGGGTTTTCCTGAACAAGTTGTCAGGTCGATAGCTAACTTGTACAGGAAGCAAGAAGACACGGTGGGAACAGGTGTTGGATTGACTGTTTGGCTTCAGATGGGAAAAGGAGTTAGGCAAGGATGTGTACGTGTACTTTCTCCTCACTTTTTAGTATATATGCGGAGGATATCATGCGTGAAACATTAGATAAGCTCAAGACAGGAATTAGGATAGGTGGTAGAGTGATCAGTAATCTGAGGTATGCTGATAATACAGTATTCCTTTGTAATGACATGGAAGACCTAGGACTAATTCTTGACAAAGTTAACAAGATCAGTAATAAGAGAGGACTTCAAATGAATCATAGCAAGAAAAAGATTATGATTCTCAAAGGAAATACAAAAGGGAGGCTCTTGAGAAACAAGTGTACCTTAATGGAGAAAGAATTGAGGAAGTCGGGTTTGATTACCTGGGATCCATTATTAATGTGAAGAATAGCTGTTCAGAAGACGTCAGAAAAAAGTTAGGAATGGCTAAAACAACAGTCACAGACCTGTCTAATATCTGGGAGTATGGATCTATCTCCATGGGAAGGAACAAAGTTGAGGATTTTGGATGCAGTTGTTTTTCCAACAGCGAATTATGGATCTGAGACTTCGTACCTAAAGAATTCAGGTAAGAAAATAATAGCTGCTTTTGAGATGTGGTGTTATGGTGTTACAGAAGGATATCATACACTGAAAGGATATGAACAGAAGAAAGTTAAAATATTTTCAACATATTGCAAGGATGGAAGGAGGACTTCTCAAAACATCAATAGAGTGTAAAGAAAGTTTCTGGAAAAAGTGGAAGGAGTAGACCTTCAATGAGATGGATTGATGATGATGTGTGTGTGTGTGTGTATGTGTGGGACTACATGGCGGGGCCTGATTTTTTCAACACATTGGAAGGTTGGAAGCAGGACTTTTCAGAACAGTAATAGAATGTAAAGAAAGAAAGATCCAGGAAAAAGAGTAAGGGGTAGACTGTCAATGAGATGGATGGATGGATGGTGTGTGTATTGACTGATCTTCAGAGAGTTAAAGCCTCCAGAAAAGCATACAAGAGGACTACATGGCGAGGCCTCATGTGGCACATCATCGAGCAGTGGAGTGACCATACGCCATCTCTGGATGTCCAGTGAACATATGAACATGATATTACAAAGAGACAACACACTACTTAAGTAGAAACTCAGCATTGCCAGAAGGAATTTTCTAAATGACCATTTGTCGCCTCAAACATCAAAGCCTCTCATCACAACATTTGTTGAAATTTGTAGAATTAAGAGATTTTGTTTAACTTGCGACCAATATATTGTACACAGTTTATCAAATCCTTAACTAAATGCATTTAACAAAGCATAATTATATGATGTAACAATTGCTAATATAATTTCACTTAAACAATGCTTTTTATGAGAAGACTTTGAACCAATGAACTCCAGTGTAGAAAATAACTGTTTTTTATCGGTTGCAATATTACAGAAAATAAAATTAATCTACTAGTATCGCCACTTACAATATGCTAGGTAGACAACTGTTAGACTATAAACACTATCAAGTGAACTCTCGAGAACCGTTACAGTGTGAAGAATGCTCAATAGCGGTGAACTCGTACCACGTCTTAACTCGTGTTTCCATTTATACTCGAGCACGGTTTCTGCAAACTTCGGTTGGTAGTGTTTATAGGTTAACACTTGCTAAACTTACATTTATGTTTTTTGCGCTTGCCCTGAAGAAAACATACATTTTTTTCAGTAATAAAACTAGTTGGTTAGTTTATATTCTGTAATATTATGACCAATAGAAACCAAATTACTTTCTACATTAAACAATACTTTGTTAAGTTTCTTTGGAACTTTAATTAAACAATGCTTCCTTAAATTTATTTGAAGAATACTCTGTTAAGTTGAAGAATACTTTATTATCTATAGTTGGAAACACTTTGGCAACTTTAGATAAACAATATTGTTTTAAGTTGCCTTAAGCAATTATTTCTTACTTGGCATATGGGCTGTACTAAATTTAAATAAACAATGATGCCCACGCGAGATTCTGGATTACAACCTATTGGGTAACACAGCGGATATTCTAACCATTTCGCCTGGAGGCTAATTTGATTTTATATTCTTTTTCACTCATGCTTCGTTGTGTTGTAGAATTTACGATGACGTGAAAATAATTAAATCTACTTAATAATTAATAATGAAATATAATGCAATATTACTATTCATTGATGCAATTCATGTGGAGATATAATTGAAAATTAATGTCAAGGAAACAAATACACAACTTAGATCTGTCGCTCTCAATAGTGGTTACATAATTTAGCAGTATTTTTCTCCTTAAACAAGAAATCTGAGTATCTTTTTATTTTGTGAATAAGAGTTTTTGTTGTTGCAAGAAAACGTTTTGAAGAAAAAAAAGAGGAAAGCAGAGTACTTTTTAATATTCTGTAGAAAATGACAACTGATTAAAAAATCACAACTATGGGATTACAGGAGACGAGAAAAAAAGGATTTTAAAAGAGTAGAAATGAACTTCCAAATCGCAGTGTTATCTCAAGAAGCATCAATACGTTTTCCATTCCACACACGAAGGTATTCGAGATTGCAAAATTTCCAAAAATAGGCCAATGTATAACACACGCGTTTATGGGATTCGAAAATCTCAGGATTCTGCAAACCGATGCTTCTTTTGCAGAATGATTGGCTTATAGACTTCTGAATTATTTGAAATCGCAATAAAAACTGGATAATAAAGGTATTATGAGGGGGACACAAATCTCAGAGGAAAGTTTGGAACTGATATTTGAAGAGAAATGACCACAGGGTGTCAAACGGAGCTTTAGAATAAATGAAGCGAAAAGAAAGCCTATCAGCTAATGTAATGACAAAGGAACTGCATTTTTTTAGTCTGCAAAACAGATCGATTTTGAGACTTCTCGACGCATAAAATGAAAGCTGAAATTGTGATGGAATCTCAAGTGCGGGACAGTGCCTTACTCCCTCATGCTTTATAATTATTGGCCCGACATTTATCTAACTAGATATGCAAAAGTAATCAGTGTAAATTACTCATGCAAACCACAAAAAGCAACCTCTCAAGGAAAGAATATGAAGACCTGCAAGAAATTAAAAATATTAATAGTAATCACCAACGCTGATATCGAGAATGCCACTCTGGTTTTAAACCAAACGATTACACACATAAGCATGCCTCCCTACTTCAAGAATCGTTCTACCTACCTTTATTTGGTCTATGATCCCACTAATACACAGATCAGAACACTTCACAGGCTCCTTAAATAGGTCACCTCTTGGCTTGTGGAAGTTACCAAAAAACTAAAACCAAGTAATTAGAACTCCCCCACCCGGATATATGGACTATCAAAAACCCATAAACAAAATCTGCTATTACCAATTGCGAACGGCATTAATTCATTTACATACCGATTAGTCAGTATATTGTGTGAAAACTTTAACCAAATTTTTCACACAATATACTGACAACACACACGTTCACATATAAGAAAGTGGGCT